>NC_091441.1:111277559-111877559 GCF_964237555.1 Oryctolagus cuniculus | reverse complement strand
AAGGATAGAAAATTTCAGGACAGCAAAGTTTAGGAAATCTGTTGTACAACATGGTGATTATAGTTAATCACAGTGTATTATAAACTTGAAAGTTGCTGAGATTAGATTCTAAATGTTCTCACTCCCCCAAAAAGTAGGTATGTGAGGCAATAGGTATACTAATTACTTTGATTTAACCATTCCATGGTGTGTACATATATCAAAGCATCATGCTGGATACTATGAAAATATACACAATTTTTTGTTTAATTATCTAACAATATGCATATGGAAAATTCTGGAAAGGAACATAATAAATGGAAAGTCATGTCTTAATATCTTAGAGTCGTGTTTTGGTTTTTGGGTTTTTGGGGGTTTTTAAGATTTATTTATTTGAGAGAGAGAGCTACAGACAAAGAAAGGGAGAAACGGAGAGAAAGGTCTTCCATCCACTGGTTCACTCCCCAAATGGCCACAATGGGCAGAGCTGAGCTGATCAGGAGCTTCCTCCAGGTCTCCCATGTGGGCCCAGGGGCCCAAGCGCTTTGGATATCTTCTTCTACTTTCCCAGGCCATAAACAGGGAGCTGGATCAGAAGAAGAGCAGCCAAGACAGAAACTGGTGCCTATGTGGTATGCTGGCACCACAGACAGAGGTTTAGCCTACTGCCACAGCGCTGGCCTGTTTCTTGGGTTTTTTACAACCCAGTGCCCTCCAGATTTGAGATCTGCAAGGTTATCTGTATGTCCAGAGTTTCATGTCAGACCAGTTGGGAAATTCCTGCTCATGTGGTTCTAGGTATCAGCCCTTCTTGGTTGTGTTCTCTCTTGCTCTCACCCTTTTGCTCTCCTTAAGATACTTTCTTATTATGCCAGGCAGGGTCCTATCAGAGCTTCCCTCTGCCATGCTTTAACCTTCTTCCCTCATTTAGGCTCTCAGATTCACTCAGTAGCCCCGGTCTATCAGTAATAGCATGGTGAAAACAGACAGATGAAACTATCACATAAAGCTGTGTCCTGCTACAGGCAAGCCTCTGTGAAGTGGCTGTGAGACAGCCAGTCTCTGGTTTTGGAAGACTTGTGTCACCACTTATCAAGGAAGGGCTTACAAACAAGGGTGTCATCTGGGGCTTACTACCAGGACCTAGAGCAAAAAATAGGATCCTAGTCGTACCCAAAGACAGAACACCTGTTGCTGTTCTATAGCACAGTTTTGAATACCCATTATGTGCCAGCTCTTGTATCATTACAACTAGAGGATAAGTCAGCAAGAGCTAAAAGCCAGGCCAATCTGAAGATTAGTCATCTGAGCTACTGAACTGGGTCTTCTGGTTCACATTTTCTAGGACCCAGATTATAGTTTAGCCTGCCATTTGGAATTAAATGCATCCAATTCTGGGTTTAGAAGATGAGGCAGGGCCGGCGCCGCGGCTCACTAGGCTAATCCTCCGCCTTGCGGCGCCTGCACACCAGGTTCTAGTCCCAGTCGGGGCGTCGGATTCTGTCCCGGTTGCCCCTCTTCCAGGCCAGCTCTCTGCTGTGGCCCGGGAGTGCAGTGGAGGATGGCCCAAGTGCCTGGGCCCTGCACCCCATGGGAGACCAGGAGAAGTACCTGGCTCCTGTCATTGGATCAGCGCGGTGCGCCGGCCGCGGCAGTCATTGGAGGGTGAACCAACAGCAAAGGAAGACCTTTCTCTCTGTCTCTGTCTCTCTCTCACTGTCCACTCTGCCTGTCAAAAAAAAAAAAAAAAAAAAAAGAAGAAGAAGAAGAAGATGAGGCAAGAAGAAACCAGGGCAAATATTTACTATTCATTGCTAATTCTGCTGCTTGACCTCTTGGGCTCCTTGCCACCTCTGGCTTTCCATAAGCTTCCACCTTGGCCTCTCTGTGTCACTTTCCTTTCCTCATTTGTTTTCATCAGCTCCCTTGCCCTTGAGCATGTGCCCGTGGTCTGCCTATTATGTCCTGAGATATGTCCTATTATGTCTGTATGTGTCCTGTTATGGTCTACCTATCTTGTCCTCAGATAATTCTCCTTGTTCTAGTACAGAGTACGGGTGACATGTGCAATTTCTGTTTCTCTGTCAGATGGTGATAAGTGGGACTGAGGAGATGTTGATTCCAAAGCAACATTCCTGAAAAATCAGAATCATGCTTTCAATAGAATTCCGCAGAGCTGTTGCCAAAGAGGTAAACATGTAGAAGTTTCCTTAAAAGGAAAAGAGAAGACTTTAGAAGCCAGTGGTATGCATCACATAGAAGAAAATGAGGAGAAAGACGAGAAACTTCAAACATAAGATGGTTAAAGACAATAAAACCCTCACAGACCTGAGTGACCAAGAATCTGAAAAAGATGGTAGTCAGAACTGTGACGCCGCAACAAATGAGAGAGTTCAGGCTGAAAAGAGACAGTATGTATGTGCCGAGTGTGGAAAAGCCTTTAGCCAGAGTGCAAACCTCACAGTACACGAGCGAATCCACACAGGAGAGAAACCATACAAATGTAAGGAGTGTGGAAAAGCCTTCAGTCATAGCTCCAACCTTGTTGTTCACCGGAGAATCCACACTGGACTAAAGCCCTATACTTGCAGTGAATGCGGAAAATGTTTCAGTGGTAAGTCACACCTCATTCGGCACCAGGGAATCCACAGTGGGGAGAAAACTTATGAATGTAAGGAGTGTGGGAAAGCCTTTAGCCGGAGTTCAGGACTGATTTCCCATCACAGAGTTCACACTGGGGAGAAACCTTATACTTGTATCGAGTGTGGGAAAGCCTTTAGCCGGAGTTCAAACCTTACTCAGCATCAGAGAATGCACAAAGGAAAGAAAGTTTACAAATGTAAGGAGTGTGGGAAAACATGTGGTTCTAATACAAAGATTATGGACCACCAGAGAATTCACACTGGGGAGAAGCCTTATGAATGTGACGAGTGCGGCAAAGCTTTCATCTTAAAGAAGACCCTCAGTGAACACCAGAGACTCCATCGTAGAGAGAAACCTTACAAATGTAATGAGTGTGGGAAAGCTTTCACTTCCAATCGAAACCTTATTGATCATCAGAGGGTTCACACTGGAGAGAAACCTTACAAATGTAACGAATGTGGGAAAACCTTCAGGCAGACATCTCAAGTTATTCTACATTTGAGAACCCACACTAAGGAGAAACCATACAAATGTAGTGAGTGTGGGAAAGCCTATCGCTATAGCTCACAACTTATTCAACATCAGAGAAAACATAATGAAGAGAGAGAAGCCTCATAAATACAGTCATGCGTCACTAAATGACCAGGATATGTTCTGAGGAATAACATTGTTGGATAATCTTGCCATGTAAACATTGAGTGTACTTAACCAAAATGAAGCTACAGTGCCGCCAGGTGGTATAATCATTTGAGACCACTGCCTTATTTGCAGTTTATCACTGTTTGAAAGTTCGTTGTGCAGTATGTGATTGTAACAAATACTGTTGGTCATAGGGCTAATTACTACTTTCTGAAAAACAGGTTTTCAGTATCCTCATGAATTTCTAGGAATTCATATAGGGAAAAGTATACTTAGATTGAAAAAAGGGATACTCATGCCAGTATCACACATAACTAGAAAAAAGAAAACTAGGTTTTTTAATGGTACTGGATTTAAATGAACAGCAGTCCATCTGTGTAGTCTTTGGATAGCCATTATAAGCAGTTTTAAAGAATATTTAATGCCACAGAGAAATGATTTAGATAAAATGGAACAAAGAAGGGAAAACAATGACATATAATCCAAATTTTTAAAAATGTGTATGTGTAGGAAACAAAGGGAAGGTAGTAAACTAAAACTAAAAATGTTAACAGTGATTATCTCTGGGTAATAGGATTATAGATGGTTTCTATTTTTGTGTGTATACTTTTCTATGCTTTCTAGATTTTCTACAATGAGAATGCACTACTTTTATATTCAGGAAAAAAGTACAGTATTTTTTCAGTGCAGTTAGTACATACCCATGTTCATTCAACAGTGTTAGGAAAGGCATATGGTATATGGAATCAAGTTCCAGGATTGCAAACCAATACAAGAGGGTACTTCAAAAAATTCATGGAAAATTAAAAGATGTTTATTCTGGTACAAAACTATTCCATACATAGTTTTTTCATAATATGCACTTTCCATAAACTTTTTGAACACTCTTTGCATGGATTTCAAAATGTGTTTGCACCAACATATTTTTTAACTTCATCTTCCTTGAACTTTTCAAAGTATCCTCACTGGTCCTGGCACTTAGCAGTAGAGGAACCATGAGCAGATCACTTCCAATTAGAGCCTGTTTCCTGTTCAGGGAAATCACAAACACCAACCCTTTGTCTTAAGATAAGCTGACTTTACAGTTGTCAGCAAAATGTGTGATCACTGTTAGGTTAAAGAACACTGCATCCTATGGTTATGGGAGGATCCAGGAATGATAGAGAACTACTTAGGCTCCATTTTTTTCTGTATGTGTCTAAACAACTAGAAGAAAAATGGCTTTGTGAAATTGAAAGAATTGTAGGCTCAAACATTTTAAAGAGTTACCATTAATATAAAACTAGTAGAAGACTGCTGTCATATGTTCTGTAGAGCTTAGTAGTTAAATGTGCTTTAGGGTTGGTGAGATCTGTGTTCTAGTTCCAGATCTACCACGCACTAGCTTGTTGATTTCAGATAAATCATTTTACTGCTGTGAACCTCAGACTTACCTATAAAAGAGGAATAGTCCATACGGTTGTTGTGAAGATGAAATTAAATAATGCACATAATGTACAACAAGCCTGGTACTTGGTAAACAGTAATAGCTTAGGTGTAGGACATTGGCATGGTATTTCTAAACACTTCACTGAGAGTGACTGAGGAGGAGTTTTGCCAAAGGTAGTATTTTCAGGTGTAATGAACAGTACCAAATGGTAGTATAGACATTAAGAACATTGATGATTTACTTAAGGGGGAGAATAGATAAGTGTCGCTCCCCGTCTTCGTGGAGGAACGACACAGGACCCTGCGCTGTTCTTTCGTCTGCTCGGCCCTCCCCGGGTTTGCTGCTGGTTCTTCCCGGGTTGGCTACTGTCCCTTCCACCTCCGTGGAAGGGCGGTTCCCCCTGGCCACATTCCCCACTTCCGCAGGGGAGCGGCACACCGCCGGCCGGCTCTCTCGGGGGCTGCACAGGCGTTCCCCTTAGATGTTCCCCTTAGATGTTCCTGGTGAATGCCGTCTCTCTCCTCCTTTATAGTCCTCCTCCGCCAATCCCAACTCGGCTGCCCACACGCCGAGTACGCTGCTCTCCTCCAATCAGGAGCAAGTCCTACAGTTTATTGGTTGAACTGGAGGCAGCTGTGCGGAAGCTGTTTACTTCTCTCCCAGCGCCATATTGTGGGAGAGCAGATGCATAGAATAAGTCTTAATTCCAGTAACTCAGTCTAGTCCGGGTTGCTCCCCACAGATAAGCAGTTTGAAATTTTGTTTGGTGACTTAGCAGTGCATCAGACATCCACGTTAACACCACAATTTTCAGCATATTGCCATTCATTTTTCATAACCTTGTGGTTGCAAGGCAGTTTCCCCAACTGCAAGTTTTTCTTCACACAGTTTCTTCAAAGTCTGTAAATAAGAAGTAGAGGCTCTCTTTGGTTCCTTTCATCATTGAGGGAAAAAAACTTTCCCAAAAGAAGGGAAGGGTGGTACTGAGTAGTCAACACTACATTTTTTTCAGTGGCTTCCTCTGCCTTTCCTTATGCCAGCCTCCAAGAAAGCCTTAGCCCATCTTCAAATAGCATTTGAAACTTATAAGTTCTTAGCCCAGAATCCATCTGAGAACACTTAAAAGCTCCCCATTCCCTAAGGCCAGTGCCATTTATCTTATGCACAGAGTACTTCATTGTTTCAGAAACTGTGGAGAATATGTTATTTCAATCTTCCCATAATTTGCACAAGAAAACAGTCTTGGTGAGGTTAGATGACTGGCTAATTAAGTCAGAATTTGAGCTCAGATCTGACTTTGCAGTTCATATTCCCTTTATACGAAAGTGCCTCTGCCCACGATGGTGTCTGTGTGATTGAAAAACCAGATGATTGTATCTGGACAGTTATTTGAGCATGGTTTCATAAGGAAGTTGCTGTCAATCTTCTCTGAGATTTATGACCTATATTTGAACCTCAATTTTTTCTGTGTCCCCAAGTCTTTTTAAAAGTGTATTATTTGAAAGGCAGAATGAGACTGAAAGAGAGGTCTTGCATTGGCTCACTTCTTAAATGCCTGTGACAGCTGGGGCTGGGCCAACCCAAAGCCAGGAGCCTGGGTTTACACCTGGGTCTCCCACAAGGGTGGCAAGGACTCAGTACTTGAACCATCATCAGCTGCTTCCTGGCTATATTAGCAGGAGGCTGAACAGAGTCTGAGGTGGAACTGGATCCCATGCACTTGGATATGGGATGTGAGTGTCTGAAGCAATGCCCTCTCCTGTGGCTCATAATTTAGGTTGAAGGGTTATATATTTCTTCCTTGTTACTGGGAAAAAAAAAAAGTGATGGGTGTGAAAATTAAGTGTTTATGTGAAAAAAAAAAACAACTCCTGTTTGATACGACAGTGCTTTGCACATAATTTTGTGATGCAGTATTCCCTGTTCGGCTGGAAGGCCTGGAACAGATTTACTTCATTCAGGAGATGGGACTGTGACATCGTCACTGACTGTTGATGCTCCCTGAATTGCTGAGCAGATATTTTCTGAGCAAAACATGTTCCCATCACTGTGTCATGGGTCTGTAATTCTTTGCTTTAATGGGCTTTTTCATCTTAAAAGACTTTATGATCTATGAAAGTATCTTCTAGGAAGGACATAATATCTCGTATCCAGACATCTGAATACAGAATAGCCTCCGATTTCTTGCCCCAGGCAAGCTGGGATTACGGTCCCTTGAGGAAGCCCTCATTTGTCTTCTAGGCTGATGCCTGCATACGTTGCAGGAGTAAACAGTGACGACAGGTCCTTGAATTCTTTCAGGTCACTATAATTTGAACAGGTCACCCACCTTCCTGCTGGAGTCCACAGGAGTACCAGCTGTTAGTCAAAGTTGAAGCGTGCAGCCCTTTGCATCCTTTCAGGCCCTTTTATAACCTCTGGTGTTCTACACTTTCTTGTCCTGATGGAAACCTGGCTGCTTCCTAAGGGCAGTGTTCGCTTGGCAGTCCCTCAGTTGCTAGTTTCTGTCTCCATCAGAACCCTAGGCGTTTTGAAGTGAAAGAGACTACACTGTGTTACCCCATCCCTGTGCTTGTCATCTGCCAGCCACTAACATTTATTCACTTATTTATTTATTTATTTTTAGTACCCCAAATTTTCCTAGCCACAAGTATTCTGATATAATAGAAGTGCTCCTGTGTGGAATAAAAATATGTATGCCCCTATTTAGTTGAGAAGAAAGTGGGAAATAAAATTTCATATAGCTTGATTCAAGGGAAGTACATGAGGCAGAAAGAATTCTTAGAGAGGGAAGTGTCTTCCTGAACCTAGAGATATTTTTGTAGGTAGTATGTCCTGTTTTAGGTGTTACTTGGAAGAAAATTAAAACCAAAAAGAGCTTTAAGTAGCTGAGTAATTATGTTGACTCTAAATCCTGTACTAGATTTCATTGCAGTCCTGTGTCTTTGTTGACAGATGTCCTTTTAAAAGTTATTTCCCATCATTTAAATGAGGGATGCTCATTTTTTAGATTTTAGTCAATAGACTGTCTTCAATTATCTCTTATAAAACTACAGTCTTAAAATTGTTTTTTTCAGGAAATAGTGGTATTCCTTCAATAAACATCCGCTATTCTTATACATACCCTTGATAATTTTTTTCTTTTTGCTTCCTTTGTTCAGAGTGGGAAGAAAAGAGTTCAAGCTTTTCTTTAAGCAGCTATTTTTAGAATGAAGAAATGACTCTGGCTTGTTTTTTATGTAAATGCTACATGAAGCTTGTTTTCACTCTTAAAATACATATTTGAGAGCTCTCTGTTAGTAATTTTTTTTCTGTTATTTTCTTAGAGGATGGATCCAGACAGTTTTTGGCTCACCCCCTCTTGCCTTATTTGTGTTTCGAACCCCGTTATGTAGCCCTCGACCATATAAACAACAGCCATGTTCTCTGAAGCCCATCTCTGTTCCCAAAGGTAGATTTTAGGGATAAAAAGAGAGCAGACTCCTTTCTGGGAGCTATGGCTGCAGAACCTGACTAGTCTCCACTTCTCCCACAGATTATTTCAAGTCCATATGGCAGAGTTGGACCACATGGATTCTAGATTTAATACAGCCAGTCTGAAATGAAGGCCAGCGAGCTACAAACTTGGGGATCATCAGGAATTGTTTGATGCCTACAAATAGATTTCCCAGTCCCTACGTACTCAGCTTGGAGGGAGGCCTATGAATTGATATACAATAAACCTTTGGTAGTGGGAATCACACAGATCCTTTAAGGGCCTTGACTCTACATAACTACTTTTATAATAATTATCCACGTTCCCTTGGAAGATCTTATAAATCACAAAATTATTGGCACATGTACCAAAGTTTATATGATCATATGATAAGGTAGCAAACAGTACTGAATCTGAGAGACTGCTGCCACATTTTCAGTGTTGGTTTAACCACAGGATTTATGAGAGAGCTCTCTTTAGAAAAATAGAACATAGCAAATTAGATCATCAAGACGCCTAGAAATGCTGGGTAAAATGGAAATGTCTTTTAAAGGACTTTCAATAAAATAAATCCTCAGAGCCAAAAATGAATAATAAGTTGAAGCAAGAAAGCTAAGTGGATATTGGTGCCTTTGGGTGTCATGAGGCAGTTTAGCAATCACACAGGGCAGGATTTGAGTCTTCGGGCTTGCAAGAGGTGGAAAATTAGAAATGAGATCTAAACAAAAAGGCCAGACCCAGGACTGTGCCCTGAGTAACAGCCGGGATAGAAAAAGGGAGCAAAGGAAAGCATCAAAGAGGCTTATAGGACATTTCCTGGTACTTAAGTGGAAAATAAGTCTCTAGTAATTGATGTGAGTCAATCGTCATGATAGTTTGGAGTTCAAATGTGAGCAACACCCAACCAAGAAAGTAATATAAAATATACACTTCCAAATATACCTGCAGCAGTTGTTTACAATTTAACAGTTTTAAAACCGGAGTTATTTTAAGCTCAGCTTTTTAGCAAGTGCTATGGTTCCAATGGGCTATGGCTCCTGAATCCATATAGTTCGTTAACTTCCAGAGTCCTAAGTTGATGGTACTGAGAGGGGAGAAATTAATCCAGTTATGGTGTTGAGAAAGTGAGGCCTACTGGGAAGTCCTTAGAACATGGAGGGTGTGCCCTTGGAAGTCCTGGGAGGGTTGGTTATAAAAGGCTGAGTTAGGCCCACTCTCTCTCTACCTCCTGGCTTGCTCTGTGTTCCTTCTGCACACGCTCCACTACTGCCAGCCTCTAACCTCACCAGATGGCTGAACCAATGGGGCCTACCCTAGTGGGATAGTGAACCTCAAAACTGTGAACCAAAATAAACTTTCTTCCTTCACACATAGCTTATCTTGGGCATTTTGTTATAGTGAGGAAAATGTGACTAGTCCAGCAAGTAAACTCTGAGACAGGATATAAAGCAGAAAACTTATCAGGGAGCATTACTGGGATTAACGTCATTAGAGAGGAAGAAAGCAGTTTTAGCAGTGGGAGTAGTTAGCTGTGTTGAGTCACAGCAAAGACTTCAGACGCAGTCAGACTTGGATGGCCTTTCAAAATTGCCCGAACTTGAAGTGAGAGGCCTGGCCTTTCCACCCCCTGCAAAAGCCCAGCACACTAAGGGAAACATGGGCCTGGGTGAGATAGCTCACCCAGGCACCGAGCGAGAAGGGGGCCCTGGCAAAGGTTTTGAATTGAAGAGACAGAGCTCAGAATCCAAAGGGACTGAGGCAGAATAGCTCACAACTTGGAATCCTAATCCTGGAAGGGTGAAACCTTCACAGAGAATTCTGTGTGTGTGTGATGGGTCCCCTAGGATATTCAGCTGAGTACCAATTGGCATATGTACATGAGGAAATGCACCCAAGGTCAGAGAGAGAGTAGATGGAAGATTCCCTCTCTCTCTCTCCCTCTCTTTCTCTCTCTCTCTTCCCCTCTCTCTCTCTCCCTCTCCCCATCACTCTCTGTGTAACTCTGACTTGCAAATAAATAAATTAAAAAACAGTAACTGCAGAACATGCATAGAATTAAAATAGAATTTATAACAGATATTTGCAAATCCTCATGTATTTGAGGACTAAATAAACAGTGAGTTAATGGTGAAATTCAAAAGCCTTCCTTTACAAGCCGATGCCTTCCCTTCTCCTCCTTCCCCTCCCCCCTTCTTTTTCTTTATTTACCCGCACTCTCGAGACCCTCCAAGTCCAGCGTTCTGTAGAAGTGGTGAAAGCAGGCATCTTCCTCATCCTCATGATCTTAGGGGGCACATAATCCTCCACTATTGAATATCATGCTAGCTAGAAAATTTTTATGGATTTTTTTATCAGATGGAGGACCTCTTATTCCAAATTCACTGTGTTTCTAAATTCCTAAATCAGGGGAGAATGTTGAGGTTTTTTAAAAAGATGCATTTAATTCTTTTTTTAAAAAAGATTTATTTTATTTATTTGAAAGACAGAGTTACAGAGAGAGGTAGAGATAGAGAAGTCTTCCACCCGCTGCTTCACTCCCCAGATGGCCACAATGACCGGAGCTGTGCCAATCAAAGCCAGGAGCCAGGAGCCTCCTCCAGGTCTCCCATGCAGGCACAGGGGCCCAAGGACTTGGGCCATCTTTTATTGCTATCCCAGGCCATAGCAGAGACTGGATCAGAAGAGGAGCAGCCAGGACTAGAACCAACGCCCATATGGAATGCTGGTGCTTCAGGCCAGGGCTTTAACCCGCTTCGCCACAGCGCCAGCCCCTATTTAATTCTTTGAAAGACAGAATTACAGAGAGGCAGAAGAAGGGAGAAAGAGATTTTCCATCTGCTGGTTCACTTCCCAGATGGCTGCAGTGCCTGGAGCTGGTGGGCCAATCAGAAGCCAGGAGCTTCTTCCGGGTCTCCCATGTGGGTGCAAGGGCCCAAGAACTTGGGCCATCTCCCACTGCTTCCCCAGGTGCATTAGCTGGGAGCTGGATTGGAAGTGGAGCAGCTGGGACTCTAACTGGCGCCCTTAGGAATGCTGGCACTGCAGGAGTGGTTTTACCTGCTATACCAGAGTGCCAGCCCCGAGAATGTTGAATTTTATCAAAACCTTATTCTAGGCGCCAGCATTGTGGTGTAATGGGTTAAGTTGCCACTTATAACACCATCATCTTTTGATCCAGTTCCCTATTAATGAGCCTGGGAAAGCAGAAGGAGATGGCCTGAGTGCTGGGACCCCTGCATCCTGGTTTCTGCCTGGCCCAGCCCTGGCTGCTGTGGCCAGGTGAGGCATGACCAGCAGACTCTGTCTTTTAAATAAAATTTAAAATGTCTAAAAACAAGCTTATTCTACATCTATTGCAATGGTTATGAGTTTTTGTTTCTAGTTTGTTAATATGGTGAATCATGCAGTTCAGTTTTCAAGTACAAAGCCAAACCTGCATCCTCTGAAGAAACTCCACTTGGTCATGACATGTTCTCTTTTTAAATATATTTTTGGACTTTATTTGCTGCAATCTCAGGATTTTTACATCTACGTTTATGAGGGCTACTGGTCTGTACTTTATTGTAATGTCTGGCTTGGGGATCAGGGTGTTGCCAGCATCATAGAACAAGTTGGGAATAATGTCCTCGCGTTCAGTCTTCTGCGAGAGTTGATCTGTAGCGTTAGAATTATTTCTTCCTTAACTATTTGGCAAAATTCACCAGTGAAGCCAAGTGGGCTTAGAGTTTTCTTTATGGGAGGTGTTTAAACTACAAACTTATTTTACAGGATTATTCAGGTTATTTATTTCCTCTAAAGTGAACTTTGATAGTCTGTCTTTCAGGGAACTGGCCGTTTTCTCTGTCAAAGTTATTGGCACAATGTTGTTTATAAGACCACCCTATTTCCCCCTTCTTTGGCATAGATGCACAGTGAAGCCACCTCTTTTTATCCTGATATTGACATTTCATGTGTTTTCTCCTTTTTTTCCCTGCTCAGTCTTGCTAGAGGCTTATCAATTTTACTGATTTTTCTAAAATACATTTTTGGCTTCTTTGATTCTACTTTTCTGTTTTGTATTTTAGAGATTCTATTCTGATCTTCATTAATCCACTTTTTGCTTATTTTGGTTTTGTTAATTTCTTTTTTTTAACTTTTATTTAATAAATATAAATTTCCAAAGTACAGCTTTTGGATTACAGTGGCCTTTTCCCTCCCATAACTTCCCTGCCACCTGCAACCCTCCCATCTTCTGCTCCCTCTCCCATTCCTTTCACATCAAGAATTATTTTCAATTATCTTTACCTACAGAAGATCAATTTAGTATATATTAAGTAAAGATTTCAACAGTTTGCACTCACACAGAAACACAAAGTATAAAGTATTATTTGAGTACTAGTTATACCATTGATTCACATAGTACAACACATTAAGGACAGAGATCCTACATGGGGAGAAAGTACACAGTGACTCCTATTGTTGATTTGGTTTTGTTAATTTCTTAAACTTTCCTCTTTTCTTTCTTTGTTTTCCTCTCTCTCTCTCTTTTTAAATATTTATTTATTTATTTATTTGAAAGGCATAGTTACAGAGAGATAGAAGAGACAGAGATTTTCCATCGGCTAGTTCACTCCCTGAATGGCTACAACACACAAGGCTGGGCCAGGCTAAAGCCAGGAGCCAGGAGCCAGGAACCAGGAGCTTCTTGCAGTTCTGCCATGTGGGTCCAGGGGCCCAAAGACTTGGGCCATCCTCCGCTGCTTTCCCAGGCCATAGCAGAGAGCTGGATTGGAAGTGGAGCAGTGGAGACTTGAATTGGTGCCCGCGTGGGATTCTGGCTCTGCAAGCCGTAGCTTAACCATCTGTGCCAAAATGGTGGCCCCAAACTTTCTTCTTTTCTAACATGGGCATTTAGTGCTGTAATTTCCAACTATTGTTTTAACAATTTTCCATAATTTTCCATGTTTTCATTTTGAGTCAGTTCAAAACACTAATAGGCACTTTTTTTTTTTTTTTTTTTGGTAAAGATTCATTTATTTATTTGAAAGTCAGAGTTACACAAAGAGAGAAGGAGAGACAGGTCTTCTATCTGCTGGTTCAGTCTCCAGATGGCTGCAACAGCCAGAGCTGCACCAATCCAAAGCCAGGAGCCAGGAGCTTCTTCCGGGTCTTCCATGCAGGTAAAGGGGCCAGAGGACTTGAACCATCTTCTACTGCTTTTCCAGGCCAGAACAGAGAGCAGGACTGGAAGTGGAGCAGCCGGGATTCAAACTGGAGCCCATATGGAATGCCAGCACTGCAGGTGGCAGCTTTACCCGGTAAAAGCCACAGCGCCGGTACATGTTAAACTTTTTTTTTTTTTTTTTTTTTTTTTTTTAAGACAGGCAGAGTGGACAGTGAGAGAGAGAGACAGAGAGAGAAAGGTCCTCCCTTTTGCCGTTGGTTCACCCCGGTGTGCCGGCACCGCGGCTCGGTAGGCTAGTCCTCCGCCTTGCGGCGCCAGCACACCGGGTTCTAGTCCCGGTCGGGGCGCCGGATTCTGTCCTGGTTGCCCCTCTTCCAAGCCAGCTCTCTGCTGTGGCCCGGGAGTGCAGTGGAGGATGGCCCAAGTGCCTGGGCCCTGCACCCCATGGGAGATCGGGAGAAGCTCCTGGCTCCTGCCTTCGGATCAGCGCGGTGCGCCGGCCGCAGCGTGCCAGCAGTGGCGGCCGTTGGAGGGTGAACCAATGGCAAAAGGGAGGACCTTTCTCTCTGTCTCTCTCACTGTCCACTCTGCCTGTCAAAGAAGAAAGAAAAAGAAAAGAAACTGTTTTCCATAATGATTGTGCTATTTGCATTGCTGTCAATAATGTTTGAGAGTTCTAGTTCCACTACATATTTGCTAGCATGTAGTATGGAATATTAAATTTCATTATTTTATAGGGATGTAAGAGTATTTCATTGTGGTTTTAATTTGTATTACCCTAATCAATGATATTGAACATTGCTTTTCAAGTGCTCATTTACCATCTGAATATCTTCTTTGATGAAGTGTCCTTTCAGATCTTTATCTATTATTTTATTGGGTTGTTTGCTTCCTTAGTCTTGAGTCTTCATGCTTTTGGATATAAATCCTTTATCAGGTATATTCTTTATAAATGTTTTTTCCCAGTTTGTGGCTTGTTTTCAAATTTTGCTAATAGCACTTTCAAAAGGCAGATGTTTTCATTTCGTTGGGACTCATTTTTCTCAATCTGGTCGTTTACAGATCATACTTCTGGTAACAAAGTTATGAAATCTTTAACTCAAAATCACAAAAATTTCTCTTATTTCAGAACTTTTATAGTTTTAGGTTTTGCACTTAGGTTTGCTATTTGTTATGGACTAATTTATATATACTGTGAGATACAGGGCAAAGATATAGTTTTGGCCTAGGGACATTCAATTATTTGAATAAAATTTATTGGAAAAACTATCATTTATACACTGAGTGCCTTTGAACATTTGTCAAAAATCAGTTCTCCATATATGTTTCTGGATCTATTTCTGGATTCTCTATTCTCTTCCACTGATCTATTTTTTCCCTATTATTTTACCCAAAGCACATGGTCTTGTTACTCTAGTTTTATGCAAGTCCTGGAGTCTTGGTTCTTTAATTTGTTTTCGATATTCAAAGTTCTTCACATTTGATAGAGACAAATTTTCAATTTCTACAAGACACACAGAGACAAATGTTGGGATTTTTAATGATATGAGTTGAATCTATAGCTCAATTTGTGGAGCATCAACAAATTAATCGTCTTGCTTACTCTAACCCATAAGCAAGATAGATTTCCATTTATTTAGTTATTTTTTTAATTTCATCACTATTTTGTAGTTTTTAATATGCAGGATTTTTAATTTTTATCATATTAATTCCTAAGTATGTCCTAGTCAGTGCTATTATAAATGATACAATTATTTAAATTTTCATTTTGGATTGTTTATTATTATAAAAAAAGAAAAAACCTTGATTTTCTTATAGAAAAAAAACCTGATTCTTTTTCATTTTTTAAAGATTTATTTATTTATTTGAAGGGCAGAGTTACAGAGTGGCAGAGGCAGAGAGAGAGGTCTTACATCCACTGGTTCACTCCCAAGTTGGCCAAGGGCCATCTTCTACTGCCTTCCCAGGACATCAGCAAAGAGCTGGATCAGAAGCAGAACAGCTGGGATTCAAACTAGCGCCCGTATGGGATGTTGGCGCCACAGGCCACAGTGCCAGCCCCCCAGAGTGTATTCTTAGCGCCTTTCCTGAAGACCAGCTGACTGCAGTAGCCTGGGTTTACTTCCAGGCTCTCTGTTAAGAGACTTTTCCATCTTCTGCTATTTTCTTGGTGCTTGTTAGTGTCTCTTTCAGTTTGAAGAACTCCCTTTTGCCGGTCCTGGGGGAGAACTTTTGTTTGGGAATGTCTTTTATCTCTCTTGCATATATAAACTACAGCCTTGCTGAGTACAGTATTCTTTTTTATATTTTGACAGGCAGAGTGGACAGTGAGAGAGAGATACAGAGAGAAAGGTCTTCCTTTGCCATTGGTTCACCCTCCAATGGCCACTGCGGCCGGCGCACCGCGCTGATCCGAAGGCAGGACCCAGGTGCTTCTCCTGGTCTCCCATGGGGTGCAGGGCCCAAGCACTTGGGCCATCCTCCACTGCACTCCCGGGCCACAGCAGAGAGCTGGCTTGGAAGAGGGGCAACTGGGATAGAATCCGGCTCCCCGACCGTGACTAGAACCCGGTGTGCCAGCGCCGCAAGGCGGAGGATTAGCCTAGTGAGCCGCGGCACTGGCGGGTACAGTATTCTTGGTTGACAGATTTTATCCCTTCAGTGCTGGGAAAGTCTCATCCCGGTCCCTCCTGACCTGTAAGCTTCCTGCTGGGAAGTCTGAGACCTGCAAACTGAGACACCTTTATGTTTCACCTGTTTCTTTTCTCTTGCAGCTTGGAGAATCTCCTCTTGAACGTTAGAAAGCTTGACTATAATGTCTTTGGGTAGAATTGGTTGCATTGAAACCTAACTGGTGGGGGACTGGGGCTGTGGCGCAGTGGGTTAGTCCTCCACCTGCAGTGCTGGCATCCCATATGGGCACCGGTTCATATCCCAGCTGCTTCTCTTCCAATCCAGTTCTCTGCTATGGCCTGAGAAAGCAGAAGATGACCGTGTGGGAGACCCGGAGGCAGATCCTGGCTCCTGGCTTCGGATTGGGTCAGTTCTGGCCGTTGTGGCCATTCGGGGAGTGAACCAATGGATGGAAGACCTTTCTCTCTATGTCTCCCTCTCACTGTCTGTAGCTCTACCTCTCAAACAAATAAATAAAATCTTAAAAAAAAAAAAAAAAAGAAAAAAGAAAGAAATCTAACTGGTGACCTCTGACCTTCCCATACCTGGCTGTTTGCATCTTTCTCTCGGTTTGGGAGGTTTTCTGTTATCCCCTGAATATTCTTTCTACCCCTTTGGCCCTCTCAAGTCCCTCTTTGTTATGGGTTGAGTAGGATTTGTCTCCCCAAAACTCAAGCAAGATGTTTAAAAAACTCTGATGCCTCAATGTTAACTGTTGATGGATTAAAGGTGCAACTTGAAGCGGCGCTGTGGCATAGCAGGTAAAGCCGCCACCTGCAGCACTGGCATCCCACATGGGTGCCGGTTTGGGTCAAGTCCTGGCTGCTCCACTTCTGATTGAGTTTCCTGAGAAAGCAGCAGAAGATGGCCCAAGTGCTTGAACCCCTGTACCCATGTGGGAGACCCAGAAGAAGCTCCTGGCTTCAACCTAGCCCAGTCCTGATTGTAACCATCTGGGGAGTGAACCAGTGGATGGAAGATCTTTCTCTCTCTCTTTCTCTCTCTCCCTCCCCTTCCCCCCCCCACCTATACCTTTCCTTCTCTGTAACGCTTTCAAATAAATAATTTTTTTAAAAAAAATGATAGAGACTTGATCTAATAGTTCTGGGTAGGACCTGGGGCTGGTGGGAGTGTTTAGGTCATTGAGGACATGGTTCCCACAAACATGATCATTATGTGAATCCGAGTCTTGCCTAACTTCTCCCTCTGTCTCCCTCTGTATCTTTCTGTCTCTGTCTCTCTGTCTCTGTCTCTCTCTCTCTCTCTCTCTCTCTCTCCTTCCTACTTCATCATGTGATCATACCTCTGCACCTGTCATGACCAGCCTCCACAGATGTCAGACCATGGACCACCTGATCCTGAACTGAAAGCAGAAATAAACGTTTTCTTTCCCAAGCAGCTCCTCTTGTGTGTTAGTTACAGTAGTGAAAAACCGAATAATGCACTCCTGAACCCAAATAGCTTGGACATTTCCTCTTTTAGTGTTGCATTGAGATTCTTGTAAATCTTCTTCATTCCTCCTTATTCTTTTGTTTCTTTCTTTTCCCTCTGCCTGAGCATTTTCAAATTGCCTGTCCTGGAGCTCACTAATTCTTCCCTTTGACCTATTCTTCTGTTGATGCCTTTTATCACATTTTAATCTTTCCATAAAGTACTTAAAATTGTTTATTTATTTGAAAGGCAGAACCACAGAAAGAGAGGGAGAGACAGAGGGGAAAAAAAAAGAGGGAGAGATCTTCCATCCTCTGGTTCACTCCCCAGATGGCTGCAACAGCTAGCTCTGGGCCAGGAGAAAGCCGGGAGTCAGGCCCCCCATGCTGGTCTCCCACATAGGTGGCAGGGGCGTAAGTGCTTGGCCATCTTCTACTGCTTTCTTGGATGCAGAACATTATGGGATGCCAGTGTCACAAGCAGTGGCTTAACCCACTGTGCCACAACACCAGCCACTGCTTAATGTGCTTTTCAACTCAAGGATTCTTTTCTGTTTTTTAAAAAATTACTTCCATTTATCTGTTTTGTTTCTCTGTTAGAGTAATGGAGAGTTCCTCTGGGTTTTCCTGAACCTCACTGAATTTTCATAAAACACAATTTTAAATTCTGCACCCAAGAATTTGCACATGTCAGTTGCTGTCTAATTGTTCCTCAGGCTTATTTTGTTCGTGAGGTGAACGCATGGCCCCCCAAAAGTTCCTGATGCTTGTTGGTGCATGGCATCATGTGTGCACTGAAGGATGAGGAGTTTTTTCCGTTTTTTAATGTGGCTTCATTTGCACCTGCTTTCCAGAGAGTCCAAGCAGTCTACTTATTTTCTTTGAGCCTCTATACTATTTTGGTTATTGCCCTAAGTGAAGGTTGGCCTTAAATCAACTGTTAGTGTGTTGTTGCCATTTCACCACTAGAGGGCGCGCGGACCCCACATTTGTCCCAGGTCCAAGGGCTGAGGAGAGAGGACTTTGTACTTCATCTGGGGCTGAGTTCCACTATGGCAGGCCAGGCACTAAGCTCAAAGGAAAAATCCGAGTTGAATTTACCACCCTATTTCCCAGTGGCTGGTGTCTTGCTTCACCGTCTGCCAGAGGGTGGGGTGGAGCCCCTTGGCCACTTGGCTAAGGGGGCTCCAAAGGCTCAGGCCAGAGGTACTGGCTGGGGGCAGGGGCGGGAGGCCCTGATGGTGCTGAACTTCACGGTGGCATACCCAGACCTGGGATTCAGATCTAAGGTGTGTTTTTTTGTTTGTTTTTGTTTTTGTTTTGTTTATTTGAAGGGCAGAGTTACAGAGAGGCCAATGCAGAGAGAGAGAGAGAGAGAGAGAGAGAGCTTCCATCTGCTGATTCACTCTCCAAATGGCCACAACAGCTGGAGCTGAGCTGATCCAAAGCCAGGAGTCAGGAGCTTTTTCCCAGTCTCCCTCGAAGGTGCAAGGGCCCAATGATTTGGGCCGTCTTCCACTGCTTTCCCAGCCCATAGCAGAGAGCTGGATCGGAAGTGGAGCAGCTGGGACTCAAACTGGTGCCCATATGGGATGCTGGCTAAGATCTTAAATCCTTCTCGGTTTCTCAGATCCGTGGCATGGAGCTGAACTGTTAGGAGCTGGGTGCTATGGCAACCATTTGCTTCCTGCCATTTCAAACTGTCTTTTCTTAGTATGACACTTGGCACAGTGGTCTCTCACCTGGCTTCCTCAGCTCTTGTGAAGGTGGCTTGTGCGTGGATACCTGCTCAACTGATGTCTCCGGGAAGACGATCACTGGAGTATCTCACTCATCCACCATCTTGCCCCCCACTCAGTCACATTTTAATTGAGTTACAAAAAAACCGGTAGAGTGGGGTTTTAAATATATTTTTTTGAGAGGCAAAGAGACAGAGAGCAGGAGGGAGGAAGAAGGAAGGGAGGAAGAGACAGCACGCCTGTCTACTAATTCGCTCCCCAGATGCCCACAACAGGTTCCACCAAGGCCTGAGTTCTGCAGTGAGGAGCTAGAGAGTCAATCCAGGTCTCCCATGCCAGTGGAAGGGACTCAACTATTTGAGCCATCAGCATTGCAGGATCTGCATTAGCAGGAGCCACAGCTAAGGGGTGGGACGCAGGGCTCCTATTGGCATCTTAGCCACTAATAACCCCTAGAGTGGGGTTGATATCTATAGAAACATAACCTTTCCATTCAGAAAGACATTTCAGGCTTTTGTAAGGCAAGTTGTTTTTTTTTTTTTTAGATTTTTTTTAAATTTTTGATATTTACTTATTTATGTATTTGAAAGGCAGAGTTACAGAGAGACAAGGAGAGACAGAGAGATCTTCCATCCACTGGTTCACCCCCCAAATGACCACAACAGCTGGGGCTGAGCCAGGCAGGAGCCAGGAGCTTCTTCTGGGTCTCCCACATGGGTGGCAGGGGCTCAGGCACTTGGGCCATCTTCTACTGCCTTCCCAGGCCATTAGCAGGGCCATTCTTATATTTCAGAATCTACCCACGGGTGCTCTGAGACCCAGAAGGTGCTGTTTCCTGGTTCTCCTGCTACGTGGGTCGGTGGTGCTTCTCAGTCTCCTTTCTTGGGTCCTCCTCTCCCTCTTTTTTTCAGCACTTACATGACTGATGCACTTCGGTATTTGTTTTCTCTCTACTTGCATTAGAGCCAAGCTCCCTGAGAACAGGGGCTTTGCCTCTTCACCTGGGTCCCTGGAGCCTAGAGCCACGCGGCTGGCACACAGCAAGTACTCAGCTAACAGCTGCTGAGTGGAGGAATGAACAGAAGCTGGGATTGGTGAAAGCCAGGAGAACACACAGAAATAAACAGACTCATGCGCAGCAAACATTCAGCCACCACCTGGTGGGAGTGTGAATCCAGCTTTGTTCTAGGTCCTGGGTATACATAAGGGCCATTCACACATGACCTTTGCCCTCTTGGAGCCTGGTTCCAGTTTTAGCCATGTACAGAGGTGTCCACTGCGGAAGTCCAAACCCAAGAGATTGAGGGATCCACTGAAGACCAGCCTTCCGTTTTCTCTGACGTACACCTGTCTACCCAGAGTGATGGACAACTGCAGTAACCACCTCTTCAGGGAGAGCGGGCGCCCCTCTCCCCCACTTCCCCATGACCTTGCAGCTTCCAGTTGATCGCTGTGTCATACCAGCAGTTCATCTCTGGGGCAAGAGATAACAACCACAGTAGGCAGACTGACAAGGGAGTGATGTGTAAGCCATGTTCTTAGTGAGAACTGCCCTAAGCTGAGATTCGGACTTGCCAGCCTGGTAAGACTACCCCCTGTGAAAATCAGCTGAAACGCACGTGAGAGCCAAGGTCGGGGAGGAGCTTCTACCTGCAGCTCCAGCATCCTATGGGGTCTGGTTGGAGCAGCAGGCGCTCCACTTCTGACCCAGCGCCCTGCTCTGTGTCTGAGAAAGCAAAGCATGCGATGGCCCAAGGACTCGGGCCCCCGCACCCGCGTAGGAGACTCAGAGGAAGCTCCTGGCTTCTGGCTTCAGCCTGGTCCAGCCCTGGTGTTGCTGCTGTAGGAGTTGGAGTCTTCTGTCCTCTGGCTGCTTGCTTGCCTGCTATGCTCCCCTGGAATTTATGACCTGGGATTTATGGCCCAATGATGCTTCCCGCCAGTGCCTCCCCGTGCCATCTCCTTTGCGTGGCCTTCCCGCCACATAATATATATAGTCTCTTTTTTTTTTTTTTTTTTTTGACAGGCAGAGTGGACAGCGAGAGAGAGAGAGTCAGAGAGAAAGGTCTTCCTTTGCTGTTGGTTCACCCTCCAATGGCCGCCGCAGCTGGGGCGCTTTGGCTGGGGCACCGCGCTGATCCGATGGCAGGAGCCAGGTACTTATCCTGGTCTCCCATGGGGTGCAGGGCCCAAGTACTTGGGCCATCCTCCACTGCACTCCCTGGCCATAGCAGAGAGCTGGCCTGGAAGAGGGGCAACCGGGACAGAATCCGGCGCCCCGACCGGGACTAGAACCCAGTGTGCCGGCTCCGAAAGGCGGAGGATTAACCTAGTGAGCGCCGGCCATATATAGTCTTTACGTTTAAATGAACCAATGAACATGTTAGGTCCCAATACCTTGCCGCACAGAGAATAAGAAGGTAACCTATGTAGGAGATGACCTGCACCCTTGAAAGTGTGAGACTATAAAAACCTCTCTTATGCAAACGAGAGGGCCTTTTGCCTGTGCACTGCTAAATGGCTATGTGCGGGTAGGAGGTCCCAGCCGGCTGGTAACAAATAAACCTGCTTTTGCATCCGCGAGTGTGCCTTGCGCATTGTTTGGGAAATTCGAACACAGCACTGCCATTTGGGGGAGTGAACCAATAGATGGAAGATCTTAAAACAGAAACCCAGAGAGGAAGCAACAAGCTTGCCGAGGCCCTGGGCCCGGTCCTTGGGGCGCGCATCCTCCCCACCTGAAAGGCATCAGCCCCCGCCGCCCAGCACGAGGACCACCCCGGGATCTCTGTGCTCGCCTGCGTCCGCGGGCAAAGCAGGAGACCATAGAGCTGCGGCTTCCTAGAGAGCCGGGGGTGCGGGGTGGGGGGCGCGGCGAGGCGCCGCCGGAAGTCGCAGGATCTGCGGCTCGGCCATTCTTTGGGGCCTGGCGCGTCCGGTCCCGGGGTCATCTCCCAGTGGCCTGGCGCCGAGGCGGCGGTACCCAAGGGTGGAGCTGCGGCTGGAGCCCCCGGTGAGCGGGGTGGGCCCGGGGGCGGGTGGGCTGCGCCGAGGGCGGCCGGGGGCGCGGGCCTGAGCTCGCTCGCCCGGGGCCGCCCCTTGCCCGGCAGCCGGGGACAGCTGGCCGCCGCGGCCCGCGCTGGGGAGGCCCGGGGACAGCTCCCTGCGCGCGTGGGGGACTGGGCAGTGTCCGTGGCCTCGCCGCCGGGACTTGCCGGGAGCAGCGGCCCTCCGAGCGCGGGGGACCGCGATCTTTTAAGGGCCGGACTGGCTGTCGTCTTTTAATTTTGTAATACGATAGCCTTCGGAAAGCGAAGCTGCCACTCCCCCGTTGCGTCAGGGAACACGTCCGGACACTAAGTACTAAAACATCAACTCAGTGTGAGTGCGGTCCTTTGCAAAATAATAATGATGATGATGCCATTGCCAGCCCGTCGCTGTACAGTTACTAGCCTTCACCCTTTGCAGCTTGCCGGATTAAAGCTGTGTCGTGGACACAGGCGCTCTTTGGGTTTTTCTGCCCCTCCTTGGAGTTATTTTGGACCCTGGGAAGTGGAATCCCCGCACCCCGAATTCGCTTCCCAGCCTAAGGAGCTGGGAGGCCCGGAGTGGATCCCAGAGCTCGTGTAACTTCTGCCTCACAGACGTTTTCTGAGAAGCGAGCAGAAAGTGTGTTCAAGGGTTTATTGTTTTTAGCTGTCAAGTGTAGAGTTCTGACCATTGACTGCAGAAAAATACTTAAAATCCTCCCCCCCCCCCCGCCAAAAGAAAAAAAAAAAAAGATGACTGACTGACTTACCTGAAAGGCAGGGTGAGAGGTTTTTCATCCACAGGTTCACTTTCCAAATGCAGCAACAGCCAGGGGTGGGCTGCGCCAAAGCTGGGAGCCTGGAACCTGGCTGGGGTCTCCCTTGTGGGTGGCAGGGCCCAGGTCTCCGACGGCCCTCTGCTGCTCACAGGTGCACTGGTAGTGAGCCGAGCAGAAGCAGAGTAGCCATGATCCTAACTGAGGCACTTGGATTGGGATGTAGGTGTCCCGAGCGTTGGCTTAACCCATTCCACACAACACCTACCCCTTACAATCCTCTTTAAAAATTCCTCCCCGTCATCTCCAGATTCTCTCATTTGTCTTACCCTGCTACTACTTCATTTAGCACTTACTTTGCTTTAGAATGTTGCAAAACCTGACTGGCTTCCCAGAACCTAGTCCTCCTCCCTCCCCGCAGCATGCCTCCCTTAGAGAATCCTGACCCCCATGGAAGACTGTTGACGCTCACAGTGGGAAAGAAGCCATAAAATAAAAGATTGGGTGGCAGATATGGCTGAGAGCACAGTGTCTTCACATGAGTAAGAGTCCCCGGAGCACATGACACACAGAACACATTGCAGCTCCCGTTGGAAGTAAACTGTTCATTTTCCTGGAAATCAGCAAGACCCCATCCCTGAGCGGAAACTCAGGCAACACCCACGTGTGGGTTTTCTAGTTTTACAAATTTTCTACTTTGTAAACCGAAAAAAAAAAAAAAAAGATTGTTTCTAAAGAGTTGGTTTGAAGAAAGCAAACTCCGAAGTTCTGTATAATAAAACCTTATTCAAATTTATGCAAATATTTTGATGAACAAAATGAGCAATTTTCAGAGAACATTAAAAGTATGTACAGGTGCTGGCACTGTGGCATAGCGAGTAAAGCCGCCGCCTGCAGTGCCGACATCCCATATGGGTGCCAGATTGAGTCCTGGCTGCTCCACTTCCGATCCAGCTCTCTGCTATGGCCTGGGAAAGCAGTGGAGGATGGCCCTAGTCCTTGGGCCCCTGCACCCATGTGGGAGATCCACAAGAAGCTCCTGGCTCCTGGCTTCGGATCAGTGCCGCTCCGGCCATTGAGGCCAACTGGGGAGTGAACCAGCAGATGGAAGACCTCTCTCTCTCTCTGGCTCTCCTCTCTCTGTGTAACTCTGATTTTCAAATAAATAAATCTTTAAAAAAAAAAAAAAAGTATGTACAGCAAAGCTGCGCAGAACTCAGTTCATTCCTTCTTTGTTGTGACTTGATCTCATGGATTCAGGATTAAGACCGTGATTACTTGTTGACTCTTACCGAACTTTGGAAAGAGTGCTAATCACAGGAGGATAAGACTGAAGGTTGAGAGGCCAGCGCTGTGGCGTAGTGGGTGAAGCCGCCACCTGCAGTGCCGGCATCCCATATGGGCACCGGTTTGCATCCTGGCTGCTCGGGAAGGTGGTTGCAGCCATCTGGAATTAAACCAGTGGATGGAAGACACACACACACACACACCCCCGCCCCACCTCTGCTTCTCTGTAACTGCCTTTCAAAAAAAATAAATACATTTTTTAAAAAGTCTAAAGGTTGAGTCTGGGTACCAGGCAGTGTTCAAACACTTGAAATGCATTTGGACATCCAGTTCTCAAAAACAACTCCATGAGGTAGGAACTATTATTATCCCTATTTTACAGGTTAGGGAACCATGGCTCAGAAGTGAGGTAACTTGTTCAGACTGCAGGAGCAGCCAGGATGCCCACAGTCAGAGGGCAGGGAAAGAGAAGAGATGCTATGGATAAGGCATTTCATGCTTTTTTTTTTAAGGTTTACTTATTTATTTGAAAGTCAGAGTTACACAGAGAAGATGCAGAGAGAAAGGTCTTCCATCCACTGGTTCACTCCCCAGATGGCTGCAATGGCCGGAGCTGCACCATTCCAAAGCCAGGGGTCAGGAGCTTCCTGCACCATGTAGGTGCAGGGGCCCAAGAACTTGGGCCATCTGCTGCTGCTTTCCCAGGCCATAACAGAGAGCCGGATAGCAAGTAGAGCATCTGGGTATCGAGCCAGCACCCATATGGGATGCCAGCACTGCAGGCGGTGGCTTTACCCGCTATGCCACAGTGCCGGCCCATTTCATGCTCTTGATTGCAGCAATAGCTGTGTCCCCAGGGCCTCGTCCAGGGGGCCTCTGTCCGAAGAAGCTCTCCAGAGCCTAGACTGGAACCTTGCATTCTCGGGGTTCTCTTGCTTGCCGGGAGCTGACTGGGGTCTGGAAAGCTTGCTGGTTTCTCTGGGTTAACTTTAGCACTGATTTCTTGAGGTCTCATAGATGATGAGCTCCAGGCGCTGAGGAAGAAGTCAAGCAAGGATTCAGGGACCTGAAGGTTTCTTACAAGTCGACCATGACAAGAGAAAGCTGGACCCACAGCGTTCTGAGACAAGAGGGGCTTGTGAAGGGGAAGGATGACACTTGGAAGTGGGGAACCAGCTTCCAAGGGAGCAGCTCCTCCGTGTGGGAGACCTCCCACCTGCACTTCAGACAGTTGCGATACCATGAGACGTCTGGACCCCAGGAGGCGCTGAGCCGGCTCCGGGAGCTCTGTCGCCGGTGGCTGAGGCCAGAAGCCCGCACCAAGGCCCAGATCCTGGAGCTGCTGGTGCTGGAGCAGTTCCTGAGCATCCTGCCCGGGGAGCTCCGGACCTGGGTGCAGCTGCATCGCCCTGGGAGTGGTGAGGAGGCTGTGGCCCTGGTGGAGGAGCTGCAGAGGGACCTCGATGGACCAGCGCTGAAAGTGAGAAAGGCGGGGGGAGGGGGAGGGGAGAAAAGAATGGAGGCTGGGCTGGAGGGTGACCCAGTGACTGGCATTAACCGTCAGCACACTGGCAGGCCAGTGCTAATTACAGCAAGTCCACAAGCGGTCCAGGCCGTGCAGTGTCTTTGCAGAGAAATGGATTTATGAGTGAGGTGTCAGCATGAGGCACAGACTGTGCTTTGTCCGCCTGGGTGATGCATGCCCAGGATGAGTTTGGTCCAAGACCCTGAAGAATACTAATGTGTCCCCCTTAGCAGCAACATGTGCACTGCATGCGTTGTTCCTGTGGGTCTGGGGTGGTGATGTAAGCCTGGGGTACAGAAGGCAGAGGCATAGAAGTGAAGCTCTCCAGATCTAGCAGCACCTCTCCTGGCGTGCTCCTCCTGGGGCCTCTGCGAGATGAGGGGTTGGAATGAGATGCCTGCATCTGAAAAGGCTTTGCTGACCTTGATCCTCAGGTTGGGACATCATACAGTCTCTTGTGTGTGAGATTCTTTCAGTAAATGCCTGGAACGTTCCTCTCTGAGTCTGAACCAGGACTCAGATGTGGGAGTGACATCAAGGACAGGCCTGTTTTAATCATAAAAACGAAGCCTTTTAGAGCTACATATTTCATTAGGAATTTCTAATCTATCCTCGATTGAGAGATTAGGACACTGTGGCAGAAGAAAGTTCAGTGGATTGCCAAGGTTAGACACCTGACCAGCAGCCAAACCACGAGTGACGTGTATTGGAGCAGGGTGCAGGTAGCGGGGTCAGGGAGAAGAGCGTTACTGAACCCAAGTCTGATCTAAAGCTAAAATCCATGCTCTCGAGTACTGCTTGTGACTTCCCATTCCCTCCTAATCCATACCCAGGTCTGGCTTCTGTTCCCACCGTTCTGTACGGTCTCCTGTGGGAGAGGTCACCAGTGCCCTGAGTGGGGCTAGAGGGCAGCTCCACTGTTCTCATGCAAAGCTTTACTGCTGTCTTGCTGCTCCATGTGTGAGGTGGGTCTCTCTGTTCTCACAGTTCTAGATTGTGGGCAGAAAGAGGTCCACGGTGGTTAGGTGAGTCCAGCTGCAGAAAGTACGAGAAGAACCAGCTTACTTTGTCCTGCTTGTCCCCAGGTTCCCGTCCTTGTCCAGGACCAGGATGCCCTCCAAGACGGGATGCATACTGCAGGAGCAGCCCTTCCCGCTGAACCCGCTGGCGGCCGCGTAGCCGCTGGCATTCGCCCACATCCTCTTCCCGGCTCAGTGCTGTTCGGCCTCCAGGATCCTCCACGTGGTACTTGCTCTGTGGCTCAGTCCTCTACTCGCAGGGAGTCGCCTTTCAGTGCCCTGCCCTTCCTGCTGCTGCTGCTCCTCCCCCTCCTCCCCCTTGCCCTGACCTGGGTCCCTCTGACTCCATGTGCGTGCTCCCTGCTGCTTGGTGTGTTATTCCAGCCCTGCACCTGGGAATCACTCAGAAAAGATTTGGAGGTCACTTTATAGCCATGATTTCCTGGGCCTGGGAGCTCTGGGTCTTTGTGGATTCCCAGTCTGTGGGAGTTGTTGGACTTGGGGGTAGGCAGGAAGAGCAGTCATCTCAGGCAGCTGTTTGCCCTTCCTCAGGTGCTCCTGCCCCTGAAGCTTCTGCCCTTTCCCAAGAAGAGAACCCAAGGAATCAGTTAATGGCACTTATGCTGCTAACAGCCCAGCCCCAGGTAAGGTTTGCATCCCCTCTCCTTCCTGTCTGCATTACTGAGTTGTGGCTGAACTCCCCTTGACGGCCCGGTGCTTGGGTGGCCAGTGAGCTCCCACCTAATTCAAGGCGCACGCTCTTGGACGACTGCCCTTACCTGGGGTCTCATTGTGTATCTGATATCTGTGGCCTGCCTCATGGCTCACAGCTACCCCTTCCCCAGAGTGAGGGAGCTCCAGAGGGGAGCTGTTGAGCGGGGCAGGTCTCACACGCACCTGTGATTGCAGGAGCTGGTGATGTTTGAGGAGGTGTCCGTGTGCTTCACTGCAGAGGAGTGGGCGTGTCTGAGCCCCATTCAGAGGGCCTTGTACTGGGATGTGATGCTGGAGAACTACGGAACTGTGACCTCCCTGGGTAAGGCCCCTCCAGAGCTGTCGGCATTTTGAGGTTATCTCGCTTTCCCTCGTGTTGGAGGTCCCTTCACACGTGTGCACATGTGTGTGTGTGTGTGTGTATAGTTTACAGCTGGCTGCCTTCACATGTGTCCCCAAGTGTGTATGTAGTGTTACAGCTTCCTCTCCTTCACACGTGTGCACAAGTATGTGTGTGTGTCTTTGTATAGTGTTACAGCAGTTCTCCTTCACACGTGTGCACAAATGAGTGTGTGCCTCTGTGTACAGTGTTACAGCTTCCTCTCGTTCACATGTGTGCACGAATGTGTGTGTACAGTATTACAGCTCCCTCTCCTTCACACGTGTCCACACGTGTGTGTGTGTCTGTGTGTGTAGTTTACAGCTGGCTCTCCTTCACACATGTGTACAAGTATGTGTGTATCTGTGTGTACAGTGTTACAGCAGCTCTCCTTCACATGTGTGCACAAATGAGTGTGTGTTTGTGTCTGCAGTGTTATAGCTCCCTCTCCATCACATGTGTGCACATGTGTGTGTATAGCATTACAGCAGCTCTTCACACGTGTGCACAAATGAGTGTGTGTGTGTACAGTGTTATAGCTCCCTCTCCACACGTGTGCACACGTGTGTGTGTACAGTGTTACAGCAGCTCTGCTTCACACATGTGCACAAATGAGTGTGTGTCTGTGTACAGTGTTACAGCTCCCTCTCCTTCACATGTGTCCACACGTGTGTGTGTCTGTAGTTTACAGCTCCCTCTCCTCCACATGTGTGCACACGCGTGTGGGGGGGTACAGTTTTACAGCTCCCTCTCCTTGCATTCTTCTTGCTGTCATATTACAAACTTGCTCTGTTAGTCTATATTGGCTGCATAGATTGTACCATTATTCAGATAGCCATTTCCTTATTTGGCCTAGTTGTCACAACAATCATCAACCCTGCGTCTGGCCTTTTGGTACTTCTCACTGTGGTTTTGAAGTACAGGTACTGAGCCCAAGTGTTGAGTTGTTGAGGCTCCTTCAACCACTCCCGTCTTCTCTGCTTATCTTACTGGTGCAGCGTGAGAACACTCCCTTTACTCCACGCTCATTTACTAATATAATTTTGTAAAGTTCCAATGTCTGTTTATTCTAAAGTAGATTTTTTAAGATTTATTTATTTGAGAGGCAGAGTTATAGACAGAGATAGAGATCTTCCATCTGTTGGCTCACCTCCAAATGGCTGCAATGGCAAGAGCTGGGCCGATCCGAATCCATGAGCCAGGAGCTTCTTCTGGGTCTCACACAAGGGTGTAGGGGCCCAAGGACTTGGGCCATCTTCCACTGCTTTCCCAGGCCACAGCAGAGAGCTGGATCAGAAGTGGAGCAGCCAGGACTCGAACTGGCACCCATATGGGATGCCAGTGCCGCAGGCAGAGGCTTAACCTACTACACCACAGCACCAGCCCCAGTAGATGTGTTTGATTAGTAATAAAATAAGTAAAATAAGGATGTTTAAAATTTCTTACTAACTGTTGTGGTTCCAGCAAACGTTGCTGTGAAAATGGTGCGATTCTGCCCCTTGGGGTGTGGGAAGTGAGGTGGAAAGAATAAACAAGTATAAGGCAGAGTGGAACAGCACAGGAGTGGCATAAACCTTGTGTGATGGGAATGCAGGGCGCAAAGCAACCAGTTCCACTCCTGGGGGTTAGGAAAGACCATAAAGGAGGTGGCTTCTGTGCTAGAACTTGGTTACAGGAGTAGGATTCTGTTTGGAGAAACGTGTTAAAAACTGAGGAATCAGGCTGTTGCGGGTATATGAGGAGCAAACCAGTGGATGAGAGCTCTTTTTCTTTCCTCTCAAATTAAAAAAAAAAAAAAAGAAAGAAAAGAAAAGAAAAACCTGAGAAGGCAGCCACATGAGCTAATTCTGACTGAGATACACATTTATATGATCAGTTTAAATGACTGCATAGTGTTCCGTTTTCACGCATCTTGCTCTACATTGACAGCTTCGTGATTCTGATGTTCCCATTCAGTAGCATTGTGTACTGTTGCATTTCTTCTCTGTACTACCTTTGTATGACTCAGGCGTCTTTCACAATCATATTCATCCAGAGGGGGGTTTTCTATGTTTTCTAATTGGCCACTGGGTACATACATGAAAATGGTGACTTTTTGATCATTAATTTTGTACCCAGCAGCCTCAGTATTTACTGGCTGGTAATTTATACAGTTAGGAGGATATATCCTTTAGTATTTCAGCAGTGGTAATAGTGGGTCAGACTTTCTGTTGAGTTTATGCATTGATATATACCCAAGCTGCTTCCTACCCATGAGTGCCAACTGAGCTCCCACAAAAAGAGAACAGAGGGCCCATTTCCCCTATATGTGTGTATAATTTGGTCAGTGCAATGTTCTAATTAAATCTTTGCTAGATAGACGAATACTAATTTTTTGTATGCTGTTTTTGATTATTAGTATGGTTGCAGTCTCTTCATATATTTGTTGGTTATTTTATTCCTGTTCATATTCTTCCTATATATGGGCACTTCTTTATATATTAGAACCACTAGCACTTGATCAGGTGTTACATATGATTTTCCCATTTGTCTGCCTTTCAGTGTTATTTATGAATTTTTAAAGCCTTAGGAAAATCTTTATGTAATCAAACTTAATATTTTCCTTTATATGGGCCGGCGCCGCGGCTCACTAGGCTAATCCTCCGCCTAGCGGCGCTGGCACACCGGGTTCTAGTCCCGGTCGGGGCGCCGGATTCTGTCCCGGTTGCCCCTCTTCCAGGCCAGCTCTCTGCTGTGGCCCGGGAGTGCAGTGGAGGATGGCCCAGGTGCTTGGGCCCTGCACCCCATGGGAGACCAGGAAAAGCACCTGGCTCCTGGCTCCTGGCATCGGATCAGCGCGGTGCGCCGGCCGCAGCGCGCCGGCCGCGGCGGCCATTGGAGGGTGAACCAACGGCAAAAAAAGGAAGACCTTTCTCTCTGTCTCTCTCTCACTGTCCACTCTGCCTGTCAAAAAAATATATATATTTTTTCCTTTATAATATTTATAGTCTTTTCTTCCTAGAAAATTATTTTTTTAAAAATCCATCCACATATTCCTGTTACATCTGTTGTTTTATTTTGATGTTTGAACTAATCCATCTTGATCTTAATCACCTTATCTTTTTTTTTTAAGATTTATTTTATTTATTTGAAAGAGTTACACAGAGAGGTAGAGAGAGAGAAAGGTCTTCCATCTATTGGTTCACTTCCCAGATGGCCACAACGGCCAGAGCTGTGCCAATCTGAAGCCAGGAGCCAGGAGCTTCTTCTAGGTCTTCCACATGGGTGCAGAGGCCCAAGGACTTAAGCGATCCTCCGCTGCTTTTCCAAGAGCATTAGCAAGGAGCTGGATAGGAAGTGGAGTAGCCAGGACTCGAACCAGTGCCCATATGGGATGCTGGCACTGCAGGCTAGGGCTTTAACCCACTGTGTCACAGCACCAGCCCTATCAGTTTATCTTGATACATAAAATGACAATGGAGTCTTCTTTTTTTGAACCAAGTGGCTTTCAGTATTCCCAATGCTGTTTGCTAAATAAGCCATTTTTTCTAAGAAGTTTAAAATATGTTTTATGGCTAATTTTATGAAAAACATTCACCATGGTTCCTGCTGTATGGCAGAATAAATTCTAGGGTACAGCACTGTGGTGTAATAGGTAGAGCTGCCACCTGCAGTGCCGGCATCCCCTGTGGGTGCCAGTTCGAGTCCCAGTTGCTCCACTTCTGGTCCAGCTCTCTGCTATAGCCTGGGAAGGCACAGGAAGATGACCCAGGTGCTTGGGCCCCTGTATCCATGTGGGAGACCCGGAAAAAGATCCCGGCTCTGTCTTCGGATTGGTCCAGCTCTGGCCGTTGCAGCCATCTGGAGGGTGAACCAGAGGATGAAAGCCCCCTTTCTTTCTGCCTCTGCCTTTGCCTCTCTATTACTCTACCTTTCAAATAAATAAATAAATCTTTAAAAGAAAAATAAATAAGTAAATCTTTAAAAGAAAAATAAATTCTGAATGGGCCCAGCAGTTAAACTTTAAAAAAATAACAAGAAAATGGAGTTACTTGTTTGTTCCAGCTCTATGAGGAAGGGAAAGTTTAAGCCAACTTGCACAAAATAAATATCCTCCAGCGTCAATGTTGTTGGAGTCTGACCAAGCAATTCTGGTTTAAAGAAGGTGCCTTAAGGAAATGGTTCAGAAAGAGGGGGGTAAGTAAAATGTGTGGAGATAGACCCAGGTAACTGTTTGCATTGGTTAAAACTTGGGCATAACCAGATTCCCCAAGATGAATTCCCCAAGTATGAAGCAGGCCTAACACTATCAAATAGGACAGTTTTTTGCACTCAGTTTCCATACATTGATAAGTTGGTAGAAAAATAGACTTATAGGTCGGCGCCGCGGCTCACTAGGCTAATCCTCCGCCTAGCGGCGCTGGCACACCGGGTTCTAGTCCCGGTTGGGGCGCCGGATTCTGTCCCGGTTGCCCCTCTTCCAGGCCAGCTCTCTGCTGTGGCCCGGGAGTGCAGTGGAGGATGGCCCAGGTGCTTGGGCCCTGCACCCCATGGGAGGCCAGGAAAAGCACCTGGCTCCTGGCTCCTGCCATCGGATCAGCGCGGTGCGCCGGCCTCAGCGCGCTGGCCGCGGCGGCCATTGGAGGGTGAACCAACAGCAAAGGAAGACCTTTCTCTCTGTCTCTCTCTCTCTCACTGTCCACTCTGCCTGTCAAAAAAAAAAAAAAAAAGAAAAAGAAAAATAGACTTATAGATAGCTTGTACACACTGCTCCAATATATAAAAGATTCATGTTTGTTATATATGTATGTATATGTTTGTTATAATTTGTGTCTGTTTGAGAGATTGGACTAGAATTTCAAGGGAAATAGTCAGGAAATATTGAGTAATTCTCATATCAGACTTAGCCCCTCTTGAGAACTTGGATGTACAAATTAGAGAGAGAGACACGTACACCTGACAGTTACAAGACAGCGTGCCAAATGTTACATAACTAAAGTGCACACGAGGTGATGTGGGAGCCTGTAAGAACCTGGCATGGCAGAGGGTTGAGGGAGTAGGAGAAGGAAGCAGATGATTCAGAGAGAGATTTGTGGCAGTTTTACTTGAGACGTAATTTCAGAGCATGAGTTTTGGACTACTTTTGTTAAATGTATTCCTAATCTTTTATTCCTTTTGATGCTGTTTATAATTTTTTTTTTTTTTTTGGACAGGCAGAGTGGACAGTGAGAGAGAGAGACAGAGAGAAAGGTCTTCCTTTGTCGTTGGTTCACCCTCCAATGGCCGCCGCGGCCGGCGCGCTGTGGCCGGCGCACCGCGCTGATCCGATGGCAGGAGCCAGGAGCCAGGTGCTTTTCCTGGTCTCCCATGGGGTGCAGGGCCCATGCACCTGGGCCATCCTCCACTGCACTCCCGGGCCACAGCAGAGAGCTGGCCTGGAAGAGGGTCAACCGGGACAGAATCCGGTGCCCTGACCGGGACTAGAACCCGGTGTGCCGGTGCCGCTAGGCGGAGGATTAGCCTAGTGAGCCGCCGCGCCAGCCTGTTTATAATTTTTTAATATTTCTTTGAATCGTTCAGTTCTAGTGTATAGCAGTGCTACTGATTTTTGTGTATTGATCTTGGTGTCCTGCAACCTGGCTGAGGTTATTTATTAGCTCTGATAGTTTTCAGTAGATTCCTCAGGATTTTCTGCTTACAAGATCTTTATCTTCTGGCTGGCAACGCGGCTCAACAGGCTAATCCTCCGCCTTGCGGCACTGGCACATCGGGTTCTAGTCCCGGTCGGGGCGCCAGATTCTGTCCCGGTTGCCCCTGTTCCAGGCCAGCTCTCTGCTGTGGCCCGGGAGTGCAGTGGAGGATGGCCCAGGTGCTTGGGCCCTGCACCCCATGGGAGACCAGGATAAGTACCTGGCTCCTGCCATCGGATCAGCGCGGTGCGCCGGCCGTGGCGGCCATTGGAGGGTGAACCAACGGCAAAGGAAGACCTTTCTGTCTTTCTCTCTCTCTCACTGTGTACCCTGTCAAAAAAAAAAAAAGAGAGAGAGATCTTTATCTTCTACAAGTGAATGATAGCACAAGTGGATGATAGCTTTACTTCTTCCTTTCCATCTGAATGCCTTTTCTTTGTTTCTCTTGCCTAATTGCTCGGCCTGAAACTTCCAGTGCATGTTAAATAGAAATGGCAAGGGCAGACAGCCTTTTCTTAGTCCTGTTTTTAAAGGGAACACATTTAATCCTTCACCATTAAATACGATGCTAGCTTTGGATTTGTGGTACAAGTCCTTTACCAGGTTGAGGAAATTGCCTCCTATTCCTACTTTGTTGAGTGGTTTTTTTTGTTTTTTTGTTTTTTTTTTTTGTTGTTTGTTTGTTTGTTTTTTTGACAGGCAGAGTGGACAGTGAGAGAGAGAGACAGAGAAAAAGGTCTTCCTTTGCCGTTGGTTCACCCTCCAATGGCCGCTGCGGCCGGCGCACCACGCTGATCCGATGGCAGGAGCCAGGTGCTTCTCCTGGTCTCCCATGGGGTGCAGGGCCCAAGGACTTGGGCCATCCTCTGCTGTACTCCCTGGCCATAGCAGAGAGCTGGCCTGGAAGAGGGGCAACCGGGACAGAATCCAGCGCTCCAACCGGGACTAGAACCCGGTGTGCCGGCGCCACAAGGCGGAGGATTAGCCTAGTGAGCCGCAGCGCTGGCTCTGAGTGGATTTTTTTTAATATTTATTTATTTGAGAAGCAGAGTTAGAGAGAGAGAGAGAGAGGTCTTCTGTCCACTGGTTCACTCCTCCAAATGGCCACAGTGGCCGAAGCTGGGCCAATCCGAAGCCAGAAGCTTCCTCAGGGTCTCCCACGTGGATGCAGGGGCCCAAGCACTTGGGCTGTCTGCAACTGCTTTCCCAGGCACATTAGCAGGGAGCCAATGGGAAGTGGAGCAGCCAGGATGCAAAGTGGAGCAGCCAGGACCTGAACTGGCATCCATATGGGATGCTGGCCCTGCAGGCAGAGGCTTAGCCTACTAGTACGCCACACTGCCAGCCCCTGTTGACTGGATTTTCTAAATATTTTTCAGTGTCTGTTGAAGTAATTTTGTGGTTTTTGTCCTTCATTCTGTTGCTCTGGTATATTATATTTATTGATTTTCTGATGTTAAACATTGCATTGCTCTGATAAATCTCACTTGGCCATGGTGTACAAGGGTACTGCAAAAAGTTCATAGAAAAATACAGAATTAAAAGATAAGTTGATTTTAGTCAAAAAATTTTGAAATTCACTTTTTTCTGTAGTATACATTTTCCATGAGCTTTTTGGAGACCCCTTATATAATTTTTTTTATGTGTTGCTAGGTGTGTTTTGTTAAATCTGTCTTCATAATCCTCCTAATGTATATTTGTAGTTTTCTTTTTTCTTCCTGATTTTGCTGTCAGGGTTAATATTTGCCTCAGAATGAGTTAGGAAATGTTCTCACCTCTTCTATTTATTGGAAGATTTGGGAAGAAATGGTATGTATTCCTTTACTGTTTGATAGAATTCACCAGTAAAGCAATCTGGGCTTGGGCGTTTTTTTGTGGGTAATTTTTTAAAATAAATAAGTCAATTTTTTCCTTTCAAAATTTTTATTATTCTCACTTTATTTAAAAGGCAGAGAGACAGACCTTCCATCCACTGGTTCATTCCCCAGATGTCTACCGCATCCAGGGCTGGGCCAGCCTGAAGCCTGGAGCCGCATCTGGGTCTCCTATGTGGGTTGCTGGGACCCAAATACATGAGCCATCATCTGCTACCTCCCCGAGTGCACCTTCGCAGGAAGCTGGATTGGAAGTAGAGCAGCCAGGAATAAACCAGGCACTCCCAATACGGGAAACCTGCCCCTGCTTCAATTTGCTTACTTGCTGTGGATCTATATAGCTATAGGTCTGTTCTTTAAAAAAAAAATTATTTATTTATTTGAAAGAGTTACACAGAGAGAGAAAGAGAGGCAGAGAGAGAGAGAGAGATCTTCCATCTGCTGGTTTACTTCCCAGATGGCCACAACAGCCGGAACTATGCCAATCCGAAACCAGGAGCCAGGAGCTTCCTCAGGGTCTCCCACATGGGTGCAGGAGCCCAAGCACTTGGGCCATTCTCCACTGCTTTCCCAGGCCATAGCAGAGAGCTGGATCGGAAGTGGAGCAGCCAGGAACCAAACCAGCACCCATATGGGATGCCGGCACTGCAGGCAGCTGCTTTACCCACTACACCACAGTGCCGGCCCCAGGTCTGTTTCTTCTTAAGTCAGTTTTAGTAATTTGTGGCTTCCTGGGAATTTTTCACTTCAGTCTGATTGTCACCAAATAATTCATGCTATTTGCTTATAATCCTTTTTATCTTTTGAAGATCAGTGGTAATGCCCAGAGGGGGTCACTTTGCAGCTTAGCTTTTAAGTGCATGGTTACAGGGCACATAACAAGTGGGGAAGAGGGAGAACAACTCTGGAGGAGAAAAGGACATGGGCACTGAGAGGCAAGAAGAAATAAGATGTGTTTGGCCAGAGAGTCCAGGAGTATAGGAGAAACTGACAGCCTCAATTTAACTGCTTGTAACAGTTCTCATTTGTCAAAGCTTTCTTCATTATATAACCATTTATTTATTTATTTGAAAGGCAGAGTTACAGAGAGAGGGGGAAAGGCAGAAAAAGAGATCTTCATCTACTGGTTAACTCCCAAATGCCGCAACGCCCCGTGCTGGCCCCAACTGAAACCAGGATCCTGGAACTCCATCAGCGTTTCCCATATGGGTGTTAGGAGCCAAGGTACTTGGGCCATCTTCCACTGTTCTCCCAGGAGCATTAGCAGGGAAATAGATCGGAAATGGAGCAGCCAAGACCTGATCTGGCATCTCGGGGTGGCTTAATCCTGTAGGCCACAGCACAGCCCTGTTGCTTCATTATATAAAGAAAGAGAGCCCTCCTCTTCACAAGTGTCCTGCTTCACCTGTGAAACTCTGCCTTGATCCAGTCACTGTGGACAAGAAAACTGAAAAGCACTGGAACATGGCCCAAACGTTTGGGACACCGCCACCCACATGGGGGACATGGAAGAAGGTGCTGGCTCCTGACTTTGGCCTGGCCTAGACCCAGCCATTGTGGCCCTCTGGGGAATGAACCAGTGTATTGAAGATCTTCCCCTTTCTCTCTCTCTCTCTCTCTCTCTCTCTCTTCCTGACTTTCAAATAAATAAATCTTTAAAAAAAAAAATACAAGTTAAAAATAAACTGAAGTACTAATATTGGGTAGAACTAAGACACATACCTATCCCTGCAGCCAGTGGTTGGTAGTGTAGCTGGGAGCCCTGCCCGAGTCCCAGAGAAAGGGGCACTTGACATAACATTTGAGGCTGGTGCCATGGCTCAATAGGCTAATCCTCCGCCTGCGGCACCGGCACACTGGATTCTAGTTCCGGTCGGGGCGCCAGATTCTGTCCCGGTTGCTCCTCTTCCAGTCCAGCTCTTTGCTGTGGCCCGGGAGTGCAGTGGAGGATGTCCCAAGTCCTTGGGCCCTGCGCCTGCATGGGAGACCAGGAAAAGCACCTGGCTCCTGGCTTTGGATCAGCGTGGTGCATCGGCCGCAGCATGCTGGCCGCAGCAGCCATTGGGGGTGAACCAACAACAGAAAGGAAGACCTTTCTCTCTGTCTTTCTCACTGTCTACTCTGCCTCTCAAAAAAAAAAAAACAAAAACAAAAACAAAAAAAAAAACAAAAAAAAAACATTTGAGTGCCCTGACCTAAGAAGCTTGAGTCAAGAGTTATTGACTGTTTCCCATCCTTACCTTCTCATGAACTTGACATTGATGATGAAATAAAAATAGTTATATTCCTTTTCTCTTTTTGTCTCTAGGTAGAAGAAAATTATTATATTCAAAGAGTAGATATTGTATTATTCACATTAATTATTAGACAATTTGGGGAGCTGGCTCATCATTTTCCTCATACTTGGATAGCTCAGAGTAGTCTTCCAAAACGTTTTCATAAAAATAATCTTATGTTTTGAAACATTTGCAAGTGTTCAAGTAGAAAGGGACCTTGGAGATAGCTAGTTAAGCCTCATCATTTCACCCATGTTTTCATGTTTTTTACTCCTTCTCTGTTTTCTCCTTTTCATTCTGTACTTCTCTTATGTCTAATTAAGACAAGTCTAACACAGACCTGTCGTTTGTGAAATGAATTTCAAATTTTCTATTTCTGAAGGAGTAGTAGTTTTATATAGAGTCTAAGAACTAAGTTGCTTTTTTAAGGGATTTTTTTTCTGTAGGTTAATTGCATTCGACTAATTAAAAAGATTTCATAATTTGGCTCTTCAAAAATTAAAAATTGCCTTTCAGAGTCGTTAAGTGTATTTCCTCTCCTTTGAAGTTCTCATCTTCCTAACATGAGAAAACAGAGAATTCTTTCTGAGCCAAATGGTTCTTTGTGTTCTACCCAACTTCCTAGGCCTGAGCCACCTAGTTAAAATCCCATGTTTTCTCTGGTTCTTTCTTGCATTTAAATTTTCAGCTTCGTTTTTATTTTTCCTTCTGCTTCTTGATTGTAAAGTGCTTAGATGTCTGATTTGTATGTTAATCTATTTACAACATCCTGTCAGTATAGTATTCTCCTTTGTACCTTCATTCAATCAGAAGTTTCTCCTTTTTGTATGTGCATAAAAATGTATCCATTTAGCATGTTTTAAATTCATTTGAAGATCCTGTTTTCACAGACATAGGAACATGGTAACATTTTCATTTTGAATTCCTTTTACCAGAGTGGGAGAGCATGGTGGAAGATGGGGAGGTGACATCCAAGCCCAGTGTTTCCCAGAGAGCAGACTCTCAGAAAGGCACTTCAAAAAGACTCCATGCAGATGCTCCCCAGGCCCTGGAGCCTGAGGCAGCGTGTGAATGGCAGGCCTTGGCAAGGCAGTGGGAAAACGAAGCGGAGCAAAGGGTAGACACAGTGAAGAAAGTTCCCCTCTGTGCCCGAGACAAGAGGAAAAGGACTCCTTCGGAACAACGCCAAAGGTGGAAGGAATTTGGAGAAAGCTCGACTTTGGGGTCAGCTGTCCCTGAAAGTTTAGTGGATACTGAGGGAAAAAAGCTTTATAAATGTGATATGTGTTGTAAACATTTCAATAAAATCTCCCATCTTATAAACCACCGGCGAATCCACACTGGGGAGAAGCCGCATAAATGTAAGGAGTGTGGGAAAGGCTTTATCCAGCGCTCTAGCCTTCTGATGCATTTACGGAACCATTCTGGGGAGAAACCTTATAAATGCAACGAATGCGGCAAAGCGTTCTCTCAGAGCGCCTACCTTCTGAACCATCAGAGAATCCACACGGGGGAGAAACCGTACAAGTGTAAGGAGTGTGGGAAGGGTTTCTATCGGCACTCCGGCCTTATTATACATCTGCGACGCCATTCCGGGGAGAGACCTTACAAGTGTAATGAGTGTGGCAAAGTTTTCTCTCAGAATGCTTACCTCATCGACCACCAAAGGCTTCACAAAGGGGAAGAGCCCTATAAGTGTAACAAGTGTCAGAAGGCTTTCATTCTGAAGAAGAGCCTCATTCTGCACCAGAGAATCCACTCTGGGGAGAAGCCCCATAAGTGCGACGAATGTGGGAAAACCTTTGCTCAGACCACTTACCTCGTTGACCATCAGCGACTGCACAGTGCGGAGAACCCTTACAAATGCAAGGAATGTGGGAAGGTCTTCATCAGGAGTAAAAGCCTCCTCTTACACCAGAGAGTCCACACAGAGAAGAAAACCTTCGGTTGCAAAAAGTGCGGGAAGATTTTCACTTCGAAGTCCAGCCTCATCGAGCACAAGAGGATGCACAGCAGAGAGAAGCCTTACAGGTGCACCGAGTGTGGGAAAGCCTTCACTCAGAGCGCTTACCTCTTTGACCACCAGAGACTCCACAACGGGGAGAAGCCCTACGAGTGTAACGAGTGCGGCAAGGTGTTTATCCTGAAGAAGAGCCTCATTTTACATCAGAGGTTCCACACCGGAGAGAACCTCTATGAATGCAAAGATTGTGGCAAGGTTTTTGGTTCTAACAGAAACCTCATTGACCACGAGAGGCTGCACAATGGAGAGAAGCCCTATGAATGTCGAGAGTGTGGGAAAACCTTTATCATGAGCAAAAGTTTCATGGTCCATCAGAAGCTGCACACACAGGAGAAGGCCTACAAATGTGAGGACTGTGGGAAGGCCTTCAGTTACAACTCCAGCCTGCTTGTGCATCGGAGGATCCACACCGGCGAGAAGCCCTTTGAGTGCACTGAGTGTGGAAGAGCTTTCAGTTCCAACCGGAACCTTATCGAGCATAAGAGAATCCACAGCGGTGAGAAGCCCTATGAGTGTAACGAGTGTGGCAAATGCTTCATTCTCAAGAAGAGCCTCATTGGGCATCAGAGGATTCACACGAGGGAGAAATCTTACAAATGCAGTGACTGTGGCAAAGTCTTCAGCTACCGCTCAAACCTTATAGCCCATCAGAGAATCCACACTGGTGAGAAACCCTACACGTGTAATGAGTGTGGGAAAGGCTTTACTTATAACAGAAACCTTATTGAACATCAAAGAATTCATAGCGGGGAAAAGACCTATGAATGTCATATATGTAGAAAAGTCCTTACCTCTAGTAGAAATCTTACGGTGCATCAAAGAATCCACACTGGAGAGAAACCATATAAATGCAATGAGTGTGGGAAAGACTTTAGTCAGAATAAAAACCTCGTTGTACATCAGAGAATGCACACTGGGGAAAAGCCTTATGAGTGTGAGAAGTGTAGGAAATCCTTTACTTCTAAGAGGAATTTGATTGGCCACCAGAGAATCCACACAGGGGAGAAACCCTATGGGTGTAATGATTGCAATAAAGTTTTTAGACAAAGAAAAAACCTTACTGTACATCAGAAAATTCATACAGATGGAAAGTCCTGTGAGCGTGATGAGTCAGAAAAAGAATTCTGTCCGACTGCAAATCTACATCCTCAACAAAAAATCCACACTGTGGAAGAATTCTCTTGGCTACAGAATACCAGTGAGTCTAAGATAAAGATTCAGAAAATCTAGTGTTGTAGGTAAAATGGAATATAGTCCCTGCCTACTGAAGGAACTGTGAGAGGAATAACTTACAGGGAAAAACACTCATGACCCTTTTTTATGTGCAAGTGAGTTGCATGTAGAAGAAAGTTAATCTAGACTTTCAGGTCTACAGAAACAATACAATTTCTGGTTACAGGCTACTCCGTTCCTGACCATCTGTTATGAACTTAGAAAGAGACCTTGGAGCAACTAAGGACTCCAAAGAAACTGACCTGTGTCTTACAAGATGTCTTGATGTCATTACTAACAAGTGGATGTTGTTTCTGAAATATGTGTAGTGTATGTTTTAAATATATCATCACTGCTACAGAAAGTCTGTTTAGACAATATGATCCAGACATGTCCAGTGGAGTTGGGTGGTCAAGAGCCTATTTTTGGAGGACAGCCCCAGATCACTGGTTTCAGAGTCAGGAGACCTAGGTTTGGTTCTGGCTCTGTCCCCAGCTAGCTGTGTAACATTACTAACTAGCCTCGAAGACTCGGTTTGAGTCAGTCACATGATGACATATGCCTACCTCACAGGGTTGTTGTGAGGGCTAAGTGGAAGAATCTGTGTGAAAGTGCTTTATGAAATAGCCAGTTGTCAATAAAGTTGGATAAGAGGTATTGTCAAAAGCTAAAACATGGCATAATGTTAGTTTATGCACTGAGTCAGTATTAGAATGAGGGGGATTCCATGAAACTCAAAGTTGTTCATTTTATAAGAGAAAGTATGGTGGATAAGTAAATTTGTAATTTAATAATTTGAGACAGGTTTTAAAATACAGCTTTAAAATGTCTAAAGGTGTTAGTAGATTATATACCTAGTTTGTTTTTAAGGACAAATTTGATTAGCCTACGTTCTTGAGTTCATAATTTTACATTGTAATTCCCAGAACTCCAGTTCTGGAATACACAAATAACAGAATGATGTTTTTCAAAGTGGAGTGTTGAGAGCTTGGTACCTGATGAGAATAAAAAGTATCCAGGAGAGAAGACCAAGGGACCAAGCCTTAAAACCTGGGAATGTGTCAGGTTCTGCCACTTGTTTTGAACAAATTCCCTCACTTCTTGGAACCTTGAATTCCTCTGCTAAACAGGAGGAAGAATAGCTACCTCACAGAGTTGGTAATAGGATGTGAATATGGGGCTGGCGTTCTAGCACAGCAGGTCAAGCAGCCACCTGTGACACTGACATCCTGTGTTAGAGCATTGGTTTGAGTCCCAGCTGCTCTGTTCTGCTTCTAATCCAGCTCCCTGCTCATGTGCCTGGGAAGACAGTGGAAGATAGTCCAAGTACTCGGGCCTCTTCCCTGCCGTGTGGAAGATCTGAATGGTGCCTTGGCTCCTGACTTTTCACCTGGGCCAGGCGTGACAGTTGAGGCCATTTGGAAGATCTCTGTTTCTCTCTCTCTCTCTCTCTCTCTCTCTCTGCCTTTCAAATAAATAAGCAAATGAATGAATAAATCCTTTTTATTTAAAGAGAGGTAATGACTATAAAAATGCTTCATATCCATGCTGCAGAAGAATCATGTGATAGCTTATAATAATTACAAAGCAACAGGCCGGCGCCGCGGCTCACTAGGCTAATCCTCCGCCTTGCGGCGCCGGCACACCGGGTTCTAGTCCCAGTCGGGGCGCCGGATTCTGTCCCGGCTGCCCCTCTTCCAGGCCAGCTCTCTGCTGTGGCCCGGGAGTACAGTGGAGGATGGCCCAAGTGCTTGGGCCCTGCACCCCATGGGAGACCAGGATAAGTACCTGGCTCCTGCCATCGGATCAGCGCGGCGTGCCGGCTGCGGCGGCCATTGGAGGGTAAGGAAGACCTTTCTGTCTCTCTCTCTCTCTCACTGTCCACTCTGCCTGTCAAAAAAAAAAAAAAAAAAGCAACATACATACTTTAACAATGGAGAAAGCTGGTGTTGCCCATGACAGAATGTTGGCATTGCTAAAACAGCCACAGAATATGTCTCATTGTGTGATGTAATAAGCCAAAAAATGTTTAAGTTATATTTAATCAACTTTAGACCTAGACCTACTTGCCAGTTTACAGGAAATACTGGAGGCAGAGGAACAAGATGAAAGATTCCGTGAGAAACAGACAAATCCAGGTCATGGTATAAAGAAACCCTCCCTGGATTCTTCAGACAGTCATGGTAAGAAAGAAGGATGTGTCCTTTGTTGAGGCTGGACAAGTGAGTGGGGAGTTCACTGTACCGTTGGCTACTTTTATGTATGTATGAAATTTTCCATAATAAAAGGTATAAAAACTGGATGAGGGGGTTGATCTTATGAGTTACAAAAGAATCATAGGATACTAAGCACCAGAAATAGACAAACGAATGCCCCCATTAATTTCCAGTTGGTGCAAAAGCAATGCCGTATTGCCTTTTCAACAAATGCTGCTGGAGCAAATGTATATCCATAGAGAAAAACGAAAACAATTACATGACCTAGGGTTAAGCAGAGAACTCTTAGGTGACATCAAAAGCGTACTCCATAGAAGAAAAAATAAATGGAGCACCATCAAAATTAAGATAGTGTGCTCTACAAAAGATCCTCCTAGGGGCCAGTGCCATGGCACCAGCATCCCATGTGGGCACCAGTTCTAGTCCCAGCTGCTCCTCTTCCAACCCAGCTCTCTGCGATGGCCCAGGTGCTTGGGCCCCTGCACCCGTGTGGGAGATGGGGAGGAAGCTCCTGGCTCCTGGCTTTGGATCGGCACAGCTCCGGGTGTTGCGGCCATTTGGGGAGTGAACCAACAGAAGGAAGAGCTTTCTCTCTGTCTCTTCCTCTTACTGTCTATAACTCTACCTCTCAAGTAAATAAAATCTTAAAAAAAAAAAAAAATCCTCCTAAAGATAAAAAGACAATACAGACTGGGAGAAAATATTTGTATATCATATATCCAACAAAGGATTTATATCTAGACCACATGAAGAACTGTCAAAACCTAACAGTTGAAGGGGAGAGGGAGTGGGAGAGGGGAGTGTTGTGGGTGGGAGGGAAGTTATGGGGGGGGGGAAGCTATTGTAATCCATAAGCTGTACTTTGGAAATTTATGTTCATTAAATAAAAATTAAAAAAAAAAAACAGTTAAAAACTCCAATTTGACAACAGTGAGCAAAAGACATGAACAAACATTTCACCAAAGTATAGATGGCAAAGTAGTAAATGACAAGATGTTTGATATCATTTGTCATTAGGAATTTGTGAATTAATATGATATAACCACTATAAACCTTTCAGAATAGCTTTTAAAAAAGTGATAACAGCAATGCTGGCAAGAATACAGAGAAACTGGATCTTATATATTGCTGGGGATGTAAGATGGTGCAGCCACTCGGGGAAATAGATTATTAGTTTCTCATGAAACCAGTCATGCACTTTACGCCACACAAAAACCTGTGCATGAATGTTCATAGCAGCTTTTATTGTAAGTTAAAACCTGTAGTCAACCCAGCTAACCTTCATCAGGTGGTCAAAACAAACTACTGTCTGTCTGCACCATGGACACAATGGAATACTTACTACTTTGCAATACAATGAAACAACCTATTGACAGCTACATGACTTAAATGAATTTTAAGGGAATTAAAGCTGAGTAAAAATGCCAATCCCAAAAAGTCCTACGATTCCATTCAGAAAACATTCTCAAGCTGCTGAAACTGAAGAGAGGAGAGACGAATTAGCGGTTGCCAGAGGTCAGGGGTGGTGGGACGATGAGACAGTTGGGCATCTGGTGGTGATTACACACATCTACCCACGTCGTCAGGTGACACGGAGGTGTCCACGCACAGGATCAATGTCTCTTTCCTGATTGCCATGTTACAATTCTGCACAACGTAACCCTTGGGGCAGATGGGGCGAAGGGTATTGTTTGCAGCTTCCTGTGACTCTGTCATTACAAAATAAAAAGTAAACAAGACTGGGCCAGAGCTGTGATGTAGCCTCTGCCTGTGGTGTCAGCATCCCATGTGGGCACCGGTTTGAGTCCTGGCTGCTCCACTTCAATCCAGCTCCCTGCTAGTGCACTTGGGAAAACAGCAGACGACGGCACAAGTGCTTGGGCTCCTGCACCCCTGTGGGACACCCGGAAGAAGCTCCTGGCTCCTGGCTTCTGTCTAGTCCAGCCCCAACCGTTGTGGTCATCTGGGGAGTGAACCAGCGGATGGAAGAAACTCCTTTCTCTCTCTCTCTCTCTCTCTCTGCCCCTATACCTCTGCCTTTCAAATAAACAGATCTTTAGACGTAAACGATACTAAAGAACAATAGCCACATACAGTGTTGTCAAGCTGATGTGGGGGGTAGTTATCAAATCTGTGTTAGGTTGGGGAAATCTGAACGTGTCTGGACACTGGGTGGTCTTGTTATTTCCTTACCTGCGATGGTGATGGTGTTAGTTTGGAGAATATTATTAAGGGATGCGTGTTCAGCTATTCGGAATGAAATATCCTGGGGTTTACAAGTTTCCCATACATGTGTTCGCGTACGTACAGACAGGGCAAACGTGGAGAAGCCGTCACTGTCGCGTTCCCGTGGAGGACATGGGTGTTCACTGTTCCCTGCTTTCACCTTTTCTGTACCGTTTGGTATTTTCAAAATAAAACGTTCGGGGGAACCTATCAGGACTTTTCTACAGACGGATGTTGTGCAGCACGAGGACCCCCGGCGAGCGCGCTCTGGGCGCCCCCTGCCCGGCCTGGCACGCCCCCCTCGGAGGCCGAGGGGCTGCTCCCATCGCTCCGCCCCCAGCCCAGGTCCGGAGCAATGTTGGACTCCCATCGAGAAGAAAGCACCTCCGAGATTCCTAGAGAGGCCGGCCTGGCGACTCGGGGAGCCGGAAGCCCACCCCGCGGCACTTCCTGTCCGGTCATTGTTCTCGCGCCGGTGGGAGCGGGGGTCCCGGGCGGTCAGCGCCCCGGTCCGGCGCGGGCGCGTTCCGCCGGGTCCTCTCCGTGGCCAGGGTGAGTGGGCGCGGGCGCGGCGCCAGAGGCGGAGGCCGTCCTGGGCGGCCCGCTGCGCCCTTCCCTGCGGGACACGGGCTGCCCCCCGGGTGTCCGTGCCCCGCCGCCCCGGCGTCCCAGCTGCGGCCGGCGCGGGCCTGGCCCGGGGGAGCGGGGCTGCGGACGGCCGGGCGGAGCGGGGGGACTGCGGCGTTTGGAGACGGGGAGAGGACTTGGGCGAGGGGAGCCCCTGGTGGGGAGCTGTGCGTCCCCCGGGGCTGGGGTCCTCGCGACTCTGATGGGAGCCCCGATGTTAGAGCTCCCCTGGCCAGTCTGGCCGTGACCGCCGGCTGGAACGGCCCGAGGGCCTTGCAGCCCGGTGGACTCGAAAGCACAGTGCTCCAGAATGGAGTTGTCGGGGGAACAAACGCAGCGCGTTACTCGGAGAATTCATTGTGCACAGCAAATCCGCAGTAAGCGGTCGTAGGAAAAATAACAGGAGGGCCTGGGGAACCACGAGAGCGGATTTAGCCGACAGAAAGTCCGGGGAGGAGTGGAAGGGAGATTTTCCATCTCTGCTGCATCAGCCAAAGCCGTAGGGTTGTGTTACAGCCGCGATAAGGAGGGGACGGTCGTTAGTGGTGGTGTGACTCGGTGTGCTGTTTTTGGAAAGCTGTTTAACAGCACACATCAACCATAAAAGCATTGACCCAATTACCACCACTCTTGTTTTAAAGGAGTAATGTAGCAAAAGAAATTTGCGCAGGAAAAAAAACTTTTTAAACAATTTTTATCAGGAAAATAAACCAGAAAGTCAAATCTCCTTTAGCTAGAGGAATGGTTCATCCATAGGAAATGCTGCAGTAAATGGTAATGGACCATGGTTTAGAACACTGTGCCACAGGGAGGTAGCCCCACGTGTGCTGTATGATGAAAGGTTGCTAAGAATACTGTGAAACGTGGAAACTGGCTGCAAACCAAATAGTGCAGATTGTGAATGGTATACAAGTGTGGTCTGAAGTATGTCTTTTTTTTTTGACAGGCAGAGTTAGAAAGACAGAGAGAAAGGTCTTCGTTCCGTTGGTTCACCCCCCAAATGGCCGCTACGGCCGGCGCACCGTGCTGATCCGAAGCCAGGAGCCAGGTGCTTCCTCCTGGTCTCTCGCAAGGGTGCAGGGCCCAAGCACTTGGGCCATCCTCCACTGCACTCCCGGGCCACAGCAGAGAACTGGCCTGGAAGAGGAGCAACCGGGACAGAATCCGGTGCCCTTCCTGGGACTAGAACCTGGGGTGCTGGTGCTGCTGGCAGAGGATTAGCCAAGCGAGCCACGGTGCCGGCCCTACACATATTATTTTTCAAAAACATACTGCAGGCTGGTACCACAGCTCACTAGGCTAATCCTCCGCCTGCGGCACTGGCACACCAGGGTTCTAGTCCCAGTCAGGGTGCTGGATTCTGTCCCGGTTGCTCCTCTTCCAGGCCAGCTCTCTGCTGTGGCCCGGGAGTGCAGTGGAGGATGGCCCAAGTGCTTGGGCCCTGCACCCTCACGGGAGACCAGGAGGAAGCACCTGGCTCCTGGCTTCGGATCAGCACGGTGCGCCGGCCGTAGCGGCCATTTGGGGGGTGAACCAACGGAAGGAAGATCTTTCTGTCTGTCACTAACTCTGCCTTTAAAAAAAAAAAAAAATGCAGAGAAGAGGCTCAATCCGCACAGTGGGTGTGACATTTATTTAGTTTTATGTTTCTGTTATTTGATTACTGCAGTGAAATTTTATCAGCATCTCAAGTTATTCTATAAGAGATTTAAAAAATTAAGAATACAACAAAATTATCTTTTTTGTTCTTTTTTTAAAAGATTTATGTATTTATTTTAAATGGTAGAGGTACGGGAAGAGAGAGAGAGAGTCTTCCATCTGCTGGTTCACTCCCCAATTGGCTGCAACGGCCAGGGCTGGGCCGATCCGAAGCCAGGAGCCAGAAGCTTCTGGGTCTCCCACGTGGGTGCAGGGGGCCCAAGGACATGGGCCATCCTCCACAGCTTTCCCAGGCCATAGCAGAGAGCTGTATTGTAAGTGAAGCAGCCGGAACTTGAACCAGCGCCCATATGGGATGCCGGCACAGCAGGAGGCAGCTTTACGCACTATGCCATAGCACAGCCCCTTGTTTTTGCCTTGAGAGTAGCTCTTGGTGTCATTGGACATTTGGAGGATAGGGAGATGTACAACTCTAAGAAACCAGAACCTCAAAGCTGTTTGTGATTACCCCATCTGGAGGTTAACCACCCATTCCTATTATGTTGGTATGGACTTCTGGTCTTTTTCCTCGGCGTCTTTTGTTCACCCTATTTTGTGTCCGTGGCAATAGTCTTTGTATTCTAATATCCCTTTTAAAAAAACTATTATGATGACAGTTATGAAAGTATGTATTCCTGTGGTCAAAAACAAAATGTAAAATCACAATGATGGTTTGTGAGTTTTTCCTTGAAAGGAATATCCTAAATTCTACAGACATATTATACACTGGTTATCTCTTTAGAGGAAGAGCAAGGATGAGTTTTTCTTCATTGCTTTCTGTATTTTTCCAAGTGTTTACATTAAAAAATGTTAACTTTGAAGCAGAAGATCAGTAGGCATTACTTATGGGTGCTGGCAGCGTGGTGGTTGTGTTACCAGATGTCGTCTGTCCAGCCCGAGGCCTTCCATCCTGTGAGCGAGGATGAGAGTGTTCCCTGCGCTCCGGAGGCGGCTGACCAGGCCCCGGAATGTTGGCCTCTGGGCTTGGGCGTCCTGGAAGCCTCTGCTCCGCGCTGACAGTGCGTTCTGCTTTCTCAGTGCACCCTGTTGATCGTGGTCCTGGGAAGGAGCTCAGCAGAAGCTTCCGAGAGTTCCAGGTTCCATGGGGTTTGACCTGTGCTGGGCAGCCCCCAGCTCTGGCCGTTCCCCTGCTACACGGAGATGACCGCGGAATTGAGAGAGGCCATGGCCCTCACCCCCTGGGGCCTCGTGAAGGTGAAGGAGGAGGAGGAGGAGGCGGCGGCCTACGGGAGTCAGGCATGCAGTGAGCAGGGGCGCTCTGAGCACGGCCCTGTCTGTGCCCCAGCAGAGGGGCCTCCCCCGGGCCCTGATGTGTCAGAAGAGGACAAGGTAAGTGGTGCCTGAGAGGGAGGGGGAGGAGACCTGCAGACCCGCGCAGTTTCACAGGAGCCTCTGCCCCTGCTGCACACTCCTGCAGTCCTGATCCTGGCTGGAGCGCTGTGCCTTGGAGTGTTATTTTTTAAAGATTTATTTATTTAAAAGACAGTGCCAGAGAGAGAAGGGGAGACAGATGGACAGACAGAGATTTCTTCCATCTGTTGGTTTGCTCCCCAAATGGCCACAGTAGCCAGGGCTGGGCCAGGTCAGACAAGGAGCCCAGAATTCCATCTAGCCTCCCACGCAGGTGGCAGGGGCCCACATCCTTAGGTCATGTCTTCTACTTTCTCAGGCACTTTAGCAGGAGCCGGATCAGAAATGGAGTATCTGGGACTCGGGCAAGTGCTCCAGTCGGGGACGCGGGTGGCCCCTGTGGGGATGTGAGGCTCTCCTCTATGCTGTGTCCTTAATGTTTCAGACACACTCCTTGCCTTTACTGGCCTGCTGAGGACACGTTCCCCAGAGCCTTCTGCAGCACGGAGGCTTCGCTTCTTGGGTCTTTAAATGCTGGAAAAATCAACTCTGAAGAGCCTCGCCGTGTGCTCTCTCGTCGGGTGCTCACTGACACGGTGGTATGGATGCTGGAGTGAGCAGTAGGCAGAATCAAAGGGATGGGGAAAGGGTGACAAGCTGGCTCCTCTGCCTGCCCACCCTGTGGATTCGGGAAGACTCTGGTGTCCCTTTGCATTACCTAACTTGTCGTATGGCTTCCAGGAATAGGAACCTTTGTCCTCCTCACAGGTTGTGATTACATCACCTCCCAGCACCAGTGCCCTTGTCAGTCACCTTTGCCTACTTGTCTGCAGGGTCAGAACATGTTCTGGGACATGGCTGTGGTCCTGAAAGCAACGCGAGATCCACCTGCTGCTTCCCCCCTCGGTGGTTGCTCCTTGCCTGGGACTCTGTGCAAGAGCGAGATCCTGGAGACGCAGGGCAACACGAACTCCCTGGGTAAGGTTCGGCTGCCGGAGTCAGAATGTATCCGTTGGGTTTCTCAGCACTGCCTTGGAAACCGTGGGTGGGCATCTGTCTCCTGGCTTGAGCAGTGGAGAGGATTAAGGTGTGGACAAGTGTCAGGGAGAGCTGGATAAGGGGTGCTGAGAGACGCCTGTGCATTTGTCCTAGGAGATGCCTGCCTTTGCACGCAGGCCCAAGACACCAGACGAACGCAGGTGAACTCCAGGTTTATTTGCTTAGCGAGATTCACACGGATGCACACATGCAGACGTGTGTCCTGTGTGCATGCTTTCTGGTTGTCACAGGTTAGTGAGCCTGCCGGGGACGCTAGAGCTAAGGTAGAAGTGGTCAGTTTTTGTGTTCACTTTGAGGAAATGCCTGAAGATGCTCTGTTTCTGTGGATTTTTGTGCAAATTCCGGAGAATTTTGAGCAGCATGTCAAGCAAAATGGTGTTCAGAACCAGGTCTTGATGAGAGTACTGATGGCGTCTCATCAGCTGTTCTCGACGCTGAGACCCCGGGGTAGCATGTTCTGAGCAGCGGGTGAGAGAGGCTTGACATATACCTGTGCGTCAGGAATGCCACAGTCGGGAGTCCTGTGTGTGGAAACAGCCACCTGGATGACCGCCACAGCGCCACCTTCTGGCGCATCTGGGGACCAGTACTGTTGGGAAGGTTAGGATCTCTCCCTTTTCTTGTCAGTAATTATTCCTTGGAGTCAGCCCCCGCCGTTCTTGCTGTTCGGCTTTCTGTTCCGTTGTGTCTGGTGCACTCCTCTGCGTGCCGCTTCCTTGCTGGCAACTCACATTGGCAGCAGCTGTCCCTTTTTTTTTTAATTCTTTTTTTTTTTTTTTTTTTTTTTTTTTTTTTGACAGGCAGAGTGGACAGTGAGAGAGAGATACAGAGAGAAAGGTCTTCCTTTGCCGTTGGTTCACCCTCCAAAGGCCGCCGCGGCCGGCGCACCGCGCTGATCCGATGGCAGGAGCCAGGAGCCAGGTGCTTTTCCTGGTCTCCCATGGGATGCAGGGCCCAAGCACCTGGGCCATCCTCCACTGCACTCCCTGGCCACAGCAGAGAGCTGGCCTGGAAGAGGGGCAACCGGGACAGAATCCGGCGCCCCGACCGGGACTAGAACCTGGTGTGCCGGCGCCGCAAGGCGGAGGATTAGCCTAGTGAGCCGCGGCGCCGGCTAGCAGCTGTCCCTTTAACTCCAAGAGCTGCCCCCGTTCAGCAGGAATGGCCTGCGGCCTTCTGAACGGTTCACGTCTTTCTTAATTTGTTTATTTCAAATGCAGAGAGGGAGAGACTGAGCTCTCCTATCTGCTGGTTCACTCCCCAAAGACCCACGCCAGGCAGAACTGGGCCACCTTGGAGCCAGGAGCGTAGTCCAGGTCTTCTACATAGGCAGAAGTAGCCAGGCACTGGAACCATCCCTGCCTCCTCCCAGGATCTGAGTAGCAGGAGGCTGGAATTGGGAGCAGGGCTTGGACTCAAACCCAGACACTGTGTTATGGAAGATGGGCAGCCCACCAAGCCAAACACCTGTCCCCAAACTTATCTTTAAATTCATTTTCCAGACTTTGAAGTATGCTCATGAAAAACATACTTGCGAATTTAATGTTTCATTTTAAAAAATATTTCAAACACCGAATCAGAAAGACTTGCAAATCTTGTCAGTACAGTCTTGTTAAGCATGTAGGTTTTGCAAACTAATAAATTGCCCCTCCCATTTTGGAATACAGTATGCAGCTGTGATGGCAGGCTTGTGTAGTATTTCAGATCCCTTAAAGAAAAAACAAAAAAGGATGGGGCCAGCGCTGTGGCTTAGTAGACTAAGCTTCCGCCTACATCATTGACATCCCATGTAGGCGCCAGTTTGTTTCTCAGCTGCTCCTCTTCTGACCTAGCTCTCTGCTTATGGCCTGGGAAAGCAGTGGAAGATAACCCAAGTGCTTGGGGCCCTGCACCCATGTGGGAGACCTGGAAGAAGCTCCTGGCCCCTGGCTTCGGATAGGCTCAGCTGCAGCCATTGTGGCCATCTGGGGAGTGAACCAGCAGATGGAAGACCTTTCTGTCTGTCTCTCCTTCTCTCTGTCTGTAACTTTACTTCTCAAATAAATAAAATATTTTTAAAAAAGACAAAGAAAAAGTATTGATTTCAAACCTTAATGATATGCCTATGTTCTGGTTAATCACAGATTAGTTTTTAGTTTATTTCTTCATTATTTCTGTGCATATATTTTTTTAAAGTTATAGTAATTGTACATGGCCCAAAAAGGAAAAACTCCATTTCAAAAAACCACGATTGCAGATCCTGAGTTACTGAGTGTCTTTTCCTCCAGGGAGAGTAGAACTTGAGCACACAGATGAGCCATAATTCTTTTTTTCTCTGATTACATAACCACTTGCATTTAAACCTAGGCTACACTTGCACCAGTTCTGTGGCAATCATGACCTAAGACGTTATTCACATACGAGGAACTGTGTCTGTTATTGGCTGCAGTCACTTCAGTAGTTCCTGTCGGACTCCAGCTTTCATGTCTTCCTAACAATAAGAAGAATAGGAGTGCGGGTCCAGGGAGTGCAGGAGTGCAGTGTGAACGGAAGTGTCCACGGCTGTTTCTGTGGGAGGGATGCCTGGCAGGGCCCGGGACGCCACTGGGGCAGCCAGGCAGGGAGTTGCAGGGGAGGGAAAGGGGGTAAAAGGAAGCAGGGAGAGAGCTGTTAGAAGGGAGGAAACTAAGGGGAGATGTGGGGATCGTAGAGAACGCGAAGAGAGGAGAAAGCAGTGCACGAAAAAGACATGAAACGGTGCATTCAGAACCTGAAATATTCCGTGCAGAATAGTTTTCCGGAGCTTGGTTTAATTCGCAAACACTTAGTAGGGGTTCCCCGTGCCAGCACAGCTGTACAAGGGCACCTTCCAGGCTGGAGGGTGCTGGATGATGGGAGGAGACAGACAGCGGAGCCGTGAACTACTGACAGCAGGACTCCTCTGTTGCTGTTTGAGTTCTGAGGTAGTGGAGAGGGCCCAGAGACCGATGAGGCTATTAAAACTTCAGGATGTGTTGCTGGTCTCTTGGTATTTTCTGGCATTGTGGATCAGGCTGTGCCGTATTTCAAAGGGTCAGCTTTCCTTGACATAGTGCTAAGCCGTTGCTGCGACATGAGGGTAAGAGTGCACTGTTCTCTGAAGTCCCCAAGCGGAGCTAGCTAGCACCATGGCAGCTGCCGCCCCGTCGGGGTTCATCGCCGCCCCCGGGGCCCCCACCACACCGTCAGCCAGACAGAAAGTGCCTGCAGACATTCAGAGTGCTCACTGTGCCCCATGCTCTGTTCTGTGCCCTTGGCGTGGAGTAACTGTTAACCCACTCACAGTGCTGCCGGGTGGACACGGGTAATATCCCTGTTTAGAGACTCAGAAACTAAGGCACACAGTATTAAGTGGCCTAACGACGTGCAGCTGGGTTGGTGGCAGAGCAGGGACTTGAAGCCACACAGTGTGGCTGCAGCACCCCTGTTCTTAACCTCAGCACAGCCTCCCAGTGTGGTGCATTGGGCCCTATTGCCGTCTGGGCGTCTAGGGGAGCCTTGCTGTATGCGCCCGCCCTTTGTCCAGTGTCCAGCCTCCTTAGATACGGAGGTCTGAACTACCAGATCTTGCTTACACGTAAGGGATCTCCCTCATTCACTGGGGGGTTACAAGGAGATCCACGCTAGGTAGCCTGGTAAGAGGACAAGGCTGGGCAGAGGCCAGTGGCCTTCGTGACTGGTCTCAATTGTGGGGTCAGCCATCAGACCTCCATCTGAGGAGCGCCATCTGTGAGACTGGGCCTCCGTGGCATGTGGCAGTGGGCCCATGTCCAGTGCAGCAAGTGGAAGTGCTGGCTAGACCGTGCGTCAGTGGATTCCGGTCTGAGTGACGGGGAGGGCACAGACCCAGCAGAAGTCCCAGAGAAGCAGTGATGTGTGATTAGGTTTTTTTCTTGACTTGAAAGGCAGAGTGAGAGAGAGGAAGAGACAAAGAAATTTTCCATCCACTGTTTCACTCCCCAAATGGCCCCAAAGCCAGGGCTGGGCCAGGCCAAGTCCAAGAGCCTGGAACCCTGTACAGGTCTACCATGTGGATGGCAGGAGCCCAAGCCCTTGGGTCATCTTTGGCTGCTTTCCCAGGCACATTAGCGCTCCAGTAGGGATCCCCTGCATCCCAGGCAGTGGCTTCACCCACTGCGCCACCGCACCACTGCGCCAGCCCCTGGAGTGCTGCCTTAGATGAAGCCCTTGGCAGAGACTGACGTCACAGGCCCCCTGCCCTTTATGACTTGATGATCCTGTTCTTTTTCTAGCCAGAGAAAGCTAACCTTTGCATTTGCCCTGTCTTGGTTCAGGTGCTGAAACAAAGCACCTGCAGTTACTGGTTCCAAAAACTGAGATCTGTGAGGAAGCTGAGGATCCCCTCATCGGAACAGTGAGACTCCAGAGAGCCGACTCGCCAGGACCTGAGTTAGGAGAAGCCTGTGAACAGGGCGCCGTGTTAAAGAGGCAGAGAATTAAGAGGGAGAAGCGGGATTTCGGACAGGTGACAGTGAAGGACTGTCACTTACTGGAAAGCTTCAAGGAAGAGGAAGACCAGAAGCTTAAGAAACCCCGGGGGAAGCACAGCCTCAGCTCTGGCCCTGCCGGAAACCAGAAGGTGCAGCCCGGGCAGAAGCCTTTCACGTGCAGTGTGTGCGGGAAGGGCTTCAGCCAGAGCGCGAACCTGGTCGTGCACCAGCGGATCCACACCGGGGAGAAGCCCTTTGAGTGTCACGAGTGCGGGAAGGCCTTCATCCAGAGCGCAAACCTCGTCGTGCACCAGCGGATCCACACCGGACAGAAGCCTTACGTTTGCTCAAAGTGCGGGAAAGCCTTCACGCAGAGCTCCAATCTGACCGTGCATCAGAGAATCCACTCTTTAGAAAAAAACTTCAAGTGCAGTGAGTGTGAGAAAGCCTTCAGTTACAGCTCGCAGCTGGCGCGGCACCAGAAGGTACACATTACAGAAAAGTGTTACGAGTGCAACGAGTGTGGGAAAACGTTTACGCGGAGCTCCAACCTCATCGTGCACCAGCGCATCCACACCGGGGAGAAGCCCTTTGCCTGTAACGACTGCGGCAAAGCTTTCACCCAGAGCGCAAACCTCATTGTCCATCAGCGGAGCCACACTGGTGAGAAGCCATACGAGTGTAAGGAGTGCGGGAAAGCCTTCAGCTGTTTCTCCCACCTCATTGTGCACCAGAGAATCCACACGGCCGAGAAACCGTATGACTGCAGCGAATGTGGGAAGGCCTTCAGCCAGCTCTCTTGCCTTATCGTCCATCAGAGGATTCACAGCGGGGATCTTCCGTACGTGTGTAACGAATGCGGCAAGGCCTTCACGTGTAGCTCATACCTGCTCATTCATCAGAGGATCCATAATGGGGAGAAGCCGTACACGTGTAGTGAGTGTGGCAAGGCCTTCCGGCAGAGGTCGAGCCTCACTGTGCACCAGAGAACCCACACTGGGGAAAAGCCCTATGAATGTGCGAAGTGTGGCGCCGCCTTCATTTCCAACTCGCACCTCATGCGACATCACAGAACCCACCTGGTCGAGTAACGAGCAGGGGACGAGGCAGACCTGTCGTCCTTGGTGAGGACCTCCTGGCTCCCAAAGAGACACCTGCTTGCTGTTCTTCCCGGGTCCTGATGAGCACCATTTTCAGGAGTGCAGCACCGGAGACGAGCATTTCAGAGGCTGCTCTAAATAAGACGGTGAGAAGCACCTGCTGGCAGGGACGGTGTTTGAGCTCCACCCTGAGCAGTCATATTTTCTGAAACCGAGTGTGGCTTTCTTAGGAATGGGCCGTGCAGAGCCAGCTGATAAAGATCCTATATGAAGAAAGATCTTTTTGCATAATTTTGTTTTGAAACTCTGGTGATTGCTTGAGCAACAGCAGACTGCCTGGCGAATCTGGAGCCTTGTACCTTGTGTTCTATCCAGTGTTTCAGGTGAAGCAGTTTCTAGTTAAGGAAACCACTTGGGGTAGCAATTCGACAACTCACCTATAAACACTGATAAGCTGTCCATTCCCTAGGTAAGTTTTAAGATAACCAATCAAAACAAAACCTATTAAGCATCCATTTTTGAAATGGACAGATGTAGGACACAGTCTTTTCCCTTATTGTGTGTACCTACTAAACTCTGGGATCGTAAAGCCATGGCGAGTCTGTTCTGACTGTGTCTCAGTCCACCTGGCCAGCTCTCAAGGACTCATGGGGACACACACTAGCTACAGTCATTCACTGAGTGACAGCTGCACACAACTCAAGTCCCCAGTTCCCACCACCTGGGTACAGGAGTCAGAATAAAGCTTGCCTAGAGACATGCCCAAGTGGTCTCTGCTCATTCTGCCCAAGCCCAGCCAGGGGTCTTAGTGTGGGTTTCAGTCTCAACTTCCAGATGATGTTTAGAAGAAATAGTGGTGCTCTTCCAATTCTGAGAAGACCAAGGGAGAGGGAGGAGGCAGAGTATGATTCCTAAGACCTTAGTTTTGGGGGAAGCTTGTGGGTTTTGGAATATGATAATTGACAAGGATGAAGAGACTGGCTAAGGTAAGAGGACTTTGTTGCTATTGGGCATGGACTCCTGGAAACTATGCAATGGGTAGTGTTAACGTGATAACACTGCGCTGTATCTATACAGAACGTTTACCCTTTATTGTGTACCGTCACGAACAGAACCATGAAACCTGGCGGTTACCTAGTGCTTTCCCTAGATCATTACCTGAACTCACGTACCACCGGCAGATTTTGCCCAGTTACTTGAGAGTGGTCGTTTAACACAAGGCCGGGTAACAAGGGATAGAACCCATACCCAAATCCAGCACCTAAATCCAGGTTCCCTTTGTTGTGCCATGCTGCTTGCCTAACTACCCATAATCCCTGCTCAGGCCTGCAGGGGAGGCTGAGGGGTATGTATTCTCATTTTCTGTTGAGGAAGTGCGTTTGGGGTACACTGTTGTCACTGTGACCAGAAAGCCAAAATCTTAAAATTGGAATTTAGGACTCTGTATCTGTTTCTACCCCTTTGCAGCGCCTCTGAGCATGCAAGAGCATTTGTCCTAAATAAGCCGTCTGGTGGCACTCGGCAGTCCCACACACTTGCTGTGTCAGTTCTGCAAGGCTGAGTGATACTAACCACATAGTGTTTCTAGTTTATACAACACACAGGCAATTCCATACACCTTCTCACCTCTTGTTCTTGGGCAGATCTTGTCAGAACATAGCCAGTTTTTCTCAGTTTCAGCCTAAATCGTGGAGACACAAATGAAAGGATTCAAAAGTAAGAATGCCCTCTCCGGCCACTGCCCTCTGGCGGGAGGTCAGGAGACCCCAGGGTAAAACCATCTGTCTCTGCTGATATTAGCAACAAGGTAGCTGTTGAAGCTTAGGACATCAGGAGAGCAAGTCCAAAGGTTTGGATAACTCCATGGCCTGACCCACCCACCAAGAGACCAGAAGTGTACTTTCCTCAAAGGTGTACTTTCCTCAAAGCCGGGATTTATGACCATTAAAAACAGTTGAGCTGTTTTAACTTCACGTCGTGTCTTCCCTGTCTTAATTAAACTCTGCCATGGTGATTTTAGTATACTGGCTGCAGGTTTCTGTTTGTCAGCTGGGGAGAAGAGCTATACGGGTGATTTTGGTGCAGAGCTGGGTTTGAGTGTCACTGACTCACCTTCAAATACAGCAGTGGTTTTCAGCCTTGGCTGCATGTCAGAATCACATGCACTTTCAACGATTTCCACTCCGAAGCCTCAGTATTTTTTAAAACGCTGGAGATTACAATGTGCAACCAAGGTTATGAGCCACCGCAGCAGTCAAGGAAAGCTGGCAGGCCACTAACGTGCGCACTGAGGCGGAGAGGGGGAGCTCCAGCCTAGGAAATTGTAGGCGCACTGCTGTATTAACCCACAACAGGACACGCTAGGCGGCACCAGGTGTCCTGCAGCCCCCCGCCAATCCCTAGGTGTTAGGATTCTGAGATGCAGCCTTCTGTATTTAAGTACACGTGCCGGACATTTTATCTGAACAAGCCAGGTCCTGACGTGCTTGTAAGTGTCCCTGAGGGCTTTGTGCATTTGCGATTGTGTTTCATCTTGAGATCTGTATTTTCACAAAGCTAAACCTGAGTTCAGGACCTTGAGTTTGGCACAAATCGTGAGATGCAAATACATTACTAGTCAGCTAATCACACCTCCTCCCAATTCAATTCCAGCCCTCAAATAGATTGCGACCTGCTCTTTCCTTTCCAGCTTCTATTTGGGGAACAATAACCACCTGTGAAGTGGCTGTGTCCTCTGAAGCCCTGTTTTCTTAAGCTGTCGAGTGCTCGCACACTGAGCTGTCAGACGAGAGGCTCTGCGGGTCCTTGTGAATGGCGTCAAGAGTGGAGTCAGGAACTCTGACCCCGAGGTGGTACTTAGCAGTCGTGTGTTCAGTGCAGCAGAGATGGGAAACTGGTGATGAAGTCGTGTACAGGGGCTTTGGGAGCACAGGGGCTGTCTCCACAGGGGCTTGTCTTCCCCTACAAGCACAATCAGCCGTGAATGCCTCCAGGCCCAGGAAGAGGGGTCTTTGGGCACCACTGCTGCAGATCCCCTTTGCCCAGGCAGTTGTCCTCTCTCACACCTGCTGCATTGCTCCTCCCTCCACTGTGCCTAACCATTGTGGGGCTGCATAAAGGCTGACAGTCTGGTGGGAACTCTGGATGCCGTCCCCAAGAAATGCACGTTGCACATTGGATTTTGGGCCCATTTGAGGAATCATACAGGCTCCATGAAGCCAAGCCATGGTTCACGTCTCACTCGGGGATATATACATAGTCACCAGTAACAATAAAGAAGAATCAAAGACTATGCACTCTTTTGTTTTGTTTTTGACAGGCATTGTGGACAGTGAGAGAGAGACAGAGAGAAAGGTCTTCCTTTGCCATTGGTTCACCCTCCAATGGCCGGCGCACCGCGCTGATCCGATAGCAGGAGCCAGGTACTTATCCTGGTCTCCCATGGGGTGCAGGGCCCAAGGACTTGGGCCATCCTCCACTGCACTCCCTGGCCACAGCAGAGAGCTGGCCTGGAAGAGGGGCAACTGGGACTAGAACCCGGTGTGCCAGCGCCGCAAGGCGGAGGACTAGCCTAGTGAGCCATGGCACTGGCCTAGACTATGCACTCTTAAGAATGTGGCCTAGGGGCTGGCCTGGCGCTGAGGCTCAGCAGGTTAACGCCCTGGCCTGAAGCGCCGGCATCCCATATGGATGCTGATTCTAGTCCTGGCTGCTCCACTTCTGATCCAGCTCTCTGCTATGGCCTGAGAAGGCAGTAGAAAATGGCCCCCAACTCCTTAGGCCCCTGTACCCACGTGAAGAAGCTCCTGGCTTCAGATTGGTGCAGCTCTGGCTGTTATGGCCAATTGGGGAGTGAACCATAGGCTGGAAGACTCTCTCTCTCTGTGTCTTCTCTCTGTGTAGCTCTTTCAAATAAATAAATCTTTAAAAAAATAAAATATGACCTAGACAGGTAACCTTTAAATCTTCTGGATTTCCTCTCTAGGCAGTTGGTGGTGGTCTCCCTACCACTTGAGGCGTTCTGTTTGGATACTCAGAAGCCATTTCTGGCTGCCTGTATCATTCATTCATTATGAAAATGTGTGGTTTTCTTCCTGTAGAAAAGCCACTTCTTGCATCTCATGGGAAGCATGACTTCCTGAGCCCTGTCATCTGTGCAGCCTCATCTCTCTGCTTCCCTTGCATCTTTTGCTGCAGCCTAGAAGTGCAGGTGTGTTCTCCGTGCCTTGGCTCACAGCTTCCTCAGTGCCTGTGTTATCTCACACCACTTCCTGCTCAACCCTCTTCTACTTACCTGACCTCAGATTTCTTTTTTTTAATTTAATTTATTTATTTGAGAAGTAGAGTTACAGAGAGAGAGACTGAAAGGTCTTCCAGGTCCTGGTTCACTCCCCAAATGGCTGCAACGGCTGGAGCTGGGCCAGTCCAAAGTCAGGAGCTTTTGCCAGGACTCCCACATGGGTGCAGGGGCCCAAGAACGTGGGCCATCTTCTGCTTTCCCAGGCCATTGCAGAGAGGAGCAGCCCGGACTCAAACCAGCACCCACATGGGATGCGGGCACTGAAGGTGGAGGCTTTACCTGCCACACCACAGTGCCAGCCCCCTATAAAACTTGGTTTAATTTCATTTCTGAGAAGCTTCTAAGCACCCTGAGGCCAAAGGCATAATGAATGTTATTTAGAAGTAGTAAAAAAAATTTCAGAGAATATGAATCCAGAGTTTTACTTTATGCTGTAAAGTGGGAAAACGTCTGAGTTCAAATTGTGTAAAGCATATAAATTACTTGAAGGAAATATAAGAAAATGTTATGAGCGATTCCAATGACTTGTTCATAGCCATAGTGATGGTAAATTTAGAGCAAACCCAGGTCTTCTAAGTGGTAAGATTATGGTTGATGAAAGGAGATTTGGGGGAGTAGTTTCCATTTTTCTATAAGAAACAAGAATTTTTTTAATTGTGCAAAAATAAATTACTATACTGACATTTAGTTTCACTATATTAACTAACAGTATCTTGGTACCCCATTTTGTAAGGTGATAGATGTATGTCCTCCCTTTCCTTGTCTTTCCTTCACTTCTCCACTTCTGACATGAAGTCTAATTGTAAATTCACTTCTGTAATCATAGTTGTACTTTGATTCTTTATTGATCTGTCTGGAAGTTGGGAATAAGCTGTACGAACGTTGGGAGGATCATGTGAATCTTGTTCGCTGCAGATCGTACTGTGTTCGTATTTCCTTTTCAGAACAGCTCTGTGTTTTTACTGCAGTTCTCAGTTCCTTTCCTTTCGCCTTGTGCTGACTGATTGTAATTCTCAGTGACTTCCCCATTCTTCATCCTCTACGCTGTCCCCTTTCTGCCCATTTCTTCTGTGTAGCCCCCTTCCAGAGGTCTCAGCCTTACGCTCTAGTCTTGGATGACCTTTCTGCCTATTGTCCTGTCACTCTGGGCTCCATTGTTTCCCAGATTCCACATCTTTTTCTTCTCCTACCTCCCTCGTTTCACGTCATCTGTTCTTCAGATCACTTGCCACGGAAGAAACATGGAAGGCAAAATTGCTGAGCTTTTAGCTCTGAGCTTGCAGTTGATTGGTAGTTTGACTGAATCTGGAATTCTAGGCTGAAAGTTTTCCCAGAGTTGGTAGACATCACTTTGCTGACTTACAGCAGCCAGTATTGTTAATGAGTTCTCTGATTCCAGCCTGATTCTTGTTTCTTGGACAGTCAGTATCATTTACATTACAGCGGTCCTTTCCCTCACTTCCATTTCTGGAAACTTTGAAAGAGGGCAGGCGTTTGACACAGCAGTTACGGTCCTACTTGGGACACCCACATCCTGTATGGAGCACCTGGTTTGAGTTCCAGCTCCTCTATTTCCATTGAGTTTCCAATACTTGCATCCCTGACACCCATGTGTGAAACCCGGACTGAGTTCCAGGTTCTTGGCCTGGGCCTGGCATGGTCTGGGTTGTAGGCATTTAGGAAGTGAGCCAGTGGATGGAAAATCTGTCTCTCTGCCTTTTAAATAAAATAAGGAAAAATCTTAAAAATTAAATCTCCTTTTTGTTCTTGGTGTATTTAATTCTCTGTTGCACTCAGTGGGATTTTTCAGGATAGCAACTCGGGTACATCTACTCTTGGAAAACTTATTTGTATGAGTTACCCCTATACAGAGTAGGTTCCTATATTTGCTTTCCGAATCCGCACCGCTTGCTCTGTTGCCATTACCTTGTCTTGTGACACTTGTGAGGACCTTATTTCCCAGCCTTTCCAATCAGTTTTTAGTTCTCATAGTAATTAGTTTAATATCTAAGAGCCTTGCTTCCTCTTTATTCCTGTCTTGTAGCATAATCTTGAGTATTCTGATGAGCACTTTCTTGAAAATCTCTTCTGTCATGTGAAATCTCCTACCCTCTCACTCCATCTACCCCTGGGTCCTTTTTCCTGTTTTGCCTGCTCACTGGAGAACTTCCTCAAATATGGAATGTCTTACTGATAACACGTACACACATACAAGTATGTGTATGTGTATGTGTGCGCTTTAAAAACCCAACTGACACCTCTGTGTGGGTGTGGGATTTGCTCACTAGCAGGCTTCCATCTGGAGTGATTGGTAAGGATCGGGGTATTTCCGTGAGGGCTTCTAAATGCCAGAATCTTTTGTCTAGGACTCTTATTTCTTAAGAAAAACTCATATTTTTATGTGGAATTTGGATACTATTAAGTGCTTCTCTCGAAGAGAACGGTGGGTGTTAAGCAGTCCAGATGCCACATGGGACACCCTCATGCCATACCAGAGTGCCTGGGGTCAAGTCCCTGCTCTGCTCCCAGTTTCAGCTTCCCGCTAGTATGGGCCTTGATGGCCCGGATAGTTAAGTGCCTGCCACCCGCGGGAGAGATCTGAATTGATTTCCAGCTTCCAGCTTTGGCTTTGCTCAGTCCCAGCTGCTGTGGCGTTTGGGGATTTAACCAGCAGGTGGGAGATCTTTGCCTCTGCCTCTAAAATATCTTTAAAAGAGGGGAAAGAGAGAATAGTTGTGTTAATACAAATTTTCAGTTTGTCTCCTTATCTTAAGCCCTCTCGCTTCCTTGTACCTGGGTTTCCCAGTCACAGTCTCTCTGAGGTTCAGGAGGGTATTTTAGCAACCTCTTTCCATTGTACTGCCCTCAGAAAGTGTTCTCAGCCATCACTCCCACTGCCTAACTTTCTCAGTTACCCTTCATCCATTTTCCATCTTTTAGAAGCTTCTTCCCTTCATCCCACTGCTACAGATTCTTGACCAGTTTAATACATTGCTATAATTTTAGGGGAGGTTGATATATTTTTGTTTTGAAACTCAAGAGTTACAAAAGGGAGTGAGAGCTTCCATCTGCTGGTTCACTCCCTAGATGTCCACAGGGGCCAGGGCTGGGCCAGGCTGAAGCCAAGAGCCAGGAGCTTCTTCCAAGTCTCCTACATGGATAGCAGGAGCCCAAGCACTTGGGCCATCTTCCACTGCTTTTCCCAGACCATTAGCAGGGAACTGGATCGGAAGCAGAGTACCCAGGACACGAACCAGCACCAGCACAGGATGCCAGCATCGGAGGCAACAGCTTCACTTGCCATGCCACAATGCTGGCCCAAAAGCTCTTTTTTAAAAATAGTATTGATATTATAATAGCACCATGTTAGGAAGCTATATTGAAAATAAATATTTGGACAGTGATTTATGAATATGTCAACATTACTTTTTTATTAAAATGACTGTGAGTAGTTAAATTATGTGCTGTTTCTAAAAATGATAATTTAAAGAATTGTGGCATGCAAAGATGCTCACAGTAACAGTAAATGAATAGTACACAATAAGACAGTGTTTAGAGCCAGTTTTCTAACATGTATACAGGAAGAAAAGACTGAAAGGAAGCAAATAGATGGGGGTGGTCACAGTGGTTAAAGTGTCCTGCACTGTCTACATTTTCCGCCATGCGCCTGAGTTACTTTTCTGACCAGGAGGGGAAAAACTAGTGAAAGAAAAGTGTCAGCTTGTTCAGAGGGGGAGACTGTTGGTGAGGGGGGCAACAAAATAAGGGCCTAGAGCAGGGAAATAAGATCCACAGCTACTGAGGACCGAATGTGAGGTGAGGGGTGCAGTTGAAGAATGCGAGGGAGAGAAAACCACAGCCTTTTCACCAAGATGGCGCCCAAGGCAAGGAAGGAAGCTCCTGCCTCCCCCAAAGCCAAAGCAAAGGCTTTGAAGGCCACCAAGGCAGTGTTAAGAGGTGTCACAGCCACAAGAACAGAGCCACATGTCACCCACACTCCAGCAGTCCTATACACTCCGCCCCCTTGCAGCAGCCCAGGCATGCTCAGAGCACCCCCAGGAGACACAGCTTGACCTTGACCACTATGCCATTGTCAAGTTCCCCCGGCCACTGAGTCTGCCATGAAGATGATAGAAGACAACCACACACACTCGTGTTGATTGTAGATGTCAGCCTCCAGCAAGTACCACATCAGACAGGCTGTGAAGAAACTGTGTGACACTGATGTGGCCACAGTCACCACCCTGGGTCAGGCCTGATGGACAGAAGATGGCGTATGTTTGCTTCAGAAGTTGCCAACAAAATTGGGATCTTCTAAACTCGGTCCAGCTGGCTAATTCTGAATATATGTTTTTTTTCACCATAAAATAAAAAATGCATGGAAAATGAAACTAAATGATAAAAATACAAACTTTATTTCTCAACACAAAGCTCCACCAAGGTCAAAATCACTTGTGTAAGTCATGAGACCAGTCATTTAGTCCATCAGTAAAACATCTTGGGAATTTAGCTATGTCAATGCAATGTTTTTGACAGTATTAACTAAAACAGGGTTGCAGTTTGAAGATTTTTTAAAGTTACGGAACAAAGACATCAGGAGTCAATAAGGATTGTATGTTGAATGCCCAAAGATTTCTCTTCAGACCTCTCGCAAAATTGCCCTGATGTCTTCTTAGTGCCTCAAATTAGATCCTCTTCAGATATGTTAGAACAAGTTAGTGTGCATTTATTTTGGTGCAGAACGTTTTGAAATCCATGCGTAGCTTTTTTGTTTTAGGGTTGGGTTTTTTTGTTTTTTGTTTTTTGTTTTTTTTGTAATGCACCTTCTCCATGTGTATTAAATTTTTTTTCATTTATTTTTACTTATTTGAAAAGCAAAGAGCAAGGGAGAGAGGTCCATCTTCCATCTGCTAGTTCACCCCGCAAATGCCTGCAACAGCCAGGAGCATGGAGCTCAATCCAAGTCTCCCACTTGGATGGGGGTCCCTAACTACTTGAGCCATTATCTGCTGCCTCCCCGTGTGCACATTAGCAGGAAGCTGGAATTGAGACCTGAACGTAGGGATGTGGGCGTTCCAGCTGGCATCTTACCTGCTGTGCAAACACCCACCTCACCAAGAGCTGTTCAGAAGGTCTCAGATTTTTTTGTGATGTCGTTCTGGGGAGAGTTTGGAGACTGGACTTGTAAGGAGAGAAAGAAATCCTGGAGATCACACAGGCAGCCTTTTGCAGAGTGCGAGAGACCGTGGCATTCCAAGCCAGCCACTGACGGGGCCAGAGAGGGACCGATGTGTTACTTGGAAAACAGAATGGGCAGACCCCAAGATCGAGCAGCAAATTCCCCACCCAGAAGTCTGGGCCTCCACAGCCCGATGAGACCTGTGACATGGTAAGTGGGAGCCAGCAAGGTGTGTTGGTAGTCACTAATGCCTTTCTGGTGTTGGGAAGGGTTGGGGGCAACCCAAGACCTCACAGCCTCAGGCCCCTTGATGTCCACCTGACCCATGCATTATTCTCTGGAATGCCTCATGGGTATTCTCCTGCTTAGGACTTGATTCCCTCTTGGCAAGTTCCCTGCTGGGCCAATGCCAAGGTGTGATTATCATCATCTTAAGTGGAGGGCTTCCTGTGAGCCTAGCACCTTCCTAAATGCCAGATGTGCTCTAATTTAATCCTCACCTGAGTGAGGAAGCTGTCTGACCACTCACTGGTCATCACCATCAGCACAATCCTACATTTTCTTCTCCCAACCTCCAGAGTCCCCTCGCCCCATCTAATAGTTCTTTGTTCATTTTAAAGAGGAATGCTTGTCTGTGGTAAACAGTTCATTGGTAAAAAAGCATTTAAAGAAAAGGTGCCTTCTCAGTCCAGACAGCCAGGCTGCCACCCCAGAGGCAAACACTGGTAAATTTCGAGGATCTGCCCAGCCATAGTTCCTTCACGCATTTACACACACACACTTTAAACACACACACACGAGATCTTGGGGATACCACTGTCTACACCTGCTTTTCTCACTTTGTGTGTCTAGGAGATGGTTCTATCAGCGCATAATATCTACCTCGTTCTTGTTCACTGCGGTGTGATAGTACCGTGGTTCTGTAGTGAGTGCCCGGTTGTTGGGGGTGTGGGTTCTCTTCTGTCTTATAAGTAGGGCTGTGCTGGATGGCCCTGCAGTGTCCTTGGTACTTGTGAGACTGTATCTGACGGATACACTGGTAACAATAAAGGCAGCTGCATCCGAGGTTTTGATAGAACTGGAAACGTGGTTCCCAGCGTGTGTGAGAGAATGCACTTTTCGCCGAAATCCTCTGTGAAACTATTGCTTGGTCTTTTCTGGTCTCATCAATGAAAAACGCACTCTCGTGTTTTTATTCTCATTCAGTTATGAGTGAAGCTGGGTCTCCTATCTCATGTCTAAAAGCCGTATTTCTGTGAATCGCCTACTCACGTTCTTGAACAGTTACTTGTTGAGCCTTTTAAAAATTGATTTGTGAAAATTCTCTATAAAGAAGTTGTCCTTATCTCCGGAATGTGTTGCAAATACTTCCCCCAGGTTGTCCTTTTACATTAACTTTGGCTGTTCAGATGTTTAACATTTAATGGAGAAGACAGTCCCCCTCACTGCCCCACCCACGATTTGGGCAATCTCCGAGGGAGGTCCGTGTGAGGTTCACGAGGAAAAGGGCTGAGTCCCGACCGGCCCCCGCCCCTTTGCCTCCGGGGAGAACCAGAGCGAGGAAGACACCGCCTGGCTTCCGAGAGCTGCCAGGCCAGGAGCCTGAGGCAGGGTCCTCTGCCCCTGCCCGGTGCCCAGAGCTGCGACGCCACTCGCTCGCTCGGGTGTGCCTGGGCGGGGCAATGCGCAGGGTGGGCGGGGCGGGACTTGGGGGAAGAGGCGGAGCTGCGAAGGGCCGGTACCTGCCTGCAGAACTGCGGGCTGGCTAGAGGCAGATGGGGCCGCCAGCAGGAGGAAGAACGTGGGGCAGGGAAAGGGCCGGGGCGGGGAAGGTGGCGTCCTCCGGGAGCCTGGGAACCTGGGGGCCAGGTTCTGCCCAGCTGCAGGCTTTGGCTTTGGGTGGATGGGCACAAGCCAGGATACGCCCGCCAGGTTGTTTCTCAGACATCGTTGGGCCCAAGCATCTGGGCCATCTTCTGCTGTCTTCCCAGGCACATTAGCAGAGAGGGAGCTGGATTGGAAGTGGAGCAGCTGGGTCTCGAACCAGCATCCACATGGGATGCGGGCATCATAGGTGGTGGATTTACCTGCTACACCACAGCACCAGCTCCTTGACTTTGTCGTTCCACGGCCACCTGCTGCCTGGGGTCTGTCTGTCGCAAGCCCTGACAGCCACTGCCTGGGGAGCACTGCTGGGGCTGAACCAAGAGGTCTCGGCCGAAGTGGGAAGGGCTGCCCTACCCTCAAGGCTGCCAGATGGAGTTTCTGTGTCTCAGGAAAGGCGTCTTCCTCCTGATCAGCTAGGAGATAACTCCATGAATTGCACCAAGGTGCTGAGCTGTCTGTGGAAGCTGTCTGTCCCACCACCCTGAGAGCAGATCCAGCTGCAGAGGCTGGGCCAGGCTGGACGCCACCAGACACCCCCAGTCACAGCAGGCTGGTTTCACACTGCTTAGACAGAGACCTTGCCTAGGTTGCATTCCTGGGCCTTCATCCCAAATCCTTTATAATAACTCCCCAGTGGACAGCACTGTGGTGTAGCGGGGTAAAGCTGTGCCTGTTATGCCAGAATCCCATATGGATGCTGGTTTGAGATCCAGCTGCTCCACTTCTGATCCAGCTCCCTGCTAATGCGCCTGGGAAAACAGCAGAAGATGGCCCAGGTGCTTGGGTCCCTGCACCCATGTGGGAGACCTGGAGGAAGCTCCTGGCTGCTGGCTTCAGCCTGATCCAGCCCTGGTTGTTGTGGCCATTTGGGGAGTGAACCACCGGATAGAAGATCCTCCCCACCACCCCATCTCTGTAACCTTGCCTTTCAAATAAATTAATGTAAAAAAATAACGACTCTACAAAGCGAAAAACAAACCCAACAGGTTCTCATTCCTTGGTTGTCTATGGCTGTTCTGCAGGCATGGTGGACCTCAGAATGACCTCCACTCGGAACTGGTCATTCAGAGGCTCCCCAGCATCTCACCAGATGAGCGCCAGTGGATACTGAGATCTCTGGGGCCCAGGAGAGGCAGGACAAGAACAGATTTCACCTCTTGGTAAATCTGAAGGCCAGAGCTGTGCCAGCCAGCTTTGTGCTCTCCAAGGGACTGACATGAGTGGGTCAAATTGAGGATGCTACAGGGCACGAGGGGACTTCACTGGTGCCCTAGAGAAACTCACAACCTAACAAGTGAGGTCACTTCCAAAGAGGTGGGGATGGGTGGCAGAGCTCAAGCAGGCACTGGGATCTCAGCTCACTCAGGGAGAAACAACCTCGGCCACACCTGATTGTGCGTGGATGGATGTTTTTGGCTGTATTCTGTAACAAAATATCCCAGACTGGGCACCTAGAAGGAAAAGAGGTTTCCTTGGCCAACAGTTTTGGAGGTGCAGGAGCGTGGCACCGGCATCTGCTGACTCCCCCGAGGACCTGGCTACATCTGAACATGATGGGTTGTCCTGCCACAGGGAGAGATCCCAGGGCGAGACAGGAAGCAGAGAGCTGGGAGGGCTTGGTCTTCCTCTTTTTGTTAACATCCCCATCTCAGGAGAACTAATCTACTCTGCAACCCGAGCCCAGTGACCTAACCGCCTTCTACCGGGCTCCATGTGTTAAAGGTTGCACCACTTTTTTTTTTTTTTTTTTTTGGGGGGGGGGGTATTTATTTATTTATTTATTTGAAAGGCACAGTGTCACAGAAAGAGAGGGAGAGACACAGAGAATTTCCATCTCGCTCACTCTCCACATCCCCACAACAACCAGGTCTGGGCCAGGCTGAAGCCAGAAGCCCACGACTCCATGTGTGTCTCCTACGTGCATGGCAGGGACCCAAGCTGCAGTCACCTGCAGCCTCCCAGGATGCTCCTGGGAAGCTGGATGAGAAGTGGCGCCATGATTCAAGCCAGCACTGGGACATGGCACTTGATGGGGGGTGCAGGTGTCCCAGGCAGCGGCTTAACGTGCTGCACTGCAATGCCGGCCCTGCTCTGTGTGATGGCAAGTCCTCTGGATGATATAGTGGTCAAGGGAAGGAGACACATGGCTTCAATTTCCATCCTGGCTCTGCCACTGGTTCACTCCCTAAATGCTGGTCTCCCGTGTAGGTGGCAGGACCCCAGTCACTTGAGTCATCACCACTGCCTCCCAAGGTCTGCATCACAAGAAACTGGAGTTAGGAGCAGGAGCAAAGGTATCTAATCCATAGGGACCTGCGCTGAGGCTTGGTAGGCTAAGCCACTGCCTGCAGTGCTGGCATCCCATATGGGCACCAGTTCAAGTCCTGGCTGTTCCACTTCTGATCCAACTCTCTGCTGATGCATGTGGGAAAGCAGCAGAAGATGACCTAAGTTCTTGGGCCCCTGCCACCATGTGGGAGACTCAGAAAAAGCTCCTAGCTGCAGCCTGGCTTAGTCCCAGCCATTGTGGCCATTTGGGGAGTGAAATGGCAGATAAAAGATTCTCTCTCTCTCTCTCTCTTTCTCTCTCTTTCAACTCTACCTTTCAAATAAAAAAATTAAAAACTCCAATATAGGATGTTGGCATCTCAGCTACTAGGTCAAATGCCAGTACTTGTGTTGATAGACACCTTGCAACACGGTGTAGAAGACTCGGCTTGTTTCCCAGGAGAAAGCTCTTCAACCCACTGCCATAAGGTGGGACAGGACTGTGACACTGCCATAGTCAAACAGAAACACAAATCCAGCCTCACACAGCATCTCATGGGAAGCAGCTGAGGCCAGTGTTGCAGGTGGTGAATGAATCCGTCAGAGTGGTCAGATAGAGCGAACAGAATTTTAACAGAAGTGTGGTCCTCACCCCTGATGCAATGGGTACTGGACATCTGCAAACAAGGCCTTCGGATTCCACCAAGGAGTTGCCCTGTCTGGGAATCATAAGCTGCCCATGCATGCACTGTATGGGCCAAGAAAATGTCACAGGAAGCAACTTGAAGCCTGCCTAGCAGATGGTGAAAGAATTCCCCATGGCAGTCAGATGGGGTGAGCAGGGTTACATGTGTTGAACATCCTGCTAGAGAATGGTAGGCAGGTAGTCCAATTGCTGATTGCTGCAGCAATATGGACTGCAATCTGCGATGTGCACTTGTAACTGCAGCATCTTCTTAGTTAGGGTGAGTTTCCCCATGATCCAACAGGTTTTCCCAGTCATGTAATTTGCATTTCTGGGTGTAGTTGGGGAGCCTGCACCACAGTCCATCAAGTGCCATGGGGCAACCCTCGGAGGGAGAGCTTATCAAGAGGACAATTGCAACTGGGGAAAAGGTACTGTTGCCATAGTGCGATTGCGGTAGAGAGAATTATTGCTCAGCCCGTGGGAGCTACAGATATGTGAAAGGTCAGGCAGAAAGGCGTTTCCTTTTACAGGTGGGAATAAACGTGGTTGGTGTGGACTGGTATGAGGGCATGGGTGAGCACGTATCCTGACCGGACCTCTGATCAGGGAATGCCTTTCCTTAAGATCAACCGATTGTCAGGAGGTGACCTGTACGAGTCAGGGCTGTGCAGAGAAACGGAACTGACAATACAGAGAGATGTGCACAGGTGAGGGATTTATCTTGGAGCTCTCCAAGTCATAGGATGATGGAGGCTGAGTGGACACCTGCCAGGCCATCTGAGAGCTGGAAAACCAGGGGAGCCAGTGGCAGAGCTCAGTCCACATCTGAAGACTTGGGACCGAGGGAACTGCTGATGGAAGTCCTGGGAACTGAAGGCCAGAGACCTGGCCCTTCTGAGGTCCAAGGGCAGGCGGATATGGGCAGTACAGCTCCGGGAGAGAGCTGACAGTGGTAGTAAAAGGGTTCCGGACATGTCACCTCAAATGATTCCAGAAGATCGGAATATGTCACCCCAAAATATGCGTTTTTGGCATAAGGACTGTGTTGAGCTGGTTATTTTGGGAGAAGGCAGGCACTGGAGAAACTCTGAAAGCAAGAGCAGAAGTTGCCATTTTCTAAGATAACTCTTCATTTGATGGGGTGTCTTTCGGGTCTGTACCAGGAAGAGCAAATGACGAAATGGAAATGTCTTGAATCTGCGTAACAAACCTTACCCTTCCTTTAGGGTGCGTTTCCTGGCCACCTCCCCATAACCAGCCTTTCCCTGTGTGGTACTGAATCCTGAAGTCAGCCTGCTCTGAGATCTGCCCGGAGATTCACCAAGTTCTCTGGGTTGTCTCCCAGGTGCACGTGATGTACACATGTCAATAAAGGTTGAATTCTTTTTCTTGTCAATCTGTCTTTTGTTACAGAGCTCCATCCCAACTAATGTAGAGGAAAATTATTTTTTTCCTCCCTTACATTAGATTTTATATAAAAATAGGACTCTGACCCCCATTCTGCAGCAGCCAGCCAAGTAAACCAAGTCACTGTCTACAATAGAAAGCCGATGGAGCTAATCTACTCCCAACAGGTCATATATGTAGGTTGTCAGTGCATTGTCTAATAAGCGCTTCAGGCAACATGATCATTTCATTTTTTTTTTATGACAAGCAGAGTTAGACAGTGAGATAGAGAGACAGAGAGAAAAGTCTTCCTTCCATTGGTTCACCCCACAAATGGCCACTACGGCTGGCGCACTGTGCCAATCTAAAGCCAGGAGCCAGGCAGAAAGGCGTTTCCTTGCACAGGTGGGAATAAACACGATTGGTGTGGACTGTATGAGGGCATGGGTGAGCACGCATCCTGACAGGACCTCTGATCAGGGAATGTCTTTCCTTAGGATCAACCGATTGTCAGGAGGTGTATCCCTATGCAGGTGCAGGGCCCAAGCACTTGGGCCATCCTCCACTGCCTTCCTGGGCCACAGCAGAGAGCTGGACTGGAAGAGGAGCAACCAGGACAGAACCGGCACCCCAACTGGGACTAGAACCCAGTGTACTGGCACCGCAGGTGGAAGACTAGCCTAGTGAGCCACGGCGCTGGCGCCACATGATAATTTCTACAGCAGTTGGCTCCAACGTATAGGATCTGATGAGTAACTTACAGCACTATTTTTTTTTTTTTAAGATTTCTCTATTTTGTTGAAAGGCAGAGTTACAGAGAGGGAGAGGCACACACACAGAGATTTTCTGTCCACTGGCTCACTCCCCAAATGGCTGCAGTGGCTAGGGTTGGCCCAGCTCGAAGCCAGGAGCCTGGAACTCTGTCTAGCTCTTCCACATGGGTTCCAGGGGTGCAAGGACTTGAGGCATCTTTTGCTGCCTTCCCAGGCACGTTAGCAGGGGACTGGATTGGAAGTGGAGCAGCCAGGACTCAAATGGATGCTGGTGTCACAGGCAGCAGCTTAGCCCACCGTGCCACAGTGCAAGCCTCTGTGCCACAGAAAAGCTCCTACGAGGCAGGCAGCCCGGGGTTGGCAGAGTGGTGGTGTTAGGTGGGAAGTTAGAAATTAGCCTGTGTGAGTGCGAGAGGGGCCTGAGGAAACCAAACCAGAGCATCTACACTTCAGAGCCCTGCCCAGACCCTGATAACCTTCCAGGTGTGCCAGCCCTTCACCCTAGGAAAGCTCCCGGGAGAATTCTCTCTCCCCAGGACTAAATGGGCTACCTGGCCTGATAAACATCCTTCCCCCAGGGCAGGCACCCTAGGCCGGTGCCAGGGTGGCCTCCTCCAGTCTGATGACACTCAGTAGTAAACTTGGGGAGGAATTTTTCTCATTGACACTCAGCAAAGCCTTTGTCCTAGAGGAGAAGGAGGAAGAGGTAAAGAGAAACCACGGGAACGAACTATCCTCTTCCGTTAGAAGCCCCGGGTCTAAACAAAGACTGCGCGCTCAGCTCTGTGCTCTCTGCTCTTTGCTGAGCCGCCCACCTGACCTGCCAGGTGTACTCTCTCCATCCAACCATGTAACTTCACTCTCCCCCAGTCCGAGTGATTGGGCACTCTCTGTCCCTTCCATTCTGATGGATGCCCTGTCCCCAATAGGACCTTGCTACCTTGCTCTGTCTCACACCTGAATTCTTTCTTGCAAGACAAGAACCCCACAATTTATCTCCAGTGATAGTTGCTCTGCTCCACCAAGCCCTCAGAGAAACAGGCTTCTTCAGTCTCACCACTCAGCCAAACCCAGGATAGGACACCTTTCCTCATTGTTCCAAATGATGTACGCACCCCTGCTATGGCTTAGAGATGGCTTCCGTGTCCTCCAAAGGCCCAGGTGATGGAGGATAGGTTGCCCGAATGGTGGTGCTGGAAGGTGGTAGAACCTTTAAGAGGTGGGCATGGTGGGAGGATCCTTAGGTCTTGCTGGGGGCACTGCCCTGTGTGACAGCAAGCTAGTAATGCTGTCTTGAGTCTCACCAGTCCATTTTGACTTCTCCCCCTACCTTAGCACGCTGACAGCCTGCTAGTCCAGCTGACGCTGCTCTCCAGGTGTAAAGCTTCTTAAGTCCTATTCCAAGTCTTCCTGATACAGGCAGGAAGACGTCGACGTCAGAGAGGCTGGCTCTGAGAGCATAGTGAGGGAATGTTGGAGCACAAGCTTCTACTTTGTCCCCCTGTTAGATTTGTAAATGTGGAAGAGTCCTTCCCCCTCTGCTGTCCTGCATGGAGGAAGCTGCTGCACCTCTGCCACAATCACCCGTTCACCTGCTGTAAGATCCTGTAGTTGTCCTCACAAACTTCAGTCCCCTCTGCAGCTCCATTCTCTGGTCTGCAGACTTTTCATTTTGAGGCCATTACACTCATTTGTAACATTTAGACAATAGATGAACCACGCAGGAGACCAAAAGTGGCAAAGGCGAGGGCAAAAGGAACCTGATGGGACTGGCTTCATGGCTCAATGGGTTAGCCTGCTGCCTGTAATCCCATATGAGCTCTGGTTCTAGTCCTTGGGCCCTGGCACCCACGTGGGAGACCCAGAGGAAGCTCCTGGCTCCTGGCTTCGGATCAGCACAGCTCTGGCCGTTGCAGCCATCTGGGGAGTGAGCCATCAGACGGAAGACCTCTTTCCCTCTGTCTCTCCTCTCTCTCTGTAAATCTGACTTTCAAATGAGTAAATAAATCTTTAAAAAAATCCATCAACTAATGCTGAATAGTGTTCCTGTCACAGGACATGTTAACCCTTGAGTATTAGCCTCTAAGAAGACCAGCCGTTTCCAACAGTTTGCTTTAAACCTAGTTTCCCATATCCTGTGTCTGAAATGGCCTGGGTGTTTCTGAGGTGAACAGTGGCTGATGCCATTTTTGACATTGATGTCATATAGCATAAGCCCATCACCTCCTGTCCCCCACAACCAGGGCTGCCTTCCCTGGCATTTTGTTAAAAGCAAGCGCTCAGATCTGCTCCATCGCCCAAATACATTCTCTGAGGATGGACTTGGACCTGGCTGGAGTCTGCATCGTTGTCACGAGGCTCTCGGGCAGCTTGTTGTTGTTGTTGTTTTGACAGGCAGAGCGGACAGTGAGAGAGACAGAGAGAAAGGTCTTCCTTTTCCATTGGTTCACCCCACAATGGCCGCTGTGGCTGGCGCACCGCGCTGATCCGAAGCCAGGAGCCAGGTGCTTCTCCTGGTCTCCCATGCGGGTGCAGGGCCCAAGGAATTGGGCCATCCTCCACTGCACTCCCAGGCCACAGCAGAGAGCTGGACTGGAAGAGGAGTGACCGGGACAGAATTGGGCGCCCCAACCAGGACTAGAACCCGGGGTGCCAGCGCCGCAGGCAGAGGATTAGCCTAGTGAGCCGTGGTGCCAGCTGGCTGGAATAACAGGTCGAGGAGCTCCACCAGATGATTTATCAGGCTGTCGCTTTTCACCTTTTAATCAGAGGAGTCAACAGCCCACAGAGCCCACCACTGGGGTGCCAGTCTTCTCTAGCTCCTGCGGCCCAGAGCCCGGGGAGGGGAAGGAACGTTTCCTGAACCCACACAATCTTCCACATCACGGCCTCTAAGCTTTCACATGAATGAGTCGGAATCGCTAGAAGCTGCCAACCTCACAGCACACTCCAGTGCCAGCGCCTCCTGCACCTCCTCTGGCTCTGCCTTAGCTTGGAGCACTCTGTCTGCACTGCATCTTAGGGCACATGGCAGAGGCCAGACCACCACACCGATGGTGGTTTCACTTTCTTCATCCGTTCTTTCTTCCCTGGAGCTTCAGTTGGGACACGTAAAAGTTCTTTTTTAAAATATTTATTTATTTATTTGAAAGTCAGAGTTACACAGAGAAAGAAGAGGAGGCAGAGAGAGAGAGAGAGAGAGAGAGAGAGAGAGAGAGAGAGAGAGGTCTTCCATCCACTGGTTCACTCCCCAGATGGCCACAACGGCTGGAGCTGTGCCGATCCGAAGCCAGGAGCCAAGAGCTTCTTCTGGGTCTCCCACACAGGTGTAGGGGGCCCAAGGACTTGGGCCATCTTCCATTGCTTTCCCAGGCCATAGCAGAGAGCTGGATTTGAAGAAGAGCAGCTGGGACTAGAACTGGCACCCATATGGGATGCTGGCGCTTCAAGCCGGGGCATTGATGGATTCTTTCACTTAATTCTCACAAGTGTCCTGTGAGATTGTTAGGTAGGAAAGTCAGTTATGAGCTTATGTGTGTGTGACATAAAGGCCTAAAGAGAAGATGTCTATGTCCAGCATATGCATCTGCATCTCAAAGTCATCCTGACAATGTTTCATGGGCAGCCCGGTATTCGCATCCTGCCCTGGCCCCTTCTACCTGATAACTGCCAGGTGGAGGTCCCCACCCCTTCTGCCTGACAAATCTTCCACAATCTCCCAGGTGCAGCCCAGTATCTGCATTTCAAACACCCTGCTAGGGATCCCAATTCTCTAGGGGGTCCTGCCCACCCTTCTTCCTGTCTGATAACATTTGCATCCATAAAGTCCTTTGTTTCAGACATTCAAGAGAAAACTCAGAAGTTTTTCTGTTTACATCCAAAAAGCCCTTTGTTCCAAGAGGAGCAGAGGTGGGGAAGCAAGATCCATCTCCTTAAACACACACACACACACACACACACACACACACACCCCGCCTCAACCAGACTGTGTGCTCAGCCCTCTGCCTCTCTGCTGAGTCGCCCGCCTGGGCTGGCCAGGTGTAATCTCTCTACTCAACCTTGTCAACCGTGTAACCTTGCCCTCCCCCCGCCCAGTCCAAGCGACTGGGCACTTTCTCGGGTCCTGTCCGGAGAGGGTGCCCATCCATCCTTACAGATGTCCCTTTCCTAATAAACCTTGCTATTTTACCTCCCACTGCTCTCTGTCTCACTCCTGAATTCTTTCTTGCATGAAGACAAGAACCCTGCAATTTCTTCGGTAACAATGTTAGGTAGGAAGTCAGTCATGAGCTTATGTGTGTGCGACATAAAGGCCTAAAGAGGAGATGTCTATGTCCAGCATATGCTGCATCTCAAGGTCATCCCAATGGTGTTTCAGGGGCAGCCCGGTATTCACATCCTGCCCTGCCCTGCCCTGCCCTGCCCCCTTCTACCTGATAACCTGCCAGGTGGAGGTCCCCACCCCTTCTGCCTGACAAATCTTCCACAATCTCCCAGGTGCAGCCCAGTATCTGCATCTCAAACACTCTGCTCCCTTCCTCCTGTCTGATAACATTTGCCAGACCTTCACTCACTCAGGGAGAAGCTTCTTAATATTTGCATCCATAAAGTCCTTTGTTTCAGGAGGAAGTGTGTGAAGCAAGACCCATCTCCTTAACCCCCCCCCCAACCTCACTCCTTCCCCCCCACCCAGTCTCTCAGGCTCTTTCTGGAGAGGTGCCCATCCATCCTTACAGATGTCGCTTCCCTAGTAAACCTTGCTATTTTACCTCCCACTGCTCTCTGTCCCACGCCTGAATTCTTTCTTGCTCGAAGACAAGAACCCTGCAATTTCTTCGGTAACAACAAGATGAATCACATTATACTCGTTTTTATAAATTGAGGAAAGTGAACTTAGAAAATGGCAAAATACCGGTAAAGCAGCCGAGTATGGCCCAAGTACATGGGCCCCTGCCACCCACGTGGAAGACCTGGCCCAGCCCCAACTGCATGGAAGTTCTCTCTCTAACTCTGCCTTTCAAATAAATAAACCCTTTTTTAAAATGGCAAAATAACAGAACTCTTTAGTCACTCCAGTATTAAGTTACTTAGAAATGATGACTTACAAGTGAAGGGTTAAAAAGTTAAAAGCCGGTCCCCCCCCCCCACCTCCTCTGGTGAACTTTCCTGACCTCGTTAGATTTGCTCTGCATAGCCATTCTCTATAAAGTTAATTAGTCAGTAAATTACCCCAATGTGAGCGTAACCTTAGTTTCACCTAAGTAAGATAGAAGAAGTCACCATATATCTCTTTGCCTCCTGGAACCCTGACCCCACCATGTGTCCCTTATCGCCATTCGGCTGCATTCCTAGGTATCATCAAGGCAGTTCCTGCAACCTTGTTGTGTTTGTTGTGTGGCCCTCCCTTTTGGCAATAGGAGGCTTTTTTGATACTCCCTGTATAGGCCATATGGTTCTCTGAGGTCTAATCAGGCCCTTACTCGATATCCTGTACTCCCTGTATTCATAAATCAACTGGTTGTAAAATCACTTAACTTGTATCAATTGTTTACCCTATACCTCTGTCTGATCTATGCAATGATTGATTTTCTTTGTTTAAATGTGTATAAAAACCCCAGCCCAAGACTATTTGGGGCCGCTCGCCTGTACTGGGACGGGGGCCCCGACATGTCGGATCATCAATAAACCTTACCCTTTGTTAATTGCATGAGAGAAGGTCTCTTGGAGCGTTTTTGGGGTGGCAAGAGCAATCCAACTCTAACACAAGTTGCCTAAATTTTTTTTTTGACAGGCAGAGTTAGAGAGAGACAGAGAGAAAGGTCTTCCAAATGGCTGCTATGGCCGGCGCACTGTGCCGATCTGAAACCAGGAGCCAGATGCTTCCTCCTGATCTCCCATACGGGTTGCAGGGGCCCAAGCACTTGGGCCATCCTCCACTGCCTTCCCAGGCCACAGTACAGAGCTGGACTGGAAGAGGAGCAACCAGGACAGAACCTGGCGCCCCAACCAGGACTAGAACCTGGAGTGCCAGCGCTGCAGGTGGAGGATTAGCCTAGTGAGCCGCGGGCGCTGGCCAGTTTGCCTAATTTTTGTTTGGAAAGTTTGTGCCACTGGGTTTCTCACTTCTTTAATTGAGGGAGACCTCTGTGAACTAAAGCAGGATCTGACACATTTCTGTGTCACTTGCTTGTTTGAGTTAGATTTGTTTGGGAAAAAATGCATAGCAGTTTGAACTGGACACATTCCTTAATATCATTTATTTGTTTCTTGGTTCCCTCTGTAGCTTCTCTTCCTGTGCCTGCCTCTTCCTCTGGCCTTTCCCAGGAAGAGTAGAGACTCAGAGTTTCACCACCCCTCCCTGGTAGCTTTGGGATCCGCCAGGAGGGAAGGCCTATACTTCCGGGAATGGCGGGAAGAAAAGTCCTTGTCAAGGTCTCTGCGGGTGCCTAAAGGTCAACCAATGAGGATCAGACCCTCCTCAACCTTTAACCCCCATGCCCTGAATCTATAAAAGGAGCTCTCCCAATCTCTGACACGCGACTTCCCCGGCCCCTGCTCTGTTGGGACCGGGGAACCTCGCCCGGGAGCGGAACCCCAATAAAAGCCTGTGAATTGATTGATTCGTCTGCCTGGGAAGATTTGTTATGCGCCGGACACCTTGCACTCCCCTTCCCCACCTTTGGCAAGACACGTCTTCCCTTTTTCCTCACCCTCACCCCCAAGGAAAATACATTTGTTTTAGAACCCCAAAACCTGGACCAACTCACTGACATTGGGGTGGTAGAACAAAGTATTTATTATCAAAGCACTGAGCAGGGACCAGGCAGCTATTACTTAATTACCCTGAGGAGTTAGAGCCAGGGGTCTTGGGGCTGGCGCTGTGGTATAGCAGGTAAAGCTGCCACCTGCGGCACCGGCATCCTATATGGACGCCAGTTGGAGCCCTGGCTGCTCCACTTCCGGTCCTTCTCCCTGCTAGTGCTTCTGGGAAAGCAACAGAAGATGGCCCAAGTGCTTGAGCCGCTGCACCCATCTGGGAGACCTGGAGGAAGCTCCTAGCTCCTGACTGGTAGCTTTGGGATCTGCAGGGGAGAAGGCCCACACTTCCAGGAATGGAGAGTCCGTACCCCCACTTCCAGGAATGAAAAGTCCTTGCCAAGGTCCCTGCAGGCACCTAAAGGTCAACCAATGAGGATCAGGCCCGCCTCAACCTTTAACCCCCACACCCTGTACCTGTGTAAGGAGCCCTCCCAACCTCTGACACCTGACTTCCCCGGCCCCGCCCTGTTGGGCTGGGAACCTCGCCCAGGAGTGGAATCCCAATGAAAGCCTGTAAACTGATTGATCTGGCTGGGAAGATTTGTTTCGCGCTGGACACCTTGCACTGGCTTTAGGTTAGCCCAGCCCTGGCCATTGTGGATGGAACCAGCAGATGGAAGATATCTTTCTCTTCCTCTCTGCTTGTTTCTCCTTCTCTGTTAACTCTTTCAAATAAATAAAGCTTATTTTAAAAAAATATGGTCAGAGATCTTATAGATGGTTTTGGGATTGAGAAGTGTTTTTCATTCTTGTGCTGATCTTTGCCCTTCTTTGATTGACCAGCAATATCAGGTTCTTTCGGGAATTTTGATGATGGCAAAATACGCTCCAGTTAGGGGGGCTTGTAGCAGACGGGCCGGTATTTTTTACTCAGGGCTTGGGACTCCCAAAAAAACCCTTGAAGACCAAGATCTTGGTCTTGAAGACCAAGATCCAGCAAGATGTCAGCTGGAAAAGAGGTCAATGAACTCACAAATCTTGTGATGTGGGACCCTGTGGGGCAGCAAGACTCAATGTCCCATTCCCTCAATTAAGTGAATTTAAGAAGCAGTTGATTTGCAATCACATTGAGGCCGGGGAAGTGAGTTCTAATTTTTATTCCAGGCCCTGGAGAAGCAGTCTAACTACAGGCACATATGCAGCGCACAAAGTGGCAAACAAAGCTTTAAAAGGGAGAATGCAAACACGCACGCGGGTGGGCAGGGTGAGCAGAAGGGTCCTCGAGGAGAAAAGGGTGGGAGAGGGGAAGTAGAGAGGGTTGGCTTCAGACCCTGCTCCCGGCCCGCTCTGCACGGAGAGACGGCTCGGTTCTGGGGTCCTGGGCTGACTGTCCTGGGTCAGCAGAACAAGTAACCCTTAGGGCTACGGGAGAAGTCGGAGTGTGGGAGACTAAAGCGTGGTAGCAGGCAGCATCGACAGCCAGGCACGGCAGAGGGGCTCAGCGTCACATCCCCGTGAGCTACAAAGGAAGACAAAAGGGTCCCGGCGATTCCACCCTCCACTTAAAAGCAAGAAGCATGCCCCATGCTGTGAGCTCCCTGCAGAGGTAACCAACACCGTGCATTGCTTTGCATTGCCTCATTGACGGGGGCAAATGGGAGCACTTAGATTCCCGTTCGCCTGGGAAGCATAGTCCTAGGGCCTGCACTTTTGCAAACGACCGGCAGCCACCGTAAGCCTGAGCCTGAACCCAACAAAACTGCACGGACCCCGCCTAGCCACCCTCGCTCTCCAGGGGCGGCTGGCGGCGCAAGCGCAGTGGGTGCGGCGGCGCCGGCCAATGGCGTCATCAGGAGGCGCGGCCCGGGTGCCCTTGGCTGAGGCGCGGCGCTCGAGCCTGCACTTTCAGCGCCCGGAGCGGACGCCGGCAGCATGAGCGGCTGCGGGCTAATCCTGCGCACGGCGGCGGCCGCGCGAGTCTGTCGGGCTCTGGTGGCCTTCACGGAGAGCCGGCGCCCGCTGCGCACCAGCCCGCGGAGCGCGACTTTCGCCAAGGAGCTCTTCCTGGGCAAGATCGAGAAGGTAAGGCGAGCCCCGGGCCGACCGCTGCTCGCCGGTCACGGCAGGGCCGGAGCCCGCAAACGTGCCCGGCCAGATGTTCCCGAGGGGCGGTCCGTGCCGCAACCCCGGGATCCGAACCCGCCGGAGCCTTCCCAGGGGCCGGGGCCGGGTCCCCGGGCGGAGTGGCTTTGACAAGTCCCCGCGAGTTCTTCCAGGGAGTCTTGGGAGAGCCCTGGGGAGAGGTCGCCGAGCCACGCTCACCCGGGCTTTGCCGGCCCCCAAATGTGCGGGTTTTGCTTGTGGTACCTGAATCCCGCTCTGCCCAGGGCGCTCCTGGCACCTGTGGGGCCCCCCGGGGTTTCCCTCTGCGGCTGAGCCCTAGCCCCTCGCCCTGCCATTCAAGTTCTTCCTGAATCTGGCTCCGAGGTGCCCTCCGCCCCCTCCCTTCCGAGGATTGCACCACGCCCACAGCAACAATGTGGCTGCTGAACACCATCCTCTTTTGAAGACTGAGATTTGATCTTATCTCTGTGACTTTGAGCCTTGTCTCATTCGGCCTTAAAATGGAGCTGGTGGGTGTGTGTACCTCACAGATGTGTTGTAGAGCCCCTGTAGGGTTGATAGTGCATGGAAATTCTTCAGCTACAAGGGGCTCATTCATTCATTCATTCATTGATGCGTCTGCTGGTTCACTCCCCAAAATGCCTGTAATGGCCAAAGCTCATTCTCGGTCTCCCACATGGGTGACAGGAACCCAGTTGTTGGAGTTGTCACTGCTGCCTCCCAGATCTGTATCTGACCACCTTTAGGCTCAAGCACAGCTCCTCCTCTGGGTCAGGCCTCCCTCAGCATTTCTGGGTCTTTAGTAGGAACAGGGCAGCGACTATTAGCCTTTTAGAATAGAAAGAGAACCCCAGGTTATTGAGGCTGGTGAGCATCATTCTGCCCTTAGTTGGGGCAAAATTATAGGAAGGAGTGCCCCAGGGGCTCCTGCAGGGTTGAACGGGAGGCTGAGTCAGTGAGATTTGGGCCTCTCTTCTTATGAGCAGCCTCAATCAAGTTGCCTGGCTTTGATCTGTCTTACGTGACTTCTGCCCTAGATTTATGGGAATAACAGGTCTCCCTGCTTTACAAGTTTGAAAACTGTCCATTGCAACTGAGTTCCCCTCCCGTGAGGCACACCTGTCAGTTTTTGACCATTGTTGTCCAAGAACTCTTTCTCCCTGGCACCCGGGGCATCTCCCTGTAGCAGTTACCCTTTGGTTGTGGTCCAAGGCCACCAAGTTACCAGGCTGTCTCTATTCTGTCACGTGGCCTGCCCACCGATGTCAGTGATCATCCCCCTATCTCCTCCCATAGCCATTGCCCAGCTGACCAACAAGGCTAGGGAAGGGAGTGTGAGGGGGCAGTCGCCTCTGTTGGGCAGAGACAGCTTTGTCTCCAGAGGCTTGAGAGTGGTGACAGGTGTACCTGCCTTTCCTTCCAGACCCCCTTAGTAGAGGGTTGTGACAGAGAGGCAGGACACCGCTAAGTCTGCTGTCGCTTTTGGATAGGGTAGCCCCAATAAGCCTGCAGTCCTGGGGCCAGAGAGCTGAGGACAGATTGGGGAGCACGGTGCTGGAGTAGACAAGTCAGGTGGTCAATGAGATGTGCAGAGGCTGGGAACAAGGATGAGGACTTCTGTGACAACCTTCCTGAAGCTCCAGTGCCATGAGGACAGGCAGGGCTCCTGGGGCCTGGCAGCTTATAATAGGCACCCCCAAGTCCACTTCCTGGTGCCATGCTGGCTGCCGAAGGGTTAGTTGGAGTCCCAAGGCCAGAGGGGCTTTTGATACTGTGGAATGCTCTCCAGGGCCAGCAGGAGGGAATCCTGGGCTAGTCAGGGATTGGAAAGAGACTGGCAGCTAAGTCACTTTCCAGGTCACCAGGTGGGACAACAGTGGAGCCAGAAGCTGAGAACACTTACTTTATGTCCTGGGGCACGTGACCACAGTCACCTTCTGAGATAAAGAGAATCATCTGTGGGAGAGAACCGGACGGAGAGGGATGATGCAAGCTGCCCAGTCACCTGCGAGGAGTGGCTGTGCCAGGGTGAAGTTCAGGGCGATGTGGATCCACAGCTGGGCTTTGCTCTCTGATCCCACAGCACAGGGAGTGGCTGCAGCGACTGAGGGCCAGAGGCTCCGTGGTCAGATCTGGCAGCCACGCCGTGCTCCTGTCAGCAGCACCATTTTTAACTCAAAGTAACTGATGTAGGATTCTCTCCATTTTAGAAAAGACCTTTCTCATTCCGCCTTCCAGGATTCTCACAAGGAACTTGAGTCAACAGGAGCTTGGTGAGGTGAAGGGAGGTGGCTGCGGCCGCAGTTGGCAAGTGGCAAATCCAGGACCAGACTCAAGTCCTGGACTTCCTGTTCTATGGGACAGTCCTCATCACTTGTTATGGATAAGGAAAGTGGTGTGTGGGGAGGAAGATGGCCCTGGGACAGCCTGCATCTTAAGCGCTTGGTGTAGTCTTTATAACTGCAGTGAGTTGTGTCCTGCTGGCCAGATGAGGAATCTAGGATGCCCTTTTCTTTCCCCTTTCACCAATATTACTGCAGTAGGGGCTGCTAGGTATTAAATTTTCAGAGACTGGTGTTGTGGCACAGTGGGTTAGGCTGCCATCTGTGATGCTGACATCCCATTTAGGCGCCAGGCTGAATGGCTGCTTCATTTCTGATCCAGCTCCCTGCTGATGTGCCTGGGAAAGCGCTGGAAGACGGTCCAAGTGCTTGGGCCCCTGCCACCCACGTAGGGGACCTGGATGGCCTGCCAGGCTCCTCCTTTCAGCCTGGCCCAGCCCCAGCTGTTGGGGCCATTTGGAAAGTGAACCAGCAGATGGAATATTTGCTTTCTCCCCCCACCCCTTAACTCTGCCTTTTAAATAAATAAACAAGTCTTTTAAAAACTAACTATTTTTGTAAATGTTTATCATTTTTAGAAAGGAGTTTTCCCGTTTCCAGAAGTTAGCCAAGATGAACTTAATGAAATCAATCAGTTGGTGGGACCCGTAGAAAAATTCTTCATGGAAGAGGGTACGTATGGTTTTCCTTCTCATTGCCGATCTCCATCAGCAGAGCCATGATGCTGGTGTTTCTTTTAGAAGCAGCACACTGTAGGGGAAGCACTTTCGAGAGTTGTGAATGAGGGAGAAGTCAGTTTTATCAGAGTATCTTACTTTGGGATCATCTCAGTTGCTGATCCATTACAAGAATTCCAGTTCACTGCTTCTAGATGTGTCCGTGATAAAGGGCCACTTGTAAACATTTCCACGTGTATTGCAGACTTACATAAATTATAATGAAAATATAAAATGTCAAAATAACTGCACAACTGGGATGAAGCCAAGGACACACAGCCCATGCCAGTGGGTCCTGTGCAGTGTGAGGTTGCTGTAGGCGCTGCTGGAGGTCGAGCCTGGGTTTCTGTGTGGCCTTGTTGGGAACCAGTCATGGTTGGAGGACCTGTGGCACCTGCAGCCCTCAGGTAAAGGAGCAGCATTCTTGACTGCAGGGCCCCTCACTTGGAGTGGTTGGGGTCCTTCCCTGAGAGTAGGAGGCCACCCTTAATGGGAGCAGCTGCCCCTCCAGGAAGGGCCATGCAGAGTTCCCTGATGGCGGAATCATAGCAGCATTTCTGCATCACTGAGGATCCCAGAGAGCTTTGGTTTATGTCCATTTTCCCCGCCAATGTTTGACCTTTTTGGAATTAAAACTGAGAGGTTTAAAAAGAATACCATATATGTCATATATGACTTCATTTAAAAAAAATGATAAACCCTTTATAGGTTGATAGAAACAATTTTTTTTAACGATTTCTTTATTTATTTGAAAGAGCGAGAGAGAAAGGGGGGTCTTCCACCCATTGGTTTGCTCCCCGGATGACCGGAGCTGGGCCAGATGGAAGCCAGGAGTCCCATCCAGGTCTCTCACGTGGGTGGCAGGGGCCCAGAAACTGGGCCATCTTTTGGTGCTTTTGCCCAGGCCCTTAGCAGGGAGCTGGATTGGAAGTGGAGCTGCCAGGACACAGATGGCGTTTCATACCTGCTATGCCACAGTGCCTACCCCATAAACTATTTTTAATAAATTCTTTGAAAGCTAGTGGAAAGAGTGACATTGTTTTTTGTTTTTGGGTTTTTTTTTTTTTTTTTTTTTGGTTTTGTTTTTTGTTTTGTTTGGTTTTGACAGGCAGAGTGGACAATGAGAGAGAGAGAGAGACAGAGAGAAAGGTCTTCCTTTGCCGTTGGTTCACCCTCCAATGGCCGGCGCACCGCGCTGATCCGATGGCAGGAGCCAGGTACTTATCATCCTGGTCTCCCATGGGGTGCAGGGCCCAAGTACTTGGGCCATCCTGCACTGCACTCCCGGGCCACAGCAGAGAGCTGGCCTGGAAGAGGGGCAAACGGGACAGAATCCGGCACCCTGACCGGGACAGGAACCCGGTGTGCCAGCGCTGCAAGGCAGAGGATTAGCCCTAGTGAGCCGCAGCGCCGGCCAAGAGTGACATTGTTTTACTAATCTTTTTAATGTTTGTCTTATGAGATCACAGTTAGATTCTCATCTGTGTGTTTTGCTTCTGTATGTCATGTAGCCTCTGGAAGAGTCTGGTATACATTTTTTGAGAGAAGTAGAATCAGAAACGCAAATAGTGTCTTGCTGTTACCATTAGGATACCTTTGACCCTGTGGAGGCCATTAAGGCCACTCAGGTGCTTACAGACACTTTGAGAACGCCTGCTGTATATGTTACTATGTTGCTAGTTTTAAAAGTTTCCTAGTTGAGTATCAATATCTTTTGTTATTTAGAAACACTTGTTTCTGGTTTTTAGTGGCTATCTTCCTTCTTCTGTGTACCTTTTTTTAAGTTCCTTAGTCTCTTTTTCTTTTATTTAAACTTCTACTGTCTGGTTTGTCAGGGGTATATTTTTTAAAAATTTATCAGATATGGGCCGGCGCCGTGGCTCACTAGGCTAATCCTCCACCTGTGGCGCTGGCACACCAGGTTCTAGTCCTGGTTGGGGCGCCGGATTCTGTCCCGGTCACTCCTCTTCCAGGCCAGCTCTCTGCTGTGGTCCGGGAGTGCAGTGCAGGATGGCCCAAGTCCTTGGGCCCTGTACCCCATGGGAGACCAGGAGAAGCACCTGGCTCCTGGCATCGGATCAGCGCGGTGCGCCGGCCGCAGCAGCCATTGAGGGGTGAAACCAACGGAAAAAGGAAGACTTTTCTGTCTCTCTCTCTCACTGTCTACTCTGCCTGTCAAAAATAAATAAATAAAAATTTATCAGATATGACTGACTTTCAGTATATTGCACAACGGTCAGAAGAACCATTGACATAACCAAGATAATGCACTTGTCTATTATCTCTAAGTAGTTTCCTCCTTTTCATTCCTTCCCTGTCCCCAGGCAACTGCTAATCTCCTTTCTGTCATTGTTCGTATTTTAGCTTTTATTTATTTATTTTTAATTTGACAGATAGAGTTAGACAGTGAGAGAGGGAGATAGAGAGAAAGGTCTTCCTTCCGTTGGTTCACCCCCAAATGGCCACTACGGCTGGAACTGCGCCAGTCAGAAGCCAGGAGCCAGGTGCTTCCTCCTGGTCTCCCGTGAGGGTGCAGGGGCCCAAGCACTTGGGCCATCCTCCACTCTTTCCCGGGCCACAGCAGAGAGCATCAGTAGTTCCTTACTTTTTAATGCTGTGAGTATTTCTTTGTAGGATTTGTTTAGTCATTCACATGTTGACAATGTGGTATTGTCAGATTGTGGCTATTCCAAAAGAAGTTGTTGTGACTGGAGCTTGCCTTTCTCTTGAATGGATACTAAGAGTGTGGTGTCTGGATCCTGTGCTAGGTGTATGTTTAAGTCTTTACAAAACTGCAAAGCTGTTTACCAAACTAGCCTCCAGTTTATGTCCCCACCACAGTGTATGCAGGTTCCAGTTGCCCCACAGCTCTACCAGTCTTTTTGGCCATTTTATTGTGTATATCAGGCATCTCATTGTGGCTCTGATTTGCATTTCACTACTGGCTAATGCTGTTGGACACCTTTTCATATGCTGATTTATTACTTGTATTTCTGTTTTGCTGAGGTATCTTTCTTTGATAGATTTTAGTTATTTGTTTGAGAGATGGAGTTACAGATAGGAAGAGACAGAAAGGTCTTCCGGCTCTGGTTCACTCCCCAGACGGCCGTTTCCCATCTATTATTAAGGGATATCTCTCCAGTTATTTAGGTCTTTTCCCTTTCAGCGGTGTCTTACATGTGTAGTTAGTTTTTCATTTTACTTGAAAGACAATGAGCCAGAGACCTCACATCTACTGGCTCACTGCCTAAATGCTTGCAACAACCAGGGCTGGGATAGGCTGAAGCCAGGAGCCCAGGACTCCATCCAGGTCCCCCATATGGGGGAAGGACTGAAGTACTTGGGCCTACATCTGTTGTCTCCCACCCAGAATGCGCATTAGCAGGAAGCTGGAGCCAAAGCAGAGCAGTCAGGACTTGAACCAAGCTTTCTCGGATATGAGATGCAGGATTCCCAAGTGGTGACTTAAGTTACTCTGCCTATTCTACCCTTTCGCATTGGTAGTGATTGTGTTAGAGTTTATAGGATGTCTTATCAAACCTGTCTTCAGCTAATATGCCATTTCACTTGGAGTGTAAGAACAATACTGTGTTTCCACTTTCCCTACCTGTGTGCTGTTCTATTTTCATTTTTCATTTATTATAAACCCTGCAATACTTTACTTTTTTAAAATCATGGTCAAACATACCATACAATTCTGCAGTGTTAAGTGCATTTACAGTGTTGTACAATCATTACCACTGCACATTTCCAGAATTTTATCATGCCATTATTTTTCTTTAAACTGGTTTATCTTCTAGAGAAACTTTCAAGGTAAGAAGCAGTCATCCGGTGGTTACCAGTCTAGTTGCGTTTCTAGAGGTCTTCATGCTGCTGGGTGGGACGGATTTTCTTTGGTAGTGTTGCTTTTCTCTGGGGAAGACGTCCTTGCACGCTCACGTCCCGCAGCGCCACAGGGAAGGAGCATTGTCGCTTTTCCATGTGTCACCGAGAGTCCCGGCATCAGAAAGCTTTCTCTGTTGAGAGTGCCTTCTGGCTCGTGCTGTTTCCGCAGAGAAGCCAGCAGCTGTTTTTATCTTCATTCCATTGTACGTGGTGTCTCTCATGTGTCTGGCTGTTTTTAAGCATTTTAGGGAACTTTTTTTTTCTTTAAGATTTATTCATTTATTTGAAAGAGCTACAAAAAGAGGGTGGGAAGGAGAGAGAGAGAGATCTTTACTCTGGTGGTTCACTCTCCAAATGGCCACAGTGGCCGGGGACGGGCCAGGCCAAAGCCAGGAGCCTGAAACTTTATCCAGGTTTCCATCGTGGGTGCAAGAGCCCAAAGACTTGAGCCATCTTCCTCTACTTTCCCAGGTGACTTAGCAGAGATCTAGATCAGAAATGGAGCAACCTGGGGCTGCCGCTGAAAGAAGCTCCTGGATCGTGGCTTCGGATTGGCACAGCTCTGGCCGTGGTGTAGTAAGCTAAGCCTCCACCTGTGGTGCCAGCATCCCAAATGGGCGCCTGTTTGAGTCCCGGCTGCTCCACTTTCGATTCAGCTCCCTGCTAATGGCCTGGAAAAACTGCAGAGGATGGTCCAAGTGCTTGGGCTCCTGCACCCAGACCTGGAAGAAGCTCCTAGCTGTGGCCATTGTGGCCATTTGGGGAGTGAACCAGCAGATGGAAGACCTCTCTCTGCCTCTCAAATAAGTAAATAAATAAATATTTTTTAAACATTTTAAAACTTTTGACTCTGGGATTGTATAATATGCAGAAATGGTTGTTTACTTTTATTTGTATTATCCTAGCTTATATTTTGTTTAATTGCTTCTTATTTCTTCTTCTTATCAGTGGACTCTCGAAGAATTGACCAGGAGGGAAAAATCCCAGATGAAACTTTAGAGAATCTGAAGAAACTGGGGCTTTTTGGGATACAGGTGCCAGAAGAGTATGGTAAGTCAGGGAAACAACCGCTCCGCTGCTCGGCGCTTGGGCACACTCTGACGTCTGTCCACAGGGTTCTGTTCAGAAGGGGGCTATGAGATGCAGCATCTCCACGGTCCAGTGGTATAATTGCGGGTGTGAATCAGTGTCCATCTTTACAGGGGGCTCAGTACAGGGTGCTGGCTGGTGGGTGTGTGCCGACCAGGGACCCATAGGGGTGAAGAGCTGTTGAGTCTTGGCGCTTTGTTTGTCTGAAGTGAATAAGGATCCTGATGTGATGTTTGTGGTCCATGCATTCTTAGGCCACGTGGGGATGTGGTGACCTCAGAGTTGCACTGACTGATTTCAGAAGTGGAGCTGCTAGAACTTGAACCGGTGCTCATATGGGATGCTGGCACCACAAGTGGAGGCTTAACCTTCTATGCCACCACACTGGCCCCTGTTACACTGTTTTAAGCTGTTAAATGAAAAATCATCTTTGTTATCTTGTGAAATACCTCCCACTACACTTCAAGCATATGCAAAAGGATGTCTCTACACCAGACCTGGTGTAGTGATGCTGCTGCCACTAGTGGTGGGAGTGCAGCACAGACCTGTGCAGGGCAGGTGCAGGTTGTTTGCGGTTTCTGTACACAAACAGCTGCCTCCAGGCTGGTGGGAGTGGAGGGAGAGAGCTGAGGCTTGTATAGTTGTGACTCAGCGGTATCAGAGGTATCATTTGTCATCATGTGTAGTCATCTGAATATTAGAAAAGAAAGGAAGTGTAGGGTAGAGCTGGGAATTAGTGGTTGGTTAGTTTGTCATCTGCTTAAAAAGCAAGTGCTAGCGACCAGCGTTGTGGCATAGCAGGTTAAGATTCCCTGTGGGTGCCAGTTCGAGTTCCAGCTGCTCCACTTCTGATCCAGCTCTCTGCTAATGGACCTGGGAAAGCAGTAGGTGATGGACCAAGTGCTTGGGCCCCTATACCTACATTTGGAGACCTGGATGAAGCTCCAGGCTCCTGACTTGAGCTCTGGCTGTTGTGGCCATTTGGGAAGTGAACCAGTGAATGGAAGATCTCTCTCTGTCTCTCCCTCTCTCTCTGTAACTCTGTCTTTCAAATAAATCTTTAGAAAAAAAAAAAGAGCTAGTATTTAACCTAGTAGTTGAGACACCTGTGTCCCACATCAGAGTTCTTCGGTTTGATTTCCAGCTCTGACACTAACTTTCAGTTTCCTGCTAATGTAGACTCTGGGAGGCAGCAGTGATGGCTTGAGCGGTTGGGTTCTGGTCTCCCATGTGGGAGAGTTGGGTTGACTTCCTAGCTCCTGGCCATTGCCGGCATTTAGAAAGCATCTGGGGAGTGAACCAGCTGATGAGAGCTAGCTCTTGTTCACTTGCCCTCTCTCCCTCCCTCCATCCCTCCTTTTCTCTTTCTCTCTCTGACTCTATCAAATAAAATTTTTAAAAAGAACTTGGTGAAATTAGAAATGACAGTATAGCATTACATATCCAGTTAGTATTTAATATATACTATCCAGTTAGTAATACTATGTATTACATCTTCAAGGCCAGTGCTGTGGAATGGTAGGCTAAGCCTCCACCTGTGGTGCTGGCATCCCATATGGGCGCCAGTTCCCCATATGGGCTCCAGTTCAAGTCCTGACTGCTCCTCTTCCAATCTAGCTCTCTGCTATGGCCTGGGAAAGCAATAAAGATGACCCAAATCCTTGGGCCCCCGCACCCATGTGCAAGACCCAGAGTAAGCTCCAGGCTCCTGGCTTCAGCCAGTCCAGCAGCCATTTAGGGAGTGAACCAGCAGATTGAAGACCTTTCTCTGTGTCTCTCTCACTCTGTAACTCTACCTCTCAAGTAAATAAATAAAATCTTTTTTGAAAAAAAAAGAGGGACCCACAACATAGACCTTATTGCTGCAGGATGTTGACCAGCATCCTGGCCGGGAGTCCAGCAGACACTGGTAGAAGTCATTCACAGCATGCTACATGGTCTTATATATTTGTTTGAAACGCAGAATTACAGAGAGACGGAGACAGAGATCATCCATCCCCTGGTTTGCTCCCGAAATGGCTGCAACAAGTGGACTGGGCCAGGCTGAAGCCAGGAGGCAGAAACTCCATCCTGGCCTCCCACATAGGTGGCAGGGGCCCTAGTACTTGGGCTGTCTTCCACTGCTCTCCTAAATGCATTAGCAGGAAGGTGGATTGGAAATGGAGCGGCCGAGGCTTGAACTGACACTTGTGGGATGCTGGTGTCGTAGGCGGTGGCTGCCACAATGCCAGCTCCAGCATGATAGGTGGTTTCATTGTGTTTAGGAGTCTTTATATTCAGATATGTATCTACATGTGCCTCTGTGCCTAGAAAAACTCTGAAAGGAGGCACAGAAAGAGTCTTCCTGAGTGATAGAATGTGGGCAACTTTTATTTTCTTTTTACCTTTTTGTATATTGTGAATTTTTTTCTTTTTAGTTGGTGGTCTGACATTACTTTATAATTAGAAAAGCATCGGTCTGCCCATACTGAGCTGGACTATGATGTTGCTGCTCTGTGTCTTGTAGGTGGCCTTGGCCTCTCGAACACCATGTATGCACGGCTAGGGGAGATCATCAGCCAGGATGGCTCCATCACTGTGACCCTGGCGGCGCACCAGGCCATCGGCCTCAAGGTCAGGCGGCTGGGGTTTCTGTGTGAGGGCCTTGCTCCCTTCTTTGAGAAATGGTCAGGCCTGATGCCTCAGGGTCTTGGAGGAGCGTGAACCCAAGCTGCTCTTGCAGGCCTGCCTGCAGTTCTGGTTATACCATGTGGTGCCCAGTCCCTGCCCGCAGCCTCTATTTGGCTCACATGGGCAGTGGTCCTTGGTACATACTGTCCCTTGCCTTTGAGTCTTCCTCCTGGTCCTGTTGTCCTTCACATTCAGGGCCCAGGTCTGATGCTGCTTTCACCTGGGGCTATAGGGGCTATAGGGACCCCCTGCTGTTTGCACATGCCTTCCTCAGCCTGTTGGACACCAAGCATGTGAGGGCAGGTGCAGGGTGATACAGCTCTTAGTAGCAGTCCCATTACTTGGATTATTTCTGCTCAGTGCAGATGGCAAAGAGCTGAGTGAGCAGCACTCCCGAGAGCTTGAGTCCTGGTTGCAGTCATGTGGTGAACACAGGGGACTAAGCCACTTGCACTGGCTGAGAAGTGGACAGCACAGCTCTGGTCTTGATCCAGCACCTTCTGCATGCTGGCTGTGGTTCTGGAAGTCCTGTGTTTTTGCGTGCCTTCATCCAGCCCACCCTGCCAATGGGTAGGAATGCCCCCAATCATAGATGACAAGATGGAGACTCAGAGAAGGGACGTTCCTTGCCAAGGCTCCCTGGCCGGGCCGTGGAGCAGCCACCTTGAAACATCTCAGACGCTGACTCTGAAGCTCTGCTGATCTTGCAGGCTTGTGACCCTGGTGTGTGTGCGGTAGGGGACCCCCAGTAGCCTGGCTGCACATGTTCTGCCCGAGGCTGCCAGCTCAGTGCTCAGGGGTTCTTCTCTTACGTGGAGTAAAGATAAATATTTTCTGCACAAGGTGGATGTGTTACATGCATGTGTCATGATTTCCGTCTAACCCATAGCTGAATTAGGCTGCTTGTGTTTCATTTAGGGGATCATCTTGGCCGGCAGTGAGGAGCAGAAGGCCAGATACTTGCCCAAGCTGGCGTCCGGCGAGCACATTGCAGCCTTCTGCCTGACCGAACCAGCCAGGTCCGTGGCATCCTGTGCCTCTCCCAAGGTTCCCTAGGACAAGGGACTGCTCTGCTTGTTGAGTAGCTGCCTTTACTTCCTCCCTACCTGAAGTCTTCCGGAGAATCAGCTCAGAAACTTCTCACCAGTTCTCTCTCTGGACCATATTTCTTTGTCCCTGGAAGACTGTGAAGTGAGATAGTGTACCTGACAGCAGCCATTGCGTCAGCTTTGTGGTTTACAACACACCTGTGTCTTTAGGCTACAGAGTATGTGGGGCAGGTGGCACTGCTCCTCTTACAGGTTAGAATCTGAGGTCCATTGAGGCTGTGTGGTCAGCCCGGGGTCACACAGCAAGGACAGCAGGGCTGGGACTGGCTTCTGCTGGCCAGTCCCTCACCTGGACATGCTCTCCTGCTTCCCTTCACCTGGAACCTGAGAACACGCTTCCTCCTGGGGTGCCCTAGCTCCTCCTCAGCAGCTCCGAGGAGCCAACGTAGAGCACACATTTCCACATTTAAACCTAAGCCTGCGCTGTCTTCTCTGCCACCTGCGTTCGTGAGTGAAGTTGTACTGGAACATGCCCATCTGTTTACAGAGGCGGCTGCCGTGTTCCAGCAGCAGGGTTAAGGAGGTGGGCAGGCGTCCTGTAGCTTAGAGAGCTAAACATATTTACTGTGGGACCTTTTTTTTTTTTTTTTTTCCAAAATTTGCCAAGTCCCGGGTAAATTTCTGAGAAGCCTCACTTTTCAGGCCCCCAAACCATTCTAATTTATTTATTGCCAGTATCTTTCTCTGTCAACTGTGTCTTTCTCTCTGCAGTGGGAGTGATGCAGCGTCCATCCGGGCCAGGGCTGTTTTAAGTGAAGATAAGAAGCACTACATCCTCAACGGCTCGAAGGTGTGGTCACAGCCACACAGCCTTGTCAGGGCCTCCGCCCTGACCTTTGCTGCCACTGTGTGACTGCAGTCTGTCCGTCATCTCTTGACCCCTCCTTGCATGGATGCTGCCCTGTTTTGGGAGAAGGGGGGAGGGCAGACACTGTGCTACACTGGGTTAAGCTGCCTTTTGGAATGCCCACATTCCACATCAGAGTGCCTGAGACTGAGCCCCTCCTGCTTCAAATCCCGCTTCCTTCTAATAAACACCCTGGGAGGTGGTAGCAGCAGGTGGTGGCTTAAGTACTTGGCAGACCTGGACTGAGTTCCTGGCTTCTGGCTTCTGGCTTTGGCCTGGCCTGGCTCCACCTATTGAAAGAAGATGGTAGTTGTCTGTCTGTCTCTCTCTTTCTCTCTTTTTCTCTGCCCTTCAAATAAATAAAAATTAAAAAAAAAAAAAAAAAAAGGTGGATTGTGGTGCAGCTGGTTAAGCCACATTCTGCAGTGCCTGCTTCCCATATGGGTGCCAGTTCCAGACCCAGCTGCTCCACTTCCAATGCCACTGCCTGCTAGTGGCCTGGGAAAGCAGTGGAAGACGTCCCAAATATCTGGACCCCCATCACCCATGTGGGAGACCTGGAAGTGGAGCCTGGCTCCTGGCTTCAGCCTGGCCCAGCCCCGGCCGTCATGGCCATTTGGGGAGTGAACCAGTGGATGGAAGATTTCACTCTCTCGCTCTCTGTCTCTTCCTCTATGTAACTCTGACTTTCAAATAAATAAATAAATACATCTTTAAAAAAAAAATAGAAGAGATTGAGGCTCAGAGAGGCTGAGTGACGTGTCCAGGTCCCATGTCTTTCTGGTGGCAGGGCCAGGACTGGAGCTCCAGAGTCTCCATGCTTCTGTAGCGCCAGCCCCTCCTTGAGCTGCGTTGTGGGTTGTTGTTGTTGTTGTTGTTGTTTTTGAGACAGGCAGAGTGGACAGTGAGAGAGAGACAGAGAGAAAGGTCTTCCTTTGCCGTTGGTTCACCCTCCAATGGCCACCGCAGCCGGCACGCTGCAGCTGGCGCACCGCGCTGATCCAATGGCAGGAGCCAGGTACTTGTCCTGGTCTCCCATGGGGTGCAGGGCCCAAGTACTTGGGCCATCCTCCACTGCACTCCCTGGCCACAGCAGAGAGCTGGCCTGGAAGAGGGGCAACCAGGACAGAATCTGGCGCCCCGACTGGGACTAGAAGCCTAGTGAGCTGCGGCGCCGGCCGTGGGTTTGTTTTTAATTCTTCTGGTATGCAGCATTTGAAATCTACGCGAGGGCTGGCCGCAGTGAACATCCACATGTCTGGCTGCCAGCATCAGCAGTTATTTTGCTGGGTCCCAGAGCCAGCCGTGTCTCTCTTGTCAGTGGCACCACGTCTGGATTGCGTCTGTGACAATGTCAGCAGGTGTCTAAAAAAAAAAATAAAAGCCATAGTGCAGTTATCACATTTAAAAAGCTGATAGTAAATTTGCTGTCTGGTCGTTGTTCAAGTTTCCCTGATTGTCTCATTCCTTCTTTTGTTTAGCAGTTTGCTTAATCACAATCCAGAGAAGTTCTATACATTGCAGTTTTTTGAACTCTTTCTTTTTCCTTCTCCTATTCCTTCTTTCTTTCCTACCTCTCCCTCTTCTTCTTTTAATTTCCTTTTTGTTAATTGGCAAGCATTATATGTTTTTGTTTTTTAAAGATTTACGTATTTATTTGAAAGGCAGAGTTACAGGGAGGGAGAGTGAGAGGCAGATCTTCTGTCCACTGGTTCACTCCCCAAATGGCCGCAAGACCTGGGGCTAAGCTGGGTTGAAGCCAGGAGCCATGAACTTTTTCCATGTCTCCCATGTGGGCATAGGGGCCCAAGGACATGGACCATCCTCCACTGTTTTCCCAGGCACATTAGCAGGGAGCTGGATCAGAAGTGGAGCAGCTGGGACTCAAACCAGTGCCCATGTGGGGTGCTGGCATTGCAGGCTGCAGCTTTACCTGCTACACTAAAATGCTGGCCCCCCCCCCCCATTTTCTATAACTTCTTGGGGATCCCTTGTAAAAATGAATCAAATTTTTTGGTATCAAAATAAACTCACCTTTTAGTTCAATTTTCCAGAAGCTTTTGAAATACCTCTGTATGTTGTGAAATGATTAAATCTCTTCTTTCTGAAGAACTTGCTGTCAGAATGGACATGTAGAAGACACTCATGTCCCACATCAGAGTGCTTGAGTTAAATTTCCAGCTCTGGTTGCCGGTTCCAGCTTCCTACCAGTGCAGGAAGCTGGTGATGGCTCAAGTAATTGGGTTTCTGTCACCCACATGGGAGACCTGGATTGCATTCCTGGTTCCTGACTTCTATCTGACCCCACTGCATGTCTAGCAGAAGTTGGATGGCAGCAGGAGCTCACCGACAGCAGTGGCGCTCAGGTGTCACCTAGGAGTTTGGTTTTCTCCAGGGTCTTTTTACTTTCTTTCCTCAGGTCTGGATCACTAATGGAGGACTGGCCAGTATTTTTACCGTGTTTGCAAAGACTGAGATTGCTGATCCTGATGGCTCAGTAAAGGACAAAATCACAGCATTCATAGTAGAAAGAGACTTTGGTGGAATCACTAACGGGAAACCTGAAGATAAGTTAGGCATCCGGGGCTCCAACAGTAAGTATTCGGGGTGGGGGAGGGGTGGGGGGGATACTAACCCACTGTTCCACCCAAGTGTCAAGATAAAACGAGATTTCAATAGTTTTGGTTTCAGTCATTTTAGCAAATCAGATTACAAATGCTAAACACTTCTGTGGCAGGATGGATGAATTCCTTCACATTGATTCATTAATTCAATAGACATTGACTGTGTACCTTTCCGTGCACTGAGCTTTGGTGATTTCAAGGTGAGGGACACTAGATCTATCAGCTTTGCGGGGAGGCCATCGTGGGCAGGAAGGGCAGGATAGCGAGGTGCCCTAGGTTAGCATCCTGTTGCAGGAAACCCAGTGTTTCTACCCAGAACCTCCTTCCCCTCGCTCTCGCTCTCGCTCCACTAGCCCAGGCTGACCTGTCGTTGCTGGGGAGCGACTCTTCACTGAGCCTGATGTCCTGCAGAAGTTGTGCTCAGCTGCCCAGTGCTGCCAGAGAGTCCTCATGCCACTGTCTCCTGCGTCTCAGAATGTCCATCCTGGAGGGGACTACATGCTGCCCTGGGCAGCTTCAGGCCCAGTTCTGGGTGTGGCCGCGACCTCAGGGATCCTGCATTCTGGAAGGCAGTATCTGCCATGCCAGCTGCTCCAGCTTTGGGAGACAGAGGGCTGGGCTGTAACCCGAGTCTCACCTGTTAGGAGCCGTGTGTCCTGGAACAAGCTGGTTTGCTTCTCTGTGCTGCAGGTCAGCAGGAGGGGGGTAAGAGAACCTTCCTGTAGTGGTGACTTGAGGAGGAAGTGCCACAGTGTGTCAGGTACTCAGTACGCAGAGATACGGCTCTGACCTGTCCCCACGTGTCTTACCCAGAACGACCAGTGCTGCCTGTTGAGTCCTCAGAATATGCCCCCAGAGGAAGGGGCACGCGCACAGGCCTCCGCAGGCCTTCGGATAGGAAAGAGCCTGGTGGCAGGTGGTGGGGACAGATGGGGAGGGAGGGAGCTGCAGGGGCACAGTCCACCCTGGAGTCTGACCGATGGGCCTTGTGCAGGGGCCTCGCGAGTGGCACAGTGAGGTCGGAGAGGGAGGTGGGATCCTACTCACACCCTGCAGCCTGTGGGGGAACAAGAACCTTTGGCAGAGGGACCTGGTCTTGCAGCCCGAGTACTATATACAGGCCTTAAGCATGACCCTGGTAGTGGCCAGTGAGGTGACAATTTCATCCTGCTCCCCCCAGACTGTTGGGACACAGTTGTAGAGTAGAATAAAAAATCCGCGCCGCAGTTCACCCCCACCTGGCCTGGCCACCCTTGCGTCCTGAGCTTTTCTAGCCTGAGCCCTCGTTTTCTCTTGTGCCTGAGGGAGTGCAGGCAGAGAAGCACCACACGGTGATAAAATCTGACAGTGCAGAGCGGGCTCATGCCTTACAGAACTCTCGACCCTGCAGCTTATAGGGTTTATAAGGGCAAAATCCACGAGGAGGGGAGAGGAAATACATGATAAGGCTTATGTGGAACTAATATCACTTATGATCTTAGCGATACCAGTTACAGTCTTAACATTAGACCCGGGCTTGGGCAGTCATGCTAGACAATTTTGATGCATTCTGCCAGGTGGGATGCAGTGTACTGTTGTTATTGTCTAAGTTTTAGGCCATAGTTAGTTTCAGATTAACTATGGGGGGAGTGCTTTCTCAAGATGGAGTCTTGGGTGCTCTAAAATGGAGTCCCTACTGTCAAGATGTCCCTTTACTCCAGGATAAATTGCAGGAGTTGCTGTGTTTAAATGGCAGAATGTGCAGAACCCTTGTTAGAGAAAATCCCACTCAGCAGCTGCTCTGCTTTCTTCCCTCCTCCCACCACGCCATCCCCTCCAGCGTGTCCACTGCTGCCCACCACGCCGTTCCTGTTGGGGCGAGTACATTCTATTAGCACAGCAGGTCACATGGCCAAACCTACCATGAGCAGACAGGGAAAGGAGAGTCTACTCCTCCCTATGTTAGGAGGGACCTAGAGCAACATCACAGGGGTATGACCGTGTTAGAAGGAAGAGTGGGGACGGACGAGCCCATCTCCCTGTAGGCCTGAGGGAATCCTGTTCCAGTCAGCTTGGTTGGTCTGTTTCTGGCTCGTTCTCATCCTTTAAACAGCCAAGAAATGTCACTTAGAGAAGCTGCCAGAGCCTTGATGAAAGTATTTTCCTCCGCCCTCCGTCTCCCTGCCACAGTATCATCTCCTCTTGTTGAGACTCTGTCTCCCTAACCAGTGTGAGTCCCACAGACACGGGGCCTTTGTCTCTGTCCAGCCCTGGCAGGCGCTGAGTGAGTGAGTGAGTGAGTGACTCGCATGCCTGCTGGTCAGGTGCGCAGTGGCTTGCCGTTGTCAGCTGAGGTCCTCAATTTCCTATGTTTCAGCTTGCGAAGTCCATTTTGAAAACACCAAGGTGCCCGTGGAAAACGTGCTTGGAGACGTCGGAGGCGGGTTTAAGGTGAGTTGCCAGCCGCAGCCCCAGGGAGTGCTGTGCAGTTTCAAGGGGTTCAACTTATTGGGCCCCCTGTGAACACACAACCTTGGATCTTCTTGCTGCCAGATTTATTTATTTATTTGCACATTGAGAGATCACTTATGTAACATAAAATTCACGGTTTTAAAATGCAGTCCTGATTGGATTTTAGTGTATTTGTTTTGTGACAACAGATCACCTGTGAATGATTTCCACCGTGCCGGACACAAATACAGCAGCCCCGCCCCTTACCCGTGGCAGCCACTGTTTGTTTTACTTTGCCTCTGTAGTTTGTTCAGATTCCACAGCATGGAAGTATAGATAGTATGAGGTCTGTGGTGACTGGTGTCGACCTAAAGAAAGTGAGGCTGTTTGAAAAACCAAAGTTGGAGTTCACTCCAGAGTGCTGGGTGAGGACCTGAGCCCAGGAGGAAAGGTTTTCCGGTGACCTGTACGGCTGCTCGCGGGCCTGGGTCCCTGGCAGCTGTGCATCGCCTTTCCCAGAGTGATCCGAGCCGGGATCACTCCCCGCAGTGTCAGTGCGCATCGAGTTATTTGGGATATTTGGTTATGGCCTTAGAGAGACGGACACTTGGTAGAGAAACACGGCCTTCCTTCTGATGCTGTCTGTGTGCTGGAAGACGCAAGCACACGGCCATTAACTGTCGCCTGAGGTTTGCCCGGAGCTGTGAGGCTCACGTGTCCACCCCGTTCACCGTCTGCCTTAAACTGCACGCAGGACTTCTTCAGTCCTGGGCTGAGAGGCTGGTCTGATTCTGCCGACTCTGGGAGACCCTGCTCCACGGCCTGCTCCCAGCAGAGAGCCCAAAGGCGTCATCTGAGTCGTGCAGCTTTTGCGTTTGGGCTCGCACTTCTTCCCCTGGCAGCCTGCTTCCCGGGGCCCTCCACGTCGTAGCAGGGACCGGCATGTCACTGCCTGTCACGCCTGACAGTAGAACTCTCACTTTATTTGCCCGTTCTTCAGCTGAGGGCACGTTACTGTGGTCAGTAATGCTGCCGTGAAATCCACATTGCAGTTTTTGAGTGGGAAGTACGTTTCCGTTCTCCTGGGTGTACACCTGCAGCTGCACCACTTTCACTCTGTCAGGCGCGTGTGAGGGTCCTGCTTTCTCATATTCACCAATGCATGTTAGTGCCCATTATACTTTATTTTTTTAAAATATGTATTTATTTATTTGAAAGAGCTACACAGAGAGAGAAGCAGAGAGAGAGAGAGAGAGGTCTTCCATCTGCTGGTTCACTCCCCACTTGGCCGCAACAGCCGGAGCTGTGCCAGTCTGAAGCCAGGGGCTTCTTCCGGGTCTCCCATGCAAGTGCAGGGGCCCAAGGAGTTGGGCCATCTTCTGCTGCCTTCCCAGGCCATAGCAGAGAGCTGGATCAGAAGTGGAGCAGCTGGGACCCAAACTGGCACCCATATAGGATGCTGGCACTGCAGGCGGCAGCTTTACCCACTACACCACAGCACCACCCGCTAGTGCCCATTTTAAACATTGTAGCCATCCTGGTGGATGTGAGGTATCTCACTGTGGGTTCATTTGCATTTCCTTCATAAGTAGTCACATTCAGTGTCTTTCCTTGTGTTACTGTATGTCTTCCTTGAAGAAACATCTATTCAGATCTTTTGCCCATTTTTATCTTGGGCTGTTTGCCCTGTCTTGATTTACTGCGTGGTGCTTACAAGTAGCTTTACCTTGTTGAACCCTGTGCACCTTGGCTGTGAAGCAGGGACCAGAACAATCCCTCCCTGCCTCCCTCCTTCCCTCCCTCCTGGGGTGTTAGGAACATCAGGTAAGGCTCAGAATAGAATGAAGCATCTGTAGCCAAAGCTCCTGGCACCTAAGGTTGCTCAGTGAATGTAGAATGAAAGTCTGGGGAGGCAGGAGGACAGACAAGGAACAGGCTGTGCGTGGTGACAGCTTTATTATTCGTGTGACCCGGGTGTCATTAGAGAATACGGACAGACGGGAGACAAAATTCCCGGAGCCTATTGCTTCGGAAGAGACTTGGCGCTCTTCATACTTCTGGTGCTTGTCTTTTAGGTAATACACCATGTAAATGTGGATGATGTGTCGTCTATTATAGCCTGCATTTATTTACTTATCAGTAAATCAGCCATCTTCTGGTACTGTTGAATATGTATATTAATAACGTTGAGTACTGTAGAGAATTTCTCCATGTCACAGTTCATTCTTATTACTTGGCATTTGACATGGTGTTCATTTCTTCCAAATCCAGAACCATATTTTGTGACATATATCCTTGGATATTGCCTTGCACACTTCTCTATTTTAAAAAAAAATTTTTTTTTATTTATTTGAAAGAGTTACAGGGAGAGAGGCAGAGACAGAAAGAACAAGAGAGGTCTTCCATCCGCCGGTAGTCTCCAGATGACCTCAATGGCTCAGACTGGGCCAGACTGAAGCCAGGAGGCTGGAACTTCATTTGCAATTCCCATGTGTGTTGAGGGGCCCAAGTACCTGGGCTGTCTTCTGCTGCTTTTCCAGGCACATTAGCAGGGAGTTGGGTTGAAAGTGGAATAATCAGAACTCGAATCAGCACCCTTGTAAGATGCCAGCATTGCAAGCAATGGCTTAACCTGTTGTTCTGCACCACCCCTTGTCTGATTATTTCTTGAGTTTAAATACCACCAGGGGAATTACTGGGGCATGGGTCTGTGACCTTTGTCTTCTTAAGTGCCCTTGAGCTTTCTGGATCTCTGCAGGTGGCCATGAACATCCTCAACAGCGGGCGGTTCAGCATGGGCAGCACAGTGGCCGGGATGCTCAAGAGGTTGATTGGTAGGTAAGTGGGGGCCAGGGGCCCTCTGCTGCCCCACTGCAGCCTGGGAGACGGCCATCCCCTCCCTACTGTGCCCCCGGGGGATTGGTGTCTCCTCTGGGAAGCTTTGATGCCCAGCACCCCTTCCCCTTTGGGTGGCTGAGCTGGGCCACCTGGCTGGGTGGTCAGCACTGGTGGAGCATCTGATCCGTGGTTCAGAGCAAAGAAGGTCCTCCCCAGGGCTTGTATCTCAGCGTTCCTGTTTCTCCTGCACACAAAGGGCAGGGGCGAGGGAGGACGTCCTGGCAGGGGCAGGGAGGGGCTGCTGCTGTGACCCTCCCAGGTTCCCGTCCCAGAGGTGACTGGCCTGGGATCCTCCCCTGTCCCTCAGCTTGGATCTCCCTTTGTTCTTTGCTATCAGCACATGGAAAACCTACATTTTCGTTTGCCCATGAACTTAAAACAGCCCATCACCATTCTCATGGGATTGACTGCACGGAGCAGGTTGCTTAGGAACTGCGTGTTCCTTAGTGCACCGTACCTCTCGGTCAGGACAAGATGGACGCACACAGGCTTAGTCTGGGGTTTTCCTGCATGAGGCCTCTGCTTCCCCATCTGATAGACCCCTTAGTGTCCGAGTTGGGGCTTTCATGGTCAGCGTGTTCTCCAAAGGAGGCAGAACCTCTGAGGAATTCCCACAGCCCAGAAGCGTGCTGATGCAGGGACTCATGCTGAGACCTCTGGGAGACTGGATCACGCCTGTGGGAGCATTTGGCAGCAGCGGGGGGGGTTGCAGAGCTCAACTATATGCCTTCAAGCCCAGGCCCTCCTGCCGTGCACGTGAGTACCCGTGCCACGCCTGGGCCACTCCACCTCTGTGTGGCACTGTTGGCCCTAACTTTGTGCGAGGCATCCCTCACCTTCCATCTGGTTTCATCTTGGCAGCAACTCAGTAAGCCGGGCAGTGTTCAGGGAGATGAGCGTTTCGGCCGCCTCCTGCCTGCTGAGGATGGTGCAGGATTCTAACCCAGGTCCCTGACCACGGCCTACTGTAAGAGGGCTCTAGTTGTTGGGGTATTGGTCTCAGCAGACACCTGTCTCCCAGTTGCTGCCTGAGTGTCAGAAGGGTAATGGTGATAGCCTATGAGACCATGCTGGCCAACCAGAGATATTCTGGTTCTTTGTAACAACTCTGCTCTTCTGCAGAAATGACCGCTGAATATGCCTGCACGAGGAAGCAGTTCAACAAGAATCTCAGTGAATTCGGATTAATTCAGGTACTCATGCTCACGAGTGCTGTGCTTCTTGACTTCACTTTGTAGACACGCAAAGTGTGCTGTCTGCCCTCCCTGCACCTGTGACTCCCATGCGGGGCGTGCAAAGATGGCTGAATAAGGTTTGATGATGAGGTCCCTTCCTTTTATTTAAGCATGGGTGTAGTTCACTCTCCCCCACCCCTTCTTGCTCTGTGGTTGTTTTTTTTTTTTTGGAAAGAGTTATGGAGAGAGAGGGAGAGACAGAGAGAGAGGAGAGAGAGAGACCTTTCATCCAATGGTTCACTACCTGAATGGTCCTGGCTGAGCCAGGCTGAAGCTGAGAGCCTAGAACTCCATCTGGGTCTCCCATGTGGGTTCAGGTGCCCAAGCACTAGAGCCACTTTCTGCTGCATTTCCAAGTACATCAGTAAGGGGCTGCATATGAAATGGAGCAGCCAGGATATGACCCTGCTCGCATAAGGGACACTGACATTGTAGGTGGCGTCTTAACCCACACCACAGCGCCAGCCTGGGGCACGGCTCTCCTGAGCGGTGAGCCCTCTGACGTAAAGGCCTGCTCGGCTGATAGGCAGATTGGATCTCAGCTAAGCAGATGACTTGATGGGTGTGTGTGTGTGTGTTTAATCCTCCAGGAAAAGTTTGCACTGATGGCTCAGAAGGCCTACGTGATGGAAAGTATGTCCTACCTCACCGCGGGGATGCTGGACCAGCCCGGCTTCCCCGACTGCTCCATCGAGGCCGCCATGGTGAAGGTAATCCCGGCGTGAGAGCCCGGGAGCCGGTGCAGGAGGGACTCAGAAAGGCTCCGTCGCCTTGGCCTCCAACCGCGGGGCTGCCTCCTGCCTCCCTCCCGCCTCCCTCCTCTTGTCGGTTCACGGGCCAGCTCCCAGCGGGCTCGTGTTTACGACGCACCCCGGGGACCGCACCCCAGGGGTAGGCAGGCCCTGGGGTCGCGCAGGGGAGAAGCAGCAAAGCACAGGCCCGGCCGTGCGTCGGTTTGCAGGCAGCACGGTGCTCCCCAGGGCGGCGCGGGGCAGCTTTTCCAGAGGTCAGTGCTCAGCAGCAAGAGGAGACGTAGCCAGCCATTGCTGGGACGTCACAGCAGGGCGTGGGGCAGCGGGCTCGCTGGGAGGGACCATCTGTTCCCCCTACTTCCTGGTCCTGGGCTTCCTCGTGTGGGGTATTTGCAGTGGGAGATCCTGGGGCTTTCTGTTGGTGTTCGTAGGCAGGGCTCAGTGTCAGGTGGAATAAGTAAGATGGCTGCCCCACTTGGTTGCCCTGAATCATTCCCGCACTGGGCTCCGACTTGGGCTTGAGAGACTGGGTGGGAGACGCCCAGTGCAGGGCTCGCCCGGGCGGGGCAGGGCCTTCTCCCTGGAGGTCACACGGTTCCTGGCGCTCAGTGAGTCCCCTGTGGGTGAGTCTGTGTGTTGGTTGTGCCTCAGCCATCACCAGCGCCCACCCACGGAGGCTGTGCCTCTTCTGGGTGCCAAGCCTGGAGCTGAATCCGGCAGTGTCTCCTCCCCCAGTCGCTCGCGGTGTGGAGGGACAGAAACAGGGCCTGGCTGCCGGTGCGAGTGCAGAGGACGAGTCCCGGGTGGTGGGGCTGGTGCGGCTGGGCTTGCTGCACGAGGTGGAACCTTTCTTCAGTGGGAACTGAAAAACAGGAGCTGACGCAGGCATGGAGGCGGGCCCAGAGGTGTGGAAGGCCAGGGCAGGGATGGGCACCGCAGGCCGGTGGTGGGGTTGAGGAAGGCTGAGGACTTCCGGTCATGCAGCCAGTTCCTCCCTGGGTCAGTGTCATCCCAAAGCCCAGTCCGTCTCAGCCACCGCGCTGCTCCTGGTGCCTTGGCCGCTCTGCTGGGAAGGGATTGGGCCCCGGTGCCCCTGTGCTGACCTCTCCCTGGGTCCCTGCAGGTGTTCAGCTCAGAGGCCGCCTGGCAGTGCATCAGCGAGGCCCTGCAGATCCTCGGGGGTTCGGGTTACATGAAGGACTACCCGTACGAGCGCATGCTGCGGGACTCCCGCATCCTGCTCATCTTTGAGGTGAGTGCCCGGCTGTGGCCCGCTGTGGACCCCTGCCGATGCCCTCCCCTCCCCTCCTGACCCTCCCTGTCCTGGGGATGCTGCTGAGACCCAGCAGGGCCCCGGCGCCCAGGCTAGCCTGTGTGTGCTCACCCTGGACCCTCTCACAGCCCTGCTCAGCATGGGGAGAGGACTCCACGCAGGTGGCGCAGCTCACTCCTCAGCTCTCCCAGCCCGGCCCGTATGCCCAGGTGGCCCGCTGGGGCTTTTCCTTGCCAGGAGGCGTCTGACCTGAGGGGGTGGGACAGACATCTGTGGGAGACTGGGCTTCCAGTCTCAGCTCTGGCTCTGCCTCAAATGCACATTGTCTGGGTCTTGGTTTCCTTCCCAGTCAGCTGAGGCCATGTAGCAGGGCCCTCTGCTCTCCCAGGCCTGGTTCTCTAATTGCCGCCCTCCAGAGTTCACACTCCTGGTCAGGTCACTGAGCATGTGTGGGGCAGGGGTGGGGCCTCCCAGATGACCTGGGGATGCCAGGTCCTGATGGGGCAGTGTTGCTGACAGAGGGTGCTGGGACACAGGTACGATGAGAGCCAGGTAAGCGACTGTCCAGACTGGGCAGTGGTTCTGTGGAACTCTTGCACTTGGTCCTCAGGGGCAAAAGCACCTTGGGGAAATAGGCCATGCCAGGGCCAGACGGGACTTGTCCAGCACCAGGCGACTGGAGTGAGGGAGGAAGACGTGAGAGCAGCGGTTGGTCCTGCAGCTGGTGCAGTGGGCAGGGGGTGGAGCCCTGAGGATGGTGGGAAGGCTGAGATGGCAGCCAGAGGAGGGGGAGTTACTCAGTTGTATTTGTGGTCTGAGAATTTGCCCAGGACCTATGTGGAAAGAGACTGGTGAGTAGATGGCCAGGACTGAACCTTGGCCGGGAGGGGGTGGGAGCCGGAGCCACCAGCCTAATCATGAGGGGCATCCTTAGACTCCAGTCTTGAGTCCAAGCTCCTAGGCTGTCACACGCAGGGGCGGCCCCAGTGGCTGCTGTGTCCCCAAACAGACCCCGTGGGTCATAGCCATCTCCTCCCCCTTGGTGGACAGACCTGGTGTGGGCCAGCCTGAGTGGCCGCTGCCTAAGGGCAAGGATGGTTCCAGTCCTCCCAGGAGAGTGGGGTTCCTCTGTGCCTGGGAAGAGTGGTCAGCAGGGGGTCAGGAGGCCCGCCAGGCCATGGTCAGAAGGCACAGAGCCTCCCTGTGAGGCAGAGGCTCTGCCTGGAGACCCCGTGCTCAGAGCGCTGGGCTCTGCCTGGAGGCCTCCACGCCCCTGCTTCCTCTCCTGTGGGAGCCTCACTGCCCGTGGGGCCAGCCTGGCTGCAGGGTAGAATCCTCAGTCCCTGGTGCTGGTTGTGTGGCCTGAGCCTGGCCTCGGCACCTGTCTGTCCCACAGTGCGATCGTGCCCAGTGGGCCAACAGCGGGGTGTGGCTGCCCTGGGGACTCAGGCCTCTATCCGGAGCTGGGGGTGGATAGGGGGCTCCCCAGCAATGCTGTGCCAGTATCAGTGTCCCTGTCTACCAGGAACTCCGGGTTCCATTTTTAAAAGGAGGTATAGCCCTGGAGGGAGGTGTTATCACGGTCATGAGCAGTGGTGGGTCCCAGTAGGAAGCCTGGGCCATCTGGTCAGCTTGCCCCTTTGTCCCCATGTTTCTGAGCCCTGGACACTGCGCTGCTTGGTTCCTTCCAGTCCTTGCATTGCCCTGCCCTGTCCCCACGGGGTGGTCTCTGATGTTCGCATTGCTGCCCTGTCCCCACGGGGTGGTCTCTAATGTTCACGTTGCTGCCCACAGGGAACCAACGAGATTCTCCGGATGTACATTGCCCTGACTGGACTGCAGCACGCCGGGCGCACCCTGACCGCGAGGATCAAGTAGGTGTCATTCTCTCAGGACCAAGTGGTCCACCTGCCCAGCAGAAGCCCACCTGGGGCAGCAACAGGAAGCGGCTTCCCTGGGCTGGGAGGGGTGTGGGCGGGAAGAAGGCGCAGTCTCGCTGTGCTCACTGCAGGCTGGCTGCAGGGCGGGGGCAGCCTGGGCTGGTGAGTAGGGGCCCAGAGAGCCAGGGGTCCTAGCTTGGCCTCCACCCAGGGGTGAGAGGAGGGGTGGGAACGTCTGGCCTGTGGCAAAACCATTTGGTCTGGCCCTGCCAATGCAACTGCAGGAGGAACTCGGTATTCAGTAATAAATTTGTAATAGGCCAGTCTTTAAGTTGATGATTTTGTGTGGCCCTCGAATGGTGTCACAAACATCCTTTGCACAGAGAGCATTCCTTAGCCCCCTGGAACCCTCTCTTCCCAGTAGCTCCCCTTTCCCACACTCTGGGGCTGGTTTCTCAGAAGCTGAGGGAAGGTGTCCCTCAAGCAAGTGCTGGCCAACATGAGATGGGCACGTGTCTTCTGTACTCCCTCCGCTTGGACCCAGGGGCAGAGCCATCAGAAATCATTGCTGGTGCCCACGCACAGGTGCTCATGGCATTTGGCGGACTCCTTAACAGGGAGCCAGCCAGGAATCCAGTGTGGCTATGCACCCTGTGGACAGAGCACATGTGAGCCCCTGGAGGCAGCTGGCCCTTCCCTGCCAGGCTGAGGGTGTTGGCCTGCAGCCAGAAGCCTCCCAGCCAGCCTGGGAAGGCCATGGAGCTCCAGGGTACAGAGAGACCACACTGGTGGGCAGTGGGAGCTGGTGGCGGTTCCTCAGCTCATAGGACTGTGGGCTCTCTGCAGGGAGCTGAAACGGGGCAACATGAACACAGTTATGGAGACCATTGGCCGGAGGCTTCGGGACTCCCTGGGGAGAACTGTGGACCTGGGGCTGACAGGCAATCTTGGCGTTGTGCATCCCAGTCTTGCGGTGAGTGGGCGCAGCGGGTGTACCTGCTTATCTGGTGCCCACCTGCCGGATGTCCCTGTCCCAGACAACCTGTGCTGGGCTCTAGGCCCATCAGGGGAGGTCGGGGAGGACCAGCTCAACCAAGGTTCCCAGGTGTCCCCCACCCACCAGTCTTGCCCATATCTGGGCCCCTCACCTTGGAAAATTGACCCAGGGTGATAGTGGGGGCTTAGGCCTCAGAGCCCCAGGCCTTGGAGCCCCGGGCTGTGTGCCATCCAGGTGGGACCAGTCTGGGTACCATGGGCAAGGAGGTGAGGTGAGTCCTGTCTCCTGGCCTGTAGGACAGTGCCCGCAAGCTCGAGGAGAACGTGTATTACTTTGGCCGCACTGTTGAGACGCTGCTGCTACGCTTTGGCAAGGTAGGCAGGCCCCTTGGCCAGGAAGCCAGTTTGTGCAGGGGCTTTGGGAGCAGGCCTGGGACAGGCCTCTGCCCCACGGGTGTGGCTGCATCTATGCTGCCAAGCAACCACTCACCTGCTGGGTGAGCTTTCCAGGCTCTTCTCCCTGGCACCTTTTAGGTGAGGGGAGGGCAACCCTGCCTGTGGCCCAGCCCAGTTTCTGGACCTTGGCCGTGGCCCCTTCCCGAATCTGCACAGAGCAGAGAACAAGGAAGATGGAAGGTTGCTGTGACCCCACCTCCTGCAACCCTAGGGGAAATGGATTCTGGGCCCTACTTTACCCAAGAACAGACTTCAACAAAGCCACGTGTGGGGCGAGGGAGATGGGTCCAGGGGAGGCAGCAGGGCAGGGGCAGGCTCTGCACTCAGCCCTTGTCTGCAGACCATCGTGGAGGAGCAGTTGCTGCTGAAGCGTGTGGCCAACATCCTCATCAACCTGTACGGCATGACGGCCGTGCTGTCCCGGGCCAGCCGCGCCATCCGCCTCGGGCTCCGCAATCACGACCATGAGGTGAGGCCCTGGCAGCCCTCTAGCTGAGGCTGGGAAGGGGGCGCTGTCGGGGAGTCCCAGGAGGCCACGACCACATGCTGGTCACTGAGCGGGAGGGGGAGTCCCAGAGACCTGCAGGTGTGGCCTGGGGGCGCTGTGCTCGGCCACTCCGTCATCTCCTGCCTGAGAGAAGAGAGGGGGCAAGGGGCAGGGCCCCCAAACAAGAGCTCTCAGCCCAAATGCCTGTCCATGCTGTAGGGAGGTGGATGAGGGCACTGGGCAGGCCCTGTGCACTGGGCCAGGAGCCCCCTATGGCCAAGAGGCTGCAGCTCAGGCCGTGCCCCAGCGCTCGGTGCTCAGGCTTGCTGACCTCACTCCGGCAGGTCCTGCTGGCCAACACATTCTGCATGGAAGCTCATCTGCAGAACCTCCTGAGCCTGTCTCAGCTGGACAAGCGTAAGTGGGGCGGCCGCGGGGAGCGGGGGAAGGGCCTGGCTCCGGGGAGCTGTTCCTGGGGCCTGCTGCCTGCTCACAAGCTTCTGCCTTGAGGAGAGCCTGCGCCAGGCCTGGGCTTCTGTGCGACAGCACCTGCACGGCAGAAGCACACACAGGTGAACCTCACCTGTCACCTGTCACCTGTCACCGTGGCTATTCTGTATGGAGCAGGGCCCTCACACACAGCCTCTGTGCTGGCCCTGCTGGCGTCCACTGAGCAGGCCTGCCGCATTCTTGTGGCTACCTGGGAGGGCTCACACTGCACTGGACTCAGGAGACAGCATTTACCCAGCTCCTCCACCCCTGCACCCCAGCCAGACCGCACCACAGCTCTGCCCTGTCTCAGGCCCTGGCCCTGAGAACATGGGTCTGTGTGCCTGCTCCTGTTCGCCTGTGGTGTGCTTCCTCCTCCTAGCTACTGGCCTGGAGACTCGGATCAGCCCTGTTGCCAAGGATGGGGAGAGGCTGCTACCGTTGTGTCCCTTGATGTGGAGCGTGGCTGCCCTCTGGCCTACAGGGCGGTCACGTGCTGTGGAGGAGGATGTGCCTTCATTGAGACGCACAGACTGGGGGGTTTTCAGACAAGAACAGGATGAGGCCTTTTTATTCAGAATGAAACCTCTGTCCCTTTTCCTGTGGCCCAGAAGCGTCCCTGGGTGTGGAGGAGGGGCGCCCGAGGCTGCCTCACTGCGGGGGCTGACTGCCAGCGCCTGGCTTGTTCCACGTGATCACGATACAGAGAGATGACCGCCCTCTCTCTTCCCTCCCAGACGCACCAGAAAACCTAGATGAGCAGATTAAGAAAGTGGCCCAGCAGATCCTGGAGAAGAGAGCGTACATCTGTGCCCACCCTCTGGACAGGGCGTCCTGAGGTGCTGACAGCTCCCCCTCCTGCCGCTGCCCCCAGGCCATGGCCAGTGCTGCACACCGCTGTCTCCTGCCAGGAGGTGGAGAACTCTGGGTTGCCTGGCTGGAACGTTCATACCCAGGCTGCACCTGGAAGGCTCTCTTCTGGCCAGAGGAAGTCCTGCCGCTGTCCAGCAGGAGCCTGGCTTCCACATGGCGCGGGACAGCTGACACCTGCGATGGTTTAGAAGCCACCACAGGGGACCTGGGGCTGTGCTGCCACCTCGCTGCCTGGGGCTAGCGGGGACCTGTGTCAGGTGTGAAGAGCCCTTCCTGTGAGACCACACGTTGACAGCTGTGTGTGTGTCATTCACTCAGACTAGGAGTGCAGTGCAGTGACAGCATGTACCAGGAGCCAGGGAGTGAAGAACATAAAACATCCCGATGTGCAGGACTTCGCGCTCTGGCTGTGCTCATCACGAGGTTCCTGACTCCGCCTTTAGTGCATGGACCACCTTTGTCCTCAGCCTGAGCACTGAAGGGCTGGTGCCCAGTGCAGGGCTGCGGGGCCGCGGGCCATGGGCTCCTTCTCTGGTGACGGGGGACCTGCTGCCCGGTGCACAGCAGCATCCACCTCTTGCAACCTGGGGCTCTGCTCCCCGTGTGCGCAGAGGTCACGGGGCGGCTCTTGAGGTGGCAGCAGCAGGCGCTGGCCTTCCCTCGGGCTCCTTCCTGCTGCTGCTGGCAGCTGGGGGTGCTGAGGCTGCAGAGCCTGCTGTGGGTGCTGCCCTGAGGGGGAGGCAGGCTGGGCTCAGACTCCTCTACGCTGTGAGACTGCGCACGGGCCACTAGGTGGGAGCACTGAGTTGGCCTGGTGGGGCTGGTGTGCTCCCAGGATCTGGGTAACTTTAATCTGTTTTGTTTTGTTTTTATGATTTATTCATTTATTTGAAGGGCAGAATTAAAAAGAGAAAGAGAAGGAGACAAAGTAAGATCTTCCATCTGCTGGTTCACTCCTCAAATGGCCGTGGAGCTGCACCAATCCGAAGCCAGGAGCCAGGAGCTTCTTCCAGGTCTCCCACGTGAGTGCAGGCGCCTGAGCACTTGGGCCATCTTCCACTGCTTTCCCAGGCACATTAGCAGGGAGCTGGATCAGAAGTAGAGCAGCCGGGATGCTGGTGCCACAGGCAGCAGCATTACCCGCTATGCCATCGCACCGGCCCCACCGTAACTGTTTCATCTTAAAGAGGAAAGTTGGGGGCCGGCGCTGCGGTGCTGCTGGTGAAGCCACCACTTGAGGCCCCTGCTTCCATGCTGTTCTGGTTCCAGTCCTGACTACTTTGCTCCAGTCACCTCTCTGTTCATGTACCTGGGAAAGCAGCACAAGATGAGCTGAGTGCTTGGGTCCCTGCTGCTTATGTGGAGACCTGGATGGAGTTCCAGGCCCTTGGCTCCAGTCTGGCCCAGCCTCAGCTGCTGCGGCCCTGTGGGAGTAAACCAGTGGATGGAGATCGATCAAGGGATCTCTCTGTCTCTCTCTCTTCTCCCTCTCCCCCACCCCACCACCTCCCTCCCTCCCCAGCCTTCCCTCGCCCTCTCCTGCCTTTCAAACAAACAAATAAATTTTTTTAAACAAATCAGTTGATAAATACGGTGACACTGGAAGTCATGTCCCAGTGAAGCCGGAAGTTCTGCTTTCGGCTGGGAAGCAGCGGTGGCAAGGAGGCACTGCACAAACAGAGCTCCTGTCTCCTGTGGACAGTGCTGTGGAAAGGAGGCTGCACAGAGCCAGTGTGCAGGGGAGGCTGTGGAGAGGCTGTCAGACCCTCCTTCCTCTGGGCAGCCTCTGAAATGGCTTCCCTCTGCACCCGGTGCAGGGAAGGCCCTCATCAGCCCAGCGTCTCCGTGTGTCCAGGTGGATCTAGGAGGCCCAGTGGCCAGTTTGGGTCTCCCCCTCTCATCTGCAGTTTCAGGTTTCTCTCCAACCCGGTGAGAGAAACCTGGGAGACCTGGATGGAGTTCCGGCCTCCTGGGAGGCTATGGCTATTGTGGCCTTTTGGAGAGTGAACCAACACATGGAAGATCTCTCTTTGTCTCTCCCTTTTTGTTATTCTGCCTTTCAAATTCAAATGAATTTGAAAAAATTTAAAAGTAAAGCTTGGTGTCTCAACATGAAACAAATCCACTGATCAAGTCTCCCGAACATCCAAAAGCTTGTAACACAGAGTAACAGGTCAAGGACATTTCCAGACACATCTGGGGACTGCGTAAAATGATGCAACTTTCAGAAAAACCACCTGGCAGTAGCAAGAGCCTACAAAAAGTCCCCACTCACAAATCACTCAGGACGTGGAGCAAACAAAGGGTCCCAGGGTGGATTTACCTCGGCACCTCCGCGTCCAGCCAGGAGAGGGCGCCGCGGAGCAGCCTCAGGTGCGCGGGCTGCAGAGCCGCTGGGGAGCGCGAAGCTGGTTAGGAGCAGGGCTCCGGGGCAGGGAGCTGTGCTGGCTGATGTCACGTTCAGTGTTGGGCACCTGACACTGTAAGATCTGCGCCTTTTCCGTGTTTCGGCAGACACAGTCATGTCCCTTCCACCCCAGAAAGGGCATTTGCATCACCAGCAAAGTTCCTTCCTGTGGCAAGATGGTGGGTGATTTTTGCTTCAGCTTTGTGAAATATCTGAAATGGCTCCAACAGTACTGACTTCAGCAAATTGAGGTGTTTTTGTTTTCCTCTGGGGCCTGGACTGTCCCCCATACCAGCCACTTCCCATCCTCCAGCTCAAAACAGAGGGGCACAAGGAGACGTCTGACTCTGCTCACACTGAACCTTAGACAAAAACCTTGTGGATCCAAGTGGAATAGTTTCAGGGCTGCCCGACAACAGGCACACAGACAGGCCTGATCCCCCACCCCAGGCATGGGGAGCTGAGACAGCCAGGGGTCCTCTGGCGGCTGCACTGTGGAAAGCCCTGCGCATGACTGACCCAGCGAAGTCAGTGTTCAGAAGATTCCGTCCGGGAAAGCAGCTCCCGTACGATGGGGATGCGGTAGGGGTGGGTGTCACTGTCACTCTTACCTGAGCACCACCTTGCTGTAATCAGAGTCCTCTGTGAAGTCCAGAGCCACATGGAGAACTGGTCTGCTGGTGGGAGGGGCCCAGCCCTGGCCAACTGCAGGAGAACCCCCCTCTGCTGCAGCTCTCCTGAGCTATGGTGGCGGACCCCCCACTCGTGCCTGAGGGTCGGGTGGCCCGTGTGCCCTCATCCACCCCACCATGCCCGGGGCTCACCTGCACACCCTCTCTGTCAGCCTGTGCTTGCTTCTCTTTGCTGTGCAGTAGGAGCTTGCTGGCGATCGTGTTGTGTTAACATCTGGGTCCCATTGCAGTCACTGCTGTAGGACACAACACCCTGCACGCAGGGGCTTAAGACAGCGGCTCCTTTGCTCTTCACTCTGCAGTCTGGGGAGGGCTTGGTGGCAGCAGCTTGTGTCTGCTCCACACAGCGTCAGCCCAGGTTGCTAAGTGAAGTCTGGAGTCTGGCTCTCAGGTTTCTGAGGTTGGACCTGGCTGTCAGCGGGAAGTGCAAGCGGGGCAGCTGCCTGGGCCTCTGCAAATGGCCGCTCTGGCTTCCTGGCAGCATGGCGGCCGAGCACGTGCGGTGTGTGCCGCAGAGGAGCGAGGCGGCTGTGTGTAAGATTTATTTATTTATTTGAAAGGCAGAGTTACAGAAAGAGGGGAAGAGACAGATCCGCTGGTTCACTCCCCAAATAGCCACATCGGCTAGAGGTAGGTGGGTCCAAAACCAGAAGCCAGGAGCTTCTTCCAGGTCTCCCACATGGGTGCAGGGGCCCAGGCACTGGGCCATCTTCTACTGCTTTCCCAGGCACATGAACAGGGAGGTGAGCCCGAAGTGGAGCAGCCAGGACTGGAATCAGTGCTCATATGGGATGTTAACGTCACAGGCAGTAGTTTTACCCACTACACCACAGCACTGGCCCCAGATTCTCATTTCTGATGTGTTCAAAACTGGTGGCTGTATACACATACAGAAGTGGGCATTGGACCTTTGTCGTGCACCCACGGCCTCTCCCCCAGCTTGGGGAGAGATTGGCCATGGTCCCGGGTGATGACTGATCCAGGACCCTTTTGGGGGAAAACAGCCACAGCTACTAGGGGGCCTCGAGGAGCCAGAGCCCTGACTGCCCTTACTGAGGGGCCCAGGGGCAGGTGCATCCTAGTAGATGCGCCGTGGGCATCTGTCTTAGCACTTCGGGTTTCTAGATAGTGGTCCCTAGGCTACTGGGGCTGGGGCGTAGGTGGGTGGCAATGGCTGGCTGGCCCAAGCCCCCTCCCACGGGACGTGCTGTCCTGGCACAGCTGTTCTCTGCCCGGTTTTCACACTGGCCGAGCCCGAGCAGTACCAGAAGGCCCCAGCAGGTGTGCAGGATTCTGGAAGGGCCATCCCATCCTCTGGCCCGGGAGGTGTCCCTGGGAGGCTCAGGCCCTGGGTTCCGCCACTGAGCTCTGGGACCCAGAGTGGATCCTGTAAGAACCCAGAGCGTCAGTTTTCCCCACAGCCATGTGGGTGTGGAACCTCAGCTCCTGTTTCCCTGAGCCAAGAGCCGAGTGGGACCACGCTCCCTCCACAGAAAACTTGCCACGGCTCCCCAGTGCCACGGGCTGCCTGCCCTCCAGGCCATGTAGCAGGGGCCTGGCCCAGGCCTACAGCATCATCATCCCTTCCTTGTGCTGTGGGTGAACCTGTGCCTGGCTGGGAGACTGCCTGCCTAGCCCATGCAGGAGGTTAGCAGGGCGTGGCACACCATGCCTGCCTGGATGGCCTGACTGCTGGCAGGTGGCAGGAGCCCCAGGCACATCCCCCACCCTCCCACCCCTGTTGAAGGGTCTTGTAGTTGCCAATCAGGTAAACAGCTCCGGGTGTGGCCCAGGCCTATCGAGACCACCTGGAAAGCTACTAGGCTACGTGACCTCCAAGCTGATTAGAGGAGCAGAGCGGCACCAGTATTGGCTTTACCCTATAGAATTACTGTGGCCTTGACTTAGCTACGCCCCTCTGCCTGCCTTTAAAACGTGTGCTTGGCTGTTTATAAACAGACACGTTTGCAGAAACTTGTCTCCAGTGCTTCTTGTCGAAGAACTCCGTCGCCCCACCATCCCACAGTGCACAGGCCTTGCAGGATGAGCCTCCACTGCACTTGCCCTGGGCTTCCTCCCTCCGGGCCTTTGCACCTGCTATTGCCCTGCCGGGCACGCCTTCTCTGGCGCTCACTGCCTGGCAACCCCAACCTTTGGCTCTAGTCACCTGTGCCGGGGAGCCTGCACCCGTGCCCCCCCCCCCCCCAGCCTCTCGGCTCTTTGCTGGGTGTGCTCCTCTGCGTGGGAGCAGTAGCCGGGCTCTCAGTGTGTGGGGGGGGAGGGGGGGTGCTGCAGGCGAGCCCAGGCCTTGGAGTCAGGCAGTCTTGGTTCCCCTCCAGTGCGGCTGCTAACTTGCTGTGTGGCCCTGGGCCATCGCTTCACCTCTCTGAGCCGTGTGCTCTCTCTGAGTTGGGGCTCATGCTCTATGCTGGGAATTCTCGCCCTCTCCTAAGCACATCAGCGACAGAAGCATTAAGCCCAAGGAGGGCGGCTGTGGGCGATCTGACTTGGGGGCGCCCAGCCCTTCCCCTGCGGGGAGCCAGCAAACTCCTCTTCCTCACGCTGCAGGGCAAGGTCGGGCGTATACAGCCGGCGCTGCCGTTCAGAGCTGGAGCTGCTGCAAGACCGAATCGTTGAACGAGTGCACGAGTTAACGCAACTGGGTTCCGAATTTGGAGGCACCTGCTTGATAGACGTTCAGAGAAAGCCCCGCCTCCGTCTCCTAGCAACACCTAGCACCGCCCCGACCTCAGCCCCGCCCCCGTCTCCTAGCAACACTCAGCACCGCCAGTTGCTAGGGGCCTCCGAGCGTAAACGGACGCGCTTCTAGTTCAGGCCGCTGCGGAGCTGATTTGGGAGCTGACGCCGCGGTCCGAGCCCCGCCGCTGCCCAGCGCGGCCGCTCGCAGGTAGCTCAGGAGCCCGGGAGCCCCGCCCCCAGCCCGGCTGCCCCAGCCAGGTGTCCCTTCCTCCCCGGCCTGGCCTCCAGGGCCGGCTGCCGTCGCAGCCTCAGCCAGGGTCCTCCTGCACTGACCCCGGGGCCCTTTCCCGTCGTCTCGTCCCGCCCCGGGCCTCGCCGGCCCTGACCTCGCCTGGGGCGTGCAGGGGCGGGGCCCTGGCCTGCGGGGCCCTCCCCCAGACCGCAGGCGCCTGTGGCCGCAGCTCCCCGCCCCTCGCCCTCCCGTGCTTCCCGGGCACTGCGCCCACCTGGGGCAGGCGTGGCAGCACGCGGACGCCCACTCCGGGGTCGTGAGAGGAGCAGCAGCTGGGCTTGGGCCGGAGAAGCTGGGGTTGCTGTTGCCCGAGAGCGCCGCCCGCCGCCGCCCTCTGCGTCCGGGAGACCTGCCGCGTGCCTGGCAGGCAGAGATGCGGCCTTGGCCCGGACGGGGAGGGAGGAGAGGGTGAGTGTTCCTGGGAGAGGCAGGACCTCCCTGGGGGGAGCAGAGGGTGGTGCCGGCCTTTGTCTTCCCGCAGCCAGGAGAGCAGCAGGTGGGCCGCCCTGCAGCCAGGCCAAGGAGGATGTCTCTGCATTCTTGGGACAAGGAGTATGAGGACAGGACAAGCTCCGAGCCCACGTACTCCATCGCCAGTGTCTACCAGTTCGATGTCGACGAGGACCTGAAGGGCTCCGAGCGCCAGGAGGGCAGCGAGTACTCGGAAGAGCCTTCCAGCACCTTCCATTCCGACGTGCCCCACGTGGTCCCTTGGAAGTTAATCATCTCCTTGGCCTTCCCTGCGCAACTGAGTAGGTGTCAAAGCGGAGTGTCCCCACCCTGTGCAAATAGGGCACCCACAGGTGCCTGCTGGGTGGGCCCATGCCAGCCGGAGCAGAGGAGACCTAGGGAAGACATTTGGGGAAGTGGTTAAGACTCCAGCGCCACCTCCTGGCTCCAGCTTCCCGCAAATGCAGACCCTGGGAGGCGGCAGTGATTGGATTCCTGCCCCCAAAGCAGGAGACCTTGAATTCCTGGCTCCCTGCTCTGGCCTCAGGCTTGGCCCCTTGAGGGGCATTTGGGGAATGATTGATGAGAGCACTCTCTATGTCTCTTCATTTTAAAATGAAAAGAGAGGCCAGCTTTTTGGCATAAAGTGTAGAGACGCACCCTGCAATGCCAGTATCCCTTATGGTTGCCAGTTCCTGTCCTGGCTGCTCCACTTCCCATCCAGCTAGCTCCCTATTAATGCACCTGGGAAATCAGCAGAGGATGGCCCAAGTGCTTGGTCCCCTGTTTCCATGTGGGAGACCCCTAAGAAACTCCTGGCTTCAGCCTGGCCCAGCCATGGCTGGTGAGACCATTTGGGGAGTGACCCAGTAGATGGAAGATAGCTCTCTGTCTCTCTGTCTTCTCTTGTCTTGGCTCTGGGTCAGGCAGTGAGTGGTCTTTGGGCTTCACATTTTTAATCTGCTGAGCTGGCGAGGTTCTGTCTGCTCAGTACTGAGGAAGAAACCGCAGTTTAAGGAGCTGTTTCCGTGAGCTGGTGGGCAGCACCTGGTACCTTGTGTAGAAGACAGTTATCTCGGATCTGGTAAACCAAAGTCGGAATGCAAAGCTGTAGCCCAGGGCCAGCGCCTCGGCTCAGCCGGTAAAGGTCAGACACCAGCATCCCATGTGAGCGCTGGTTCAAGTCCTGACTGCTCCACTTCTGATCCAGCTCCCTGCTGATGACCTGCCACCCATATGGAAGACCCGGATGGAGTTCCAGGCTTCAGTCTGGGCCAGCCCTGGCCATTGGAGCTATTCGAGTAGTGAAATAGTAGATAGAGGATTCTGTCTGTCTCCCTCTCTCTCCCTCTTTCTTCCCCCTTCTGTAACTCTGCCTTTCAAACAAATGTCTTAAAAGAAAAAGCTGTATTCCTTAGCTGATGCCACAAAATGCTGGAAAATAAACCCAAACAAGCCCCAGACCTAGCGGTCCCCAGCAGCACTCCTTTCTCCTGCCTGTGCACCTGGCTCATGTAGGCTGGGCCCTGGACAGGGCCCTCGTGTCTGTGATTCTGCTCCTGGCGAGGCCAGCCCAGGTCCCTTCTCACAGAAAGGCGGGCACAGGCCCACAAGTTCTCTACAAATCTTGGGGGCTTGCCACCTGCTAATGATAAGGACTCCCCAGGCCTCAGCAAAGGAAAAAGCAGTGATTAACTCTCCAGGAGCCCTGAGGGAGGGGGGACAGGAGGTGGGGAAAGGACACATGGAATCTCCAGCTGTGGTTGAATCTGCAGAATGGACCTGGTGGAGCATTTTGTACATTTCTGTGCAAAACAGGCTGCTCCAATAGGAACGCCATGGTCGGTGCAGCTAGCATGTGTCATTAGCATACACTTTCAGTTCCCTGATTGGTTGTTATCCCTGCCTTCTGATTAGTTTTTTAGATTGATTTACTTATTTGAAAGGCAGAGTTAGAGAGAGGCACAGGCAGAGAGAGGGGAAGAAAGAGAGAGGTCGGTTCTCCATCTGCTGGTTCATTCCCCAGATATGGAAGGCCTGTGGCTGGCTAACCGAGGATGCTGTAAGCAATCAGCTGAGCTGTAACCCAGGGAGTGGTTGACTGTGCTGTGGCCGTTGGAGTTGTTTTCTGCTCCTCACCTCTGTTCTGCAACTGCTGTCTGAAGGCGTCGTTGCCCCAGGTTCTCGGGACCTGCCTGGTTCTCACAGTTGCCCCAGATGTGAATCCTGTTTCGTTTGATTTTGCCCAGATGAATTTTACACGATGTACTTGGCCCAAGGAGTTTGCTCTTTTTTTTTTTTTTTTAAGATTTTATTTATTAATTTGAGAGGTAGAGTTACAGACAGTGACAGGGAGAAACAGAGGTCTTCCCTCCACCAGTTCACTCCCCAGATGGCCACAACGCTCCGAGCTGGGCCAGTCTGAGGCCAGGAGCTCCCACACAGGTGCAGGGGCCAAAGCACTTGGGCCATTTCCACTGCTTTCCCAGGCCATAGCAGAGAGTTGGATCAGAACAGGAGCAGCCAGGACTAGAACCGGTGCCCATATGGGATGCCAGCGCTGCAGAGGATTAGCCTACTGTGCCATAGCGCTGGCCCCAGGAGTTTTCTCTTTTAATAAAAGCAGTGGTTTATTTAAGAAAAGTGACATTGCCACTTACTCTGTTCTGCAACTTGGCTTTTAAAAATGGGACGTCTTCAATGTCTTCAAGGAAACAGACACCTGCTTGTTTTTCTTTTGCTGTTGTGTTGCCTTGTGTGTCTCTCACTGACCCTGCCTCTTCCTGGTGGACACTGAAGTCGCGTCCAGTTCTGCCGTTGCACTGCCTGTACGTATGTTTTTGTGCATGTGTGGATGTGCACTTGTGTAGCCTGAATTCCAAGTGGCGGGGTTGCTGGGTTGAAGGAATACGTCTAACTTTTGTTAATAGATAGCCTCCAGTTGCCTCCCGGGGGTCTGCCCTCCCATCTGTTAGCCCACTGGCTGGCCCACTGGGAGCGGATGACACGGGGCCATGCAGAGCTGCAGGCTTTCTGGGCACGTACACCATCAGGAGAGTTCCAGGGCCGCCTCCAGAGGAACTTTATTCGGCACTCTGCACAAATGCTCCCTGTCCCTGTAGCACAAAATTTCAATACAGTAGAGGCCTGCTGGGGGTTAAAACCTTGAGCTTTAAAAATTACAGCTTTAGAAAAATAGTAACTACAGTCTTAAACAGAGTCACGTTTCTGTGGAACGACTTGGATTAAATAGCCAGGGCACAGCAGAGACCGGGAGGTTAAAATGAACCTCGTTCATCTTCATCTTCTAGGTCATAAAGTGAAATACACGAGGCTGATTGAAAAATACAGGAAGCACCCTCGCCTGGAAAACCCAGCTGTGAAGGCTCATCGCTTCTGTCACATTGAGTATTTCCTGCTGCCGGACGACACGGAACCCAAGAAGGTTGACTTGGTGATTTTCCCAGCAGTGGCCAAGGTGTTCCTGGAGTCGGGAGTAAAGGTGTGTGGCCTCGCGTGGGCTCCGACACCGGGCACCTGCAGCTGTGCCTTCACCCTGAGCATCCTGGAAGTGCAGGCTCTCGGGCCCCACGAGAGCTGCTGAGTGGGAATCTGCACTCGCCTGAGACTGCCAGCTGTGTGGCTTTGCTTTTCTTTTTTAAGTTTTATTTATTTATTTGAGAGCTAGAGGCACAGACAGAGGGAGAGACAGAGAGAGAGGTTTTCCATCCACTGGTTGACTTCTCAAATGGCTGCAATGGCCAGAGCTGAGCCGATCTGAAGCCAGGAGCTTCTTCTGGGACTCCTACGCAGGTGCAGGGGCCCAAACCCTTGGACCATCTTCCACTGCTGTCCCAGGCCATTAGCAGAGAGCTGAATCAGAAGTGAAACAGCCGGGACTCAAACTGGTGCCTGAATGGGCTGCCGGCACAGGTAGATGCTTGACATAACACCACAGCACCGGCCCCAGCAGAGGGCTTTGATGCTCCTCTTTCCCAGGAACCCCGAGCTCCGACAGGACCCACTACATAAAGACCCATTCCTGCTGTGTGTTCCGAGCCAGTCCTGAGGTCAGACAGGTGCACGGCGGGGCACTGGCTCCGCTGCTGATGCAGCTCCAGCTGGCCGGGCGTGGAGGTCCACACCCTGCTGCCTGCCCCGCCGGCCACGGCTAACATCTCTGAATATTGTCCCACACAGATTGTGAAGCTGTGGGAAGAAGGGGACAGAGTCTGGGTGTCGTGGACCCAAACGTTCAACATCAACGTCACGAAGGAGTTGTTAAAGAAAATAAGCGTTCACAAGATAACCCTGAAGCTCTGGAACACGAAGGACAAGATCTCGAGGAAGGTCCGGTACGGCTTGAAGACCGCTGGTTCTTTGGACGATTTAGGATCTGTCGGTAAGCCAGGTGTTCCAGTTATTTGCAGTGTCTCTAGAAACTTGTGGCTTCCCACTATGGACTGGGTCTTCCTCATCCACAAATCTGAGTGCTCCAAGACCTGAAACTCTGTCGGCGTGGACATGGTGCATGCGTGGAGAATTCCACACTTGCCCTCATGTGATGGGTCACGGTCCAAACACAGGAAGACCCGAGATACCGAACAAAACTGCTGCATGTCCAAGATGCCTGTGACACATCTGTGGGTTTGTGTTTGGACGTGGGTCCTGTCCCCAGGGTATCTCGGGAGCACACATGCTAATGTTTCCAGATCCCCCAAAATCATAAATTAAGAGCATTTCTGGTCCCAAGCATTTCAGGTTGGGGGCACCCAGCCTGTGGAACCGGAGTAGAGGCTGGTTCTGTCTCGGTGGCCTCCGTGCCTGTGGGGAGCAACTCGGACTATACTGTTACTGGAATTAAGACTTATTCTATGCATCTGCTCTTCCACAATGTGGCGCTGGGAGAGGAGCGTACAGCTTCTACCCAGCTGCCTCTCACCAACTTGACAAGCTGCAAGAGCCGCTCCTGATTGGAGGAGAGCGGTGCGCTCGGCGTGTGGGTAGCAGAGCACGGATTGGTGGAGAGGACTATATAGGAGGAGAGAGACGGCATGGTGGTGTGGGTTGGTTGGAGAGTGCGTTGGAGAGTTCGCGGGGAAGTTCGTTACTTTGTTCTTTCTCATTTCTCTCTACTCATTCTTGCTTTGGGAGTTTGCTGTTTACTTATTCTTACTTTACTATAGAAAGGACTTGTAAAAAAGGGGAACAACAAGCGTCCGGTCCGGTGCGGCTCCTCCGCGTGCGGAGGAGCAGCAAATGGTGCCGTGACTCGGATATGAAGCCTAGGCAGGGTTTAGTGTCGTTCCTCCATGAAGAGGGGGAGCGACATAATGGTGCCGTGACTCGGATTAGGAAACCTAGGAGGGAAGAAGCAGGAAAATACCGGAGAGAGAGACTAAAAGAGCCTAGGGGAAAGCCGGACGGAAAAGGTGCCGGAAGAAGCTATTGAAAGCCTAGGCATAGACTCGGATACAGACTGTGGGAAAGAAGTTAGGATTTAAAGTGAAAGCAAGAAGAAACTTAGACTCAGATACGGACTGCAGGTTGAAAGTGAAAGTGAAACCTATAAGAAACTTGGACTTGGATACGGACTGTGGGGAGAGGCCAGGAGAAACGAGGGAGGAATATTGTTGGAAGAAAACTTAGGGAAACATACCGGGTAGAGAAAAATGTTAGGGAGGATGAAGCCGCGAGTGCAGGCTGAAGCGGAGACGTAAGGTATCTTGGGATTCTTCAAGTCAGCCCGGGGAGCAAAAGGCGAAAATCTGGAACCAGAGGCAGAGACGTGGGCCACCAGGTTGGAATTCGCCAGGTTAGTCCGGGGAACTTGGACTGAATACCGGTGGCGGAAACGTGAGCTACGCTGTGTGATTCGCGGAAGCCGCCGCGTGCAGAGAGAGCACGGGGCGTGAATAGATAGGGAACGCGGGGCTGGCGCGAGGCCGTGGTGCGGGCGCGAAGGGCATGGAGACCGCGGAGTGTGTGCGCGAAGCCGAGCCGCGCAGAGCCAGGAGCCCGCCGCAGGGCAGGCGCCGGGAAGCCGCGCAGATGAGAGAAGCGCGGGCTGAAGCGGCTCAGAGCCGGGAAGCCGCCGAGAAGCAGCCTCGGGGCGGGCGCCGGGAAGCCGCAGGGATAAGAGAAACAGAAATTTAGAAGTAAAATGAGAGAAATAGGAATGCTGGCAGATAGAAGTAAAATGGGAGAGATAGGAATGCCCGGAGATAGAGAAATAGAGAAAAATAAGGCCTCCCCTCAACATGGCAATGAGAGAGCTTGGATTCGGTCTGCCTGATTAGGGAGGTGGTGAGCACCTGCGGGCGGCTAGCAGCTTATGCGCCGCAGGTCACCGAAGACAGGCACGAATTAACAACAATAAGTCTCCCCACAATACCGCAATGAGAAGGCTTGGATTCAGTCTGCCTGATTAGTAAGGCAATAAGCACCAGCAGGCAGCTCGACCAGAGTATGAGCTACAGGTCACCGAAGATAGGCACGTTATCACCACCAATAAGTCTCCCCACAATACGGCAATGAGAAGGCTTGGATTCGGTTTGCCTGATTGTTAGGGCTTGTAAGTACCTGCAGGCAGTTCTAGCAGAGCAGAGCATGCGCTGCAGGGCACCGAACACAGGCACGCATCAGCGCCTAAAAACCTCCTCACAACATGGCGAAGAGAGGACCCGGACTCGGTTTGCCTGATTGGTAGGGCTTGTAAGCACCTGTGAGCAACTCCAGCAAGCAGAGCAGAGTGTGTGCCGCGGGGCACCGAAGACAGGCGCGTATCAACGCCAAAAAATAAAAAGAAAGGGGGATCTGTGGGGAGCAACTCAGACTAGACTAAGTTACTGGAATTAAGACTTATTCTATGCATCTGCTCTCCCACAATATGGCGCTGGGAGAGGAGAAAACAGCTTCTACACAGCTGCCTCTCACCAACTTGACAAGCTGCAGGAGCTGCTCCTGATTGGAGGAGAGCAGCGTACTCGGCATGTGGGTAGCAGAGTTGGGATTGGTGGAAGAGGACTATAAGGGAGGAGAGAGACAGCATGCACCAGGAACATCTGGGGAACATCTATCTGAAGGAACACCTGTGCAGCCCCTGAGAGAGCCGGCCGGCGGTGTGCCGCTCCCCCGTGGAAGTGGGGAAAAGTGGCAGGGGGAACCGCCCTTCCACGGAGGTGGAAGGGTCGGTAGCCAACCCGGGAAGAACCAGCAGCAAACCCGGGGAGGGCCGAGCAGACAGAAGAACAGCGCAGGGTCCTGTGTCGTTCCTCCACGAAGAGGGGGAGCGACACGTGCCTGACAGCCCAGCAATGCCACTGGAGGATTCCAGTCCTGGGTGGGCAGGGTCTGTGCCCTCGCCTCCTGTTAGGCCCCATGTCCACAGGCGGCCCTGACATGGCCCCGCACCAGAAGCCTGCCTCCTGGCCAAGTGCCGTGTGCTCACTGCACAGCAAAGACACCAGGAGACAGAAAACTGAAAAATGTCACTATGGTCCAGGTGATGACATTCACTTGTAGAAATACGGTCTCGGCTGGTGCCGCGGCTCAATAGGCTAATCCTCCGCCTGCGGCGCCGGCACACTGGGTTCTAGTCCCGGTCGGGGCGCCGGATTCTGTCCCGGTTGTCCCTCTTCCAGTCCAGCTCTCTGCTGTGGCCAAGGAGGGCAGTGGAGGATGGCCCAAATTTGTAGTTTAGAAAATGTTCATTTATTTGAAGACAGTGACAGAGTGAGAAAGCAGAAGAGCCCTTTTCCACCACTGGTTCACTCCCCAATGCCTGTGACAGCTGGGACTGGGCCAGGCTGAAGCCCGGCGCCTGGAACTGCGTCTGGGTCTCCCGTGTGAGTGCCAGGGACTGAGCACTTGAGCCGTTACCCGCTGCTTCTCGGGGTGCCCATCCGCAGGAGCTGGCTGGGAAGCAGGGGGCCTGGGACTGAACCGGGCACTTCATTATGGGATGGGTCCCAAGCAGTGGCTTAACCCTCTGTGCTAAGGTCCACCCTGGGCCTTGCAATTTCAAATCTTTGATTAATCCAGGCTTCCTTGTCCTGGGCACTGTTGATGCTGTTGGGTCAGATGCTTCCTGGTGTGTGGGGGGGTGCTGTGCTGTGGCCTGCAGGGTGTTGAGCAGTGTCCCGGGCTTCTACCTGCTGGACGCCAATGGTAGCCTCCCAGAGTGGCCATCAGTTTCCCGCAGGCCCTGCCAGGTGTCCCCCCTGGGGGGCGGGGATGATGGCCCATTGCTGACAATCACTGATTATGTCTGAACAGCTCAGGAGAGTTTCCTGTGTGAGGGTGGGCTCCAGGGGAACTCTGTCCTGGACCTGTGGGCCCTCAAGTGGGGCCTTCCCAGTCCTCCTGCCTCAGTGTGCAGTCCAGGAGCCTCTGGGCGGGAATTTCTGGCTGACACCTGTCTTGTCTGCAGTAGGCTCCCGTCAGAGCAGGGGTGATCGGGACAGGGAGCAGAAGGAGTTCTCGCCCTGCAGGGAGAGCCCATGGCCTTTGGCTGTGATCCTTCTTGAAATCCCAGCACCTGGTCCTCTCAGAGAAATGCCTCCAGCCTGGCGCTGCCGCCGCCGCCTCTCATTTAAATACGTGTTTTCCCCATTAAAACAACAGTGCGTTTTCGTTGGCTTTGCAAGACAAGTTACTTCCAGACTAGTGAAAAGAAGCAAATATTGAGAGGACGCGGGGGCCCGGCGTGCCAGTGCAGCAGGTTAGCAGCCCCATGTGACATCCCGTCTGAGTACTGGTTTGAGTCTCCGCGGCTCTGCTTCCCATGCAGCTCCCTGCTAATGTGCTTGGGAAAGCAGCAGCAGACAGCCCAAGTCCTGGGGCACCTGCGCCCCTGTGGGAGACCCGGATGGAGTTCTAGTTCCTGGCTTCAGCCTGGCCCAACCCCCGCTGTCGCAGTCATCTGGGGAGTGAACCAGCAGATGAAAGATTTTCTCACTCCCCCCCCAACACCAACTCTGCCTTTCAAATGAATCCAATAAATCTTCAAGTATAGAGAATTGTTCCAACACAAAGCCTTTTAAAATAATTATAAAAAGACGTTTTATAGAAATGCTTGTCTGTCATGAGTGTGGACAGTGCCAAGGGTGTCCCGAGTCACAAAGAGAACAGGAAATGTATCAGGATGCAGGCAGGTCGCCTGCAGGGTCGGTCGGCTTCCGGCCTCCTGGCCTTGACTGGAACATCCCGAAGAGAGGGACCGTTTCTCTTCTCTGCTCTCTGCCCATCTGCTTGGTTGTCAGCGGTGGACAGAGCTGGCGTCAGCGTTGGTCCTTCCATGGTTTCAGTGCTGGGCACCCGGCACCTGGCTGGTGGCCCCCTCCTGTCTGTCATTCTCTGGCAGTTGCTCTCTCCCAGCTGTGTCCTCCCCCAACTCTGGCCCTCTCTGGACCCAGATCCTTTTCCATCTGAGTTCTCTAGCCACTCTTTCTTCTTTATTAAATAAATTGTTAATTTAATTCAGAGAGACAGAGAGCTCCAACCCCACTGGTTCACTCCCAGAGAGCCCATAGCAGCCCACGTCCAGGCCAAAACCAGGAATTCCATCCAGGCCTCCCGAGTACCTGAGCCATCAGCACTGCCTCCTGGAGTGCGAGACCGCAGCAGTCTAAAGTGGGGCTAGGGGCTGGCGCTGTGGCAAAGCGGGTGAAGCTGCTGCCTGCAGTGCCGGCACCCCGTGTGGGCACCGATTTCAGTCCTGGCTGCTCCACTTACACTCCAGCTCTCTGCTATGGCCTGGGAAAGCAGTGGAAGATGATCCAAGTCCTTGGGCCCCTGTAGCTTTGTGGGATACCCGGAGGAAGCGCCTGGCTTCAGATTGGCACAGTCCCAGCCATTGCAGCCATCTGGGGAGTGAACCAGCGGATGCAAGACTGACCTCTCTCTCTCTGTCTCTCTCTGTCTCTCTTTCTCTCTCTGCCTGCCTTTCTCTCTGTGTGTAAACTGATTTTCAAATAAATAACTGAATCTTTATTTTTAAAGTGGGACTAGGACATCTTAACAGCCATGCTCAGTGCCTGCCCCTTTGAGTTTCTTATTTTTTTAATATTTATTTTATTTATATGAGTTACAGAGAGAGGTAGAGACAGAGAGGTCTTCCGTCTGCTGGTTCACTCCCCAGATGGCCACAATGGCCAGAGCTGTGCCGATCCGAAACCAGGAGCTTCCACTGGGTCTCCCATGTGGGTGCAGGAGCCCAAGGTCTTGAGCCATCTTCCACTGCTTTCCTAGTCCATAGCAGAGAGCTGAATTGGAAGTGGAGCAGCCGGGACTCAAACCGGTGCCCATATGGGATGCTGGCGCTGCAGGCCGGGGCTTTAACCCACTGCATCAGAGCACCAGCCCTCTTTGAGGTCTTCAAAAGAGGGAGGTTGGGGAAGGTGTGCTGGCTGCACCCCCTGGCCTGTGCTCCAGCACACACAGCATTGAAAGTGAGGCTGCTCTCGCACCTGTTCAATTGTTATGGGATTTCATCCAGGACACAAGATCCACACCACAGTTACACACGAGCTCCTCAAGGCAGTGTCAGCCCCGTCTGTCAGTGCTCCAGGCCCTGCCCAGGATAGATGCACTGGGAGCCTCGGGTTGTGGCCGCCATGTCTCGACTGTTGATTCTTGCCTTTGACCCTGGCGCTTCATGGCTTTGTGACTTTCCCTGGCTGTCCAGTTCTGTAGGGGAGCAGATGTGGACTTCTGTGTCTGACTTCCAAGACCTTTTATAATGTGCTTCCCAAGGCTCCTTAATTTTTTTAAAGAATTATTTATTTGAAAGGCAGAAAGAGAGAAACAGATAGACATCTTGTATCCCCTGGTTCACCCCCAAATGGCCGCAACAGTTCGGACTGGACCAGCTGAAGCCGGGAGCCCGAAACTCCATCCAGGTCTCCCATGTGGATGGCAGGGGCCCAGACACTTGGGCCATCTTCTGCTTTCCCAGGCGCATTAGCAGGGAGCTGGGATCAGAAGTGGAGCAGCTGGGACTTGAACTGGTGCTCTGATAGGAGGTGCTGACGTTATCCACAGCTTAACCCCCTGCGCCCCAATGCTGGCGTCCAGGCTCCTGTCAGCTCCTCCCACCTTCACATCCTGGAGCGCTTCCTGGTCCCTGAGGACACCAAGTCCTCCTCCCGTGGGGCCTGCCTGCAGCAGCCGGCTGTACTGCTGGGCTCTCTGCCTCCTCTTTCTCCTTGCACTTTATCTGTTCTTCAACGCTGGGTACAGTTGCACCTGTCCCCTGACCTGTTCTTGTAGCTTTTGTGAGCTCAGTCCATTCGCTCACTGCCTCCCTAGGTTAATGGTTCCACACAGGCCTGTGGTGGTCAAGGCCCCACCCTGACAGTAGTGAAGGCATGAGAGTGTCCGCTCCCTCCCCAGTCACAGGAGGCTCTGGTTCTGGCTTTGCAAAGGACCGGGTCTGTGACTCAAGTCCCTGAGCATGGGATGGCTCTTGTGCGAACTGGGGCACGTGGCAATCAATGCCTGTCTTTGGTTCCTTAGCCTAGGAATTGGTGCAGACTCTGACGATTGGTGCAACTCCAACTGTGTTGACTGCACGGAACAACACAGATCAAGTTTGGAGGCAGCTGTTGCCAGTGGAGGGCTGAGAGCCCGTCCCAGAGCCACGCGCGTGGTTTCCCTGCAGGTTCCTGCTGACGCCTCCCATGGCTTTAGCTCCCTCCTGGGGACGTGGCTGCCGTGAGGTGAGGTAGGCGGTCGCCTGAGTCGATGGTGTTTTGTCCCGCCTCCTAGAGGAAGTGCGGCGATTGGTCGTGAGCCAGCGGAGTCTGTCTGCCACGGGCTCGGAGAAAGCCAGCGCCATCAGGACGAGCTGGGAGCAGGAGGACCCTCCAGATAAACAGGACAGAGTGGAGAAGCACTCCAGGTGCCCACACGGTGAGTGGAGACGGCGTGCATGACCGCGGCGGGGAGAGCTGTGTGTGGCGCAGGGCTCTGGGGTCATTGCCACCCAGCAGCTACCAAGGACACGGTGCTGGCCCGGCCCGTGCTGCACCGCGCTGCGAGGCTCGCCCTGTGCGATGAACTCATTTCTTTGCTGAACTTCTGTTTGTCTTGTAAGTCAGAGACACTTTTTCTGACTGTAGGAACACACCTGTGTGGTACCTGGAGAATGCAGTGGATTCAGAAGAGCGTAGAGCGAGCAGGGGAATCGTCGGGGAGCCGCCGATGCAGCATTGTGGTTTTCATATTAATTGGCGTGTCTCTGCCTTTGCTCTGGGATCTCTGACACAGATGAGGGTATCCTGGATGCGTATTACGTGTCCTGAGGGTATTAATCTGCCATCGTCTGTACTTTGCTGTTTGATTAAAGCCTTTCCTCTTTCGTACTGGGTGCGTAGTAGTCGTCTGCTGATAGGACGGTCACTTCCTCCACCATCCACTGTCTCCACTGGGAACGGGGAGACCTCGGCAGTGACTGCAGCTCTCTGTTTAACCGGCCTTCTCTTGTACGGGGCGCTGCCTAGGAACCCGAGGCCTTCTCTGGCCTCTCGTGCCCACCAAGCCAGTCTGTGTATTCGTCACTCACTCACTCCTACGCTCGAGACTTTTGTACGGAAGGCTTGTCACCTGCCGGGCTTCTCCCTGGAGACTGACCTTACAGAACTAGGGGGAGGGGCTCATTTTTGAGTGAGCTCCATGGAATGCGAGGCTAGGAGACATTTGCTGCTGTTTTCAGGTTCTCGCCAAATAGAGGCTGAAAGTTCTCCCAAGAGTTGCGAAGAACACGAAAAGTCAGCCTCAAGGTATGGTCTCCCACGCGCGGGTGGGATGGAGCCGCCTTTCCTTGGTGGGCGGGAGGGGCCTCTGGGCCTGGCCCTGAGATCAGTCAGGGGAGAGTTCGCAGCAGATGCAACTCACACGGAATGAAAGGAACCGGGAAAGGGAGCTGGAGCATGCGCATGCGCACAGGGCGGAGACCAGGCACCTGCGTTGTGTGTGCATCGCTTCCGCTGTTTAACACTCCCCGAGCGCTCTCAGCGAGGGCCTGTTTCTCTGGCCATTTTCCACACAGGTGACTGAGTGCCTAAGTGATTTGCGCAGTCACTGCTTTGGGATTCTGGGGGCCCCCTGGGTCTGCCGTGCCTCCTCCTGTGGGAGCAGCGAGCTGCTGTTAGGGCTCCTGCTAGGCTGAGAGAAGGGGGCGCCTGGGAGCTGTGGGGACTGGGGAGAATAGGAGCCCCGCTGGTGTTTGGGGAAATGGGACGGAGAGAACCAATGCTGGTTGTTAAAAACTGCTTTGGCTTTGAATTGGCGCATGGATTTGGGAAGAGCTGACATTCTCCCATTGTCAGGTTCTCTCTCCATGATCGTGGGGTCTCCTCGCCCTGAATTCACATCCTTTCTATCGCTTAAAGGTTAATTCACATCCTTTCTATCACTTAAAGGTTACTGTTTCCTTCTATGGATGTTGTGGATAATGTCTCTAAGTGAATCCTCAGGTGTTTCCAGTTTGGGTGACTTTCCTAAAACTATGAATGCACTTCAACAAGTTCACTGGAAAATGGCATTGAAAGATGTGTTTATTTTTGTGCAAAATATTTTGAAATCCTTGCATAGAGAGGGTCTTTAAAGAGTTCATGAAAAATATGTATTACAGGAAAATAGGGATTTCAGAATTGTTTTGCACCCAAATAAACTTCTAAAATATTTATTTATTTATTTGAAAGGCAGAATTAGGAAAGGCGAGACAGAAGAGAGCTTCCATCCACTGAATAACTACCCAAATGGCCAAAGCCAAGAGTCTGGGTCTCCATGTGGGCACAGAGACCCAAGCACTTGGGCCATTTTTTGCTGCTTTCCCCAGGCACATTAGCAGGGAGCTGGATGGGAAGTGGAGCAGCGAGGACTCTAACTGGCACCCTTATGGGATGCTGGTGTCACAGGCGGCAGCTTAACCTGCTATGCCATAATACTGGCTCCCAAATAAACTTTTTTTTAAAAAGATTTATTTATTTATTTGAAAGTCAGAGTTACACAGAGAGAGAAGGAGAGGCAGAGAGCAAGAGAGAGAGGTCTTCCATCTGCTGGTTCACTCCCCAATTGACCGCAATGACTGGAGCTGTGCTGATCCGAAGCCAGGAATCAGGAGCCTCCTCTGGGTCTCCCATGTGGGTGCAGGGACCCAAGGACTTGGGCCATCTTCTACTGTTTTCCCAGGCCATAGCAGAGAGCTGGATTGGAAGTGGAGCAGCTGGGATTCGAACTGGCACCCATATAGGATGCCAGCGCTTTAGGCCAGGGCTTTAACCTGCTGCGCCACAGTGCCGGCCCCTCAAGTAAACTCCTAATTCCGTTTTCTGTACTTTGCTGCACATTTTCTGTACTTTCTGAAGTCCCCTCATGAATTATTTTCCATTACACTTCCCAGTTTGTCAGATGTGTACATGTGATCTGCAGATGAACCGCGTCAGCCTCACTGGGGCAGTGGGAGGAGTGCAGCCTCCCAGGCCTGCTGCAGGATCACCTGCATCGAACTTGACAAGACCCCCAGGGATTCACATGCGACTGAAACTTGAGAAGCATTGAGTTAGAGGAATCCTGTGTCATTAAGAAAAAATCTGCTGTCATTTAGTCCAGTAAAGACATTCCCAGGGCCAGCGTCACGGTGTAGCATTTGGGTGCAGGTTCAAGACCCGGCCGTTCGACTTCCAATCCAGCTTCCTGCTAATGCTCCTGGGAAAGCAGAAGAAGATGGCCCAAGTCCTTGGGCTCCTGCACCCAGGTGAGAGACCTGGATAAAGTTCCTGGCCCAGCCCCAGCCCCAGCCGCTGTAGCCGTTTGGGGAGTGAACTGGCAGATAGAAGATCTTTGCTCTCTGCCTCTCTGTATCTCTGCCTTTCAAATACATAAAAAAACTTAAAAAAAAAGAAAGAAAGAAAGAAAGAAAGAAAGAAAGAAAGAAAGAAAGAAAGAAAGAAAGAAAGAAAGAAAGAAAGAAATTCTCAGATCTGGCCCTTGATTTTTTTCATTAACTTTTCTTCATGACTTTTCTAGGGGGAATAATTCAAAGGCACAAACTATGCCCCTGCCAGAGGTAACCATGATGGAGATCAATGAAATAATTGAGAGATCATCATTTAGCAGCTTAGACAGGCAGCGAACTCAAGGTAAGTTAGGGGTTTGGAAGCTTGTAACATAACAAGACTCGGAAAATAATGAGGCATTTCAGATTCAGGGTATTTTGATGAGATTCTTTGATATTTGGCCAAATGTTACTTGAAGGTAAGTGCTAGACACACTTTCACGGATCCATCTCATCCATTCATCCATCTCCTCTGTCCATCTGTCCATTAGTCCCTCCATTTGTGTCTCCATCTTTTTCTCCCTCTATCCCATCCCTCCCTCCTTCCTTCCTTCTCTCCATTCTTCCACCTGTCTTATCCCTCCTCCCTCCAGCCGTCCATCCCCCCTCTCCAATATAACCTTTTTTTTGACAGGCAGAGTGGACAGAGAGAGAGAGAAAGAGAGAGAGAGAGAGAGAAAGGTCTTTCTTTTGCCGTTGGTTCACCCTCCAATGGCTGCCGCGGCCGGCGCGTTGCGGCCGGTGCACCGCGCCTATCCGATGGCAGGAGCCAGGTACTTATCCTGGTCTCCCATGGGGTGCAGGGCCCAAGGAGTTGGGCCATCCTCCACTGCACTCCCTGGCCATAGCAGAGAGCTGGCCTGGAAGAGGGACAACCGGGACAGAATCCGGTGCCCCAACCGGGACTAGAAACCAGTGTGCCGGCGCTGCAAGGCGGAAGATTAGCCTAGTGAGCCACGGCCCCGGCCTCCAATATAACCTTCTCTTTCCTCCCTTCCTCTCTCCCTCCCTCCGTCTTATTCCTCCCTCCATCTGTCCATCCCCCGTCTCATTGCTCCATCCGTCCGTCTGTTTGTCCATCTAAGCATCCGTATCCATCTGTCCATCTCCCTCTCTGTGTCCGTCTCATTGCATCCACCTCAGCTCGTCTCATCTCACTGCCCATCATCCCCTCTGTCCATCCATCAGTCTCCTCCATCTCCTCCCCCCAAGTCATCCATCTGTCTCCTTCCTCATTCCTCCCTCCCTCTCTCCTTCCCTCCCCCCATCTCATGCCTCTCTCCACTTCCGCCATCTTCCATTCACTCGCCCTCATGATCCCATCCATTTCCCCTGCCCACTTCCCCCCCTCCTACTCCACCACTGTGTTGGGGTTATTGATCCATGGTATTGTGTATATGGGAGCATGAAAATGTCTAATGGAAACTTTCAAATAAGAAATTGCAGTTTTGGTGATAGATGCTATGATGGGGTAGGTACATGGGATGTTAGGGGAAGCGTAAAAGAGTGAGTGTTGGGTCCAGCGTTGTGGCACAGCGGGTACAGCTACAGCCTGCGATGCCGGCACCCCTTATGGGAGTTGGTTCAAGTCCTGGCTGCTCCACTTCTGACCCGGCTTCCTGCTAATGTGTCTTGGAAAGCAGTGGTGGATGGCCCAAGTCCTTGGCTCCCTGCACCCACGTGGGAGACCAGCAGGAAGCTCCTGGCTTCAGTCTGGCCCAGCCCTGGCTATTGCAGTCATTTGGGGAGTGAACCAGCAGATGGAAGATCAGTCTCTCTCTCTCTCTCACACACACTCACACTCACACTCACACTCACACTCATTCACTCACTCTGCCATTCGAGTATGTATGCATCTAAGAGTGAGTGTTATGGAGGAATTCTCCATGAAAGACAATAAACCATTTGCTTCTGGTGGACTGAGGCCAGCGCATCCCACGTCACGGGACCCAGTCACGCAGTAGCGTGTGGTCTTAGCTCCCAGACTGAGTGTCCCCAGACACTGTTCTCGTCCGTGGTCCACATCCGCTCACCAAATTCTCACTGAGTGGTTGGGTTTCTAGATAATTCGAGGTAATTCTAGATCACCTTCAGCTGGAACTGCTACAAATCATTTTCTCCTCTCTCAAATAGTGAGTTTGATCTTGACCCTGGGCTCGTTCTAGTTCAGCCGTCTGAGGCCATGGAGAGCAGTGACTGCTCTGGTGAGGCCCTGGGGGTGCGGAGATGCAAATGAAGAAAGCCCACTCTTGCTTTTTCTTTTTTAAAGATTTATTTATTTCAATGGCAGAGTTGCAGACAGGGTGAGAGAGGGGAAAGAGAGAGAGCTTCCATCCACTGGCTCACTCTCCAAATGACCTCAATGGCCAAGACCAGGGCAAGGCAAAACCAGGAGCCATGACCTCCATCTGGCTCTCCCACATGGATACAGGTGCCCAAGGACTTGGGCTGCCTTCCGCTGCTTTCTCAGATGCATTAGCAGGGAGCTGGGTCTGAAGAGGAGCGGCTGGGATTCAAATGGGCGTTCACAGGTGATGCCGGTGTCGCAGGCGGCAGCTTAACCAGCCACGCCACAGCGCCGGCCCTATTCTCCTTTGTAAGGTCCTTACAGACAGTCCACAACGTCACACCCGAACCCTCTGAACTCCTCTGAGTTTCCTCCTTTTCATAGTAAACGGCCACTACTTTAGAAATGTGCTAGCATCATGATGAGGTTTTTGTTTTCAAGTCATCTTATTAAATCTTGAAGTAAAGTTCACAGAAAAATATAACAACTGTGTACCTACTATTGATCTTTCTATTTTTCTGTTTCTTTCATTTTTCTTTTTTTTTTTTAAGATTTATTTATTTATTTGAAAGTCAGAGTTACACAGAGCAAGAAGGAGAGGCAGAGAGAGAGAGAGAGATCTTCCATCCACTGGTTCACTCCCCAATTGGCTGCAACGGCCAGAGTTGCAGCAATTTGAAGCCAGGAGCCAGGAGCTTCCTCCGGGTCTCCCACACGGACTTGGGCCATCTTCTACTGCTTTCCCAGGCCATAGCAGAGAGAGCTGGATTGAAAGTGAAGCAGCCAGGTGTCGAACCGGCACCCATGTGGGATGCCGGCACTGCAGGCACTGGCTTTACCTGCTGTGCCACAGCGCCGAGCCCTTTTTCCTTTTTGTAGGAAAGAGAAGGGCCTGGGTCAGTGTCAGCCCCTTGGCTGCTATCTCTTTGGGGCTGTGCCCATCCCCCACATGGAAGTTTCTCTGCCCCCCACTCTATCGCACATTGGCCCGGCGTTGCGTTGGTTTTTGCTTCCCTGAGTTGCAGAAATGATCCAGTGTGCTTACCTCCTTCCTGCAGCTCATCCTGTCAACACAGTTCATTTCTGAGGTTGACTTGGGTTCTACACAAAGGATCTCCAAAGACCTCAGGAACAGTTCCTGTCATGGAGAAAGGATGCGTGAATTAAGAGAAAATTGCACCAAAATAAATGCATGCCGACTTGGTGCCTCAGAGTAGACCACGTTCCGGCGTGTTCTAAGTGGGGGAGACAGCCCCTGCCTCCCGGGGCGTGCAGAGCAGGAAGTGAGCAGGTGCATGAGTGCCGAGCTGGGAGCCACCTCAGATCAAGAGGAGGGAGGAGATCTCCGTGCACAGAAACTCCTGACCGTGAACTTCATGATTCAGTGGTGCGAGGTCAGCTGAACCGAGGCTCAGAGCAGTCTGGGGGCTCTCACAGAGAGAGCCCCTCTCCTTTTAGGAGGGGCTGGGCAGGTTCCAGAAGCAATTTTGGTCAAACCTCAAAGCAGGAACCTCAGCCTGCCTCGGTGGCTTAGGGCCAATGTGGGGAAGCAAGCTGCAGACGGGGCGGTGCGGTGGGGATGGGAGGAGGACCCACTCTGTCTCTGACTGCCCAGACCTGACACTTGCCTGCCATCTGCAGTTTTCCCCTTGTTTTATTAAAAAAAAAAAAAAAAAGATTTTGAAATTTACAGAGAGAGAGAGATCTCCCAACCATGGTTCACTCCCTAGATGGCCATAGCAGTCAGGGCTGGGCCAGGCTGAAGCCAGGAGCCGGGAGCTGCTTCTGGGTCCCCCACGCAGGTGCAGGACCATCTTTTGCAGCTTTCCCAGGCCATAGCAGAGAGCTGGTTCAGAAGTGGAGCAGCCAGGACTCAAACTGGCGCCCATGTGGGATGCCGGCGCCGCTGGTGGTGGCTGTGCCAGCTACACGATGCTGCCCCATAGTCTGTGTTTTTGTGCTTCTGCAGTTTGCTGGGAATACACAGCAGCACAGGAACAAACCCTGCCTTCTAGATGCTTCCAGAACCTTCCCAAATCTTGGAAGCTCACAGATTGACAAAAGGCAACCTGAACTCAGTCTCTTCTGAGCGTGTGCGTGTTTTCTGTGACTTCACAGCTAGAGGGAAAGATTCCGAAGGACAGAAGAAAAGCCAGAAGAAGAAGCCTCCGTCTGGGATGGAGGAGGCGGCCGGCCGGAAGCTGGTGGGCCACTGGAAGCAGAGCGCCTTCTCCATCCAGCTGGCGGTGATGCCGCTGCTTGCCGGTAGCTAACCCCGTTCCCAGCAGTGTCCGGTGTTCTTGTTGCATGGGGCTGGCGTGTCCACACCCCGATGTTCACGGTGGCTGGGCCCCTGCTCTGTGGCTCCTCATTCCTCTGCCCAGCCTCTCAGGAAAGCGTGTATGTGGGGTGGGGGTGGGGGGCTGGGGGAGATCATTGTCTTCACTGAACAGAGGAGCCCATGAGGCCCGAGAAGCCAAACACGCAGCCCAGGGTCACATGGCCGATGGTCAAACCAGGGCGGGAGCCAGGACTCCTGGACCCCGTGGTGCGAGGAGCCCTGTGCGTGATAAGTGTCCTCCTGTTGTCTGCCAAGACGACACTGCTCCCCAGGAGCCCTTGCTGCGGGTGCTGGCACGGCATCTGGGCGAGGGAGCCAGGTTTCACTGAGAGGTGGACACACGTGCTGCGGGGCTGTGGCACACGCGTTCCAGCTGCTGCGACTGACTTCCCATATCAGAGCGTCGGCCAAGTCCCCGCTGCTCCGCTCCTGATCCAGCTTCCTGCTGATGTGCCGGGGAACGAGGCGGAAGATGCACCGACTGCCCTTGCCACTGAGTCGGGAGAGCAGCCTGACCCAGGCCTGGCCAGTGTGGCCATCTGGGGAGTGAACCAGCAGATGGAAGGGGGGTGTGTGTGTGTGTGTGTCTGTCTGTCTGTCTGTCTGTGTTGTCTATGTCTTTCTCCCCCCACCCCCATCCTGACGGTCTACCTTTTAAATAAAAAGGGAAAAAATTCACATAAAATGCATATTATGAACAAACTGCATGGGTTTCAGCATTGTTTTGCACCAAATGTATCTTTAATTTCATTTTCCAAGACTTTTTTTAAAAAAATTTTTTTTGACAGAAAGTTATAGACAGACAGAAAGGTCTTCCTTCTGTTGGTTCACCCCACAAATGGCCACTATGGCTGGTGCTGTGTATCCAGGTGCTTCCTCCTGGTCTCCCATGCGGGTGCAGGGGCCCAAGCACTCAGGCCATCCTCCACTGCCCTCCCGGGCCACAGTAGAGAGCTGGACTGGAAGAGAAGTAACTGGGATTAGAACCAGCACCCATATGAGATCCCGGCACCACAGGCAGAGGATTAACCAAGTGAGCCATGGCACCGGCCTCCAAGAAGTTTTTTTTTTTTTTTTTTAAGGTTTATTTTTACTTTAAAGATTTATTTTATTTATTTTTTTTTTTGAAAGACAAAGTTACAGAGAGGCAGAGACAGACAGAGAGGTCTTCAATCCGCTGGTTCACTTCCCAGATGGCCACAATGGCCAGAGTTGCACCGATGCGAAGCCAGGAGCCAGGAGCTGCTTCTGGGTCTCCCACGTGGGTGCAGGGGCCCAAGGACTTGGGCCATCCTCCACTGCTATCCCGGGCCATAGCAGAGAGCTGGATCGGAAGAGGAGCAGCCAGGACTACAACCGGCACTCATATGGGATGCCACGCTTCAGGCCAGGGCTTTAGCCCCCTGCACCACAGCGCCGGCCCCAAAGATTTACTTATTTGAAAGGTGGAATTAGGGAGAGAGAGAGATCAATCTTCAGTCCATGGTTCACTCTCCCAATGACCTCAACAGCCAGAGCCGGGCTGATCCAAATCCAGGAACCAGGAGCTTCTTCCAGGTCTCCCATGTGGGTGCAGGGGACCAAGCACTTGGGCCACCTTCTACTGCTTTCTCGGGTGCATTAGCAGGGAGCTGGATTGGAAGTGGAGCATTCAGGACACAAACCAGCAGATGGCAGCTTTACCTGCTAGGCCACAGCTCCCCCCCACCCCCGTACCCAGGAACTTTCTGACATCCCCTGGTCCTTGTGGCAGACTCTGGTCTTGGCCGTGAGGCTGTGCAGTGGTGGGGTTTGGGGTGTTCTGTCGGCCCTGTTACCTCACCAAGGAGAAAACAGTCAGAAAGGGGAAAGAACCCTGACAGGGCATTGGTGGCCTGGTGGGGGTGCGTCTCCAGCCGTGTGCGATCTGTTCTGTCTGTAAACCGCACTCCCTGCCGTCGGGGACACTGTTGGTCTCTGTCCCAGTGGGAGATGAGCCACACTTGCGTTTGGCTCTGATGTGCCGGTTCTGCTCTCCAGCACCGTCTCTGCCCTCACCATTGGCTCACAGCTGTCAGAGCACACGCTGGCAGCGCTTGTCTGTCCTAAGGGGACGACCTGGAACAGCACAGCCCACCCGTGCCTTCTGTGCTGACCCGGACAGTGGCCTTGGCCCCCGGGGATACTGAGCACTTGGGATGTGTCATGTGGTGAAGGAGCTGCATCTCAAATTGTTTTAAGTTCGTGGAGCTACGTATGGCCAGTGGCTACTGTAGTGGTTCTGGAACCCCCAGGGGAGCTTTTAAACCTCCCAGTGGGTGCTGGCGCTGTGGTGCAGTGAGTTGACGCCCTGGCCTGAAGCGCCGGCATCCTGTACAGGCGCTGGTTCAAGGCCTCGCTGCTCCACTTCTGATCCAGCTCTCTGCTCTGGCCTGGGAAAGCAGTGGAGGATGGCCCAGGTCCTTGGGCCCCAGCACCCATGTGGGAGACCAGAAAGAGGCTCCTGGCTCTTGGCTTCCGATCTGCCCAGCCCTGGCCATTGGGGCCATTTGGGGAGTGAACCAGCAGATGGAAGACCTCTCTGCCTCTCCTCTCTCTGTGTAACTCTGACTTTCAAATAAATCTTAAAAAAAAAAAAAAAAACACACACACACACACACCTCCCAACGCATAGGCCACACGCAGGTCTGTTTCGTCAGACTGAGGGGCCCCCATGCGTCAGCGTTCCTTGCTGTGTCCCAGGTGCTGCAGGAAATGCTTAGAGTGCTCGCTGGGAGAGGGCTATCAGGAGTGAATCGGCACAGTTGAGCTGGTTTGGGAGCTCCCTTTGAAGTGTGTGGAACCTTTTTCATGGGCTCCCTCTGTGCTTCGGGGGCTGGCAGGGTGGAGGTTTAACACTGTGTGTGTCTCCCAGGGTGGCATACCATCATGAGTCGCGGCAGTGAGAAGTCTGCCAACGTCTTGGATTGCCTTCTAACACTGAGGACGGAAGTTCCCATCATGACCGAGGAGCAGAAGCAGGACTTAAACCCCCTGATCATAAAGATCGAGAGCGCCTCCTGCCTTCCGTCGCAGCCTGTGCCCATTCCCGAGCTGGAGGTGAGAAGCAGCCAGGCCGGCGGGCGAGGGCTCCTCCTCCCCCCCAGCAGCTGCCCCGCACCCAGCACCCTGCTGCCCCCATGTCCTGACGTGAGCGATGTGGTTAGCATCCACACTTGACCATTTAGGATCCCGCAGTGAGACGTGAAGTGCTGAGGGGCTGCAGCACCCAGCTCAGTGGCTGCTCCTTGGGAACCCGCGAGGGGCAGCAGTGCTGCTGATCTGGGAGTTGTTTCTTCCCTCTCCTGATGGGTCCCTGTCTCCTGCATTCCCTGTCTGTCTTTCCCTTGGTTTCCCCTGTGTTTTTTCTGGAGCACAGCTTGGAATAGCTGTGCTTGAGTGAAGGTTGTTGGGAGACGTCTTTCCTGAGATTTTATGTCTACAAATGTCTGTGTTGTACCCTTAGATTTGATTGATAGTTTGGCTGGGTATACAATTTCAGGTTAAAAATGATTGTGCTTTACTGTTTTGAAGGCACTGGTCTGTTCTGTTCTTTTCTTTCTTTCTTTCTTTCTTTCTTTCTTTCTTTCTTTCTTTCTTTTTCTTTCTTATGTTCTTTGGTGGATCTTTGTATGTAACCTGTTTTTTTCTTCTCTTAAAGCTTGTAAACTCTTTTTTTTATATTTTCTGGAATTATTATTTGTGTGCCAGTCTATGTACATATGCATAATTTAATTTTGAAAAAAAGATTCATGGGAACTTGCAAAGACACTGCAGTGAGGTCCTGTGTACCCCTCATGCAGCTCCCCGTGGTTACATGTTACATAACCAAAGCACAGCATCAAGATCGGGACACTGACAGGGGGCCAGTGATGTATGTAGTTAGGCCGTTTTAGATAGATTTTATGTGCTCTGCAGACTAACTGCATTCAGGATACAGAAATATTCTGTTACCACGAAGATAACCCTTAGGGCATCCTCTTACAGTCCCAGCGCTGCCTTTACTACATCCCACTAGTGCTCACCACTAAGTGGTTCTCCATCTGTGTGATTTTGTCAGTTTGGGAATGTTATTGTTGTGGATTGAACTGTCTGTTCCCAGAAAGATCCACTGAGCTCCTAAGTCTCAGTACCTGAGAATACGGCCTGGGGCAGGAAGAAGGTCTTTACACGTACAGTTCAGGTGACATGAGCTCGTTAGGGTGGGCCCTGACCCAGTATGACTGGTGCGCTATGAAAAGGGGAATTTGGACATTAGAAGCAGGTGCACACGGGGTAAGACGATGTGAAGAGATGTAGGGAGAATGCCGAGTGCCAGGTGTGTAGGGGAGTTAGGCTGCCACAGCTCAGGAATGGTCTGGGGCTAGCAGAGTTCAGAAGAGGCCAGGAAGAACCTTCCCTGGCACCTCCGGGGGAACACGGCTCTGCCAACAGCCTGATTTCTGACTCCTAGCCTTCAGAAATGCTGGACAATCAATGTATGGGTTTTTAAAAATACCTTTTTGACAGCATTCTTATTTATTTATTATTTTTTAAAGATTTATTTATTTGAAAGGCAGAGTTACAGAGAGACAGAGAGAGAGGTCTTTGATCTACTGGTTCATGCCCCAAATGGCTGCAACAGCTGGAGCTGCACTGATCTGAAGCCAGGAGCCTTCCCTGGGTCTCCCATTTGGGTACAGGGGCCCAAGGACTTGGACCATTTTCTTCTGCTTTCCCAGGCCACAGCAGAGAGCTGGATTGTAAGAGGAAGAGCCAGGATTTGAACCGGCACCCATATGGGATGCCGGCACTGCAGGCAGTGGCTTTACCTGGTACATCTCAGTGCCAGCCCCATAAATACTTTTTTCAAAGATGTATTTATTGATTTGAAAGTCAGAGTTACACAGAGAGAGAAGGAGAGGCAGAAAGAAAGGTCTTCCATCTGCTGGTTCACTCCCCGGGGGCCATAACCCCAGAGCTCTGCCAATCCAAAGCCAGGAACCAGGAGCGTCTTCTTGGTCTCCCACGTGGGTGCAGGGGCCCAAGGACTTGGGCCATCTTCTACTGCTTTCCCAGGCCATAGCAGAGAGCTGGATCGGAAGTGGAGGAGCTGGGACTCGAACTGGCACCCACACAGGATGCCAACACTTCAGGCAGCAGCTTTACCCGCTATGCCACAGCGCTGGCCCTCCCATAAATATTTTCTATCAGTGTGGGACTTGGCTTTAGTTTTTTTAGTAGTGTTTTTGATGAAATCTGGTTTATCAACTTTTTCTATTAATCATCCTTATTAGATCCCATTAAATCTTTCTCACCCCAAGTTCATGAAGACCTTCTCCTGTGCCTTCTGGCAGAAGATTCCCTGTGATTTTAGCTTTAGTGTTATCTCTGTGATGTGCTTTATTGACCACAATAATGCTGTATTTCTCTATTGAGAGCTGCTTTAATTTCCCTCTGCATTATTTTTTAGTTGTCAGTTATATTTAATTTCTTCATAAGTATTTTCTGTTTTTATGCTAACGTAAATGGTAGTGTAAAAATTCTACTTTAAACTGTTCTTTGCCAGTATATAGAAATATAAGGAGTCTTCAAAAAGCATTTGGGAAATGATTACTATGGAAAAACTATGTTTGCGTTTCAGGGTTTTGTCAGCACGAAAATTAACTTCTCCTTTAATTCCGTCCCTATGAAGTTTCTGAAGTACCCTCACCCAGGTGTGGGAGGACACGAGACCTGTCTGTGCGGCCCTCCCAACAATACTAACTCGTATGAATTGAGCCCTTGTGTCCCGCCAGCCCCTCCTGCCACGCACGCGATGCCGTCCTGACGATGACCTTGCACTGGGGGCACTCCTGGGGGCCTTGTGCAGAGGAGGGCGCTCAGGCTCCCAGGGCCACAGGCAGTGAGTGTGGCCCTGGGATTTGCATTCCTCCTGGGGAGCCTCACTTCCTGGGGGAGCGGAGTGGCTGCGGCCGCAGCCAGGTGACCGGCTGTCACCCTGCTCTCTCGTAGAGGCTGTGTATGCCTGTGTACTGCAGGTACCAGTTCCACAACACTCCGATCCACACGACCGAGGGGGAGCCCCACGCAACCCACATTCACTTCCAGGATATCAACGTCGTCTTCCTCGGGGCGATGCACCCCAGTGACCTGAGGGAATACCTGGAAGGCCCCCCCATGGTGGTGGAAGTTCATGACCGGGACCGGAAGTCGGAAGACTATTCGCAGAAGCCCAGTGTGTTTGGCGAGGACCCCCTGGATTTGTACCTCAACCTGCCTTCCATAATCTCCCCTAGAGAGACAGAGGACAACCCATTTGAGTCCCAGAAGAAGATGTGGGACCCTTACGGGGTTGCCCGGGTCAGTTTTGCTGACCTCCTTCTGGGCCACAAGTTCTTGGACCTGGATGTCCCTATCCACAGCTGCGAACCCAAGCTCATAGACCCCAGGGAAGACAGTAGCCTCAGGAAGGTTGGGGGCTTCCGGGTCCCCAAAGATGGCCTCCACCATGGCCCAATGCCCATGGGCAACTACCTGGATGCTGAATCGCAGCTGAAGCTTCGGGTGGACATCACAGTGCCACTGAAGGCTGGGGCCAAAGCCTCCGACCTGGACCTCCTAGGCTCCCCGTTTGGCCGCATCGTCATACTGTTGGACCACAAGAAGCTGTTCCTCCTGCACAGCCTGCTGGAAGACATCACCATGGTCAACGCCAAGGCGCTGGACCTGGGCTCCTACCCCATCAAGAACATCCAGCAGATCCTCTCGGCCTTCAAGGTGCGGGTGAAGATCCAGGAGCAGCAGCACCTGGACGTGCTCACCGGCTTCCACCTGCTGGATGGGGAGATCCACCTCTTTGTCCTGGAAGGCCTGGCCGACCAAGGCCTGAGGCAGCTCTGGGAGGGCCTCCAGCACCGGTACGTGGCTGGTTTTGCATTCTGCATAAAGGTGATAGGTGGATGGGGCTGGGCGGAGGGGTGGGGGTGGGGGCGAGTGGAGAGGTCTCTTGAAGCCAGTCCAGGATCAGTGTCGTCAGCTGTGAGGGGGAGAAGTTGGCTCCGTTCCGGTGTTTGATCAGGGATTTTCCCAGGGCTCAGTGAGTGGGCTGGAGGAAGGGGAGAGGGGATTGCCTTTGGTGGAAGTGAGGAATGTGAGGGTCTGCTGAATGCAGAGGGGGCTCTGGATGGCAGAGCCCAGGGTCACCTCAGCCGTAAGGGAGCAGAGCTCTCTGTATTGTGTTTTGACTCAGCGCCGGGAAGACGACTGGGATTCTTTGGAAGGAACAGGGCCCTCTAGGCTGTGGGCAGCTGCTGTTTCCCAGATACCTGCAGGGGCACCGTGGTGGCCGCTTGGCAATAATTCTCTGCCTCTGCAGTTCACAGGTGTCTTAGTTTGGGAAAATAGAGTCTCCCTCGTTTTCTCTGGAGGGCCCCTCTGCTCTCAGAGTGCAGGTGCCCCAAGCCCTAGATGTTGATGGAAGGGAAGGCAGAAGGGGTTTTGTTGTTGTTTTGTTTTTAGTAGAAATTTTATTTATTTGAGAGGTAGAGTTAGAACGAGAGACAGAGAAAAATGTCTTCCATCCATTGATTCACTCCCCAGATGGGCACAAAGGATAGAAGTTGGCTGATCCGAAGCCAGGAGCTTCTTCCAGGTCTCTCACGCGGGTACAGGGACCCAGGGACTTGGGCCATCTTCTGCTGCTTTCCCAGGCCATAGCAGAGAGCTGGATAGGAAGAGGAGCAGCCAGGACTAGAACCTGCGTCCATATGGGATGCTGGTACCGCCAGGCAGAGGCTTAGCCCACTGCACCACAGCACTGGCCCCCATGCAGAAGTTAAGTCTGTCCACCCAGGAGGATGTGGCAGTCCTGCTGTGCTGTTGGGCCAAGAGGCACCAGGGAGAAGCTGGCCTGATGTCATGTTCTCTGCCCCAGAGAACTGAAAACCTAAGTCCACACAAAACCCTATACACCAGTGTTCATAGCAGCACCATGAATAATAAAAAAAGAGGAGGAGGAAAGGACCCACATGTCCATGAACTGGTTAAACAATATTAGTAATAGACATGCGATAGAATGTTACTCATTTATAAAAAAGAATGGAATACTGATCAACCTGGATAAACTTTGAAAATGTTATACTGAAAGGCCACAAGTCGTGTGATTCCGTTTCTATTCAACGCCCAGAATAGGTAAATGTGTAAATAGAGAAGGATATCAGTTGTTGCCAAGAACTTGTGCAAGAGGCAAGGGTGGATGAGCGGTAAAGAGTTTATTTCTGGAGTGGTCGGATGTTCTAGAATTGCAGTTTGCAGTTGCTCTGCCTCGTGAATGCACTACAAACAACTGTGCACTTTGAAAGGTTGGATTTCGGTGTGTAGTGAAGAGTTTGGCTCCAGGGGAGACGAGCCTTTGCCCTCTGCTCCTGGCAGGTGATCTCTGTCCCAGCTGATCTGAGTGTGTGTCTAGGACGGTGGTGGACTGCCCACCTGCATCTTAGGGTTGGATGACCACACCTGCAGTCATAGGCTGGAGGCCGGCTCTGCCAGAGAGGCCAACAATGTGACTTAGGATGGACTCATTAGTTTTCAGGCCTTTTTTTAAAAATTTCTAATATAAGCAGTAAAGCTACAAATTTCCCTCTTAGGTCATGCTATAACTTCATCTCCTAAATTCAGATGCTATGTATTTTCATTATTAGTTCAAAAATACATAATTTCCATTACAATTTTTTTCGACCCTCAGGTTATTTTGAAATATGTTTAGGTAGCAGGGTTAACTGATTGATGATACACTTGAATTCAGTCTCCAAGTCAACTTATACTGCATGATCTGAAGCCCCCAGCCTTGACATGTGATTTCTACAATGTTGCAAATCTGAGGGGAATAAACACACTAAAACTACTGAACTATACACTTTGAGTAGGTGACTTTTCTGCAGTGAGATGCTTGAGAGCTGGCTGGATCTACAAAGTCAGATAATAGTAAGTGCTGACAAGACGGTGGCGAAATTCAAACTGTCACTCACTGCTGGGAGGAGCGTAGGTGCAGCCACTTTGCCTGGAACAGAGTCTGGCAGTTGACTGAACACGGACTCACCTTATGACCTAGAAATCTCACTCCTAGATTTACACCCAAGAGAAGGGAAAGCATAGGTCCACACTGAACGTGAATGTGAATGTTCGGAACAGTCGTATTTATAGTAGCTGCAGTGGCTGCTGAGTGGATAAACAAACTGTGATATGTAGATGCAAGGGAATATCATTGGGAAGTAAAAGGAATGAAAAATTGAAACATCGTACCCCATGTATGAACCTTGAGATAATTATGCTAAGTAGAGGCTGGCACGGTGGCATCAGGGCTAAGCCTCTGCCCACAGTGCCAGCATCCCACTCGGCACCCCGGCTGTTCCTCTTCCAGTCCAGCTCCCTGCTATGGCCTGGGAAGGTAGAAGATGGCCCAGGTGCTTGGGCCCCTGCAGCTGAGTCTCCCACATGGAAGAAGCTCCTGGCTTCTGGTTTCAGATTGGTCCAACTCTGGGCCGTAGCAGCCATTTAGGGAGCGAACCAGCAGATGGAAGACCTTTCTCTCTCTGCCTCTCTCTCTGTAACTCTACCTCTCAAATAAATAAATAAAATCTTTTTTTTTTAAGTATGCTAAGTAGAGACAGCCCAACGAGGTATGGGAAGGGTGTGTGCAGCAGCCCTGCAGGTGGCCACAGTGCACAGGGTGGGTGCCAGGGCTGGGGGGGGTGCGGCGAGTAGCGTTTCCATCACCCCCAAACCCGCTTCCGGACCTCAGGCTCTGAAAGGTGTTCTCTACCTGACAGCATTTACCGCACGATCTGCCTCTGGTTTGTTTTCTCAGCAGCTGCGATGACAGCACAGCACAGAGGCTCTGGCAGACGGCGGAGGCCCCCAGTGCCCCGAAGCTGCAGCGCGAGGTGCGATCTTATCTTGCAGGATCCCCGAGGAGTCGGAGAAGGGCAAGTTCAAGGTGCTGTACAACTCAGAGCTGCGCTTCCGTCACCGCCTCTACGGGGACCTGGACACCCTGCTGTGCCAGGTGCACCTCTTCAAGCCCGTGTCGCTGCTCATGCGGCAGGCGGCGCTCTACGTGCGCCACCAGGTGCCCAGGAGCGTTTTCCGGGCGCTGGCCAGGTGGGCCCTGCAGGCACGTGGGCTAGGGAAGGGCGGTGCTCCCTGTGCAGGCAGTGGATGCCCAGCCAAAGCGCTTGCTGCGTCCCAGGGGGCCAGGGCGAGGATGGCTTCGTGCCTATCTGAGAGGGGAGGAAGCCAAGCTGGGAAAGGCCAAGGGGCAGGCTGGGTCCCTCAGCCAGTGACAGGCGGAGTCTGTGAGCAGCAGGCAGACCCAGAACTGGTAACCTGGACAGTGTCAGTGGCCCCAAACGCCATGCATGCCAGGCCCCGGGGAGGGCACCAAGGGGCAGTCTTCGGGCGATGAGGCTGTGTGCACAGGAGGCTCCGAGGTCCGCACTGCTCACGGCGTGGTGGAGGTGGGGCAGGTGAGAAGTGAGGAGCAGGTGGGAGAGGCCTTGGCTTGTGGGGCCCAGAGGGAAGCCAGGGAAAGGGGTGTCTGCTGGGAGTCCAGGCTCATCAGCTGCAGTCCGAGGTCCTCATTGCGCTTTGTGAGCTGGTACCAGCTGCGTGGCACCTCGGCGATTTCGCTCCTGCTGTCACACAGGGGCCGTGTACCTTGTTGCAGGCAGGTGAGGTGAGTGGGTGGTGCTTCTCCGTTCCAGGATCCACGACATCTGCTACAGCAGCACCAGGCTCAGGGAGGTGATTGTGGGAGACCTGCTGCCGTCCTCCGCCATGATCAAAGACCTGAGCCAAGAGTTTGGGATCCCCATCTCGCGGGAAGAACTTTCGGAGGAAACACTGTCAGCCATACCCCTTGAGCCCAGCCCCAATCTCGAGGACTTCCAAAGTCGGACCTCCACCCTCCCCGAAGAGATCCACGCCCACCAGGAGAAGTACCTGCGGTGGCGGAACACGGTACTCAAGAACAGAGGCCAGCACAGCCTGATCCAGGTGGGCCTTCTCCCCACTGATGGCGTCAGGGTCCCCCGGACCCCCTGGGACCCCGGGCCTGGGGCACCAGGCCAGGTGGGCAGGAAGTGCAGGGTGCGGAGCCGTGCCGGAAGTATCTCGTCCTGGCCCTGGCTTACGAGGCCATTCCTGAGAGCTCGGGAGGATGTTGTCGGGGTGTGACCGCACGGCTGCTCCCAGGGTTGGTGTCGGGGACTGTCGGGCCTCGTGCAGAACATCCTGGTGGGGGCCAGCAACACAGCAAAGAATCCGGTCTTTGAGACCAGGGGAGGAGAGAGGGTGAGAACGGGGAGGTGAGGGGAGCTGGGTGCTGCACGGTCATGGCGGCGGCGCTGTTGGCCTGGCCGCACTCCCTGCCCCCAGTCTTCATTGGAAACAGCAGCCCCCTGCCAGCCGGGGCCGGGTCCCTTCTCTGTGGGACACAGAGAGCGGTTTTTCATCTTTAAAAAGGACCAGTTCTTGGGTTTCCTCGTCTTGTTTTTTCTGTCTTCCTGATTCATGTGCTTCAACTTTAATTTTTATACTTAAAAACTTACTTTAGTCCTTTCTGCGACTTCCTTTTTATTCTTTCCTGTTAGTAATGCTCGTACTCAAGGTTGTGACCTTTGCTGTGTGCATCCCCGGCCACATTCAGCAAAGGGCACTAGGTACTGTCTTCTGGTTGTCACTTGCCTTAAATTTCTTAGAAATTATAGAGCAAGACCCAAGTATGTGCCTGTTAGAAAGTCTAGCAATAGTCGGAATATTCCTCCCCCCACCTCCTCGCTCCATTACATATGCACAAGCAGACGTTATAGTCATTCATGGGTTAATCCCATCTTATTTGTTTGTTAGCACTTTTTATGCTCTAATATTACTTGTACATATGTATGGAGCACAGTGTGGTAATTTGAGAACATGTGCCCATCGACATTATGTAATGATCAAATTAGGTTAGTGTTCCATCTTCCTAAAGCACTCTCGGAATCCATAAATAGCTGTGGGTGCAGTGGGCTACTGCAGGCAATGTGTGCTGTGTCCTGACTCAAGCAGGTGGCTCCACTCCTTGTCACCGTGCTGTTGGGGCCTTTGAGCTCCCATCTTCTGCTGCAGAACGCGCGGTACCGTGAACTGCAGGCACAGGGCTGGCACTGACTCCTGTCCAGCTGTGTTTCAGCGCCCACTGCCCAGGCGCCCCTGGCCTCTCTCTCCTGCAGCTTTCCCAGCCTCCAGCACTCACAGAGGGGCCTTCTTCCCACCTCAGCGTCCACATGAGAGAGAACATGTGAAATCTGTCTCTGTGTCCACCTTACTTCCCTTAACATGCCAGTCCCCAGTTCTGTCCTCGTTGCTGCAAACGATATCATTGTTTCTGATGACTGGCAGTCCGCTGTGTATGTGCCACGTTTTCTTCTTGCATTCACCTGCTGGTGGGCGTCACGGCTGATCCCGTATCTTGTGTATTGTGCTGCATTAGACATGGGAGCGTGCGATTCTCTTTGAGACACTGATTTCATTTCCTTCAGATAGATGCCCAAGGAGGTGGCGTGGCCAGATGACGTGTTAGGTCTGTGGTAGTTTTTTGAGGAACACTGCTACCATTCTCCACAATGCGTGTTCTAATTTACACTCCTGCCAACACTGTCTGTTTCCCTTTTTCCCCACATCCTTGCCTGCATTAAAAAGAAAAAAATCAGTTCTTCCAATCCAGAAACAGGGGAGGTCTTAACATTTTTTCAAGTGCCGCCTTTGGGGCTGGCGCCATGGCTCCCTTGGTTAATCCTCTGCCTGGCATCCCATATGGGCACCGGGTTCTAGTCCCAGTTGCTCCTCTTCCAGTCCAGCTCTCTTCTGTGGCCCAGGAGGGCAGTGGAGGATGGCCCAAGCCCTGCACCCACATGGGAGACCAGGAGGAAACACCTGGTTCCTGGCTTCAGATCGGCACAGCACCAGCTGTAGTGGCCATTTGGGGAGTGAATCAATGGAAGGAAGACCTTTCTCTCTGTCTCTCTTTCTCACTGTCTATGACTCTACCTGTCAAATTAAAGAAACATAATAATGACTTCTTCAGTTTATTCTATTGGTGATTGATTTTCATTGTTGAGGTTTCTCTCCTCCTTTGTTCCCATTATCCTAGGTAATTTGGTTATTTTTTGTAGTTATTATGAATGGGCCTGTTTGAGGAATTTTTCTAAATGAGTTCATTACTTGTGTATAAAAATGCTACTGCTTTTGAATGTTGATTTTGTATCATACAACTGTACTGATTTTTTTCTCAAAGTCTTTTGGGGGAAGTCTTGAGGATTTTTTTCCCCCACGCAGAATCACACATCTGCAAGCAGATACTTTGACTTCTTCCCCATTTCTGTGCGTTTTATTTTTCTTGCACACTTGCTGTGGTGCAAAGACTTCTGCTATTATGTTGAGTTAGAGGTGTGTGTGTCCTTTTGTAGTTCCAGAACTGAGACATGCTTTCCGCTTTTCCCTACGAAGTATGATGCTGGCTGTGGGTTTGTCATGTGTAGCCTTTATTTTGTTGGTATATGATCCTACCATATAAGAAATTACTCGGGATTTTGATCATCAATGGATGTGGGATATTTTCTAGAGCGTTTTCAACAGCTGGTGATGTTTATGCTTCACTCTGTTGACGTATTGTGTAACATTTTATTTCCATATGGTGAGCTATCCTCACAGCCTGGGGATAAATCCACCTGATCCTGGCAAATGATCTTTTTAATATGCTGTTAGATTCCATTGGTCCTTTTTTTGAGGATTTCACGTTCATGTTCATCAGAGCTACTGGCCGTAGTTTTCTGTTGTGTCCTGGTTTGGTTTGGCAGAGGTAATGTTGACCTTGTGGACAGGAGTTGGGAAAGGTTCCCTCCCTTGGCATTTTTTGGAATTGTTTGAGAAGGACTGGTGTTAATTCTTGGAAAGTTTGCTGGAACTCAGCAATGAAGCATCTGGTCCTGGATTCTTCGTCGGAAGACTTTTTTTTTTTTTTAAGATTTGTTTATTGGAAAGTCAGAGTTACAGAGAGGAGAGGCAGAGAGGCAGAGAGAGGGAGGAAGAGAGGGAGAGGGAGAGGGAGAGGGAGAGGGAGAGGGAGAGGAGATAGAGATCTTCCATCTTCCATCTGCTGGTTCACTCCCCAGTTGGCCGCGACAGCTGGAGCTGCACCAATCCGAAGCCAGGAGCTTCTTCCGGGTCTCCTATGCAGGTGCAGGCCCCAAGCACTTGGGCCATCTTCTGCTGCTTTCCCAGGCCACAGCAGAGAGCTGGATCGGAAGTGGAGCAGCCGTGTTGACTCTGCAGGCAGCAGCTTTACCCACTACACCAGAACACCAGCCCGATCCTTTGTGTTTCTGTGACATCCGTGGTAACAACTCCTTTTTCATCTCTCATCTTAGTTATTTGAGCTTTCTCTTTTTTTTTCTTGGTTAATCCAGATAAAGATTTCTTGGGCCGGCACCGTGGCTCACTTGGTTAATCCTCTGCCTGCGGCGCCGGCATCCCATGTGAATGCCGGGTTCTAGTCCCGGTTGCCCCTCTTCCAGGCCAGCTCTCTGCTGTCGCCCAAGTGCTTGGGCCCTGCACCCACATGGGAGACCGGGAGGAGGTGCCTGGTTCCTGGCTTTGGATCAGTGTGGCTCCGGCCGTGGCAGCCATTTGGGAGGTGAGCCAACGGAAGGAAGACCTTTCTCTCTGTCTCTCTCATTGTCTAACTGTATCTGTCAAGTAAAAAAAAAAATTTCCCAATTTTATTTTTTAAAAAACTATTCATTAATTTCTTTATTTAAATTTTTGCTTTGATCCTTGTTTTTCTCTCCTCCCACTAATTTGAGGTTTGGCTTTGTTACTCTTCTAGCTTCTTGAGATGTATCATTTAGGTAGTTAATTGGAAATTTTTTTTAAATGTAGGTGCTTGTTACTGTAAACTTTCTGGGTACTGCTTTTGCTAAACCTCATAAGTTTGGCTATGTTGCATGTCTGTTGTCATTTCAAGAAATTTTACAATTTTGTGATTCCTTCAACTTCCACTGATTATCATGCTGCTCACTCTGTGTTATTTGTATGACTCCTAAAGTTTGTTTTGTTGTTAGCTTTATTCCATTGCGGTCATAAATGATACATGACTCAAGTCATTTGAAAATACAGTAGCTACTGACATTTTTAAAGGTGTATTTTTTTATTTGAAAGGCAGAATCACACAGAGAGGAGAGAGAGAGAGAGAGAGAGAGAGAGAGAGATTGATTGATTGATTGAGATAGATCTTCCATCCATGGGTTCACTCGCCAGATGGCTGCCATTGCCAGGGCTGGGCCAGGCTGAAGCCAGCAGCCAGGAGCTTCCTCCAGGTCTCCCACCTGGGTGGCAGGGCCCACACATTTGGACCACCTTCTGCTGCTTTTCTCAGGCCATTAGCACAGAGATGGATTGGAAGTGGAGCAGCCGGGACAGGAACTGAAATCCATATGGGAGCCTGGCATTGCAGGCGGTGGCTCCACTCGCTAGGCCACACACTGTTCCCTAAGAATTTCGTGAGACTAATTTTGTGACCAAATATACGGTTGATTATGGAGAACATTCTAGGGGATGAGAGTTGTATTTGGTCGTGTTAGATGAATGTGCGATGTTTGATAGTGCATTTGTCTGTGGCAGAGTTTAACTCTGATGTGTCTACGTTGATACTTTTGTCTGGATGACCTGCCCATTTATGAAACAGGGATGTTGAAGTTCCCCACTATTACTGCATGAAAACACTTTTCTCCATTTAGAGTTGATGTATTTTGTATAAAATTGGGTGCTGTGGCATTAGATGCATGTATCTTCTCGCTGAATTGATTGCTTGATCAAAATACTCTCTTTTTGCCTTGAGACTCTGGGTGTCTCATATAAGGATAGCTGCTTATCCTTACCTGTTCTGTTTTTAACTACAATGAAGTATCCGACACAGGTTCTTCATGAAGCGGAGAGGTTTGTTCTGGCTCATGGGTCTGAAGGTTCAAGTCCGAATTGGACAGCACGGTTGGCTTGGCTTCTCTCAGGCCCAGAGTGAGGGAGTGAGTGCAGAGGAGGGTCACATGACGAGACTCGGGCTTCGATGACTGACTCACAAGAACGACCTCTGAGGGCCGCTCCAGAGCCCCGGGGACCTCGCACAGAGCCCTGGGGACCTCGCACAGAGCCCCGGGGACCTCGCACAGAGCCCATGCCCCCAAATCCTAACTGGATTGTTTTTACCCCGTTACCTTGTGACGGGGATACTTGTGACTGCAGTTTAAAATCCTGCAGGAGTTTGGGACGCAAGCCACGTTCAAACTGTGGCAGTCCACAGCCATGGGCACAAACCCGTGTCCCTGCACACGCAGCATGCAGTCATTCGGAAGTCTTAACTCACTGCCGCAGCAACTTCAGAGTTCAACGTCTCTTGTGCAAGCCAAGGCAAACTTCTCCAACTGGGAGCCTGTAGAAAGCCGAGCTCTGTACTTCCAGGAAAAGGGTAGGCACACACACTTTTTTTTTTTTTTTTTTTTTTTTTTGACAGGCAGAGTGGACAGTGAGAGAAACAGAGAGAAAGGTCTTCTTTGCTGTTGGTTCACCCTCCAATGGCCGCCGCGGCCGGCGCGCTGCGGCTGGCGCACCGCGCTGATCCGATGGATGGCAGGAGCCAGGTGCTTCTCCTGGTCTCCCATGGGGTGCAGGGCCCAAGTACTCGGGCCATCCTCCACTGCACTCCCTGGCCACAGCAGAGAGCTGGCCTGGAAGAGGGGCAACCGGGACAGAATCCGGCGCCCTGACCAGGACTAGAACCCGGTGTGCCGGCGCCGCAAGGCAGAGGATTAGCCTAGTGAGCCGCGGCGCCGGCCACGCACACTTCTTTTAAAGATTTATTTTATTTATTTGAAAGACAGAGCTACAGAGAGAGGTAGAGACAGTGAGAGGGGTCTTCCATCCGAGGGTTCACTCCCCAGATGGCTGCATTGGCAGAAGCAGTGCCAATGCGAAGACAGGAGCCAGGAGCCTCTGCCGGGTTTCCCACATGGGTGCAGAGGCCCAAGGACTTGGGCTATCCTCTACTGCTTTCCCAGGCCATAGCAGAGAGCTGGATCGGAAGTGGAGCAGCCGGGACTAGAACCAGTGCCCATATGGGATGCTGGTGCTTCAGGCCAGGGCGTCAACCCACTGCGCCACAGTGCCGGCCCCTAGGGCACACGTTTGACTTCCAGAAGTGGGTAACAGAAAAGTAGAAAGTGTTACTCAGGCCCAAGGCAGTCTGAAGCCCAGCAGGCAGCCGTGACGTCCTCAACCGCGCATCCTGGGCACAGGGTGGTCAGGCCTCCGCACCCAGTCCCGTCACCGTGGATCTGCTTGTCTCCAGCTCACTGGGTGCTTCCTGGAGGGGCGCCCATTCACTGCTCTCACCCACGCTGCCACTGGGCACTGCCCTAGTCTGGGCTCTCTGCAGGGGCACCACCCCAGAACAGGTCTGTCCTGGGCCCCCAGGACGTCAGAGACATCCTTTGAAATCTAAGTGAGGGGAAGTGAGGGCCAGCACTGTGGCGCAGCAGGTTGATGCCCTGGCCTGAAGCGGCGGCATCCCATATGGGCACTGGTTCTAGTCCCAGCTACTCCTCTTCCAATCCAGCTCTCTGCTATGGCCTGGGATGGCAGTAGAAGATGGCCCAAGTCCTTGTGCCCCTGCACCCACATGGGAGACCAGGAAGAATCTCCTGGCTCCTGGCTTTGGATTGGCACATCTCTGGCCGTGGCGGCCATTTGGGGAGTGAACTATTGGATAGAAGACCTCACTCTCTCTCTCTCTGCCTCTCCTCTCCTCTGTGTAACTCTGACTTTCAAATAAATAAATAGATTTTTTTTTAAATCTAAGCAGGGAACCTCCATGGCCCTGTTGGGGTCCACCCACGTGGCTGCCCTTGGAGGCAGCACACAGGTGTCTCTGGCTTTCTCCCGTGGTCTTTCAGTGTGTGTGTGTGTGTGTGTGTGTGTGCGCGCAGCTTTCCCAGAGAAGTGAGCTTCTTGTAGGAGCATGTCACTGGGTCTGGGCCAATTTTGTATTCATTCACACTGTACCTAACTGGGAACTGTGGTCTGTTAACATTCAAGGCTATTGTTGGAAAGTAAGCACAGAATCTTGTCATTTTAAAATGTCGTCATAGTTTTTGCTCCTGGACTGTGGTGGGGTGAGCGTGACAAGGTTCGCTTCTGCTGTGTCTGCACTCCTGGTGGCTCTACACTTTGACCTGCTTTCCCGGCAGCGTTATCTGGCTCCTTGATCCTATTTCTGGTGTGGGACTCCCCGCAGCGTCCTTCCCATGGCCACTCTGCTGGTGGTGAGTTCAGTTTCTGCTGGTCAGGGAACGTCCTTAGTTCTCCTCGGTGGAGAAGAGTTTTCCGGAGTGCACTCTTCTCGGCTGGTACCTTTGTCCTCTCAGAACTCAGCAGTTGTCATTGCAGCCCCATCCCCGCCCCATGAGCAGGGTGCTGGTGAGAAGGGCCTGGTGGACTGGCGAGGGCGCCCTTCCACGTGCCCTGGTGCTTTTCTCACACAGTAGTAAAAATTCTCACTTTTGTTGTCTTTTTCTTTTTTATTTATTTATTTGAAAGAGTTAAAGAGAGATGTACAGCCAGAAAGAGTGAGAGATCTTGCATCTGCTGGTTCACTCCCCAAATGGCTGCAACAGCCAGAGCTGCGCCAATCTGAAGCCAAGAACTAGGAGCTTCCTCCAGGTCTCCCACATGGGTGCAGGGGCCCAAGGACTTGGGCCATCTTCTGTTGCTTTCCCAGGCCACAGCAGAGAGCTGGATCGGAAGTGGAGCAGCCGGGACTAGAACCAGTGCCCATATGGGATGCCTGGACTGCAGGCCAGGGCTTTACTCAACTGTGCCACAGTGCCAGCCCATTATACAGAGAAGGAGAGGCAGAGAGAGGGAGGTGTCTTCCATCTGCTGGTTCACTCCCCAGATCTCTCATAATGATGACTATCTCTGCTTCTGTGTGTAGTATATCCTTAAGTATCATTTGTAAGGCTGGACGAGTGGTGACATTCTTTCAATTTCTATTGTGGAAGGTCTTTTTTGTTTTTTAAATTAATTAATTTATTTGAAAGAGTTAGAGAAGGAAAGGCAGAGAGAGAGAATGAGAATGAGAATGAGAATGTCTTCCTTCCGCTGGTTCACTCCCCAATTGTCTGCAACAGCCAGAGCTGTGTCAATCAGGAGTCAGGAGCTTCTTCCAGATCTTCCCATGTGAGTGCAGGGGCCCAAGGACTTGGGCCATCTTCTTCTGCTTTCCCAGGCCATAGCAGGGAGCTGGTTTGGAAGTGGAGCAGCTGGGACTTGAACTGGTGCCCATAGGGGATGCCAGCACTATAGGCAGCGGTCCCACCTGTTAGTCCACAGCGCTGGACCCTGTTATTGTGTCTTGATAAGGGGCTTTTCTGGTCGTGCCTGTCTGGGGCCCTGTGAGGCATCACATCATTCCTGTGACTGGAAAGTTTTCACATGTTGTTGGATTGAGTAAGTGTCCACGCCTCCCCCTCATCCCCTTCTGAGAGTCCCAAAATTCAAATATTTATTCATTTACTAGAGTACCGAAGGTGCGAGAGGCCATATTAAATTTTTTTTTTCTTTTTGTGACTTGGATATTTCCTATCTTCAAATTCAGATTCCCTTTTTTCTGCTTAATCTAGTCTCTAGTTAAGGCTTCCAACTATTTTTATTTATTATTTAGTCTTTTTTTTTTTCTTTTATTCTTTTTTTCCTATTATTTAGTCTTATTAAGTTTTTCTGAGATTTCTGTTTGGTTATTTTCCAAACTCTGTTTTCTCCTTCATATTATTCACTGGTTTCCTAATTTCATTAAATGCATGTGTATTTTTTAAATTTTTTAATTTGTTGGAAAGGCAAAGTTAGAGATGAGGAGGGGCGGAGAGATCGATCAATCTTCCATCCTCTGGTTCACTCCCCGAATGGCTGCAATAGTCATGGCTATGCCAGGCCTGTTCTCCACTGTTTTCCCAGGCACAGTAGCAGGGAGCTGGATCGGAAGTGGAGCAGCCTGGTCTTGAACCTGTGCCCCGACGGGGCCAGCGTTGCAGGAGGCAGCTTAACCTGCACCACAACGCGGGCCCCGTGTGTACTCTTGTGACGACTGAGCTTCCTTACAGTCTGTTCTTGGGAAGTCTTTATCAGACGCTTCACTGGCATCCTTTTTGGGGATTCTCTTGCTGAAGAGTTGTTTCCCTTTGGTGGATCAGGTTCATTTGCTTTTTCATACGTGGTCTGTTCTTGATTTCTCCTGATCAGTTTTCAGCTTCCACTGCAGACACGTTCTCAGGGTTGGGCAGGCTCCCTGTACCAGCTCCTTCTGTAATTAGTGCTACTGGTGGCGGGGACCTGGGGCACTCATTCCATTACCCATGGCGTCAGAAGTAGCAACAGCAGCAGTCTCAAGTGATGGGGTCCCTTGGATTCCACGTGGCATGCAGCTGAGATGGGAGCACTGGTCCATGCTCCGAGCGGCAGCCTGGGGGCCAGTGGTAGAGTCGCAGGAGTGCCACAGCACCTGTGGGAGTGGCGCTGGAGCACCCGAGCACCGGCCTGCAGTGCCAGCACTGGAGCCGTGGAGCACTGTAGCCACCAGCTGGGGACAAGGTCCTGGGAGCACCGGCCCGCAGCCCTGGTGGCTGCCAGTAGGGGCGCTGCTGAGAGTCGCAGGATAGGTCGCATAGCACCAGGATCATCGGAGCAGCTGTCCTTACTAAAGCCCATGCCACCCCTCTGAGAGTAGTGAGGAAGTGGCCAAGGGCCCACGAGCATTGGCCTGCCGTACTGGCAGGAGGCGTGGGTCTTAGCAGGGGCGAGTGCTGACCCCCAGTGGCAGGGGGAGGGAATGGGCCTGCAGTGCAGGGAGCAGGATTATCCTGCTTTCATGAACCTGCAGTGCAGAGCATGGGGGAAGTGCTGGGGGGTGGGGGTCACCCTCATTCTGCTGGCCCCAGTCTTTGTTGCTGGGGGGGTGGGCCAGCTGTGGGCTCTGGGATGTGAATAGGGATGGGCTTCGGGCTTGTAGGGTGGGATGCGTTTCTACAGTGGCTCGTCTCTCAAGTGGGGGCTGAGTGGGAGACAAGGGCAGACCTATCGTGGAAGCCTGCATCACTTCTGACCTTTGGAGCTGTGAGTTCTCCCTGTAGCAGCTGGATGGAAGAACGGGGGCCAGGTGATGTGTGTTCCTGTGGCAGTGACCTTGGGCAAGCCCCATGTTGCCGTCCCTTTAGAGAGTGAGAGGGTGCAGTAGATGGCCCTCACAGCACTAGGGTTCAAGATCCACTGACACTTGTCCCCCAGATCATCTCGCTGCCCGGGAGCTGGCCGGTGGTGGGGAGGAGGGCCTGGTACGGGTACTGACTTGTGTCTCTTTCTTCAGAAAAACATCCTGGGAGCCCACCAGGCCAGCAAGAGGCCTCCGAAGCCCGTGATGAGGGTGATTAGAATTTCTACTCCTGCCCACCAGGCTGTCCACAACTACAGTATTCAGACCCTGAACTCCACAGAGCTTGCCAGAAAGGAGCTGTATCAAGAAATGGCCAAGGTGAGGGCAGGCCCAGAAAGGATGCTGGCAGGGGCTGGGCCAGTGAGCTGTGTGTTCTCCGGACAGGGGTGCAGATGAAGGGCAGGAGACCAGGAGGAAGCAGTGTGCTGGCTGTAGCAGCCACTTAGGGGGTGAACCAATGGAAAAAGGAAGACCGTTCTCTCTCTCTCTCTAACTTTGCCTGTCAAAAAAAAAAAAAATGTTATTTGAAAGTCAAAGTTACACAGAGAGAAGGAGAGGTCTTCCAAACGCTGGTTCACTCCGCAGTTGGCCACAATGCCAGAGCTGGCCTGACCCAAAGCCAGGAGCTGCTTCCAGGTCTCCCACGCAGGTGCAGGGGCCCAAGGACTTGGGGCCATCTTCCACTACTTTCCCAGGCCAGGGCAGAGAGCTGGATCAGAAGTGGAGCAGCCGGGTCTTGAACCAGCACCCAAATGGGATGTTGGCACTGCAGGCGGCAGCTTTGCCCGCTATGCCACAGCGCCAGCCCCTGCCCTGATTCTTACTTGTAAACCTGTTGGCCACGCAGCCCTAGCCGGGTTGCCACTGGCCCTCCTGCAGATCCGTCGGCCCCTTGTTTCCAGGAGCCAAGGAAGAGGTTCACGTACTCACAGAATTACCTCTCGGCCACGGTGGAGCCCCAGGACTCGGAGGAGGAGGAGAGGAGAGCCCGGAGGCGGTCCCGCCAGGCCTGGCTCACGGCCAGCAGCTTCCAGGTGACAGGCCTCCAGAGCAGCACGGCAGGCCCCGCCGAGACCCTCAGGCTGCCGCCCATCAGAGAGCTGGACGAGGTGTCCGGGAGAAGCAGGGGCTCGGTGCAGGCCGGGGGGTGGCTGGGGGCCCTCCCTGCCCCTGACGCGCCTGCTGCCTGACCAGGAGTGGAAGGAGAACGCCCTGTTCGCCAACGTGCTGCAGCCGGTGCTGGACCGGGAGCGCTGGAGCTGGGACCGGCGCCACCTGGACTTCGAGCTGTACAAGAAGCCACCTCCTTTCTTCAAGCTGCCCCCGGCCGTGGCACTGGAGCCTGTGACAGGTACGCCCGACACCTCGGAGCTCGGTGGGCAGCATTGTCCGTGTGGGAATTCCGGGGGGGTGGGCGTGGCAGGTGGAGGCCAGGCGGAGCTCAGGGGCGCTGGGTTCCATGACTGGGCAGATGCCCTTACCGCCTAGCGAGGTGGGAGGGGACGCTGAGCTTCAACACTGTTGCTCCTGGCTGGTGCCTGGGGCTCTGGGCCTCAGGGGACCTTCCTGCTGCTTCTCCCAGGGTGGGGAGAGACCTGCAGAGGGGGTCTTGCCGCACCAGTCCCCCAGCATCCTCTTCCCTTCCGGCCCTGTGCGTGAAGTCAGACCTGGTGCTCACGCACAGGTTGATCAGAGCCCGCAGTTGTAGGTAACGGCAGAACTTCCGCTGCAAGAGGGAGAGAGGAGTTCATCTCTTCTCAGCCCTGAGCCTGGGTGCAGAAATCGTTCCTAGCAAGTGACACCAGACGCAAGAGCTGGGGTCTGCTCCTCCCCGACTCCTGAGGCCAGCTGGTGACAGCTCCACGGCCCGGAGAAAAGTGGTCAGAACGCTCCTGCCCAAGCCTGACCCGCCGTCCACTTCCCAGGGCTGCCTGCCGGTCAGGGCCCCCTTCTGGGTCCTGAAGGCCTCCTGTGCTTCCTGAAGCCCCCACAGCCTGGAGGTAGGGGGAGGCCAGAGCCCGGGCCCTGGAGGAGAGAGCATTGCCTCCTCCCCACAGCACGGGTCGGTCCTGTGCAGCCCCCAGGGCCAGGACCTGGCTGGCCTCTCTGCTGGCACTTAGCAACTGAGTGGGCTCTGCAGAGAACACTGACCCAGAGCCTCCAGGCCAGCAGGACCATGGGGGGCAGAAGGAGACCCAGGGCTCCACAGTCGAAGATGGGGCTGGCAGGAAGCACCGTGCAAGTGAAGAGGAGCAGGTACAAGGCCGGCCCAGGCCTGAGACAGGGCAGAGAGCTGCAGGTGCAGAGGAGCCGGGTAAATGCTCTCTCCTGAGTCCAGTGCAGTGTGAACCCTCCCAGGTAGCCACAAGGATGCGGCTAGGCCTGCTCAGTGGACACCAGCAGGGCCAGCGCAGCGGCTGCGTGTGGGGCTCTTGCCTGTGTTCCATGTGCACTTCCTGTTGCCTGCAGGTGCATGGATGCCCACACCTGACCCAAGTCTAGGCTCTCACTCAAGGCAGAAGCTTGTGAGTGGCCCGTGGCCCAGAGCCGAGCCCTTCGTCCGCTCCCCGCGGCCACCCCACTTACGCTTGTCTAGCTGAGACAGGCTCAGGAGGTCCTGGAGATGAGCTTCCACAAAGAACGTGGTGGCCAGGACCTGCCGGAGTGAGGTCAGCAAGTGTGAGCACCGAGCGCCCTGGGGTGCGGCCTGCGCTGCAGCCTCGCCCACACGGGGCTCCTGGGCTTCTACTGCCAGCCCTAATCCAGACTCGCGTTGGCCCCAAGGGCGGCCTCTCTGAGCCCATTTACCGCTCTGGGACAGCACATAGGAAGAGCCTAGGGCACAGTGGATCCTGAGCTGCTCCCCCCACCTGCACCTCCCATGAGGGGAGGTACGTGCAGGCAGATGGGGTCACTCACCCCCTCTCTTCTCTTAGGCAGGAGATGAAATGGAGCAACAGGGGCCCTCCCACGGCCTCGCCACAGAGCACCTGCCCGGCCTCCCAGCCTCCCCTGCAGACAGCAGCCTGGGACTCGCCCTCTCGGTGACCAGCGCTGGGCTTCGTGGCCCTGCCTCCCGCCGGCCCTGCCTCCCGGGACTGCCCAGTAGGGCCACACCACCCAGAGACTCCCTCTTTCCCACCCTCAGCTTCATTAAAGTGCCATTCGACAGAAGGCAGCAGGAGACTGTGTGTGTGAGACTGCGTAGGACGTACCTCGGGGCCCACTCCAGGTCGAGGGGCTGGGCCCATGCGACAGCAGCAGCTGCTCTTGCCGGGGTTGGTGGGGGGCTGGTGCCCCGGGCAGAGCAGAGCCCCCCCTCCCCCCCGCCGCCTTCACCCAGATCTGAGTCCCACCTCGCTGCTGGGTAACATGGGGCTAACACTGCCTTCCCCCAGGGCCTGCAGGAGGTGGGCTCGGCAGGGCCTGCTGTCTGCCCCGCCCTGGGTCTTGCTTTGACCTCGGACTGAATCCCAGAGGCCAAGACGGAGGGTGCCCCACGCCATCTTCAGTCACCAGAACTCCATGAAAGGAGGCATGGGGCTGCCCCTCTCTTGCTCTAGGGAAACTGACCCCACAGGGGTTCACACTGACCAACCGGTGATGCTCGCTCTGCCAGGCAGACACAGCCAGGCCAGCTCGCCGAGGGCTGACGGCCGAGGGGGCCCACACAGCCGGCCGAAGTGCAGCAGCAGCCTGCTGGCGGGCCAACAAAACAACCGTTTGTCGGCGCGTGCTGCCCCAGCCCACGAGCCAGGCGACGGCACTCTGCTCTCCCCTCCGCCCCACGGTGCCTGCTCCTGGGTCACCTGGACAGGACCTAGCGCGGGATCAGCCTAGGTCCTTCCCCCAGTGTGAAAGGGCTGAAGGCCCAGAGGAGGCAGGATGGGGTGCAGGCAGCCCTGGTGTCTTCCCCAGCTTCCCTGGAAGAGCAGGTGACTTCCCCTAACCCTTCCCCCACCTCCCAGTGCTCCATATCTGCAGTTGTCTCGGCAGGGCCAGATGTTCCCCACCCCTGCTTCGAGGTCGGCCCCTCCTCTCACCCTGGGTGGAGGCCAAGCTAGGACCCCTGGCTCTCTGGGCCCCTACTCACCAGCCCAGGCTGCCCCCGCCCTGCAGCCAGCCTGCAGTGAGCACAGTGAGACTGTGCCTGTTCCCGCCCACACCCCTCCCAGCCAGGGCAGCCGCTTCCTGTTGCTGCCCCAGGTGGGCTTCTGCTGGGCAGGTGGACCACGTGGTCCTGAGGGAATGACACCTACTTGATCCTGGCGGTCAGGATGCACCCGGCATGCTGCAGTCCAGTCAGGGCAATGTACATCCGGAGAATCTCGTTGGTTCCCTGTAGGCAGCAATGCGAACATCAGAGACCACCCTGTGGGGGCAGGGCAGGGCAGGGCAATGCAAGGACTGGAAGGAACCGAGCAGCGCAGTGTCCAGGGCTCAGAAACACGGGGACAAAGGGGCAAGCTGACCAGATGGCCCAGGCTTCCTACTGGGACCCACCACTGCTCATGACCGTGATAACACCTCCCTCCAGGGCTACACCTCCTTTTAAAAATGGAACCCACGAGGCCACCGCTGCGGCATAGCAGGTAAAGTTGCCACCTTCAGTGCAGGCATCCCCTATGGGCGCCAGTTGAAGTCCTGGCTGCTCCTCTTCTGATCCAGCTCTCTGCTAAGGCCTGGGAAAGCGGTAGAACATGGCCCAAGTACTTGGGCCCCAGCACCTGCGTGGGACACCTGGAAGCAGTTCCAGTCTCCTGGCTTCGGATCGGCCCAGCTCTGGCTGTTGCGACCAATTGGGGAGTGAACCAGCAGATGGAAGACCTCTCTCTCTGCCTCTCCTCCTCTGTTTCAAATAAATAAATCTTTAAATAAAAAATGGAACCCGGAGTTCCTGGTAGACAGGGACACTGATACTGGCACAGCATTGCTGGGGAGCCCCCTATCCACCCCCAGCTCCGGGTAGAGGCCTGAGTTCCCAGGCAGCCACGCCCCGCTGTTGCCCACTAGGCACGATCGCACTGTGGGACAGACAGGTGCCGAGGCCAGGCTCAGGCCACACAACCAGCACCAGGGACTGAGGACTCTACCCTGCAGCCAGGCTGGTCCCACGGGCAGTGAGGCTCCCACAGGAGAGGAAGCAGGGGCGTGGAGGCCTCCAGGCAGAGCCCAGCGCTCTGAGCACGGGGTCTGCAGACAGAGCCTCTGCCTCACAGGGAGGCTCTGTGCCTTCTGACCATGGCCTGGCGGGCCTCCTGACCCCCTGCTGACCACCCCTTCTGCACAGGCTGGCTGGAGAAGAGATTGCTGTGACCCACAGGGCCTGTTTGGGGACACAGCAGCCGCCGAGGCCTCCTGGCATGGGACAGCCCAGGAGCGCCTGCGGCGGGTGAGGATGCCCCTCACAGCCAGGCCAGAGCTCCAGCTCTCACCCTGTCCTGGTCTAAGGGCCTGTGGCCGGCACAGCCCCAGCCAGGTCCAGTCCCACCCTTCTTCTCACCAACTCTGAGTCCCCCCTCCCTCCCAGCACGAAGGCCTGCAGGTCTCCTCCCTGCAGCCCACCCTCCACATAGGTCCTGGGTGAGTTCCCAGGCCACAAGACAACCGAGTTAACTCCCCTTCCCCTGTCTGCTGCCGTCCCAGCCACCGGGCCGGGCCGGGAGAGCTGAGTAGTGAGCTGCGCCACCTGCTGGGGGTCCTCTGCCCGTGCAAGCAGGGCTGTGAGAGGGTCCAGGGTGAGCACACACAGCCTGGCCTGGGCGCCGGGGCCCTGCTGGGTCTCAGCAGCATCCCCAGGACGGGGAGGGTCAGGAGGGGAGGGGAGGGCATCGGCAGGGCTCCACAGCGGGCCACAGCCGGGCACTCACCTCAAAGATGAGCAGGATGCGGGAGTCCCGCAGCATGCGCTCGTACGGGTAGTCCCTCATGTAGCCCGAGCCCCCGAGGATCTGCAGGGCCTTGCTGACGCACTGCCAGGCGGCCTCCGAGCTGAGCACCTGCAGGGACACAGGGCGAGGTCAGCACAGGGGCACCGGGGCCCAATCCCTTCCCAGCAGAGCGACCAAGGCACCAGGAGCAGCGCGGTGGCTGAGACGGACTGGGCTTTGGGATGACACTGACCCAGGGAGGAACCGGCTGCGTGACCCGGAAGTCCTCTGCTTTCCTCGACCCCACCACCGGCCTGCGGTGCCCATCCCTGCCCTGGCCTTCCACACCTCTGGGCCCGCCTCCATGCCTGCGTCGGCTCCTGTTTTTCAGTTCCCACTGAAGAAAGGTTCCACCTCGTGCAGCAAGCCCGGCCGCGCCTGCCCCACCACCCGGGACTCATCCTCTGCACTCGCACGGCAGCCAGGCCCTGTTTCTGTCCCTCCACACCGCGAGCGACTGGGGGAGGAGACACTGCCGGATTCAGCTCCAGGCTTGGCACCCAGAAGAGGCACAGCCTCCGTGGGTGGGCGCTGGTGATGGCTGAGGCACAACCAACACACAGACTCACCCACAGGGGACTCACTGAGCGCCAGGAACCGTGTGACCTCCAGGGAGAAGGCCCCACCCCGCCCGGGCGAGCCCTGCCCTGGGCTGCCACACCCCACCCCTTCTCTCAAGCCCAAGTCGGAGCCCAGTGCGGGAATGATTCAGGGCAACCAAGTGGGGCAGCCATCTTACTTATTCCACCTGACACTGAGCCCTGCCTACACACACCAACAGAAAGCCCCAGGATCTCCCACTGCAAATACCCCACACGAGGAAGCCCAGGACCAGGAAGTAGGGGGAACAGATGGTCCCTCCCAGCGAGCCCGCTGCCCCACGCCCCGCTGTGACGTCCCAGCAATGGCTGGCTACATCTCCTCTTGCTGCTGAGCACTGACCTCTGGAAAAGCTGCCCCGCGCCGCCCTGGGGAGCACCGTGCTGCCTGCAAACCGACGCACGGCTGGGCCTGTGCTTTGCTGCTTCTCCCCTGCGCGACCCCAGGGCCTGCCTACCCCCGGGGTGCGGTTCCCAGGTTGCGTCGTAAACACGAGCCCGCTGGGAGCTGGCCGGTGGGAGGGAGGCGGGAGGGAGGCGGGAGGCAGCCCCGTGGTTGGAGGCCAAGGCGACGGAGCCTTTCTGAGTCCCTCCCGCGCCGGCTCCCGGGCTCTCACGCCGGGATTACCTTCACCATGGCGGCCTCGATGGAGCAGTCGGGGAAGCCGGGCTGGTCCAGCATCCCCGCGGTGAGGTAGGACATACTTTCCATCACGTAGGCCTTCTGAGCCATCAGTGCAAACTTTTCCTGGAGGATTAAACACACACACACACACACACCCATCAAGTCATCTGCTTAGCTGAGATCCAACCTGCCTATCAGCCGAGCAGGCCTTTACGTCAGAGGGCTCACCGCTCAGGAGAGCCGTGCCCGGGGCCAGCATCATGGTTACGCTGCCCATGGTGATGCTGGCATTGTGTCGGATCACTGATTCGTCCTGGCTGCTTCACTTCTCACCTAGGCCCCTGCCACGTTCCTGGGAAGGCAGCGGAAGACAGCCCAGGTACTTGGGTCCCTGCCACCGGTGTGGGAGACTCGAATGGAGTTTCAGGCTCCCGGCTTCAGCCTGGCCCAGCGCTGGCCACTGTAGGCGTTTGGGGAGTGAATCAGCAGATGGGAGATCTCTCTGTCTCTTCTTATCTCTCTTTCACTCTGCCTTTCTAATTGATAAATCTTAAAAAAAAATAGAAAAAAAAGCAATTTGCTTTAGCTGAGCCCCAAATCTGCCTGCACAGAAGGTGACGCAGTCAGTGCTGGAGAGAGCCCCAGGCAGGCACGGAGGCAAGGCCCCTGCAGGAACACAGGCTCACAGAGCCACAGGGTCCGCCAGCAGCATGGGCACGGAAACACATGCTGTCAGCAGGTGATGTGCATCACGCAGGAAGTGCAGGAGAACCTTAGGACGACTCCTGAAGGTGTTGAGAGCGCAGCAGTGCAGGGGGCAGAGCACCCAGGCTGACAGAACGGCAAGTGCAAAGGCCCTGAGGTCAAGGAGAGCTGCAGGACTGACTCTGGACTCGGGTCTAGCTTCAGAGTGTGTTCACTTGTATTTGCAATGCTTCCTGTGACCTCTTCCCAGCTCACTAACCTGAGTGTGGGGCAGCCACCTGCGGGCTGCGGTGAATTCTACTCCAGGGATTCACAGCAGACAGGAGCATAGGGGGCGTCAGCCAGGCATGGGTCAGGCCCTGGGAGGCTGGGAAATGGCCATGGTGGCGCGGCCCCTGCAGGACCAGGTTAAGGAGCTCCACTGATGTCCTGAGCCTCTCCCCCACCCCCATCTCCCTTCAGCCCCAGCCGACACTGACCTCCCATTACGTCTTCCTCTGTGTCCAGCTCCTCCCAGACTTCTCTGCCTGCTGCTCCTGAATTTCCCAAAGCTGAGTCCGTCCCTTGCCCCAGGCCCGACTCCTCCACCTGAAGACCTGTGGATGAAGGGAGCCGTCAGCACTGCACCTGCGGCCTTGACGTGGGGCCACCCTTCCTCTGCACACACGCCAACATGATTTCAATGCTGGGGTGGGGGCTGGGCCTGCCCCTTCCTGCTGCAGCCTGCGGCCGCACACCAACCAGAAAGAGGACGAGACTGGCAAGGGCTCCCCCAGCATGCCCCCCTGCGGCCAAGCCTCAGCCTGGTGGGCTGCCCCGTCCCCACTGTCTGTTGGTGGATGCTCGCTTACTCACTCTTTAATTCACAAGTGTGGTTCCTACTGGGTGCCAGGCTGTGGTTAGGTGACAGGTGGCCGTTGGAGACCCAGCTCACGGGTCACCTCCTCCATCCTCAGACCTGTCAGCCCTCCCAAGTGCTGGCCTCACAGCCTGTGAGCTGTTTGAGGACGCTGGGCCAGACGCTAGGGCTCAGAAATTATTACTGAACAATGACGTGAACAAACCCGGCCATGTAGCAGTCAAGTTCAACGAAGTGAGATTCTCTTCCCTCCCTGCTTCCCAAGGCAGGGCTCCCAGGGTCTATCTGGGACCCTCTGGTCACCCTTACCACATCTGTACCACAAATCTGTGAGCTAGATGACTCGGATGGGAACTGAGTTTCTTCATAGACACTGCAGACATGCCAGGACTGCCCCCTCAGGAGTGGCCACCTTGACCACTCCAAGGGCAGGGTCCATCCGCAGTCTCCGAGCTGAGACAGAACAGTGTGGAAGCACGGACGTGAGGAGACAGCTGGCCTCGCGGCAGCCAATGATGGGAAGAAAAGACACGGAGGGAGGAGCTGCCTGGGCCTGCGGCATGGGCTTCAAACACTGTGCACCAGAGTAAACTTCTTGAATTCCCTTTTCCTTGAGCTTTTCCAAGTCCCTTGATGTAGCCTGAGCAAGGAAAGGCTGAGTTTCCACCTGGGTTGGACCTTAGTGTCAGTAAGGGAAGAGACTCTGCCCTCTCTTACTCCAACTGTTCCGCCCGACTCCTTTTGTGAGCAGCTGCAGGCTCCAGACAGGACAGAGGTGGCAGCAGGTACACAGGTCCCCCATCTCCGCTCAGGGGTAAGCGGAGACCTAGCTAGCAAGCACTCTACCAAAGTGAGGGGCCGGATCTCTGCACACGTATGTCACCAATAATTCAACACGGGCGTGAATCCCACCGGGAGCTCCTGAAGACACACACTCCTGGGCTCTGGACTCCAACCACACCGAATAGTGGATATTGCCCATCTGGTCCCGCGGCATGAGGGCCTGCGTTCTAACTAAGTGCTGCTTTCAGTGGCTTTGCGGATGGCTTCTCCCCAAGCACAAACGTGGGTCAGAAGGTTTGTCACATGGGCCAGGTGGCCGTGCAGACACTGGTGCCACACACACCCCACCTTGCAGGGCAGGCCTGCTCAGGGTGAATGCAGATCCGGATACAGGCCAAAGCAGGTGTGGGGTTAAAGCCATGGTATGGTGTTCTTTGACAGTGTGGGTCTATCCCTTTTCAAGCCTTCTGGGAAATGGCACAGGGGAAGCATGAATCCAGCGTATCCGAGAAGAGGCAACAGCCACATAGTCTTTAATAGATGCAGCCGGGGGCTCTGGTCTTCTCAGAGCAGCAGGTAATAACCTGTCCTCATAACACAGAACAGGCCAGCTCCAAACCCAGCCATCCTCTGCACACCCAGGAATCTGTCAGTGACGGCTGTGAGCAGGCACAGAGAAACCAGCGACTCTGGGAGGGCAGGGAAGAAGCTCCTGGCATTTTAAACTTGAGGAAAGAGAAGCTTTAGTGGACAGATACACACACACACACACACACATTCATTCTCTCTCTGTCTCTCTCTCTCTCTCTCTAACTCCGCCTTTCAAATAAGTAGAACAAAAATTAAAACCAAAGGGATTGCACATGACCACCTGTGCTGGCCGGGCACATCCGTGCCCCTCCACAGACAGGGACAGCTCGAGGCCAGCAGAGGGCAGAGCCCGTGTGTGAGTCGCTGTGCTGACGCCTGAAGACAGGGCTGTCCAGCAGTCAGCTCCCGTGTGGTGATGCTGCCGTAACACACTCCTTCAACCAAGCTTGCTTTCTTGCTCCAAGTCCCATAGCAATGAAGTACAGGACTTTCATTCTCGCCAGAAAGAGGTGCCCCGAGTCTTACCATCGGACTTGCTACTGACTAACAAGTGGGCCGGGTGACGCACAGTACGCGCACAGTCAGTGTCTTGAACATGGATGGTTGAACTTTCTCAGTCTCCTGTGCTCTAGTGAAGTCTCCCAGGTTGGTGGGGTGGGGCGGATCCTATCACAATGTAAATGCAAAGCCGATGGCACCCATGCTATGCATCAATGGAGAAACGCTACAACAGGTCATTTTAATGGGGCCTCCAATCACAAAATACTGACCTACCTGAGCCCAGGCAGAGGCACCTGGGGCTGGCCACACCCTGGTAACGGGGCAGGACCAGGACTAGCACAGAATTCAAGTGGGGTCAGTCACAGTGTTTCAGCGTCTCACTGGGATGGAAGTGCAGGGAGCACAGAGTTCTTGTCCCTGCAGGGCGTCTAGGCTGGGAGGCGGGAATCCCGGAATTCTGGGAGCCGTCTCTCCTCCCGTGTTAAGAAAGCCTTCGTTTAGAGTGCAAACACGGACAGAGATGTGACACAGGGGAAGGGGCGGGGCGGGGGGGCTCTCAGTGGCTGGGAACGACTCCAATGGAGAGCCTGAATCCCGGTTCTGCTTCCAGGGCTTGTTCACGAACTTCCACCCTCAGATCCTACGGGATATCTCAGTGTCTTCCTGTCTGTCCCAGCCCTTTCTCTTTTTCTGCAGTCTCTCTGTTGGTTATTTCTTAAACCTGCTGAATGGAGAGCACCGTGGACAGTATCCAAGTTAGCTTTCTGTCGTGCTGTGCACACTGTGGCCCAACAAACAGCGAGCCTGCTGAACTGACCCGCCGTCTGCCTCTCCGCTCATCTCCTGCCACGCCAGCCCCACCGCCACATACTCTGCTTCTCCTCAACCCCACGCCCCGGGACCCCGCCCCATACACCCCTCTGCCACCAGGTTTACCGCTGTGTCAACACAGGTCACCCAGAGCTGTACCTACTGCCTTCCAGGAAACAAGGACTGTGGTATGTTCATCAGGATACAGGGCTACCCCAACCAGTCTAACTGTGGAGTTAAACACCAAGTTTATTTTAGTTCAGATTTTTTTGAAAAGCATTTTTGTCATAATACACATTTCCATGAACCGAAATAAACATTGTTTTAATTCCATTTCCCATCAATTTATGAAGTGTCCTTCCATGTCTAATGGTGGGACCTGACCGAAGATCTCAGTCACTAGCAAGTGACACATCTGGATCTAGAGTGGTGCCGTGTAAGCAAGCTTGTCCCCTATCTGCTCTCCCGTGAACAGACTTAGGAACGCCTCCATGGGCTGGCGCTGTGCCCCAGAGACTGAAACCACTGCTGAGAGGCTAGCGCCAGTTCACACCCCAGCAGCTCCACTTCTGACCCGGCTCCCTGCTGATGCACCTGCAAATGCAGCAGGAGATGCCCCAAGTGCTCAGGCCCTGCACCCGCGTGGGAGACCAGCAAGCTCCTGGATTCTGGCTCCAGCCCAGCCCAGCTTTGGCCACTGCAGCCATCTGGGGAGTGAACTAGTGGATGGAACACCTCTCTCTCCCCACCCACTCCTCTTTTAACTCTGCCTTTCAAATACATAAATAGGTATTTTTTTCAAAGCCTCCAAAGTATATTAAGGACCATAAACCCCAACGTTGTGGAACCTCCTCCTTTTCCTGGGAGCCGCTTTCTGACTTGGAAGGAGGCCTTGAAGGCAGAGGCAGGCCTGCAGGGAGGCTCCCGCAGCCTGCTCTAGCACGCTTCCTCCCTGGAGCAGAGTACAATTCCCGGTCCCCTACGGTGGGCTAGGCGGGCCACGGGCTCCAACGTGGACTTTGCCTGAAACCAATGCTGTCGCTCCCCCTCTTCGTGGAGGAACGACACAGGACCCTGCCTAGGCTTCATATCCGAGTCACGGCACCATTATGTCGCTCCCCCTCTTCGTGGAGGAACGACACATGACCCTGCGCTGTTCTTTTGTCTGCTCGGCCCTCCCCGGGTTTGCTGCTGGTTCTTCCCGGGTTGGCTACTATCCCTTCCACCTCCGTGGAAGGGCAGTTCCCCCTGGCCGCATTCCCCACTTCCGCAGGGGAGCGGCACACCGCCGGCCGGCTCTCTGGGGGGCTGCACGGGTGTTCCTTCAGCTACATGTTCCCCATAGATGTTCCCGGTGCATGCCGTCTCTCTCCTCCTTCATAGTCCTCCTCCGCCAATCCTAACTCGGCTGCCCACACGCCGAGTACGCTGCTCTCCAATCAGGAGCAAGTCCTACAGTTTATTGGTTGAACTGGAGGCAGCTGGGTAGAAGCTGTTCTCTCCTCTCCCAGCGCCATATTGTAGGAGAGCAGATGCATAGAATAAGTCTTAATTCCAGTAACTTAGTCTAGTCCGAGCTGCTCCCCACAGAGGAGAGCAGATGCATAGAATAAGTCCTAATTCGAGTAACTTAGTCTAGTCCGGATTGCTCCCCACAGATCCCCCTTTCTTTTTATTTTTTAGCGTTGATACGCGCCTGTCTTCGGTGTCCCGCGGCACACACTCTGCTCTACTTGCTAGAGTTGCCACAGGCTCTTACAAGTCCTATCAATCAGGAAAACCGAATCCGGGTCCTCTCTTCGCCATGTTGTGAGGAGGTTTTTAGGCGCTGATGCGTGCCTGTGTTCGGTGCCCTGCAGCGCATGCTTTGCCCTGCCTGCAGGGGCTTACAAGCTCTATCAGGCAAACCGAATCCAAGCCTTCTCATTGCCTTATTGTGGGGGAGACTTATTAGTGTTGGTTCGTGCCTATCTTCGGTGACCTGCAGCTCATACTCTGGTCGAGCTGCTTGCTGGCGCTTACCGCCTTAAATCAGGCAGACCGAATCCAAGCTTAATATTGTTGTATTGTGGGGAATCCTTACTGATGTTAATTCGTGCCTGTCTTCGGTGACCTGCGGCGCATAAGCTGCTAGCCGCCGCAGGTGCTCATCGTGCTCATCGCCTCACTTAATCAGGCAGACCGAATCCAAGCTTTCTAATTGCCATGTTGTGGGGAGGCCTTTCTATTTCTCTATTTCTCTATGTCCGGGCATTCCTATTTCTCCCATTCTACTTCCATCTTCCAGCATTCCTATTTCTCTCACTTTACTTCTAAACTTTTGTTTCTCTTATCCCCGCGGCTTTCCGGCACCTCGCCCTGCCGGCAGCTTCACGGCTCTGCGCGGCTTCCCGGCGCCTCGCCCTGCCGGCGGGTTCCCGGCTCTGCGCGCACGCTCCGCGGTCTCCACGCACTTCGCGCCCGCACCACGGCCTCGCGCCAACGCCCCGTGCTCTCTCTGCACGCGGCGGCTTCCGCGAATGTTTCCGCCACCACCGGCATTCAGTCCAAGTTCCCCGGACTAACCTGGCGAATCCTGGCGGCCCACGTCTCTGCCTCTGGTTCCAGATCTTCGCCTCTTGCTCCCCAGGGTGACTTGAAGAATTCCAAGATGGCTTGGCCTGCACTCGCGGCTTCATCCTCCCTAACATTTTTCTCTACCCGGTGTGTTTCCCTAAGTTTTCTTCCAACAATATTCCTCCCTCATTTCTCCTGGCCTCTCCCCACAGTCCGTATCCAAGTCTAAGTTTATTATAGGTTTCACTTTCACTTTCAACCTGCAGTCCGTATCTGAGTCTAAGTTTCTTCTTGCTTTCACTTTAAATCCTAACTTCTTTCCCACAGTCCATATCCGAGTCCAAGCCTCCTCCAGGTTTCACTTTCGCTTTCAATCTCCTAGCTTCCCCGCCATAGTCCGCATCCGAGTCTATGCCTAGGCTTTCAATAGCTTCTTCCGGCACCTTTCTTGTCCGGCTTTCCCCTAGGCTCTTCGCTAGTCTCTCTCTCCGGTATTTTCCTGCTTCTTCCCGTTTCTTCCCTCCTAGGTTTCCTATCCGTCCTAGGTTTCCTATCCGAGTCATTTCTTCCCTCCTAAGTTTCATATTCGTCCTAAGTTCCCTATCCGTCCTAGGTTTTCTATCCAAGTCAGGTTTCCTAATCCGAGTCACGGCACCATTATGTCGCTCCCCCTCTTCGTGGAGGAACGACACAGGACCCTGCCTAGGCTTCATATCCGAGTCACGGCACCATTATGTCGCTCCCCCTCTTCGTGGAGGAACGACACTAAACCCTGCCTAGGCTTCATATCCGAGTCACGGCACCATTATGTCGCTCCCCCTCTTCGTGGAGGAACGACACATGACCCTGCGCTGTTCTTTTGTCTGCTCGGCCCTCCCCGGGTTTGCTGCTGGTTCTTCCCGGGTTGGCTACTATCCCTTCCACCTCCGTGGAAGGGCAGTTCCCCCTGGCCGCATTCCCCACTTCCGCAGGGGAGCGGCACACCGCCGGCCGGCTCTCTGGGGGGCTGCACGGGTGTTCCTTCAGCTACATGTTCCCCATAGATGTTCCCGGTGCATGCCGTCTCTCTCCTCCTTCATAGTCCTCCTCCGCCAATCCTAACTCGGCTGCCCACACGCCGAGTACGCTGCTCTCCAATCAGGAGCAAGTCCTACAGTTTATTGGTTGAACTGGAGGCAGCTGGGTAGAAGCTGTTCTCTCCTCTCCCAGCGCCATATTGTAGGAGAGCAGATGCATAGAATAAGTCTTAATTCCAGTAACTTAGTCTAGTCCGAGCTGCTCCCCACAGAGGAGAGCAGATGCATAGAATAAGTCCTAATTCGAGTAACTTAGTCTAGTCCGGATTGCTCCCCACACAATGCTACAAGCTGGAATGCTTCAAGTGCTCTACAGAAAAACAAAGTCTCTACTTAGAGGTGCTAAGTGTCACAGCCTCCTCCTCCACCAGGCCAGAGAAGCTAAGGCTCCCAGTGCCTCGCCCAAGTCCGACCCTAGGTGACACGGCCCTCCGGTGAGAGGGCTCTTTAAACATTAGACTCTTCTTCCCAAATTACTTCTCTATCGAAGATCACTCTCACTGCTTCCCAAATACCTCCCACTTACTCAGGATCTTACACACGGGCTTCCCTTTCCACTCCTCCAAATGTCTCCCCTTGTTCAAGACCCCAGGCCCAGGGTCTGTTTGCTCTCCAAGTCTAACCATCGTAGCTCAAGCTGGTGATGCCCAACCATGCGACACAGTGAAGCCCAGCTCTGGCCGCTGCAGGCATCTGGGGAGTGAGTCAGCAAACCAGAGTTCTGTCTCTTTTTCTGATCTCTCTGTTTCTTTGTTTCCTTGCCTGTCAAATAAATGAAAAATAAATTCCAGTGACTCTCACCCAGTTCAGGACTCTCCGAGTATGCTCCCAACCAACCGGCTCCACACTCATTCCCACAATCCTTTATTTTTGTTTCCTGCTTTAAGGACTGTGGAAACCCACTTGCTTCCAGCGAAAAGAACAGCCTGCCCTGTATTTCCGCCAGGGCACGGCTGACCCACAGCGCCGTGAGAACAGGGGCTTGCCCGTCTCCTGCCCTAGCTGCTGCACTTGCCGCGATGCCCGGCTCCTCCGACGTAATTCACAGACACAGCACGTACTTGTGGGCCAGATGACTGCTTGTTTGTAGGACTCACAACAGAGTTGGTAGGCAGTTTCAGAAAAGTCTTGATTTCTCCCAAATGGCAGCACGGAGGAGCCCAGGGTTTGTCTCCTCTGCCACAAAGAGCCAGAAACACAAGTAAACCGTTGCATTTCGGGCGGGTTCCTCAGGGCGAGCACTGGAACTCAGCAAGGGGCGACAGAGGATGCCGAAATCCGGGATGACAGCGTCAGGAGAGGAACACGGTGCACCACTAGCAGTGACCCTGGCTCCACGCCTCGGGGGATGCCCACTGCAGGGCAAAGAGGACAGAGGAGACAGCCAGGAGACACAGCCCCAGGGAGGCGAGGCACGTGCAATCCATCTACAGGAGAGGCCGTGTTCATTAAGGCTGAGAGACCAGCAAAGGGAGCGTCCTGGAACCCCACGGCACCTCCGTCTTGGGGGAGGAGCTCATACTGCCTCTCCCCACTTCGTGCCCCAGAACACGGGCTGCGGCAGTGTGCCACCGTCCTGAGAATCGCTGCTGAAATCCACACCGCCCTGGCAGTCAGAAGCTCCTGCAGATTCCCCTCTTAGGGCCCGTAGCCTTACAGACTGAGCCAGGCCCAGCGACAAGAGAGACTCCAGGGCCTCAGCCCAAGCTGTTCGTGTACTCACTACGTAGGTAAAGCGCTTCAGCACTGTAGGGCGAATGTGGCACCCAGGACCTTAGGAGTAGGAGTGTCTGCTGCTGCAGACTGGGTGCTGCCTCCCCCTCCCCCCAGAGCAGCGCAGGCCATGCTGGACTTGGGCCCCTGTCCTGCTCCGGCTCCGGATTTGGTGGGCGCCCCACCCTGGCCACTGCCACAAAGGCCCGACACTCCGTGGCTGGGATGCTTCCCTGGCAACACTGCCATCCGTGGTAGTCGAAGGTCCAGAGAGACTGACACTTCACTGTCAGAGTTAAGGCTAAAGTAGCCATCTAAGCCAAGAGCCAAAGACACATCTTCAGGACAAAGCCTTCCGCCCACGGAAGCTGCCATTTGAAATCAATGAGGGCTTGGTCCGCCAGACACTCACACATCACCATGGGAGACTGGAAGAGTCAGCAGACAACAGGCTGCCCCAAAGGAACCCGACAGTGCTTTAGCAACAGACTGCACGGAGGGTGAAGTGATCCAACACCTCACAGACAATCCCAGGGGCCGGCACTGCGGTGTAGCGGGTGCAGCTGCCGCCCGCAGTGCCAGCACCCCACCTGGGCACCAGTTCCTGTCCCGGCTGCTCCACTTCTGATCCAGCTCCCTGTTAATACACCTGAGAAAGCAGAAGATGGCCCAAGACCTTGGGCCCTGCGCTCACATGGGAGACCAGGAAGAAGCTCCTGGCTCCGATCTAGCCCAGCCCTGGCCGTGGCAGCCATTTGGGGATGCACCAGCAGATGAAAGAACTCTGTCTCTCCCTATGTCTAACTCTGCCTTTCAAATATTTTTTTTTTTAAAAGCAATGAACTCAGAAGTCAGAACATACAGTTGAAAGTCTCATCAACTGAGTAGGTAAAGAAAAGGAAGAAGATCTGAACTTAAAAACAGGTCTTTTGAAAATTCCCAGCGAGGCAAAAATAAAAATACATAAACATGTGGGAATCAAGGCAACATTTGAGTCCTTAGGAACACCATTAAATGAACAAATATTCACACTTTGGGAGTTGCCAAAATGATGAGTGGTGTAGAGGAATAGAAAGTCTCTTCAAGGAAGTAGCTGACAACATCACTCATCTGGACAGACGTGGAGGGCCAAGCACAGGAGGCCCTCGGACCCCAGAGGCAGGACCAGAGAAGATTCTCACTGCATCTGTGAGAGTAGGAGGCTCAGCAGTAGCACAGACGGGGCCAGTTCCACCACCTGCAAGGCAAGAGCCCGAGTCCTGTGAAGACAGCCCCTCACAGGGCAGGACAGGTGCATCGCTGCTCCCTGTTCTGCAAGGCAAAACCACCAATGAGGAATAACGCAGCCAGCCAAGCTGCCTGTTGTAAACAAAACAGAAATACAGAGTTTCCCAAAGAAGCAAAAACTGAAGGCATCCATCACCGCCAAACATGCCTGAGCAAAGATGCTCAAGGGAGGCCCAGGTGAGGTGGGAGAAGGGGCTGCAGGCCGAGGATGCTCGTGTACCGGTGCTGCCCGCTGTACTGTGGGACACTGCAGGAGAGTCCCGGAGTCAGAGGCAGGAATGCGAGGTTGTCCTGGAAACCAGGGGCTGGGCTTCCACCTCAGCCCCGTGGGCTACACGGGGGCCTCCTGCGACCTGGATGCCCCCTTTCTGTTTCCTAAGGCTGCACCTGTGGGGGCCTGCTACACTCACCTCATTCAGAAGCTGCCGCTGAGAGCTCCTGCAGCGGGGGCACAGGTGGTGCAAGGCTCGTCCTCTCTGTACAGGAGCAGTGACTCTGCTCTGTTCTCACTTAGGGCCCGGCCTCATCTTCCCAGGTAGACATGGAGGTCTTCACAGTGACAGCGAGGTCTGACACATCTCAGGAAGCCCGGGGAGCCCAGCTGCATGCCCGGACTGTGGGCTTCCTGCACATGCAAGGGCCCAGGGGTGGCCTAGTATCTGTGGCAAACCAGATGGCTCAGTGTGTGTGGAGGGAAGGGGAAGTGGGAACAGGTGAGGGAGGGTCCCAAAAGTCAGAGGAGAAACTGAGTCCTGCCCCTATGGGGCTGTAGCCAGGCATGTAGAAGCACAGCGGGTACCAGGGGCCCACACTGGGGACGGCGGCGGCGGGGGGGGGGGGGAGTGACAAACCTGCCACCCTGGCCTGAGCCTGCTTCTCGCTTCCCCCGAGCCCTGCTCTCAGGGGGAGGGACACTCTTATCAGATAGGGAGGCCCCAAGGCCATCACTGGCCATAATCACTGGCAGCCATGGCACATTAAATGCCACGCACACGGTGGGGCCGGGCACTTTCCTGGCTGCTCCTTAGGGGCTTCCCAAACCACACAGTCACTGCTTACATGGCAAGATGGGGTAAACGGGACCCCGGAATCCACCTCTGCCAAGGCTCCTTCCTGCCAGCCCTCGGGCTGCTGTCTTTGGCCATCAATGCTCGTTCTGAATCTCAGGACTTCTGGCCCACCGCTGAGCACCCCTTGGACACTTGCATGGGCTGGAGGACACATAGCTGGGTCAGGCACCCCAGAGGGACTGCTCCAGGCCTGACTCCCAGGAGAAAACATCAGCGTGGACAGGCCCGAGACCTGGCCGACAGGAAACACAGCTGCACACACAAGTGACCCCTAAGCCTCCTGAGGCTGTGCTCGGGCCACCTCTGTGACTCCCAGCACCGCCCGGTTCCCGGGACGTTGTCATTGTGTTATGGACCTAGGGGCAGAATGCACACACGCCAGCAGGGCCTACTGCTCCCGTGGGACCTTCTGAGACTGGCACCCAGGTCCAGGAGGGCTCAGGACCTCATCCTCCAGGACCTCTGTCAGTAGCTGCTCGCCAGTGTGGGTGACCTTCCTAACTCTCGGAAGTCACGTTTCCCTGTAACCTTCCTGACACACTCCAAGTACTCCCCGACCCCCGCCAAGCTGCAGCCAGCACAGCCCAGTCCTGTGCTGGGAGGATGCAGGGCAACCCAAGGGCTGTGAGCACACTGGGGAGCACCCATGTTAGCACCAGACTTAGAAGATGGGTCATTCACCAAGAACCCTCCCTTCCCCCGAGACATGGAGGAGAGCAGCGGTGGGAGGAGGACCCCATCTCTGCAGCTCCCCAGATGGGGCCAGCGGGACCCTCCCTTCCCGACGGCCTCCAATCCTCCTCTCAGCTCACCTCAAGTACTGACGGGAGCCTGTGGAAGGCCGCGTGCTGCCACGGGCCCTGTGCCCCTGAGGCCTCACAGAGAAGCGCCAGGCATTTGGCCCGCCCCTGCTCTCTGCCTGGGTGTGCTGGGAAGCCAGCAGCATGGACTTCCTGCCTGGCTCCCACTTGTAACTGAGTCCACACCTGCTCAGGCCCACACAGTGTGACGTCAGGGCACACGGCACCCAGGGCCGCCTTCTCCATGGACGGTGCAGGACGTGTTATTCTGGCCTGGGAGCTCCCTGCTGTGCCACGCACGCGTCTCAGAACCTCCCCCTCCTGTGCAGGCTGTGAGCCTCTCCCCACCTCCACCTCCAGTCTCTAGGAACCTTCAGGCACGTCTGTGTTTCTACAAGACCAACCTTTTCAGAATCTCCATAGTCGTCACATCAGGCAACACCCCTCTCTGGGGCAGGCCACCTGTCAGTCAACCCGGTGGAATTTTCCCATGATGCACACATACCCTAATGTCACACTGGACCCCATCTGTGCGTGTAATCAAGATTTTATTCATGAGAATCATGAGCAAAAGGCTGAAATGAAACAAAACCCATCAAGCTCAGCTTGAGGGCCCCTCCCATCGAGCAATCCCCCTGACTTTGGCTATGGGGGCCAGCAGGACGCAACGTCCCCACGGGAAGGAGGGAGTTCACTATCCTCCCGCCAGCCCCTTGCCAGTCCTGGCTCTGCTTGCCGGCAATGGCAGGTGCAGGCTTGCTGGCAGCTTCTTGTCCTGCTGCTCCCTGGGGGAAGTTTTCTTCCGAGTGCTCCTCACTGCTCCTGGGGCTGACAGTGCAGGAGCTGGCCACAGGGCCCTGCTCAGCGCTGGGGCTGGGCTGGGGCTCCTCATCTGCAGGCCAGAAAGGGCACCATCAGGCACAGGAGCTCCACTGCAAGCATTTTTCCTGGCTCCGGGCCCTCAGGCGCAGGCAGTGGAAGGAGAACATGGTGAAGACATGCCTGGCCTCAGGCCCGGGCTCTGCCTGCACGGTGCAGTCTTTGCTGGGAAGTCTGGCCGCCCGGCACGGGTATGTGGCCATGGCACCATCATACGGACATGTACCTTCACAAGGCTAACCATGGGTTTCATGGCTCAACATGGAGTCTCAGGGATTCTTCTGGCCCACAATGACCCACAAGACAATCCTAACGTGGGCCTCTCCCTGGGGCTGACAGTCAATATTCTTCTCTACAAATTTTCAATTTCAAATGTAAAGGTGAACCTGGTATTTTCCTGAGAATATGCACTCCGGCAACTGTACCAGTGTCTCTCCATCAAATGGCAGGGCGCCTGTCACTGTGGCGCACGGAACCCGCCCCAGGCTCCAGTGGTGCACTCTGGGGCTATTGTATCTCAGGCCTGGAACATTTCTCGAACACAATATGGGGCACTGCCACACAGTGTGCCTGGCCTCTGCACCTCGGTGACCTTGACCAGGCAGGGGCAGCGGCTTTCATGTTGAGAGCAGCATCCAGGACAATGCCCACTTCCACGTCCCACGCACCGCGCCCTTCGAGGCAGCAGCAGCGCTCCGCCCGTGACGGCTGCTCCAACACCGCCCAGGCAACCACGTCCCGCGGGAGGCCGTGCTCTGTCACACAGCTCAGCAGTTCTCTGCGCTAGCGTGCGCCGTGACGACGTGTGCTGTCTGCCGTGTTCTTCAGAGCAGAGCCGCAGGATGCTTGGCTGAGTCACGCCCTTCATTACAACTGCTTCAAGGACATCCTCCGGAGGCCGCAGTCCTGGGGATCTTTCTGAACGACCGTCACGTCCACCTGGGTCCCAGTTAACAGATGGCGGGCTAGCTCTGCATGGCCAGTATTTTTCAAAACCCTGTCATTATCGGTGAGAACCACAGCACCACACTATGCCATTAGTCTAGTGACCACCAAGTGTAGCGTGCTTACATTACTAATATAAGATACTAACTATACTAACTACACCAACAATTCTATTTAGTAAGACTAATGCTACCAGGGCTGGCACTGTGGCGTAGCAAATGAAGTCGCTGCCTACAGTGCCAGCATCCCATATGGGCGCCAGTTATAGTCCTGGCTGCTCCACTTCTGATCCAGCACTCTGCTATGGCCAGGGAGAGCAGTGGAGGATGATCCAAGTCCTTGGGCCCCTACAGCCACATAGAAGACCTGCAAGAAGCTCCAGACTCCTGGCTTCAGATGGGCTCCGGCCATTGCGGTCATTTGGGGAGTGAACCAGTGGATGGAAGACCTCTCTCTCTCTCTGCCTCTACCTCTATAACTCTGCCTTTCAAATAAATAAACCTTAAAAAAAACAACTAATGCTATCTAAAAAAATTTTTTAAAGAGGAAAAAATAAAAAAAAATGCAAAGAAAAAAAGGACTGATTAAAAAAAGCAGGGAAAAAAATGGGAGAACACAAAGTTTCAAAGTATTTTGTTGATTTTGGAATTTATGGTCATCAGGGACTACAGATGTACAGTTCTTTTGTTAGATCCTTGTCTGGTTTTGAAATTCAGATAACACTGGCTTCCTAGAATGAGTTTGGAAGGTTCTCTCTCTCAGTGGTCTGGGATCGTCTGAGCAGTGTTGGTGTTAGATCTTCATCTTCCTCTACAGTTTGGGATGATTCAGACGTGCAGCCATCTGGTCCTGGGCTCTTCTTTGCTGGGCAACTCTTTATAACTGATTCAAATGAAAAAAAAAAATTAAGAGGTCAAAAATAATGACATGAAATAAAAGAAATTACCAAAAAAACTGACTAAAAAGGAACTGAAGAAAAGCATAAGGAAAATAAGTACAAAATAGGGAAAACAAAAAATAAAAATTGAGAAAAACAAAGAGGAAAATATAGGAAATTAAAAGAACAATGCAAACAGAAAAAGGAGGGCTGATACAGCAGTGTAGTGAGTAAAGCTGCCACCTGTGACACTGGCATCCCATAGAGGTGCCAGAGTGTGTCCCAGTTGTTCCACTTCCAGTCCTGCCCCTTGCTAATCACCTGGGAAAGGCAGCAGAAGATGGCCCAAGTAGTTGGGCACCTGTCACTCACATGGGATGGAGCCCCCGGCTCCTGGCTTTGACCTGGCCCAGCCCTCGCCAATGCAGCCACCTGGGGATTGAATGAGCAGATGGAAGATCTCTGTGTCTCTCCCTTTCTCTGTAACTCCAAGTTTCATGTATGTATGTGTGTGTGTGTGTGTGTGTGTGTATCTTTAAAAGGGGGGGGGAGAAAAAATAGAAAAGGGAAATGAAGAGGAAATGACCAAAATAAAGAAAACAAAGAAGAAAAAAGAAAAAAAAAAAAGAAGGGTGGGGCAGAAAAAAGAACAAAGCAGAACAAAATAAACACAGCAAGAAGTGGTCCAGTCACAGCCAGAGACAACCCACAGCGGTCTCCTCACTTTCAGCCTCAAGGATCTTTCCCCTTGTAAACAGAACAGAACCATCTCCCAGGCTTTCTGCTACGGCAGGTGACACAGGACGCTACTTCTTTTTTTGACAAACTAAATCCTGTAACACACTTCCATGGCATTCTTCTCATTTAAAATCCATAATAATTGTGGTTTTTGAAGACCTCCTAATGTCTATACTTAAAATAGTTCATTCCTTTCTCTTTCATCTCTGAATTATAGGTCTCAAAATAATGGTACAACTTCAATGTTATCAGGACACCTACAATCAAACGTGCTGCCCAAGACACCATCAAGTATAATATTAAAATCTGCAGAGTACAGAAGAAGAAATATTTCATCATCATCTCACTCTTAGTTCAACAGCATATTGCTCATCAGAAACCCTGGAGGGTAGAAAGCAGTTTGTTGATATATTCAAGGTGTCAAATGCAAAATACACGTCAATCAAGAAATCTACACCACTAAAACTGTCCTTCAAACACAAGGGAGTAATCACTCCTCTGTGCTGATAGAATAAAATGTCTTGAATTCTCTAACTGAAGACAAAAATACTTATTTCTGCTATCCTGGAGGCTGGGAGTCCAAGATCGGGGGGCAGCAGGCTCAGGGTCTGAAACGCAGTCTCTGCTTCCACGATGCTGCCTTCTTCAAAGAACAGAGAAGGAAACGGGGAGCCTGCTGGCATGCGCATGTGCTAACAGGCTGCACTCACCCCTCAAAATGTGCCAGAAGTAAATACTAACCCAAAAGTCAAAACTAATTTTTAAAAAAATAGTGCCTGTTGAGGTGTCCTCATATAATGGGGTCTGAGATAGAGAATATAGAAATTTGAGGAAAAAAATCATAACACGAATGAGAAGTTCAGCAAAGAGACAAAGATTTTGAAAAAGGAAACCAGAAATATTGAAATTGAAGAACTCAATAAGCCAAATAAAAATGCAATTGAAAATTCAACAACAGATTGGAATACACTGATAAAACAGTATCTAGGGGCCTGCACTGTGGCACAGCGGCAGAGCCACTGCCTGCAGAGCCGGCATCCCATATGGGTGGGTGCTTTTTCAAGTCCCGTCTGCTCAACTTCTGACCCAGCTCTTTGCTGTGGCCTGGGAAAACAGTAGCAGATGGCCCAACTCCTTGGGCCTCTGCGCCTGTGTGGGAGACCCGGCTCCTTCACAAGGGCTCTCCAGTGGTCCTCTGGGAGTGCAGGGCCTCTTGTTGACTGACTATGGATCAGTCCAGCTCCCGCCGCTGCAGCTTTTTGGGAAGTGAACCAGCAGATGGAAGACTTCTCCCTCTCCTTCTCTCTCTCTCTCTCTCTCTCTCTCTGCCTCTCTGTAACTCTGCCTTTCAATTAAATAAATTTTTAAAAATATCTAAATACAAAGACAGCTATTTTGAAATATCACAATCAGACAAACAACAAAAGGAAAAAAAAAAAAAACAGGAAAATTACTAACAGTCCTTGACACACTGGGGACACCATTAAAGAAATCTTCAAATTTGCATCACTGAAGAAGAGCGAGGGGGTGCAAACCTACTGAATAAAACTTAACTGACACATACCCCCTCCCCGTTCTTGATACACAGACAGAGGAAGTCCATAGGACACTAAATAGACAAGACCAGAAAAGAACCACATCCAGATGTATTAGAGTCAAATGGTTAAAATGCAGCAGAAGCAAAGAATTCCCCAGCTGTAAAAGAAAAGTACAAGTTTCATCTAGGGCAACTCCCACTGAACCAACAGCAAATTCTCACCAGAATCGACACAGACCACGAGGCAAGACGCACTCCGGGTTCTGAAAGCCGGCATCTGCCGGGAAGGCTGAGGCACACAGAAGCCCAGCCTTCGTAAGCGAAGGGGGAGTGAAGATTCAGCACAAGATCTGAAGAATTCATCAGCACCAGGCTGGTCTTACAGAAAGATGCCTAAAGGAATCCTACATCCAGAAGCAAAGAGACAACTACACTCACAAAAACATGAAAATATAAAAGCCACCAAGAGAGTAAATACGCAAGAGGAAAACAGAAGAGCAGCAGACCTTATCAATATGATCAACCACAAAAGCAGAGAGATGAACAAGCGAGGAAGAAGATACACCGAAGAGTCTTTAGGGGACGGCCCAAGCGCTTGCTAACCTGCCTGTCAGCAGGCTAGAACACTCAAAGATGCAGACTGCCTGAATGGACACTAAGAACAGCGCCACTGATAACCGGCCTACAAAAACCTCACTTCACCATTAAAGACAGATACTGAGAGGATGAAAAATATATTCTCTACTACAGAAACCAGGAAAAAAACTAGCAGGAGGTAGTTCTCCTCCTCCTCCTGCCCTCCTTTTCTGTCTTCCTGTATGTGGGTGTGGGGATGCTCACGTGTGTGTGTGTGTGTGTGTGCACGCGTGCGTGCCTTTCTCTGTCACTCCATGCTTTAAATAAACACATGTCTAAAAACTCAGTGGAATCAAACTTCAGTATTTGACAAATTAACAAATTGACAAACCTTTAGCTACTTTAAAAAATAAGAATAGGGAAAAGACGTTAGGAAAAGATATAGGAAATATAATAGGGACATAGGAAAAAATATATAGGGAAAAAATGGAGGAAAAGATTTTGACCGCAGGAGGGTAACATAAAGAGAGGCCCTGCATTCCCAGAGGATCGCTGGAGAGCCGTTTGCAGTAGAAATGCTACAGAAACAGGGAGACGCTCTAGCGCAGAGGAACACTGAAGAGAAGTGAAACCGAAATTTTAGAAATGGAGAATTCAGTATGTCAAATATAAAATACAATAGAAAGCACTAACTGAACTTGATGAGGCAGAATAAAGAATATCTGAGGTAGAAGGCAAATACTTGGAAAATCTCAATCAGAAATAAAGAAGAAAAATATAAAAAGCTACAAATGCTATTCAAGATTTACAGGGTACTATCAAATGATCAAACACACTTATGAGTTTGTGAAGGTGTGGGAAGAGGGAATGGATTGGATAACCCATTCAGTGCAGAAACAGCAAGAAGCTCCCTAATTTGGAGAAAGATGAGGACATCCAAGCACAGGAAGCACACAGAACTCCCGACAGACATCATCAGAAAAGATCTCCACCTTATACATTATAGTCAAACTTTCAAGAGTAAAACAAAGATTCTAAAATGTTCATGAGAGAAACACCAGATTACCTTAAGAGGATCTCTACTTAGACTGACAGCTGATTTCTCATCAAAAACCACACAGGCCAGGGGAGAATGGGGAGACATAGCCCAAGTCCTAAAGGAAAAAAAAACCTGTCAAACCAGAATACTGTACCCAGCAAACCTCTCATTTATAAATTAAGGTGAAATAAAGCCCTTCCACAGGGCCAGCACTGTGGCACAGGGGGTAAAGCCACTGCCTGCAGTGCTGGCATCCCACAGGAGTGCCGGTTTGAGTCCCAGCTGCTCCATTTCCGATCCAGCTCTCTGCTATGGCTTGGGAAAGCAGTAGAAGATGGCCCAATTCCTTGGGCCCCTGCACCCACATGGGAGACCTGGAAAAAACTCCTGGCTTCTGGCTTCAGATCAGAGCAGCTCTGGTCATTGTGGCCAATTGGGGAGTCAACCAGCGGGTCAAAGACCTCTCTCTCCCTCTCTCTCTCTCTCCTCTCTCCCCTTCTCTGCTTCTCTCTCCTTCTCCCTCCCTCTGCCTCTCCTTCTCTCTCCCTCTGCCTCTCCTTCTCTCTCCCTCTCCCTCTGCCTCTCCTTCTCTCTGTGTAATTCTGGCTTTCAAGTAAATAAATAAATCTTAAAAAAAAAAAAAAGAACCTTCCATAATAGAAATTCAAAGAATTTGTCACCACTCATCCATCATCCATCTCTACAAATGATACTTAAGGATATACTACACACAGAAACAGAGATAGTCATCATCATGGAAGAGTATGAAGGCAGAAAAATCACCTTGTAATAGTACAAAGGAGATCCAAACAATAGGAATATTTATGGAAAAATGACAGGACCAAGTTATCATTAACTTTGAATGTAAATGGCCTAAATTCTCCAATTAAAACATACAGACTGGCTGAATGGATTGAAAATGCAAGACCCATCTATTTGCTGCTTACAGGAAACACATCAACAAAGACACATATAGACTGAAATGAAAAGACAAGAGGCCGGCGCCGTGGCTCACTAGGCTAATCCTCCTCCGCCTTGTGGCGCCAGCACACCGGGTTCTAGTCCCAGTCGGGGCGCCGGATTCTGTCCCGGTTGCCCCTCTTCCAGGCCAGCTCTCTGCTGTGGCCAGGGGGTGCAGTAGAGGATGGCCCAAGTGCTTGGGCCCTGCACCCCATGGGAGACCAGGAGAAGCACCTGGCTGCTGCCATCGGATCAGCGCGGTGCGCTGGCCACGGCAGCCATTGGAGGGTGAACCAACGGCAAAGGAAGACCTTTCTCTCTGTCTCTCTCTCACTGTCCACTCTGTCCAAAAAAAAAAAAAAAAAAAAAAAAAAAAAAAAAGACAGGAAAAGATATTCTAGGCTAATGGAAAACAAAAACAGTCAAGAATACCCATGCTAATATCAGACAAAATAGTCTTTAACACAGAAACTGTTAAGAGAAACAAAGGAGGGCATTAGGCAGTGATCAAAGGATCAATTCAACAGGAAGGGGTGACTATAGTAAATGGATATGCACCCAATGCCACAGCACCTGTTTAAAATAAATGTGAATGGACGTAAGGGAGATATAGGCTCCAATACACTAAGAGTAGGGACTTAAACACTCCACTTTTATAAATGGACAGATCAGCTAGACCAAAAAATCCGCATCAACAACAAAAAACAGAGCTAACCTACACTACAGACCAAATGGACCTAATTGGTATCTACAGAACACTTCATCCCAAAACTGCAGAATGCACATTCTTTTCATTAGTGCATCGAACTTTCTCTAGGATAGATCACATACTAGGACATGAAACAAATCTCAAGTTCACAAAAGCAAAAAATCATACCATGTACATATTCTGACCACAAAGGAATGAAGCTAGGAATTAACTAAAGGAACTCTAGAAAATATACAAACACACGGAAACTAAACAGTGTGCTCCTGAATGAATAATGTGTCATTGAAGAAATCAAAAGGGAAATTAAAAAATTCTGGGAAATGAATAAAGATAACAATACAACATAAGACAACTTAGCTGATACAGCAAAAGCAGTGTTAAGAGGGAAGTTTATACCAATTAGTGCATACACCAAGAAATTGGAACGGAATCAAATAAAGGACCTAACAGTAAACAAACCAAACCAAAAATTAGTAGAGGAATTAAATAGCAAAGAAATTAACAAAACTGAAACAAAAAATACATAAGATTGGTGAAAAAGTGCTGGCGCTGTGGCATAATGGGTAAAGCTGCCATCTGCAGTGCCGGCCTCCCATATGGGTGCCCATTTGAGTCCCAGTTGCTCCACTTCCAATCCAGCTCTCTGCTATGGCCTGGGAAAGCAGAAGATGGCCCAAGTCCTTGGGACCCTGCACCTGTGTGAAAGACTCAGAAGCAGCTCCTGGCTCCTGACTTCAAATCGGCCCAGTTCCAGCTATTGCAGTCATTTGGGGGGGGGGGGCGAACCAGCAAATCGAAGACTGACCAATTGACCAACCTCGCTCACTCCTTCTCTCTCTCTCTCTGCTTCTGCCTCTTTGTAACTCTGCCTTTGAAATAAGTAAATCTTTGAAAAAAAAAAAAAAGACTGGTGAAATGAAGAGCTCATTTCTTGAAAAAAACAATATTAATACATCATTGACCCTACAAACCAAAAAAAAGGGGGGGTGGGGAGAGAACAAATAAAATGAGAGCCAAAAAAGGAGATGTTACAACAGATACCACAGAAACAAAAAGAAGCATCGGGAATTATTACCAAAAATTATATACCAACAAATTGGAAAATCCAGAAGAAACTCAAAGATTTCTAGACACATACAATCTACCAAGACTGAGTCATGAAGATACAGAAAACCTAAATATGGGGGACTAAGCCTTCACCTCGTGTCCTGACTGCTCCTTTTCCAATCCAGCTCTATGCCTATGGCCTGGGAAAGCAGTTGAAGATGGCCCAAGTGCTTGGGCCCCTGCACCCACGTGGGAGACTGGGAGAAGCTAGGGGCTCCTGGCTTAGGATTGGCCCAGCTCCAGCCATTGTGGCCCTTTGGGTGAACCCTTTGACTGAGACAGCAGATGGAAGACTTTTTGTCTCTTCTTCTCTCCGTCTGTAGATCTACTTCTTAAGTAAATAAATAAATAATTTTTTTAAAAAAAGAAAGAAAATCTAAGTAGGCCAATACCAAGAAAGAGACTGAATCAGTAATAAAGACTCTCTCAACAAAGAAAACCCAGGACCAGATGGCTTCAATGCTGAATTCTACCACTTTTAAAGAAAACTTCCGAAACTTCCTGAAACTCTCCTGAAAACGAGAGAATGCTCCTACACTCTTATGAGGCCATTATCACCTTAATTCTAAAACCGGAATATGATAGAGAACTATAGACTAATATCCCAGGTGAACATAGATGTAAAAATCCTCAACAAAATATCAGCTAATCAAATCCAACAATAGATCATAGAGATCATTCACCCAGATCAAGTGGGATTTATCCCTGGTTTGCAGGGATGGCTCAACATATGCAAATCAGTAAGTGATACATTACATAAACAAACTGAAGAACAAAAACCACACATTATTATCTCAATAGATAAATTTGATAAAATTCAACATCCTTTCACAATAAAAAACCTTAAGCAAATTGGGTACAGAAGGAACACTCTTTAACACAATCAAGGCAACATATGACAAACCCACAGCCAGCATGATATTCAAGGGAAAAAACTGGAAGCATTTCCACTAGGATCCAGAATCAGACAAGCAAGCTCATTTTCACCACTGCTATTTAATACGGTTCTGTAAGGTTTAGCCAGAGACATTGGGCAAGAAAAAGAAATCAAACAGCTTCAAATTGGAAAGTAGAAAGTCAAATTATCCTTATTGGTAGATGACATGATCCTACACATAGGTAAATCAAAAGACCCCACTAAGAGACTATTGGAACTCATAAGAGTTTGGTAAAGTTGCAGATTATAACATCAACACACAAAAATCCAGAGCCTTGGGCTAGCACTGTGGCGTATTGATACAGCTGCTACCTACAGTGCCGGCATCCCATATGGGTGTTAGTACCAGTTTGGGCTGTACCACTTCTGATCCAGCTCCCTTCTAGTGTGCCTGGGAAAGCAGAAGATGGCCCAAATCATTGAGCCCCTGTACCCATGTGGGAGACCTAGAGGGAGCTTCAGTCTGGCTCAGCTTTGGCCATTGCGGCCATTTGTGGAGTGACCCAGAGGATGAAAGACCTCTCTGCATCTCTCCCTCTTTCTCTAACTCTGCCTTTCAAATTAATACATCTTTTTTAAAAAGGGAAAGATTCAAGAAAAAGATGTAATCATTATAAATGTATATGCACCTGATGCTGCAACCAATTTTATAAAATAAATCCTTTACATCTAAAGGGAGAGAAAGCTCCAATATAGTAATAGTGAGGAACTTAAAACATTCCACTTAGGGGCTGGCATTGAGGCACAGTGGGTAAAACCCCCGCCTGCAGTGCTGACATCCCTTGTGAGAGCCAGTTCAAGTCCTGGCTATAACAATTCTGCTCCAGCTCCCTGCTAATGCACCTGGGAAAGCAGTGGAAGATGGTCCAAGTGCTTGGGCCTTGGCCACCCATGTGGGAGACGTGGAAAAAGCTCTTAGCTCCTGGCTTCAGTCTGGCCCAGCCCTAGCCAATATGGCCATTTGGGGAGTGAACCAGCAGATGGGAGATAGATCGATCGATCTCTCTCTCATCCTGACTTTCCAATAAATAAAATAATTTTTTTAAAATAATCACTTAGACAAAACATCAACAGATGCATCAGCATTAAACTATAATGCAGACCAAATTGATGTAAGAGACATTTAAAGACATTTCACCCATAAGACACACACTTTTAATTAGTACATCGAACATTTTCTAGGACAGATAATATATTACGCCACAAAACAAGTTTCCACAAATTCAAAAATATCAAAATTGCATCACATATCTTTTCTGACTACAGTGGAATAAACTAGGAGTCAACAGAGAAAGAAAATTCAGGAATCATACAAATATACGGAGACTGAGTAACACAACTCTGAGTGAACAATGAGGAACTGAAGAAATCCAACAAATTTAAAAAGGCTTTGAGACAAAAAAATGTAAACACACGTACCAAAACTTATGTAATAGTGTGAAAACAGTACTAAGAGGGAAGTTTAAAGCACCAAGTACCTACACCAAAAAAAAAAAAAAGAGAGAAATCAAATAAACTTACTAATGCATCTCAAAGACTTAGAAAAGCAAAATCAAACCAAATCCAATAGTAGCAAAATGAAATAAAAATCACAGCAAAAATTCAATAGACTAAAAACATAAAATAATTGTTTTGAAAATAACAAAATTAAAAAAACTTTAGCAAGAGAACCAAGAAAAAAACTTATATAAATAAAATCAAGGACAATAAAAAGGAAATAATGAAACTGATAACACAAAAATACAAGCAATCACTAGAGACTGTCAGAAACATGAAACAAAACCTGAACAGCCCAGTAACAAGTGAGGCAACTCCATCAGTGACGAGGTTGGCCCACAGAGAAAACCCCAGGACAGGACGGCTTCACTACTGACTTCTATCAAACGTGTTTTTTAAACAAAGATTTATTGGTGCTGGTGTTGCGGCACAGCAAGTTAAAGCCCCAGCCTGCAGCACCAGCATCCATCCAGTTCGAGTCCCAGCTGCTCCATTTCCAACCCAGCTCTCTGCTGTGGGCTGGGAAAGCAGTGGAAGATGGCCCATGTCCTTGGGCCCCTGCACCTGTGAGAGAGACCCAGAAGAAGCCCCTGGCTCCGCCCTTTGGATTGGTGCAGCTCCAGCCATTGCGGCCATTTGGGGAGTGAACCTGCAGATGAAGTCGCCGCCCCCCCCCCCCCCGTCTACCTCTCTCTATAACTCTGTCAAATAAAACTAATTTTTTAAAAAAAGATTTATTTATTTGAAAGACAGAAATACAGAGAGAAGGAGGGAGAGTCTGAGATATTCCATCCGCTGGTTCACCCCTCCAGAGCTGGGCCAGGCCGAAGCCAGGAGCTTTTTCCAGATCTCCCACGTGCATGCAGGGGCTCAAGCACTTGGGCCATCTTCCTCTGCTTTCCCAGGTGCACTAGCAGGGAGCTGGATCAGAAGTGGAGCTGCCGAGACTTGAACGGGTGCCTACATGGGTGCCGGCACTGCAGGAGGAGGCTTTACCTTCTACACCACAGCACCAGCCCTTCTACCAAGCTTTTAAGGAAGAACTAACAACAACTTTTGTTCAACAATTCCAAAAAATGGAAAAGGAGGCAACCTTACCACGCTTACTCTAGTTGACAAGTATTATCTTGATCCCAAAACAGAGAAAGTGGATCATATTAATAATGCATATAGGTGCCAAAATTCTCAATCATACCGATAACCTATCAAAGGATCATTTACCATGATCAACAGGGATTTATTCTAGAGATGCTAGAATGGTTCAACACATGCAGATCAATAAATGTAGCACTTAACATCAACTGAATGAAGGAGCGGCATTACACAATCATCTCGATAGACAAGGAAAACGCCTTCAATGAAATTCAACATCAAGTCACATTAAGAACCCCGAACAAGTTATCTGCTTCAACATAATAAAAGCTATAGACAATCAGCCCACAAACAACATCATATTGAACGGGATGGGATAAACCTGGGAATATTTCCTCTAGATCTGGACGCAGCAAGGATGCCCACCCTCATAGCTCTTATTGAGTATAGTGTGGGGAGCAACTCGGACTAGACTAAGTTACTGGAATTAAGACTTATTCTATGCATCTGCTCTCCCACAATATGGCGCTGGGAGAGGAGTAAACAGCTTCTACGCAGCTGCCTCTCGCCAACTTGAGTGATGGCCTGCAGGAGCTGATCCTGCTCCTGATTGGAGGAGAGCAGCGTACTCGGCGTGTGGGTAGCAGAGTTGTGATTGGCGGAAGAGGACTATAAAGGAGGAGAGAGACAACATGCACCAGGAACATCTAAGGGGAACACCTGAGGAACATCTGAGCAGCCCCCGAGAGAGCCGGCTGGCGGTATGCCGCTTCCCCGCAGAAGTGGGGAAAGTGGCAGGGGGCACCACCCTTCCACGGAGGTGGAAGGGATGGCAGCCAACCCAGGAAGAACCAGCAGCAAACCCAGGAAGGGCCGAGCAGACAAAAGAACAGCGCAGGGTCCCGTGTCGTTCCTCCGCGAAGAGGGGGAGCGACAGTATAGTACTGGAAACATTAGCCAGAACAATTAGGCAAGAGGAAAAAAGGCAAATAAATAAGGGAGGATGTAAAATTATTCCTTTTTTCAGATGGTATCATTCTATGTATTAAAAAAAAAAAAAAAGATGGGCCAGCACTGTGGTGCAGCGGGTTAATGCCCTGGCCTGAACCACCAGCATCCCATATGGGCGCCGGTTCGAGTCCTGGCTGCTTCTCTTCTGATCCAGCTCTCTGCTGTGGCCTGGGAAAACAGTAGAAGATGGGCCAAGTCCTTGGACCCCTGCACCCGCGTGGGCGACCCACAAGAAGCTCCTGGCTTCAGATCGGCGTAGCTCCAGCAACTCTGACTCTCAAATAAATAAATCTTTAAAATATAAATAAACAAAAAATAAAAAAGACTCCATCCAAAAGGCTATTAGAACTTACGAACAAATTCAGTAATATTGCAAAATACAAATCAACACACAAAAATCAGTAGTATTTTTATATACCACTAACTTGTTAAGAAATTAGAGTATAATCACATTCAAAAAGACTACGAAACAATCTAGGAATAAATTTATTCAAGAACACAGAAGGCCCTATCATGAAAATTGTAAAACAATGATGAAAAAAGTAGAAAAAACATACAGAAATGGAAAGACCTCCTCCAAGTTCTTGGATTGGAAAAATTAATATTGTTAACGTAGCCATACTATCCTCAAATTATTTACAGAGTCAATGCAATTCCCATCAAAACACCACTGGCATTTTTCACAGCACTAGAAAAATTAATTCTAGGGTTCATATGGAAACACAAAAAATCCTGAATAGACAAAGCGATCCTGAACAGAAAGAAGCAAGCTGGAGCTGCCACTGAGAGGGAGCGGCTCCTCCCAGTTTGTACCCTCCACACCGTGCTAGCCTCACCCTGGTCCCGCCGCTAAGATTAATAAGATTAATAAGATAAAATGGCAGCACAATGGGACCGTGCCGCAGAAGCAGGATCCAGTTTTGAGGTGCAACAGAGACTGCAGGAGTCAACTCTGCCTGGGGAAGATGGGAGAGGCCTCCCGAGGGGCCCTCCGCAGAGTCCTGTGGGGGCCAAGCTGGTCTCCTGTGGAGGCCATGCAGGCAGAGGGCACAGCCTGGCACACACTCAGCAGGAGGCTGCCCAGCATGGGGGAATGGGATGACAGGAGGCACTGGAGCAGCTCAGGGCTTCAGCCAGAGGCCGGGGGCTGCGCCGGGGCTTACACGGAACCCTCCAGGCTGCAGCCTTGCACTCTACAGGAAAGTGTCGTAGGAGCACCGTCAACAGCAAATCCACATTTCATCCCATGAAAATATCACTATCTCTAAGGCTGTACATTTTTGAAGTTCAAGATTTTTTTTTTCCACCTGAAAGGCAGAATTATAGAGACAGAGAGAGACAGATCTTCCATCTGCTGGTTCACTCCCCAAATGGCCACAGTGGCGGGCTGGGGCTGGGGCTGGATCAGGAGCTTCATCGGGACCTCCACATGGGTAGCAGGGGCCCAAATACTTATGCCATCTTCTGCTGCTTTCCCAGACACATTAGCAGAGAGCTAGACCGGAAGTGGAGCTGGGACTCAAATCGGTGCCCACATGGGATGCTGGCATTGTGGATGGTGGCTTAACCCACTGAGCTGCAACGCTGATCCCAAAAACCAAGATTTTTAACACCTGGGGCCACTGTTGTTACACGGTAGACAGTTGTTGCCTGTGACAATGACATCGCATATGAGTTCTGGTTTGAGTCCTAGCTGCTCCTCTTCCAATCCAGCTCCCTGCTAATGGCCTGGGAAAAGCAACAGAAGATGGCCCAACTGTTTGAGACCCTGCCACCTATGTGGGAGACCCAGATGAAACTCCAGACTCCTGGCTTTGGCCTGACGCAGGCCCATTTGGGAAATGAACCAGTGGATGGAAGCTTTCTCTCTCCCTCTAACTCTTTCAAATAAATAAATAAGTCTTAAAGAAGATTTAGTCCCTGGTGGGCATCTGCTGCATTCATTCTGTGCTACAGAGACAGACAGGATTTGTGCAGAGTGAGGAATAACAAGCTCCCCGACAGTGCAGCTTGCCCACGAAGCCTGCAGCTCTTCATGGGTCTGTGCGCTCATCCTATCCTAGGTGGGCCAGCAGGCCACAAACTGGTCTTCTGTCCACAGCAAAGACAACTGTCCTAACCTTTTCAAAGGCATTTGACTGCATTCATCAAAAGGGTTAAATGCATGCCTTGGAACTCAGGCTACAGAAGCAGACACACACGCGCAAGTAAGTACAGGGAGAATGGCAGAACTCTAACAGAAAGTTCCAAACAGCTATCCACCAGGAAGAGGTAGGGCCAATTAGAGACAAGGGGACACTGCAGAGGGTTTGAACACAACCAGCTGAAAACAAGTAGGTACTCACTTCCTTATTAAAGACATCAAAAAAATTTCTTTTAATTTATTTGACAGTTAGAGTTACAGACAGTGAGAGAAAGACAGAGAGAAAGGTCTTCTCTCAGTTGGTTCGTTCCCCACATGGCCGCCACGGCCAGCACTGCGCTGATCCGAAGCCAGGAGCCAGGCGCCCCCTTCTGGTCTCCAATGCAGGTGCAGGGGCCAAGCACCCTGGCCATCCTCCACTGCCCTCCAGGGCCACAGCTGAGAGCTGGACTCGAAGAGGAGAAACCGGGATTAGAACCCGGGGCCCACATGGGATGCCAGCACTGCAGGTGGAGGATTAACCAATTGAGCCACGGCGCCAGCCCCAAGACATCAAATTTTTAAAAGGCAACTTGTAGGATGCATAAAATGTCATTTTTGCTAAGTAAGCAATTTATATCAAAAAAGAAAAATTCCTTAGTCCAAGTATGTCTAGTAAAATCTGAGTAAAGAACAAGACAAAGCAGGATTCACAAATGGGCAGCTCCCAGAACCAGAGCAGGTCCTGAACCCCAGCCAACAACGTGATCAGACAGCGTGTGTAGGACAAAGAAGGTGACATACAGCAAACAACTCCACTGACTACAGCCCAGTGATCCAGTCCAGCCGTTACAGCTCAGCTAGGTCATTCTGTACATCTTTGTCAGGTCACTGGCTCTAAGCTCTCTCTCTCTCTCTCTCTCTCTTTTTTTTTTTTTTTTTTTTTTTTTGACAGGCAGAGTGGACAGTGAGAGAGAGAGACAGAGAGAAAGGTCTTCCTTTGCCGTTGGTTCACCCTCCAATGGCCACCGCGCTGCGGCCGGCGCACCGCGCTGATCCAATGGCAGGAGCCAGGTACTTCTCCTGGTCTCCCATGGGGTGCAGGGCCCAAGCACTTGGGCCATCCTCCACTGCACTCCCTGGCCACAGCAGAGAGCTGGCCTGGAAGAGGGGCAACCGGGACAGAATCCGGCACCCCGATCGGGACTAGAACCCAGGGTGCCGGTGCCACAAGGTGGAGGATTAGCCTAGTGAGCCGCAGCGCCGGCCTCTGAGGCTCTCTCCAACAGGCCAACCTTGGTCACCACGATTCAACTCCACAGGCTTACTCTGCTGGGGCCCTGCCCTCATCCACAGTCTCCCACAAGTTCCATTCAACACTATCAACACCTACTGTTCTATACGTCTTCAGCTATCTATAAATATTTGGGTCTTGAAGGCCACACAATGAGCCTCCACTGTTGTATCCAGCCAAAGCTATTTTGTTCACAGTTCGGCCACACACAGATCTACGTTGCAGATGCCTTTGGAGGCAGCACCCAGACAGGAAAAGCAAGTCTGTGAGAGGCAGCAAGAGCCATATGGGCTACAGTTCATCAACGGAGCACTCGCTTTCCTTACGTTGGGATTTGCCAGGTGCCCTTTGCCAGACTCTCTTGCTTGATACCAAGAGACCTGATAAATTAAGCATCATTATGGCTACAGGTCTTCAGCACACCACAAGTTCAATTCACCCAGAGGATGGATCCATTCTCAACAGGCTCTGTATGTACCTAACCAGTAGCCTCCCAAATATCAGAACAAAAGGAGAGAACTACACGGAAAAGTTCCAGCAGTCACCAAGGTGGGATAATTCAAGGACGTGAAAAAAACTTCAGTCTATCAGAAGGTGCAGTGTTTTCCTTTGGCCTTCGTGTTTGGGATTCAACCACATCTCAACTTTGGCCAAAAAAAAATGTTAGCAGATACACCCACCCCAAGACCTAAAGAGCGCTTGTGGGATGGGGCTTGTCTCCATGTCCACCCTTCCAGAAGGAGGCCGGGGGCTGGCCCACGCCAGGACGACAGACACATGAGCCACTGTCCCAGAGCTTGGCCTACCAGAGCGAGCTGCACAGCCAGAACAGGGTCCTCACTGCAGCCTGCGGGGACTACTGCCCAGCATTCTTGTGGCAACAGCGAACCGGTACACCTCACATTCAGACTGATTCCATAGACCCGAGACGAGCCAACAGACGCTGCACAACCAATGCTTCAGCCTCTCCACGGGTTCTTCCAGACAGAGCCTCACCTGCTCCTTAGAGTGACTGAGGCTCAAGCCTCCACTTAGACGCCCGGCCCAAAGGTGGGTCCCCTGCAATGGCTTCTCATCACCTGGTTTACTCCCCAGACCGCCCCAATGAGCCTAAGCTTGGGCCAAAGCCAAGAACCCAGATTTCAACCCAGGTCTTTCGTGGGGGTGCCCAGGAGACCAAACACTTGAGCCTTCGCTACTGCCTCTCAGGGTCTGCCTTAGCAGGAAGCCACAGCGTGACCAGGTACCCAGCCCAGGCACTCTGGGACACAAAATCCTTACCCGCTAGTCCAGATACCTACTCCCAGCTGTATCCTGGCTGGCCTGAACCAACCCACTGGTGTTTGAGGGGCAGGGGCTGAGCATATGTGCCCTGCACTGCTGGGAGCCCCCCCCCCCCCAGGGCATCTCCTCTACCTGGTACCTCCCTGATTCAGGGGGGAAGGGCAGCCAGGCCCTGACTTTCCAGGGAAAGCCGTGGGGCACAGAGGAGCTGCAGGTGTAGGTAGGAGGCTCAGCTTAGGGACTCGCTGCGATCTTGGGGCTCAGAGTTCAACTCCAGGGCCCCCCACATGGGCTCTCAGGTCCCCCTCCAAGTGACACTGGCGGCCACGGAGGAGGCGCTCCCTGTCCCAGGTGTGCAGGGACCCACTGCAGGGCGCCCCACCTGCTGCTCTCCTGGCTGCGGGAAGACAAAGGCCGGCACCACCCTCTGCTCCCCCCAGGGAGGTCCTGCCTCTCCCAGGAACACTCACCCTCTCCTCCCTCCCCGTCGGGGCCAAGGCCGCATCTCTGCCTGCCTGGCACGCGGCAGGTCTCCCAGACGCAGAGGGCGGCGGCGGGCGGCGCTCTCGGGCAACAGCAACCCCAGCTTCTCCGGCCCAAGCCCAGCTGCTGCTCCTCTCACGACCCCGGAGTGGGCGTCCGCGTGCTGCCACGCCTGCCCCAGGTGGGCGCAGTGCCCGCGAAGCACCGGAGGGCGAGGGGCGGGGAGCCGCGGCCACAGGCGCCTGCGGTCTGGGGGAGGGCCCGCAGGCCAGGCGAGGTCAGGGCCGGCGAGGCCCGGGGCTGGTCGAGACGACGGGAAAGGGCCCTGGGGTCAGTGCAGGAGGACCCTGGCTGAGGCTGCGACGGCAGCCGGCCCTGGAGGCCAGGCCGGGGAGGAAGGGACACCTGGCTGGGGCAGCCGGGCTGGGGGCGGGGCTCCCGGGCTCCTGAGCTACCTGCGAGCGGCCGCGCTGGGCAGCGGCGGACTTGGACCGCAGCGACAAGCCCTGGTCCGCTCCGCAGCCGCCTCTGCAGTGAGCGCGGCCACTAGGCAGCCGTTTAACGGTTGCTGGAGATGGGCGGGGCTGCGGCTGTGGGCGGGGCTTCTAATGGGGGCGGGGCTTTCCGCCTCCGCGGCTGCTCTGAACGTCTAACCAGCAGGTGCCTCCAAATTCGGAACCCAGTTGCGTTAACTCGTGCACTCGTTCAACGATTCGGTCTTGCAGCAGCTCCAGCTCTGAACGGCAGCGCCGGCTGTATACGCCCGACCTTGCCCTGCAGCGTGAGGAAGAGGAGTTCGCTGGCTCCCCGTAGGGGAAGGGCTGGGCGCCCCCAAGTCAGATCGCCCACAGCCGCCCTCCTTGGGCTTAATGCTTCTGTCGCTGATGTGCTTAGGAGAGGGCGAGAATTCCCGGCATAGAGCATGAGCCCCAACTCAGAGAGCACACGGCTCAGAGAGGTGAAGCGATGGCTCAGGGCCACACAGCAAGTTAGCAGCCGCACTGGAGGGGAACCAAGACTGCCCGACTCCAAGGCCTGGGCTCACCTGCAGCACCTCCCCCTCCCCCCCCCCCCCCACACACACACTGAGAGCCCGCCTACTGCTCCCACGCAGAGGAGCACACGCAGCAAAGAACCGAGAGGCTGGGGGGGGGGGTGCAGGCTCTCTGGCACAGGTGACTAGAGCCAAAGGTCGGGGTTGCCAGGCAGTGAGGGCCAGAGAAGGCGTGCCCGGCAGGGCAATAGCAGGTGCAAGGGCCCGGAGGGAGGAAGCCCAGGGCAAGCACAAGGAAGGGATAATGAGGCTGCAGGCGTGGGCAGGGCCCCTGCTACACAGCCCTGGAGGGCAGGCAGCCCGTGGCACTGGGGAGCCGTGGCAAGTTTTCTGTGGAGGTAGAGTGGCCCCACTCGGCTCTTGGCTCAGGGAAACAGGAGCTGAGGTTCCACACCCACATGGCTGTGGGGAAAACTGACGCTCTGGGTTCTTACAGGATCCACTCTGGGTCCCAGAGCTCAGTGGCGGAACCCAGAGCCTGAGCCTCCCAGGGACACCTCTCAGGCCAGAGGATGGGATGGCCCTTCCAGAATCCTGCACACCCGCTGGGGCCTTCCGGTACTGCTCGGACTCAGCCAGTGTGAAAACCGGGCAGAGAGCAGCTGTGTCAGGACAGCACATCCCGTGGGGAGGGGGCTCGGGCCAGAGACAGCCATTGCCACCCACCTACGCCCCAGCCCCAGCAGCCTGGGGACCGCTATAGAAACCCAAAGTGCTAAGACATGCCCACGGCGCATCTACCAGGATGCACCTGCCCCTGGGCCCCTCAGTAAGGACACCATCGCTACATATGTGATCACCGTCGTCGGCTCCAGTTCCCTGCCCGTGCTACAAAACACCGGAAGTTACTCCTCCTGACCGACTGCATCCCTGCACCCATCAGCCATCGCCCCTCCACCTCCCTGGCAAACTGGACCAGCCAGGTCGGCCGTGTTTCCCCAACACCTACAGGACTTTAGCCTTAAGGATCTTGAATTTCATCTTCAAGGACTGTAGGAGAGGCAGTGCTTCTACCCTTCAATAAACGAAAAGCCAAGCGGGACTAAGATATTTTCTGAATTGTTCAGTTTACTGCAGTCCATGCAAACGCAGGGTAACTAAAAGGAATACAGGAAAAGATAGGGGAAAACAGATAAGTTATTCGAGCCTCAGAGGGCTAGGGATAAACCAGACACGGAGCACCCTCGGAGAAAGGTGACTCTGCAGGGGTCCGGCGGCCATCAACCCGCCGTGGTCAAGGAAGGGGCTTCTCACCCCAGCACGGCCTCCAGCAGCCAACAGCTTTTCAGGACAAATTCTTGCAGAGTGGAGTCACAGGGAGATGTGATTGGGTCCAAGTTCCTGTCTAAAATGCAAGAAAGAACTCAAGGATGAGACACAGATGAAGGTCAGCTGAGAAACAAGGCTGATTTGCATGCAAAGCCGAAGCAGAGGCACCCACTCTGGAGTGAGCTTACTCCAGGGTGAGCCGCACTCAGAGGGGGCCCAGGGCCATCCCTTCATAGGACCTGGAGGCACAGGGAGGGGTGTGTGGGCGGGGATTCATTGACTACTCTGGGAGGTGTAGTTTGGGTATTGCCCACTTCTCGGTCCTATTTTGGAAATCTCAGAAGTGTCACGGTGTTAGGTGCAGGAAGAGGGTAGGAGTGTCAGCGTGGGAACTGTATTATAATGACATCATAATTAGCTAAAAGTCATTGCTGGGACGCAGTTGGCAGCCACGTTGGCTAATTTTGGCCAGCACCAGCTCTGAGGGAGTCAGGTTTTGGGAGTGCAGGAAGAGGTGCAGTACGGGGTGGGACTACAGAGAGGGCCTGGAGACCCCCTAGCCACATCAAAATGGCAGTTTGAAGGCATGAGTATTTATTGCCCTGGAAGGTGTACTGTCTTAGCTTCCAGATGTCACCCGTGCAGGGAGAAGTCATAGAGCCAAACTGTCTCACTGCACGCTGGTGCACGGTTGCCCACGTGGCTAGCAGTCGGCCAGGGGTTGTATGTTAAGAAGCTGGCACAGTTTTAGCCAGGTGTCCGCATGGCCCAGCTACCTGAGCCAGGCTCCACCCCCATCCTAATGGGATTCACTGCTCCTGCTTCCCTGCCCGCCCTCAGGCAAAGTTTTAACAGGGCCTGTTCCTGCACACTGCTCTCTTGGCTCTGCTCCCTGCTCTCTCAGCCCTTCTCTCCTACGCTCTCTCGGTTCCTCTCTCCAGCCTCCTCCTCTGGGCTCTCTGCTCTATATTCTGTCTTCGCTAGCTCCTCTCCTCTGGCTCTCTCTCTTATACTTTCACTCTTTTTCCTTCGCCGCCCCTTCACTCCGGTCTGTAGGGTGTTCCCCAATAAACCCTTTCCCTTACTCCGGTGACTGGTGTGTTTTGCAACGGCTAACATTAATATATAACACTGTACCCAGCTTCCTTGTTCTCTGCCAGCCACATGGCTCAGGGACAACTTGTGTTACAAGGAAAAGCTCAAAATGGGTTGAGGGATGTCAAAGTACTAGTCTTAGTACTCATAATTAAAATACCGATTGCCTTGGGTTCCCCAGAGTCACAGCACAGTGGCATATACATAGCATATACATAGCATATACACATGGCATGGCCGGTGCTGTGGCTCACTTGGCTAATCCTCTGCCTGCGGCGCCGGCATCCCAGGTTCTAGTCCTGGTTGGGGTGCTGGGTACTAGTCCCGGTTGTTCCTCTTCCAGTCCAGCTCTCTGCTGTGGCCCCCTGGGAGGGCAGTGGAAGATGGCCCAAGTGCTTGGGTCCTTGCACCCGCATGGGAGACCGGGAGGAGGCACCTGGCTCCTGGCTTTGGATCGACGCAGCGCTGGCCGTAGCGACCATTAGGGGAGTGAACAAACGGAAGGAAGACCTTTCTTTCTGTCTCTCTCCCACTGTCTATAACTCTCTCTCTGTCTCTCTCTCACTGTCTAACTCTGCCTGTCAAAAATTAAAAATAGTGCCGGCACACCGGGTTCTAGTCCCGGTCGGGGCGCCGGATTCTGTCCCGGTTGCCCCTCTTCCAGGCCAGCTCTCTGCTATGGCCCGGGAGTGCAGTGGAGGATGGCCCAGGTGCTTGGGCCCTGCACCCCATGGGAGACCAGGAAAAGCACCTGGCTCCTGGCTCCTGCCATCGGATCAGCACAGTGCACCGGCCGCAGCGCGCCGGCCGCGGCGGCCATTGGAGGGTGAACCAACGGCAAAGGAATACCTTTCTCTCTGTCTCTCTCTCTCACTGTCCACTCTGCCTGTCAAAAATAAAAATAAAAAAAATTAAAAATAAAAAAATACACATGCCAGCACCCTCCCCCACTCCACAACCCCCGCTAAGCATTGTTGCACTCTGTACTGTGGGATGAGAACTTCTGTAGCTTCCACCAATCAGTGAGGACATGTGGGAAGGCAGATCACCCACTTGGAGACTGGATCACTTGTCTTCGTAGGATTTAGTTGAAAAAGTTTATTGTCAACCCCAAAACAAGTCCTTGATGTGCCATACATTTTGTAAATGTTTTCTCCCATTATCCGTTTTCTCTTTTCATTTTCTTATTGTCTTAAAAGCTTTATCTTACTTGAAAGGCAGAAAGACAGCGAGAGAGAGAGAGAGAAAGAGACAGAGAAAGAGATATTCCATCCACCCACTGGTTCTCTTCCCAAATGGTTGCAACTGCCAGGGCTGGGCCAGACTGAAGCCAGGAGCCTAGAACTCCATCCAGATCTCCCTCGTAAAAGGCAGGGGCCCACGTACTTGGGTCATCTACTGCAGTTTTTCCAGGCACGTTAGCAGGGAACTGGATAGGAAGTAGAGGAGCGGGGATTGGAACCGTCCTCATATGGGATGCCAGGATTGCAGGTGGTGGCTTAACCCACTGTGCTACAACACTGGTCCCTGTCTTTTCATATCTTCTCTAGTGTAGAAGTCTTAAATCTCGACAAGGTCCAATTTATTTCATTTTTTTCTCTTTGGGCCATACAATTGGTGTTGCACCTAACAATCTTCGCCTAACAGAGGCCCATTTTAATAGAAAGTAAAGCTTGGTGTCTCAACATGAAACAAATCCACTGATCAAGCCTCCCGAACATCCAAAAGCTTGTGACACAGAATAACAGGTCAAGGACATTTCCAGACACATCTGGGGACTGCGTAAAATGATGCAACTTTCAGAAAAACCATCTGGCGTAGCAAGAGCCTACAAAAAGTCCCCACTCACAAGTCACTCAGGACGTGGAGCAAACAAACGGGCCCAGGGTGGATTTACCTCCGCACCTCCGCGTCCAGCCAGGAGAGGGCGCCGCGGAGCAGCCTCAGGTGCGCTGGCTGCAGAGCCGCTGGGGAGCGCGAAGCTGGTTAGGAGCAGGGCTCCCGGGCAGGGAGCTGTGCTGGCTGATGTCACGTTCAGTGTCGGGCACCTGACACTGTAAGAAATGCGCCTTTTCCGTGTTTCGGCGGACACAGTCATGTCCCTTCCACCCCAGAAAGGGCATTTGCATCACCAGCAAAGTTCCTTCCTGCCCAAATGCATGGAACAGTCTGGAACGAAACGCATCAGAAGTGCACCGCCGTCCTCTCCAGGTGGCAGGGAGGCGGGTTTCTTTCTTTCTTTTTTTAATTTCCCCAGACTCTGGAAACTCTGTGAACACAGCGCGTGGCCCCGCTCCGACCAGACTGAGCAGCCCTGGGCCACTCATTTCCATCCCCAGGCCTGGATTGTCCCCGTGCACCAGCCGCCTCCCCTCCCCCAGCTCAAACAAAGGACCGCGGGGAGACTTCTGACTTTGCCCGCTCTGAACCTCAAACAAAAACCTCCTGGATCCAGCCGGAATAGTTCCACGGGCGCCTGGTAACAGGCCGGGCGTGCACACGGGCCTGACGGCGCCATTGTCAACCCCGCTGCCCCCGCCAAGCGCGGGCGGCCGAGGCAGCCGGGGGCCCCTCGCGGTGCGACCGTGAGAAGCGATCCCGAGCCCGGCCACCGGCCCAGCGCAGTCGCTGCTCGGAGGCCCCGGGGCGGCGGAGCAGCCCCCGCACGAGGGGCCGGGGCGGGGCGCTATCCTGTCCCCCCCCCCCCCCCAGCCTGAGCCACGCAGCCCGAGCCCCGCGCCCGCAGCACCACCCCGACTCGATCGGCGCTGCTGGGCCCGCCTCGAAGGGCTTTCCGAGGACACGCGTGAAGCGCGAGGGCGCAGCGCACGCACCCCGGCCCCTCCCGGGCCCCGCGTCCCGAGCGCACCCGGCGTCCCAGGCTGTCGGCCCCGAAAGGAGTGCCGCGGCGGAGCGGGAGGGAAAAGGCCGATGCGGGGCAAGCTGAGAGCGGACACCGAGGCGGGCTGAGCACGGGCAGGAGCGGAACCCGGGGGATCCCGAAGACTCCCGAGCCCCCTCTCCCGGCACACTGCACAGAAGCTCGGTGCGAAGCCAGCGGCCCCGGCGCGGCTCCAACCGGACCGCGACTGCTAAAGCCCCTCCTTCTGGAGCCGCCCCTGGGAGTGGCAGGACGGAGGGCCCGGAGGAGGGACCCGCGGCGCGGCGCTGGAGCCGCGAGGTCCCCGCGCGCAGGCCGGCATGGAGGGCCCGGCGGGTGACCCGTACCGGCGGCCGGCGCGGCGCACGCAGTGGCTGCTGAGCGCCCTAGCGCACCACTACGGGCTGGACCGCGGCGTGGAGAACGAGATCGTGGTGCTGGCAACCGGCCTGGATCAGTACCTGCAGGAGGTCTTCCACCACCTGGACTGCCGCGGCGCCGGCCGCCTGCCCCGAGCCGACTTCCGCGCGCTCTGCGCGGTGCTGGGGCTGCGCACCGAGGGGTCCCCGGCAGGCTCGGAAGCCGCCGAGGACGCGGCTGCCGGAGGCGCGGACTCTGGGGATGTGAGCGCCGGGGAGGGGGACGCGGACGTGGAGGAGGAGGCGCGGCTGGCGCTGTGTGCCGAGCCGCCCGAGCTCACCTTCCGCCAGTTCCACGCGCGCCTCTGCGGCTACTTCGGCGCCCGGGCTGGGGCCCGGCTGCCCCGCGGCGCCCTCAGCGAGCACATCGAGACTCAGATCCGCCTGCGTCGCCCGCGCCGCCGCCGCCGCGCGTCCCGCGAGCCCGGCCCCGACGGCGGCCCCGACGGTGAGCGCGTGGCGCGCCTGGAGGAGGAGAACGGCAGCCTGCGCGAGCTGGTGGAGGACCTGCGCGCCGCCCTGCAGAGCAGCGACGCGCGCTGCCTGGCGCTGCAGGTGCGCGCTGCCGGCCGCGGGACCGCGTGGTGGGGAAGGCTGGGTTGGGCAGCGGAGGTGCACCTGCGCGGCCCAGATTGGCGGAGGATGGGGAACCGGGCGCCGAGATCCGCCCTCCGCCACCCCACCCCACTTAGACCCGCTCGTGTACTGTCCCTGTCCCTCTTTATTCCACGCCCATCTCCCTAGCCTTCTCACCTGTTTCACTTCCTAAAGCCTCGGTCGCACACGGACTGCCACCCCACTCCTTTCTCCCCCGCCTCTTTTGTCTTGCCTCCTCTGACCTCGAGATAGAAGCCATAGGGTGTTTTTGGGGGGTCCCCACATGCTCTGTTATTTAGCAAGCACCCTTGGCTCTCCTTCCTGCAGGACTAACAGGGGATTTAGATGGAAGAATGCCTTATCCCTACCCTTAACCCAGCCCTACAGAGCTCCCTGTCGGGGTGGACAGCTCCTTCCGTCATTCCTCAGATGCTTATGGGGCTGCCGTGGGGCCAGAGCTGGAGCCCAAGTGGGAAATAGGGTGGCTAACGCTGTGGGTCAGGCAGTCGCTGGCCACCAAGGGCCATAAAGAAGGAGCCCTAGGGGGAGCCTTGGGCCTAGTTCCAGCCCCAGTACCCGGAATCGGCCCACACACACTTGTGCACTATGCCCAGCCACGTGCCCGTGCCGTGCTTTGGCTACAAGTCCCGGGAGGCAAGCAACAGCCCTGACCACAGGAGACCCAAGTCCAGGAGGGAGCCGACTGGGTTAGCGAGTACCCGGCCCCAGGGGGCAGAGTGCAGAAGGAGGCACGGTGTGTGTGATCTTCAGTGGCTGTGAGTGTGGAAGGGGCGCGCGCTGAGGCCAGAAAGTGGCCCCGTGGTGTGGAACGGGAGGTCCCGGGACGTGAGCTGAGATGGCGGTCTGAGATGACGCGCAGGTGTCTCCTGAGCACCGACTGTGTGCCCGGCGTGTTTCAGGCGCCAGGCACCACCTAGCAGCAAGCCCCCAAGGAACCAGGGCTGCACGCTTCCAGTCTGGGGCCGAGGAGGCAGGACAGTTGAATGCCCCAGTGCGGGAGGGAGGCCGAGAAGAGCTGTGACGAGTGGGGACCACCGGCACCGTGCAATGAACACGGGAGGGGAGGGAGGGGCAAGTGGAAGTCGTGGCTTCTGGCTCCTCAGGGCCATTGCCATGGGTAACTGAGTTTAGACATCGCGGGCCCTGCAGGTGCTGCTACGGGTGAGCAGAGCGCGCCGTCACCTTGCACCTCTGCTGCGTGGGGAGGGCGGAGCGGTCGCGCCCTTGCCGCTCACCTCCCGCCCCCTGCCGCCCTGTCCCCGCAGGTCGGCCTTTGGAAGAGCCAGGCGGGCGGCCACGAAGAGGGGCTCGGAGGGCCCGAGGCTGCGGCGGAGCGGGAGCTGCGGCAGGCGCGGGGCGCCCTGGCGGCGGCCGAGGCCCGAGCGGGGAGGCTGCGCCAGGGCCAGGCCGAGGTGCGGCGACGCGCGGAGGAGGCCCGGCAGGCGGTGCTGCGCAGCCTGCGGCGCGTGCGTGAGCTGGAGGCGCTAGCTCAACAGGTGCCCGGCCTGCGGCGCTGGGTGCAGCAGCTGGAGGCGGAGCTGCAGCGCTACAGGTGAGCTGCGGCGCGCGGAGCAGGCGGCCCCAGGTGCCCCAAACAGGCGCCGGTTCTCCCAGCCCTCTGGCGCGCGCGCCCTCGCCCCCGCGATGTCGTGCCCTGCCGCTTTCAAAAGCTCATACGCAGGCGGCTCTTCCAGTCCCTAAATCCTTCGTCGACTCATTGCTTCTTCTCCCACCGCCCCATCCATCTGTCCTCCTGTTCGCCCACTAGTGGGTTGCAGTGGAGTGGGCTCATTCCTGCTTACACTTGGCTTTGGTTCTGACGGTAACAGCCGTGTGCAGGCTGTGAGCTGAGTGCTTTTCAAGGCTAACCTCATTTAACCCTCACCAAAGCCCTGTGAGGTAGATGCCTTCATGCCTCCTCTTGTACGCTTAAGGAAACAGATTTATAGTGAGCCCCTGCTGCTGGCTCCCCCAGGACAGGAAGCTGGCCTTGGGACGAAGGTTCACCTGGCAGAGTCTCTGATGTGTGAATCTGGGCAAGTTGCTGGCTCTCTGTTTGCTCTGGAGTGGAACAGATCGCTACCCCTGCCTGCCAGAGACGCTGCCTGCCCGGTACATGCCCACTCACTCCCAAATCGCAAAGCACCTGTGCCTGCCCGCACCCCGGCAAGGCTCCAGGGATGTGACCATGACCAAGACAGGCCGGAATCCCTGCCCTGTGCGGCCACCAGCGAGTGCGCCGGTGGGGTGGGCAGATGGGGTCCTCCTCATGCTTGCACCAGGCTCAGCCTCTGCCATGGCGAGAGCTGAGGATAGGAGGTCGCCCCGCGAGAGGAGCCAGAGGGGGGCCTTCTAGAACAGGGGAGCAGTATGGGCCAAGCCCTGAGAGAGGACCTCGAAGGAGGTGAAAGGCTGGCAAAGGCCGGTCCTTAGTTTAGGGCCGGGAAGAGGCGGCAAGGAGCTCAGTCCAGCCCTGGAGAGAAGCTGAGGCCGTGGAAAAGCACGGAGCAGAGGGGGCTGCAGGGCGATTTACATCTCAATAAAGAATTACCGGGCTCCCGCGGGGACTGAGAGGTGGGGGAGGGGGAGAAGCCCGAGAGGGGCCGTCGCCAGCCTCTCCCAGCTGGGATCGGCAGCCAGAGGGGCGGCTGGGACCCCTGTCCTCAGAGGCGGGCCCGCCCTTGACTTCTGAGGTGCTCACAGCTGGCAGATGACAGGGAACAAAGCTGCAGGGAGACCGGCCCTGGCCCAGCCTCCTGCCGCTGCAGATGTTTGGACAGTCACTTCCTGTTTGCATAGCTGACCGGCCAGGGAGCGGGGCTGGCTGGCGCGAGTCCCGCGGCCGGCTTGGAACTTTGTCCAGGAGGAGAAATAAAGGGTCTCTTCTCTGTTCGGCCCTAAAGTGACCACTGGTATGGTCGGTAGAGCAGCTGCAGACCTTAGGCAGCTGGTTACCGTGGGGGAAGTGGGGTCTTATTCAGGCACCGCTCAGTCCTCACAAGGTGTGCAAGGTCAGGGCTTGATCCCCATTTTAAAGACTGTAGGAGGTCAGCTCTGAGAAGTCAAGTAACATCCCTGAGGCCACACAGCCAGAAAGTGGTAAAGAAGTCTGCCTGCCCACACAGCCTGTATTCTTTCTTTTCACTTTGCCTTTGTTGTTGATTCATGGTGGCAACAGGGTTGCTGCCCCTCCAGGCCTTGCAGCTGCTATTCAGGCATAAGAAGTCAGAGGGGCAACATCGGGGGTGGGGAGGATTTTCCCTCTGTCGTCCCCACCGGGGCTCACACTTGCATCTCACTGGCCAGAGGGGATCTGGTCACACTGGTCTGTCTCCAACAAAATGGGCTCTACTAGTCAGCACAAAAAGGAAGCAGCTATGGCAGGGGCTCCCGAGTTGATGCCCAGAGAATGAGGCACGGGCGAGGACCACACAGTGATAAGATTAGACACATGGTTCTGTCGCTTGCTTCCCTGCCCCTAAAAAAACGTGCCCCCAAAACCTTGCCCAGACCTCCTCTGCTTGTGTCCTTATTCTAATTTATTGTTATTTTATTTCATTATTATTATTATTTTGACAGGCAGAGTGGACAGTGAGAGAGAGAGACAGAGAGAAAGGTCTTCCTTTTGCCCTTGGCTCACCCTCCAATGGCCGCCACGGCTGGCGTGCTGCAGCCAGCGCACCGCGCTGATCCGAAGCCAGGAGCCAGGTGCTTCTCCTGGTCTCCCATGGGGTGCAGGGCCCAAGCACCTGGGCCATCCTCCACTGCACTCCCGGGCCACAGCAGAGAGCTGGCCTGGAAGAGGGGCAACCGGGACAGAATCCGGCACCCCGATTGGGACTAGAACCCGGTGTGCTGGCGCCGCTAGGTGGAGGATTAGCCTATTGAGCCACGGTGCCGGCTCTAATTTATCGTTATTCATTTTTATTTTATTTAAAAGGCAGAGAGACAGATCTTCCACCCACTGGTTCAGCCCCCAAGTGCTTGCAACAGCCAGGGCTGGGCCAGTGCAAGTGAGGAGGCAGGAGCTCCGTCAGGGGCTGCTGCCTAGGTGGTGGGGACCCAGGCTCTTGAACCATCTCCTGCTGCCTCCCAGGGGAAGCATTAGCAGGAAGCTGGCTCAGAAGCGGAGGTGGGACCCAAACTTGGGCTCCCTGGGACGGGCGTCCCAAGTGGCAATTAACCTCTGTGCCAAATGCCTGCCCCCTGCTCTGCCCGTTTCCCCTGGCCAGGGTTTGCAGGTTCATGGATGACTTAGCCCAAAGCCCTCGCTCTTTGAGGGCAGAGACGGGGAAGAGACAGAGCGGCCATGGCATTTACCGAGCATGCGCTGCGTTCCAGGCATGATGCCATGCACTTTTCCCATTAGCTCCTAGGAAGCCCGAGAGGAAAGTAGCACCTGCAGGCCTCAGAGGAGAAAAGCAAGGCCGGGCGGGAAGCAGTGTGCAGAGAGGGAGGGTTGGCGGCTCACCGGCGCATCCCCCAGGCTGGGGTTTGATGACACGCACGGGGTCACCTCTGCGGTTGCCTGTCAAGGGTTAGGAGCTCCCATGTCCTGGGAGTGTTGTGGGGACCTGCAGGCCTGCAGTTGGGAGGAGAGGGTCCCACACCACAACTTGGAGCCCCGTGGCTCCCTCTGTGTGACCGCACCGTGCAGTGCCTCCAGGTGCTCGGCAGATGTGTGTGTGCTGGGGGTGGGAGGGGGAGGGGCGGCGGTGGAATTCCTGTCCCTGCCCCAGGAACTGACAGCTTGAAGCCATCTGGTTGGAACGAATGGCCCGGCTCACACTTTCCCAGCCTCTAAGCACTGTTCAAAGTTTCTTTTCAAAGCCCTTTCCCAGACACCGACTTAGTGACCTCCTAATCCTGCCCACTGAGGGTGACAGCGTGTCACCTGCCGGGGCAGGCACTTTCACCCAGCCCCTGGACGTCAACTGCACGGGGACTCGGGTGGAGCACCCCAACTCTGAGCCAGACTCTGCCTCCTCCCGACACAGCCGTCTCAGCTCCGTGTTCTGCTCTAGGACTTCTGCTTAGCTCTGGGCCAAACCTGGCCAGTCCCTGAGCTGTGCATTCCAGCCCATGCTTAGCTCTTTAAGATTTAACTGCAGCCAGCCCTCGGCATCCACTGGCTTAGCTCCTGTGGATCCAACCACCGTGAAAATACTGGAGAAACCAAAAATGTCTGTACTGGACATACACAGACCAACACAACGCAGTGACTGCTTGTATCAGGCATTACAAGTCAACCAGAGCTGGTCTAAAGTATACAGGAGAGCGTGTGTGGGTGGAACCTGACTTTGGTGCGGCTGTGGAGGGACGGCTGACCTTACTGTAGAGCCCCTGTTGCACTTCGCAGTATCTGAGCTCCCTGTGTTTTCCATCAGCTGTCTGCCGTGATGACGATGATGATAGTGGTGGTGGCGGTGGCGGCCATGACCCCTGAGAGTCCCCCTGAGAAGCAGGGCTGCAGTGCTGTCTCAGACCAGACATGTCCACTGCCTTCAGAGGGGGCTCCTGGACCCGAGGGGAGCTGGCCATGAGTGCACGTGTTCGGGGCTCAGATGTGCAGGGTGCGGAGGGACCTCAAAGGAGCTACTGCTACTTTCATGCTCGCAGGAGCTCCAGACTAGAGAGAAGCGCCCCAGGTGCCAAAAGGAGGCCTCAGGCCCCCGAGAGCTCGGGGACAAGGGGAGACCCTGGCGCTTCCCCTGGCCCAGCCCTGCCCTCCCGGGGAGTGGTCCAGGCCAGTCAGAGCCGAGGCAGCCTCTGAGACCTGCTTCCCCACAGCACATCTGAGACAAGAAGCACTGCTTCTTCTCATCCCACCAAACAGTCCCTCCCCACAGCACGATTCTGGGCACAGCAGACTCTACTGACCGGGCAAAGGGGGAGGTGTGTTGCAGTAATGCTGTGGCTTCTTTGCATAACTGCACCAGCTCATTTGCATATCATAAATCTCATTTGATCCCTGCTCAGCCAACATCTTTCCCTGGCACATCTCCCAACTTTGGCCCCGGCCTTTCTCCAGTTTTCTATTCCCTGTCTTCTCTTTCTTTTCTTCCTCTCCTTCAGCCAGGTCTCTGAGTTTAGAAGCTTAAAGCCCCAGTCAAACTGACTTTGGTGAAAAAGAAACCGGTTCTTGAAACTAAGAAGTCCGGTCATGTCCCGCCTCAGGCGTGGCCGTTTCCAAGAACTCCAGCAACGTCACCAGGACATTCAGGATTGCATTTTCACTCTCGGGCAGGTTCTCTCTCCCAGTGGCCCCTGGGGTGCCTAGCGAACCTCACCACAGCTCTGACCAGTTGAAAGGCCACCTCCTCTCTGAGCCATCCCACTGAGGCCAGGGACCTGAGCCTCGCTGGGCCCTGAACCTGTCATGGGGTCCAGGACACTCTGATGCTCTGACTGGCCGACCTCAGCCACGCACCCACCAATGGTGCCAGAGCAAGGCCTGTCAATCACTGGAACCCGGGCCCTCCCAGGAGAATGGGGGGGGGGGGTCTCCTGGGTGTGTTGATATACACCCCTCGCTACCTGTGGGAGCTGGCCGCCCTTCTTGTCCTGCGGGCCTGGGAAGCAAACCCGGCTCGGCATGGGCTAGGCTTGTCTCCAAGTCTGCTATTCCCTGCTGCCGAATGCCTCAGGGTCGTCTGGGGGACTCTGTCCCCCACCAGGCCTTGCTGCCTAGGCACTGTGGTACTTGCTGGGGAGAGACGGCTCTCCCTCCCCACCCCCTCACCCCTGCTTCCTTCTCTAGGCCCAAGCCTCGCCCCCTCCCCAGGAGGAAGCACCACACACAGTCTGTGGCCCAGCCCACGGCCCAGAGCGGGACACCTGCTGAGGCCGTGCATGGACAGATGAGGGACAAATGTGCCTTCGGAAGGTTGCTGGCCACCAAAACATCTGGGCAGAAGGGGCCCTGGCGCTTCAGATCCCTGAGTGGCCCGAGGATGCGGCTTTTTTTTTTTTTTTTTTTTTTTTTTTTTGACAGGCAGAGTGGATAGTGAGAGAGAGAGACAGAGAGAAAGGTCTTCCTTTGCCGTTGGTTCACCCTCCAATGGCCGCCGCAGCCGGCACGCTGCAGCTGTCGCACCGCGCTGATCCGATGGCAGGAGCCAGGTACTTCTCCTGGTCTCCCATGGGGTGCAGGGCCCAAGTACTTGGGCCATCCTCCACTGCACTCCCTGGCTACAGCAGAGAGCTGGCCTGGAAGAGGGGCAACTGGGACAGAATCCGGTGCCCCGACCGGGACTAGAACCCGGTGTGCCGGCGCCGCAAGGTGAAGGATTAGCCTAGTGAGCTGCGGCGCCGGCCAGATGTGGCTTCTTTTTTAAAAACTGATTTTTAAATTTCTTCAGAGAGAGAGATCGTCCACCTGCTGGTACACTGCCCAAATGCCCACAATAGCAGGACTGAGCCAGGCCGAATCCAGGAGCTCAGAAGACAATCCGGGTCTCCCACATGGTGGCAGCAACCCGAGTACTTGTGCCGTCCTCTGCTGCCCTCCCAGGGTGCACGTTAGCAAGGGAGCTGGATCAGAAGCAAAGGGGCCCGGACATGAACCCAGACACCCCAATAGGGATGCAGGCTCCCTCAGCGACAACTTAACCCCTGTGCCCAATGCCCACCCATGTTCCTGAGAAGCAATCGCCTTGCCCCTGGGTGGGAGGTCTCTGGGGGGTTCCTGGCAGCTCCTCCATCTCCTGAAGCTTGCCATGTCTCAGCCACTTCCCTGTTCTGGGCCAGGGTTCAGCTGGGCCCCCTTGGCGGGACCCTCAGAGGCACCTGAGCAGGCAGCCTCAAACAACCGGGACAGAGGACTGAGCTCAGCTCAGCTCAGCTGCAGTGGGAGGCAGGCGCCAAGCTGGCCTCTGTGGCTTTGTTGTGGGGAGGATGAAAAGGCAGGAGGGGAGAAGCGGAGGGTGGAGGGAGGGAGGCGGAGGGCCGTTTATTCTGCCGGCCACCAAGGAGGGGACACAAAGGCAAGGCTGCCCAAGGGCCACCTCGCCTGGCCCCGAGGGACTGATGTTAGCAGGTCAGGAGAGAGGGGTGCAAGGGCAGGGGAGGGGGGAGGCAGGCAAGGCAAGGCAGGCACAAAGCACCATCTGGAGCCGGGAGGCCCCGGATTCCATCAACCCTGGAGACGGGCGTGTGGGTGGCCGGTGGCGGGAACAGATGCCCCTCTCCCAGGGACAATACCCAGAGCTCACAAAGGCAGGCCAGCTGGGCACCCACCGCAGGCCCCAGTGCACCGGGCCCTGGCTCAGAAGGCCCAGCCTGACCTGGACTGGAATCGGAGCTTTTCCACACTTTGATTCTGGGACTCTGGGATCCACCTCTGTGAATCTGGGATTCCTGGTCCATGGAGTGGGTACAGGATTCTGTTCCTCTGCTTCTTGGTACAAACACAAGGAAGCAGGGTGGGCAGTGGGGTGGAGCTCTGGGGCCATGACCCACAGCAAGTGTGTCTTACCTCCATGAGCCTCAGCTTCCTGGCTGAGTGATGGGATGATAATAGAGTATTTGGGGGCTGGCGCTGTGGCACAGCGGGTTAAACCTCTGCCTGCGACACTGCCATCCCATATGGGGCCGGTTTGAGTACCGACTGCTCCACTTCCAATCCAATTTGCCTGGGAAAGCAGCAGAGGATGGCCCAAGTCCTTGGGCCCCTGCACCCATGTGGGAGACCTAGAAGAAGCTCCTGGCTCCTGGCTTTGCCCTGGCACAGCCCCAGCAACTGCAGCTATTTGGGAGTGAACCAGCTGATGGAAGATCTCTCTCTCTCTCTCTCTCTCTCTCTCTCTCTCCCCTCTCCTCCTTCTCTCTCTAACTCTGTCTTTCAAATAAATAGAAACTAAATCTTCTAAAAAAATAGAGTATTTGAAGATTCAAAATGCTCATATGTAAAAAGTACTTTGCTTATTGTTTAGCACTGAGAAAATGCTCAATAAATATTGGAAATCATAATTATTTATCTTTTATCATGGTCCCCACCATATAAATAAATCATGATGGTGGGGCTGATAGACACTAACAGCCCCCCTCCCCCAGGAAGCCCCCACCTATGGGTGCTACCAGCAAGCAATCGGAGTCTCCGGGGGTGGCAGGGCCCTAGCACAATGTGGGCAAGCACTGAGGGGAGCTGGCTGGGGCTCTGGGCATCTCTTGAGGGAGGTGGGTTTTGAAGTATTAGTAGGAGCTTTCTCAGGTACTGCAGATACCGGTTCCTGTAAGCGCACATATTCAGAAGTGTGAAAGACCTCAGCGTCTCTCGGGAGAAGGAGGCTTTCATGTGGCTGGAGCATCAGAGCAGCGATCTCCAGCCACAGCACCTGAGGGTGCCCAGCTTCCTCGGAAGTGGACGGTGGCAGGGGCGCAGCCCGAGGAGGTGGGGAAGAGGCATGCGTGGAAAAGGCCTTCACCCCAGGGAACAGGGAGACTGAACAGAGCCTGAAGCAGGGTCAGTGGGGATCGGGCCTGGCTGCACGTGAGGGCCCTCTGGGGACGAGGCTGTTGCTGGGTCCAGGGAGAGAGGACGAGGCCTGACCTCCAGTGCCTACAAAGGCTGGACCTCAGCCCATGCCTGGAGGCCTCTGCTGGAGCAGGGGCGGGGGCTTGGAACCCCAGCCCTGCCATCTCCATCCCAGGATAGAGCCCTCCATGCCACGGGTGAGACGGAACCCAGAGCAGACCCTGCAGCCAGGGGGCCACGAAGACCACCGTCCTGTGTGTGCAGCGGCCAGCAGGGGCTGCCCAGAGCCAGTTCTGAGTTCTCACTTCAGGCTGGGCCAGGCTGGGTCAAACGCAGTTTCCGTGGGGGCTTCTTGGTACACTGGACCTCAGAGGGCGGTGACAATGGGCACTGTGCCTCTGGCATCTAACGGGTCCCAGAGACAGGGACACACTCCAGGAAGCCCACTTAACCCCCTGGCGCTAGCCAGGGAGGCGTGTGTTTGGTGAACAAGTCTCTCCTCAAGAAGCCTTGAGCTGGGGGTTATGGAGCCTCCCCCCGCCCCATCACCCTGTAGTTGCTAAATTCAAGCCTCAGGGACAGTTCCTCCTGATAGCCCCACCCTCCTGTGGCACTGAGGATGCATCGCCCGTGGGCAGTCAGACTGCACCGGGGTGGGGTATCAGTGAGTCAGTGTCCTGCTGAGGGGGGATCTGCCCACGGTCACCCAGGAAGTCGGGGGTGCTGCCCGGGCCACCTTCTCGTCTTGCACAAGCCCAAGGATCCGTGGCGCTTTCTGCCATTTCCCACAGGTGGTCTGGAAACAAGCGTCAGCCTTGTCAGGCTGGGGATGGCCACACGGGGCCTGGGCTGGCCTCTGGCGCCACATCAGTCACCTCTGGCCATGGCCCCCCTGTCCACTCACCTCAGGAAGCCACACGTTTGCCCCTGGTGCCTCTGGGCGCTGCTCAGCAAGCTCGCGCTTGACCTGCCTGTGCCTGGGTGGTGTCCTCATCCAGAGAGGGGGGCTCATGTCACTGCCTTCCCCCTGGGGTGAGAATTAAAGCTCTCAGAATTGTGCCTGGGACACAGCGAGCACTCAGTCAATGTCACTGCCATTTGGCCGTGGGGCGTGTCGAGGGTTTCCCTCCGACCAAGGGGAGGAACTGCCAGCAGACGCCGGGAGGAAAGGCCAGTTCCTGGGTGGGGCCTGGCGTTATGGGCAGGGCTCTGGCCAGGGGGAGTGGGAGCTGCCCCGGTGCAGCCTGGGACAGCGACAGCAAGGTGCTCTCCTGCCAAGGAAGTGGGAAGAGGAGTGGATACTTTCTTTGGGCGGAGGCCAGATTAAGGGGGTAGGTGATTATCAACAAGAAGTCTCCAGAACTTAGCTGCAGGCGTGACCCGGCCCAGGAGCTCAGGCCGTGGTACCTGGAGTCCCTCCCGCTCCGTCTCGCCTCTGCTGTCCTTCGTGCACTCTGCTTTTGGACAGTCTTCCTGTGAGGCAGCAAGACCCCACCCCCACCCCCACCGGAAAGGGCTGCTTTTCCCCAGTGGCTCCTGGCATTAACTCTGACTGCCCTGGCACAGGCCAGGGGCATGGGGCGTGCTGACTGGCCAGGCTGGGGCCAGGCGCGTGCTTTGGACCAATCCTAGCCACTCTGGGCAGCCCTGGGTCACATGGCCACCTGTGGCCCTGCCAGTGATGGCACCCAGTGCCCCTCTTCTGTCCCCACAGCCACCGAGCCTGGCAGAGGACAAGGGCCAGGAAAGGCCGGTGACTTGGTCAAGAATGGGCTGGCGCACAGGCCATCAGAAACTTGCCTTGCAAACTGGAGCGGGGGCTTCTGCGAGGATTCAGGCTCCGTGGAGAACCTGGAAGCCCCCCAGAACCAGAGACCTTGTGGACAGGGGCAGACGTACTCCACGTCAGAACAGTTCATGGTTTTCCGTCAGAGATAATCGTTGACTTTTCTTTTTTCAACCAGCTTCTGTAGAGTGCAGTTATGGCTAGAACGCGGCTGGTCTGCACTGAGACCCCAGTTCCTGGCAGCTGCGTTGGGAGGCGGGGCCTAGTGGGAGGGGCTGGGGCCATGGGGGCGGGGCCCTCCGGCAGGACCGGATTGAGACTTCAGCAGGGTGAGGTGTAGGGTGAGGGCAAGCGGCCACCTGCTCTTTCAGTATTTCTCCTGCCACATCGTCAGCCTTGCACCAGGCCCAGCCTCCCAATCCAAGACCATGAGCTACAATAAACCTCACCTCTTTATCAACTGTCCAGACCAGGCACTCTGTTTTACCAAAATGGACTAAAGCTCCCAGAAGGTGCTCACCCTGCACTGGGGAGGGGGGAGGCAAAGGCTCCCAGCCCAGGCGGGCGCGCACCCCAGTGGCAGGGAAGGTTGGCGACCATCACAACAGGCGGAGGGTGGGGGGGCGGCGTGGCCACTGTAACACACGGCACAGACTGGTGCCTGGAACCGCAGATTCTGTCCTTGCAGTCCTGGGGTCCGGAAGTCCCCGACCGACCGAGGCAACCAGGCTGGTTTCTCCTGAGGCCTGGCTCCAAAATGGCTGTCCTCCCTCTGTGTGTGTCTGTCTCTGTGGCCGGATGGCCCCCATCAGTCACACTGGAATAGAGCCACACTAAGGACCTCATTCTAACTGGAAGACCTCCAGGCACTGCCTGCAGAGCATGAGCGGGTGGGAACAGGACAGCCGCCCAAGGCAGGGGCAGGCCAAGAGCTCTGGATGCCCCTCCCCCAAGGGTCCCCGGAGTCCTGCTGAGCGTCAGCCTCGCATACCTCAGACTCAGCAGCACGCCCCCAGGTGGCCATCCTGGCCGCCTCCCGGGTGTCCCAGCTCCCCTCCTGGCTCTGACCAGGGAGCAGACGGCTCCCCCGGCTGCCTCAGCCTGCTGTGCGCTCATTCACTTCTTCAGAGCCCCACCCCACTCACCACTTGTCCTGTGAACGGTCGCAGCCCCTGTCCTTTTCTGTCGTTAACTGATTTTTGTGACAACTGCACGGAGGTCCCTGTCCCCGGGAGAAGGCAAGAGGTATGGGGTTAGCTGTGGCTGCCAATGGCACCGGCTGCATAACTCACCTGCCAGCCAGGTCACAAAGCGGAGTGGACAGAGCAGGCAGGCCGGGCCTTGGAGGATGCTCAGCCCTGCCAGGTATCCCTGAGTGGTGGGTGCTGCGGTCGGCTCAGACCCTCCCATTGCACCTAAGCCCCCACCCCTACTGGGTGAAGGCAGTGGTTCCCGTGTCCCAGTGGGGACCAGAGGACCCCCAGGACTGCCCCCCGCCCTCTGCTCTTCTCCCATCCCCCTCCTTCCTCCTGTTGTTCTCTTGTTTGCACATCCAGGTTCCCGTTTCCTGCAAGGCTTCTTTGCTCAGGAAATGCCATGCAGCAAAGGAAGCCACTGCGCCGGGACCTGCAGGACCTCCTGGGACAGGTTCAGCGGAGGGGCCGCAGCCGGACAGCCCACGCCTGCCTCTCGGGCCCTGGCCGTCTCGGGGGGTCCTGGAGCCCTGTGGCTTCCTGGAGTTTTCTGCGGGGCGGAGAGGGTTGGAAGCAGAGAGAGAAAACAAACACCAGTGACACCCATGCCAGAAACAGCAGAGCCCGAGGGTGTGACGGTCCTCTGATGTGTGGCCGCGACTTTGATGGGACACGAGGAAGTGGGCCTCGCTTACAGTCCCATCTATCGGGGCGGACTCTCATCTGTGGTTGCTGTGCTGGTCATTTGCGGAGGTGGTCAAGCCTGTGGTTAGCTGAGTTTAAGGAAGGGAGGCGATCAGGTGGACTGGGTGGGTCTCGAGAGCCAGGCTGAGGCCTCTGAGTAAAGGAGAAGCAGCTTCGCCCGGAAACCTCATGTGCTCCGTGGACAGAGCTTCCGCCGTGCCTGCGGGAGTCAGCCCCACAGTCAGAGGCCTCTGCCTTGTAATAAGCTCTTGAGACGGAGCTAGCGCCGCATGCGTGGCGATAGACGGAGTCACCTGCTTCTCTCGTTAAACCTGAGAGGTACAGGGGTGGAGGCAGGAGGGGCAGTGACACAGGAACAGACGCCGACATTTCTAAGTGTCTGCAGGGCACGGGGCTCTGCACTAAGGACTTGATCCCTACACTCATCTCCCCGTGAACACTTTATCCACCACGATGCTTTAGGCCGCCTCACCAGCATTTATGATCTCACATGGGAGCTCCAGGGGAGGCAGCTCTTGGCAACTCAGTAATGTTTTCAAGAACCCAGTTCTCCGCAGTCCTCAGCTCACCGGCTTGGCTGCCAGCAAGGCCCCTCATGGTCACACGATGGCTGCCACAGTCAAGGGCATTGCTGCCACATCCAGAGACGGGGCAGCATCTGCTCCTCTTTGGTCTTCCCTTTCTGCAGAAACCCTCCTGGGAGATGTCCCCGAACCTCTCCTTGGCCACAGTCACGTTACAGGCCTGTTCCTGAGCCAGACCCCGGCAAGGGAAGGAATCAGCGCTGTTGGCAGAGAGCTTCAGTGACGTCTCCTGCCCCGGAGCTCCAGCCACTCAGTGCCCGAGGAGTCCCGGAGGCTGTGCCGAGAGCTCAGATAGGGTGTGACTGTTTAGCTGGTTGTATTTGGTTTCTATCACAACCGTTACAAACTACCACCAATTCAGCAGCTTGAAACCATACCACGAGTGACCTCACGATTCTGCAGGCCAAAGTCAAGGTGTCACTGGCTGGTCTGGAGGCTCTGGGGAAGACTCTGCTCCCAAGGTCATCCCCCCCCCCCCGTGGCTGCAGGACTGGACCCAGACCCCTGCTTTCCTGCGGGCTGGGAGCGGGGGTGGCTCTCTGGGTTCCATCCTCTGCAACCCTTCTCCTTCCAAGCAGTAGCAGTTGGACACAGTCTTTCTGACACCCCAGATGTCTCTGACTTCCTCTCCACCAGCCGAGAAAGTTCTGTGCTTTTTCAGGGCCTTGTGTGATGGGACAGGGATGACCTCCCTCTGTTGCAGTTGGCTTTGCTGTGGAACATCACACACGTGGGGCGAGAGCTCAGCTCCTCCACAGGTTCCAGGAAGCAGGGTGTGGAGTGTTGGGGGCCGTTCCTAGAAACTGTGCCTGCCCCAGCACTGAGCCTGTCCCAGTGATTAGAGGAGAGAAGCTCAGAGAAGCAGCTGAGAAGTGGCAGTGACATGCTATGCTTCAAAGTCTGAGAGGTCTGCTATCTGTGCCCTACAGACAAGCAGGCCAAGCTCTGAGTTGGATGGCAATGTCCTTCCTCAAAGCCTTGAGTTAGACGATAACGTCCTCGCTCAAGCTCGGAGCAGCCGAGTGTTCATGGTTGCAAACAACAGAAACCAATGCTGCTCGTTGGCTGTCCAGTAGCTACCATCTGATGGGTAGGCAGCTGTCACAGGAGCGGTTCACTGAAGGACAGGCCTGCCGTCCCAGTGGTATCACCGCTGTCACACGCCCCATGACATCCAGCTCTACAGATGAGCCCAACATGAGCCTGCAAATGTGTGTGAACGTGTGTCCTACAGACTGTCACCCACCTCATCTCCTTAGCACGACATCTGAAAGCAACAGTCCTCCCTCCTAGTTACCCAGATGGCTCCCTGTCCTAGGGTGATCTTCCTACCCCCAGCCATGTAACCTCACCCAGTGCTCCTTCTCATCCAGAAAGTGTGGCTCATCCTGGGGGTAAAGGCGAGACCTCGGCTCTCCAGCGTGTTCAAGTATGTCTTCTTTGGACTGAACACCTTCCAGAGAGGGCAGAAGTCATTAGTCGAATCAGGGGCTAGCAGCCTAAGGCCCCTGGGCCACATCCAACCCCATGCCCATTTTTGTATCATCTACAAACCAAGGTAATTCTTAGATATTTAAATGGTTGAAAACTCCCAAGGGGGTGTTTCATGACACATGAGAAGTTCATGAAATTCAAATTTTTGTGTCCATAAGTCAAGCTGCACTGGCATGCAGCCATGTTTGTGTGGTATCTGCTTTGCTACACCAGCAGAGCTGACAAGTGGCAGTAACGCTCTGGGCTTCAAAGTCTAAGCGATTCACTCTGACCTCTTGCAGCCAGAGTCGGCCAGGCCCCAGGTTAGATGGTAATGACTGCTATGCTGGTCATGGGTGGCCACTAGTTCTGATATTGGGGTACTACCTCATGTTTCTGAGACTTACTTATTTATTTGAAAGGCTGAGTTAGAGCGAGAGAAACAGAGAGGTTCATCTGCTGATTCAGTCCCCCAGTCAACTGCAACAGCCAGGACTGGGCCAGGCCAGCAGCCAGGAGCTTCTTCCAGGTCTCCCACATGGGTGGAGGGGGCCCAAGGACGTGGGCCACCCTTTGCTGCTTTTCCCAGATGCATTAGCGGGAAGTAGGGTTGGCAGTGGAGCAGCTGGGATCTGAACTGGCACCCATGTGGGATGCAGGCATCGCAGGCAGCAGCTTTACCAGCTACGCCCTGACAACCTCATGTATTCCTTTTTTTTTTTTTTTATGTATTTATCTATTTGAGAGGTAGAGTTACAGTGAGAGGGAGAGACAGAGAGAAAGGTCTTCTGTCCGCTGGTTCACTCCCCAGATGGCCACAATGGCCAGAGCTGCGCCGATCTGAAGCCAGGAGCCAGGAGCTTCTTTCGGGTCTCCCATGTGGGTGCAGGGGTCCAAAGACTTGGGCCATCTTCTACTGCTTTCCCAGGCCATAGCAGAGAGCTGGATGGGAAGAGGAGCAACCGGGACTAGAACCCACGCCCATATGGGATGCCGGCACTGCAGGCAGAGGATTACCCTACTGAGCCACAGTGCCGGCCCCTGCCTCATGTATTCTAATCAGGACATTTGGATTCGGGTAGGTGAAGGAATGGGTGTCTTCACCTCTTGTTCCTGTTACCCTTCCTGTTCTACAGGCAACCGTTTTCATATGATTTCTGTGTACAGTAGTCCCTCCTTATGTTTTACTCACCCACAGTCAAGAATGGTCCCAAAATATTAAATGGAAAATTCCAGAAATAATTCCTAAGTTTTGAGTAATGTGCCATTCTAGGTAGTGTGATGAAACTTCAGACCATCGTGCTCCGTCTCACACAGGACGTGGATTATCTCTTTAACAGATGGATCCATACTGTATATGTTACCCTCCTGTTGCTCACTTCTGGGTTATCAGATCTGCAGTCATGGTATCACAGAGCTTGCAGAGTTCAAATAACCCTTACTTGACATAGACAGCAAGTGTTCTATTTTGTTCTAGCTGTTAATCTCTTACTGTGCCTAAGTTAGAAATGAACTTGCTCATGGCTAAGTACGTGTAGGAAAAACATAATGCATGCAGGATTCAGTACCATCTGTGGTTTCACACACCCACCTGGGGGCTAGGAATGCCTTGTCTGTTGATAAAGGCACTGCTGTGTCCACCTGTGTTGATCTAAGTGTCTGCAAATGGGTATTTTTGGTGTCTATTTCCTTTACAGAAATGGCACTCTCCCTCTCCCTCTCCCCCTCCCCCTCCCTCCCTCCCTCCCTCCCTCTCCCTCTCCCTCCCTCCCTCCCTCCCTCCCTCCCTCTCTCCCTCTCCCTCCCTCCCTCCCTCTCTCCCTCTCCCTCTCCCTCTCTCCCTCCTTCTCTCCCTCTCCCTCTCCCTCCCTCTCTCCCTCCCTCTCTCCCTCCCTCCCTCTCTCCCTCTCCCTCCCTCCCTCCCTCCCTCCCCCTCTCTCCCTCTCTCCCTCTCTCCCTCTCTCCCTCTCTCCCTCTCCCTCTTCCTCTCCCTCTCCTTCCCCTTTTCACTCAGTCCTGGGTTTCACATCCAGGGCGCTGCTGTGTGTCCGCCCGCCTGCTCAGTGTCCCCTGAGTGGGCATCCTCTCCAGGTGTGCGTGCTCCCGCGTGCTCCCTGGAGGAGTAGCCGCTCTGCCATGAGGAGGCCTGTACCCAGCCTGGCCAGTGGATGCCAGCCAGCTCCAATGCATTCTTTGACAGGATCAAGTTTCCCAAATTGTTTTTACCCGATGACTTTTGCTTTTGAAGTTTTGAGTTATCCTCCATGCCTACTTCACACAGCTATTCGGTTGTATGTTCTAAGCTTTTCATTCCAATTTCCATGAAACTTTTTAAAACATATTTTTGTTAGAGACACAGAGTGAGCCCCAGCCCAGGATGGCCGAGGCTGGGCCAAGGCTGAAACTGGGAGCTAGAACTCAGTGCAGGAACCCCACCTGGTGGCAGGGACCCAAGTACTTGAGCAACCACAGCTGCCGGGCAGGGTGTACAGTTACGGGAAGCTGGATCAGGAGCCAGGCACTTCAACCTGGGCCACAGCGGCCCGGCTGGAGCAGAACTGCTGGGCCAAACGCTCACCCTGCCCTTCTGTTTTAACTGTGTCCCTTACACTGACGACTGTAACCTACCCAGAGTCCATCCTTTCAGGAGGTATGGGCGGGAACTGGCTTTAGTCTCCTCCAGGTAGCAAGGGGTGGCGCTCTTCATTCATGAGGGATTTCAAAGCCCTGTGATCAGTGTTCCTCCTCGTGGCTTGCTCACCAAGCATCTGCGACCACATTAGAAACCTCACTTGAGATCACAGGAACACCAGAGTCAGTTTCTAGGTTTAGAATATCGAGGATCTTTGCACGGCACAAACCTAATAGTGAAAGAAACCAAAGGTTTACAAAGGAGAACTGTGATGGTCACTCTGGGCAAAATGACTGTCAACTACTTAACTGTACCCTAAGCTCTAGATCCACTGCCCACTGTTGGGCAGTGCTGGTCTAACTTTCTGTAATGATGGAAGTGCTTTCTCGGTCCAGTATGGCTGGCCGTGAGCCACGTGGGGCCACTGAGCACTTGAAGTGCGGCTGGTGAAATTGAGGCACTTGCCCTTTTATTGAAGATAATTTACATTTAAGTAGCCACGTGTGACTGATACTGGACAGTGGAGGTCAGATTTGAGAGCTCTGGGATTGCCACTGCCGAGATGAAAAGCTTGAGAAAAGCTCATATTGGAGGTTTTGGGGGGAAATGAGCAATGGAGAAGGAAGATGGACAAGAGCAGAAGATGGGAGCCCCGTGCGTGCAGTCCTCACCTCACCCCAACCCTCATCCTACAGGCTGGGGTGGCCTCCTCTCCGTTAAAAGATGGCCAAGCTGGGCGGGCATTTGGCCTTGGGGTTAAGACGCTGCATGGGAGGCCTGCAGATACGGGAGTGCCTGGATTCAAGTCCCAGCTCCACTCCCAGTTCCAGCTTCCTGCTAATGCAGACTCTGGCGATGGCCCTGGTGAGTGGGTCTCTGTAACTCACATAGGAGATCTGGATTGAGTCCCTGCTCTTGGCTTTGGCCTCATCCAGCCCCGGCCACTGCAGGCACTAGGGGCAGGGGGAGGGGGTGAACCAGTGAGAGCAGCGGCTTTCTCTCTGCCTCCCAAATTAAATACATAAATAAACATGGGCAAGCTGAGTCTGAGGGAGGTGAAGGACTTGGTGAAGGTGACCTTGCTGGAGAGCCTGGCCCGGGATAAAACAGACGCAAGCCAGATCCTCAATCCTGCTAGACCGGGCAAGCCTGCAGGCTCCCTGGGGAGGGGGTCAGGATGGCTACAGGCCAGGCAGTCGCCAGCAGAGACCCCAGATGCCTCCTTCCGAGGACACGTGCAAGACCCAGTTGGCCGACCCAGCAGCCTTCAATTCCAAGTCCACAGGGGTGGGCACCTTGTGGTCCCAGAATGAGGCAGCCAGTGGGGTATGAGGTCAAGGTTGGGGAAGGGTCTGGGACAGTAGCGTCTGCTCAGGGATGGGGGCAGGAGGGAGCAGCCTTGGTGACTGGGTGGGGGAGGGTGCTCCTGACGCTTGGTCCAGGCCCCCAGGCAGGTTCTGCACAGCCCAGGCTGGCCCCACATCCGGCTTGTGCTGAACAGGCTCGCACAGTCATTATCTGACATGAGAGTCCAACTCTGCTGTACGCGTAAACAACATTTTTGCACAGTTTTCATATACAAAGAATTTCCCAAGAATTCGAGGCTGCGTGAGTTGAGGGAAGGTTGTACTGTGTCTCATCTGGAATTTTCCAAGAACTGCTCCTCATCTCCGCACCACATCACAGCCAGGGACAACCAGCTGCTGGGGAGTGCCTGTATCCTGGGGCAGTGGCCCTGGGAACCTCAGTGTCCCATGGCCTATCGGCAGATCCATCCGTGACTTCAAGAAGCTTATGGAGAGGTGGAAACGTTTGATACCAAAAACCTGAAATCTGTACACACACATAGTCCTCAAAAAGTTCATGGAAACACATGAAACAAGGGGACCGGCATTGTGGCTCGTTGGGTTAAGCTGCTGCCTGCAATGCCGGCATCCTGTATGAGCTCCGGTTAGAGTCGTGGCTGCTCCACCTCCAATCCAGCTCCCTGAAACGCACCTTGGAAAGCAGCAGCAGATGGCCCAGGTGCTTGGGCTCCTGTACCCACGTGGGAGACCTGGATGGAGCTCCTGGCTCCTGGCTTTGGTCTGGACCAGCCCTGGCCATTGTAGCCATTTAGAGAGTGAACCAGTATGTGAAAGAATCTCTCTCTCTCTCTCTCTCTCTATATATATATATATATATATATATATTTCAAACAGATAAATCTTAAAAAAGTATGCATGGATTTCAATTTTTTACACAAAAACAACTTATGTTTTTAAATATCATAAATTTTATTTTCACTTTATTGGAAAGGCAGAGAGACAGAGCCAGACAGAAAGATCTTCCATCCATCTATTGGGCTCATTCTCCAAGTGCTCACAACAGCCAGGACTGGGCCAGGCCAAAGCCAGGAGCCCAGACCTCAATCCAGGTCTCCCACAGGGATGGCAGGGACCCAAGTACTTGAGCCTTCACCCACTTCTTCCCAGGGCCCGCCTTAGCAGAGCTGGGACTTCACCCCGGCCCCTCAGGAGGGGATATGAGTATCGCAGGCAGAGTCTTAACCACTGCACCACACCCCCTCCTCCTCTCTCAATTCCATTCTCCACAGACTTTCAAAGTACCCTCGTACTCGTCTGTCTACCCATCTATCTTTTCTACCTGGATCTGTTTTCTTCCCCTTTTTCAAAATACCATACAGCATTCATTGGCTATTATGTTGTCCCTCTCAAATTTAAATTTATCCATTCTAAGTAGGGTTATGTCCCTGAAAACCTCATTATGTCTACAGTGCTTTTCCTTTTCCTTTATTTCTTTTTTTTTTTTTTAAGATTTTATTTATCGCCGGCGCCGTGGCTCAATAGGCTAATCCTCCACCTTGCGGCGCCGGCACACCGGGTTCTAGTCCCGGTTGGGGCGCCGGATTCTGTCCCGGTTGCCCCTCTTCCAGGCCAGCTCTCTGCTATGGCCAGGGAGTGCAGTGGAGGATGGCCCAGGTGCTTGGGCCCTGCACCCCATGGGAGACCAGGAAAAGCACCTGGCTCCTGGCTCCTGCCAGGATCAGCGTGGTGTGCCGGCTGCAGCGGCGGCCATTGGAGGGTGAACCAACGGCAAAAGGAAGACCTTTCTCTCTCTGTCTCTCTCTCTCACTGTCCACTCTGCCTGTCAAAAAAAAAAAAAAAAGATTTTATTTATCTAATTGAGAGGCAGAGTTACAGAGAGAGGGAGAAACAGCAAGAAAGGTCTTCCATTCACTGGTTTACTCCCCAAATGGCTGCAATGGGCTGATCTGAAGCCAGGAGCCAGGAACTTCTTCCAGGTCCCCCACGCAGGTGCACTTCCAATGCAGGTTCACTCCCAAGCACTTGGCCATCTTCCACTGCTTTCCCAGGCCATTAGCAGAGAGCTGGACCAGAAGAGGAGCCAGGACAAGAACCGGAGCCCATACAGGATGCTGGTACTGCAGGCAGAGGCTTAGCCTACTATGCCACAGTTCTGGCCTTTCTTTTTTTTTTTAGATTTTTTTTTTTTTTTTTTTTTGACAGGCAGAGTGGACAGTGAGAGAGAGAGACAGAGAGAAAGGTCTTCCTTTTGCCGTTGGTTCACCCTCCAATGGCCGCCACAACTGGCGCACACCGCGCTGATCCGAAGCCAGGAGCCAGGTGCTTTTCCTGGTCTCCCATGGGGTGCAGGGCCCAAGCACTTGGGCCATCCTCCACTGCACTCCCTGGCCACAGCAGAGGGCTTGGCCTGGAAGAGGGGCAACCGGGACAGAATCCGGCGCCCCGACCGGGACTAGAACCCGGTGTGCCGGCGCCGCAAGGTGGAAAATTAGCCTAGTGAGCCGCAGCGCCGGACTGGCCTTTCTTTTTCCTTTAAACTGCTGATATGCCATCACCTTACTTTTTCCAAATCATGTTAAAACAGGGCGCTTTCCCTATGCAGCTCATTTGAGGGTGGTGTTGGGAGCTTCCAAACACTCCTCATAAAAAGAGGGTGTCAGTGTGCAAAGGGCGGCGGGGGGGAGCTCAGCTCCAGCAGGGCCCAGAGCTTCCTGTGCACCCGCGTCTAAGTGTCCATCATGCTGCTCACATCCGCCTCGGACCACTGTCATTTTTTTGTCACATCACCCATGTTGTTTACTTGATCATTTTCCTTCATTCAGCTCCCTCAGTGAACTTACAGAATTTTACAAGGAAGTTGGATCACCGTCATAAATGTGAAGCTCGAAGTGTTTGGTGTGTTCTTAACTATTTCATGCACATGCTCACACACACACTGTTGACCCGAGTGCCACCCCAAGTCATCTCAGACGTTAGTGGAGGAAGGAGCTCCACGTGTTTAGAAGCGCCTGGTCATTTCAGCTCATGTCACAGAACCCCGGGGCAGAGCCCCCATCCCTGCTGAATGAACCGGGGAAATCAAACAGCAGCCCAGAGAGGGAGAGGGAGCTGTGGGAGTCACACAGTGGGACCCTGGCGTGGCGGCTCCTGAGACCCCCTCCATATCACAGAGCTGAGGGAAGAGCTATGCAGGTGGGGACTGGAGCCGGAGCTGCGGGGGCAGGGGAAGGGAGGGAGAGCAACATCTGGCCCGAGTCAGATGATGGCAGCCAGATGTGGCCCTGGGCCTCTAGCAGGAGGAAGACAACAGAGGCTCACTGGGGGCTCCAGGAGGCAAGCAGATGTGCGCAGCTGGAGGGAACGCCCAACCGCACACGAGGGCTCCGGGCTGTGCCGGGAAGCAAGGGGATGAGGGAGGAGTTCCCCAGAACCGGGAGGCGATCCGCGGTACATGCTGGGGGACAGGCGGCTCTGCAGCCCGCGGAAGCCCCCTGCCCTGTGCCCATTCCCCTCATGGCTCCCATAGGACAGGGGTCCAGAGACGCGATGGGGTGGATGTGGGGTCACAGGCCAGGGCATTGTGGGTCATGCGTGGTTGGGAGCTGCTCCATCTCCGACACCTGCTGACGGACACTACCCCCTTTTTAACATACAGAGAACAGTCTCAGATTCAGGATGCTTTGCGCAAAGAATGGTTAAGGCATGGGTGGGGCGGCACTCAGAGCCAGGGGAGGTTTGGCGAGCTTGCTGTGTGCAGCATGAGCCACCAGCTGTCATCGGCCACACAGGAAGCATCACCTGGCTGGCTACCACCAAGCCAGGGCCTTATCCAGACGCAGTGTGTCCGGTTCCGGCAGCCTGCGATCAGTGGAGGGTTTGTGCTATGACCTGGGTATGGTTTGTCCCCTCTGAAAGTCATAGGTTTCAAAGCTTATTTATTTGAAAGGCAGAGTAAAGACAGAGAGGGGTGGGGGAACTGTCCATCAATTGGTTCCCTCCTCAAATGCCTGCAACAGCTAAGTCTGGGCCACACTGAAATCAGGGGCCAGGAACTCCATCTGGGTCTCCCACGAGGGTGGCAGGGACCCAAGTTCTTGAGCCATCACCTGCTGCCTCCCTACACTACAACGTGGGATGTGACAGTCCCTGCTCCACAACACCCACCCCTCCCTTGGAAAGTCCCATCACAATGTAATTGCTAGGTTGTGCTGGTGGGAGGCGGGGCCTGTTAGGAGCCATTAGGCAATTAGGAGGACGGCTGGTTCTCTCAGAAAGGATTAGGCACCACGGAGGAGACTGCTACAAAGCGGAGCTGGGGATTGCTCTACTTCCAATGCAGCTCCCTGCTAATATGCCTGGGAAAGCAGCAGAAGATGGCCAAGTCCTTGGGCCCCTGCACCCATGTGGGAGACCAGGATGATGCTCCTGGCTCCTGGCTTCAGCCCAGTCCAGTTCTGGTCATTGTGGCCATGTGGGGAGTGAACACAGATGGAAGACTTTCTCTCTCTCTGCCTCTGCCTCTCTGTAACTGTTTCAAATAAAAAAAATTAATTTGAAAAAAATAAAAAGCAGGGCCGCCCCCACGTTCTGTCTCTATGGCACACACCACCTGGCACGTCACGACACAGCGCCAGGTCTCGCAGACACCGGTGCCGTGTGCTTGGACCTCCAGAGCATGAGCTACGTGAAGCTCCCTTTACAATCACCCCCTCTCGGGTATTCTGTTACAGCAACAGGAAACAGAAAACACTTGGCTGTTTGTGATCGGCTGCAACCCAGCTATTTCTTAGAAAAGCATGCTCCTGAATTAGGTTTTGGGATGTTTACCTAGTAAGTTCCACTACGCTGGTTTGCTACCAGGAACTCCAAGCCTGGGGACAGCTGCAGGCTGCAGGCTTCCGGTTACTGAATTAATGAGGGATGTTTTCTGGGGCAGGAGACGCCGGCTTCTCACCACTGCTTCTAGTGTTTACTACTAAAAGCGGCACCCATTAGTCAGTAAAAGGACCGAGGAGCAAAGACACCTGCTGCTGGGGAGAGGCTCACCGTCTCCCGTCGGGCTCCCCTCCCCAAGGCTGCCCACAAACAGGCTGACTGGAGCTGGGACTCAACGCAGGTCTTGCAGGTCCATATCCAGTGCTCCTTCCTCTCTGTTTTCTGGAACAATCTCAGAGCAGAAAGAGACAGGAAGAACTTGGGGCGCCTCCTGCCGTAGTCTGCTCTCTGTGCCATCACAGAGTACCTTCGCCTGGGAGACTTATGGAGAAGAGAGGTTTATCTGGGCTCATGGTGATGGAGGCTGGCAGGCCCGACAGAGTGTGGGGCCAGCACCTGCTCGGCTGTGGTGACAGCCTTGTGATGGACCTCAGTGTGGTGGAAAAACAGAGGCGCTCAGGCACACTCAGAAGCCGCCACACACCGGGCAGGGCCTCCCCCTGCAGCCTGCACATGCCATGGCTAACCCGGGAGAGCAAGAACTCACTGCCAAGAGAATTCATCCTGCTGGAGCCGAGAGCATCATTAATTCCTCTCAACGCCATTACACAGGGACCAAACTGCACCTTTCAACATGAGGCGGGAAGGAGAGAAAGCCGAGCCCCTACGTGGGCTCCAGGCCTGGCCCAGGCCTGCCCTGTCTTGCTGCTTCTCCCCTAAATTGCCAAATACGTCACTCATTCTTTCACTCCCTCGTTCGTTCACTCAGTTCCTGAACTGAACACCCTCCAGGAAATGCCAGTCTGAGGGGGGAGGCAAGTCATGCCCCACCACAGGCGAAGGAGCAGTAAAGTCTGAGCCAGTGGCATTTGTGTCAAGGCCGGGAGGCGAAGGGGGCACGCACATTGCAGGCAGGGGGTCTGCGTGGTCTAGGACTTGGTCACTAGATGAGACCCCACACTCAGGACCACATGTGGCACACACAGTGCTCTCTGTGGGCCTTGGCTGTGGTTCTGATCACATGCAGAGGCCCCCGGGGCAGAGCACAGGAAGTTCAAGGGCTGCTCTGTGCGCGGGGTTCACGGCCAGGCAAGAGGCTGCAGGGATGGACCAGCTCAGACCAGAAGGACCGAGCATGGTGCTCAGGACCTCAGAGTTTCTTCCATCAGCCAGAGGGAGGCTGGAGCACCTGAGAGCTGCCTGCGAACCTTCAGTAGGGGTGGGGCAGAGACAGGGGCAGGGAGGATGCAGGCGCTAGAGGACTTCTCCCTGCCCACGGGCCCTCTTTTTTTTTTTTTTTTTTTTTGACAGGCAGAGTGGACAGTGAGAGAGAGAGACAGAGAGAAAGATCTTCCTTTGCCGTTGGTTCACCCTCCAATGGCCGCCGCGGCCGGCGCGCTGCGGCCGGCACACCGCGCTGATCCGATGGCAGGAGCCAGGAGCCAGGTGCTTTTCCTGGTCTCCCATGGGGTGCAGGGCCCAAGCACCTGGGCCATCCTCCACTGCACTCCCTGGCCACAGCAGAGGGCTGGCCTGGAAGAGGGGCAACCGGGACAGAATCCGGTGCCCCGACCGGGACTAGAACCCGGTGTGCCGGCACCGCTAGGCGGAGGATTAGCCTAGTGAGCCGCGGCGCCGGCCCCACGGGCCCTCTTGAACAAACGGTCTTTGCTTTGTACCTTCAGAATCCCCCAGGTGGAAGGCGGGACCTGAGGGGTCTGCGTGTCTCCGTGGGCCAGGGGAGGCTGCAGCAGGGTTTCTAAGACACAAATGCAGAAGGGTGCAGGGAGTGTGGAAATCCAGAGCGCCCAAGTCAGCCTGGGCTCGGAAACTGCGTCCCTGCACCTCATGGTCCCTGCGGAAGCCCTTACATAACTGCGGGTGGGGGTGGGAGCAGCATTAGGTAATCCTTGGTCTGCAACCCTTGCGGATTAGTCACAGTTTTGTCTCTCTAACAAAATACCTCCCACAAGCTACTCAGGGAGGAACCAGACCGATTTTGGCTCCTGGTTTTGGAAGTTCATAGCCCAAGGTCAGAGAAGCTCCATCGGGTCAGCAGCTGGTGAGGCCGGAGACTGGCAGTGGCCGTGGCAGAGGCAAGGTCACATGGGGAGCCAGGAAGCAGACATGGGCTGGGTCCAGCTCCATGTTGACACCCGACCCTCTTAGGAGAACACCCTTCCGAGGCATCCCCAGGGACCTATGGCTTCCCACTAGACCCGCCTCCTAAACACCATGATTGGATTCCGCTCCCACCTCCTGGTATCACCAACCCATGACCTCAGGGCTGAAGTGTCTTTAATTTTGGGAGCCAAATCCTGTCCGAACTCAGCACCCTGAGAAAACTTTTCCAGCAGTGGGCTGACGTCGCCCCCCACCCCACCCGAGACAGGACAGCTCTGCTCTCTGCCCCCGTACAATCCGCTCTGCCCCAGTGACCTCATATCCTTGTGTCTTCTCCTCTCCAGGCTGCGGTAGGGCGGGACCGTCAGCTCCGAGCTTAGACCTCAGCTAGAAGGACCTGCGCTCTAGCCACTAGGTCATCCCTTGCAACCAGAATCCCCACTCAGGGGTCTGACTCTGGCCGCAGCTAAGCATCATCCTTAGTCCCGGCTTGCCCCGGGGGAGCCTGAACCCAGGACTTCATGAGGAAAGATTATGGACTCATAAATCACAAAACGTGCAGGTTGACCCTGGCTGTAGCCAAAGCCTGACCCAGCAACTCAGACGTTACCAAGGACCCCATCACCCTTAGGCTCTACCCATAACCTCAGTGTCTCAAGGTTGTCCCCTGGGAGCCACCAGTGGCTCTCAGTTCCTGACCCCAGGCCCAGGGCTCTGGCCAGCAGGGAGGGAGGAAGCTTCTGGTGCCCAGAAGCCCAGTCAATGACTTCTTGTTTCTCACTGGCTCCCTGTGCAGCATTGTCCAGCCACGGTGGCCATGGGTAGGATTATGCTGATTAGTTTGAGGAGCCTTGGGCTGTGTCCAGGCTCACGTGTGGCTTAAAGGGCACCACATGGCTGTCTGGCAGCTCCTGTGTACAGCTCCTTAGCTGTCCTCGGCTGGGCTCAGAGGGCTGTCCTGGCTCCCACAGCCCTCTGGGGGCTGAGTCTACCTGACAGTCCTGGTCTCCAGCACCAAGAGCCCACACCAGGCTTCCTGTCCTGCTCTGCTCTGTCCCGCATGGCTTCCACCTTTACAACGGGTCATGCAGAGGCCCACCCAGCAACCATGGAGCTGAGCACTGGAGTCCTTGTTGTCCAATCAGACTCAATCCTTGGAAACCCCGTAAGTGAATCCACTTAAAACGGATCCACAGGGAGTGAGATGTAACACAAAGATTTATTAAAATGAGTCAACTGGGCTACCTGTTTACTAAAACCGGGTAATAATATCAACCATTCATTCATTCCTTTTCAAAATTAATCTTCACGGCTGAAATACGGTGCTGGGGCTCTTAGACCCAATGTAGGCTGACTCGGGCTGATCACGGCTTTGGGAGCAGTGTTTGCCACATCTCTCGGGGGTAGAGCATCCTTTGTGGTGTTTTATTGTGCAGCTAAATCAGGAGGAAGGTCTGCTTTGCGAAAATGCGTGAGGCCTTGGTTGGTTGCTGTTGTACTGGGCTGTGCTGGGCTGTGCCGTCTACAGAGAGGCTGCAGGACAGGACTCTGAGGGGCCGGCGTTGTGGCGCAGGGGGTGAAGCTGCCACTGGCGACCCGGCATCCCGTGTCAGAGCACCTGTTCAAGTCCCCGCTGCTTCGCTCTGGTACCGGCACCCTGCCGAGGTGCCTGGGAGGGCAGCGGAAGGTGACCCAAGTAGCTGGGGCCCCTGCCACCCCTGTGGGAAACACAGATAGAGCGCCTGGCTTCAGCCTGGCCAGCCTGGCCCATCGCAGCCATGCCTTTGGGGAGTGAACCAGCAGACGGAAGATCTCTCGCTCTCTCTGCCTTTCAAATACATAAATAAGTCTTTTAAAAATAAGAAGAAGAAGAAGACTGAAGAGGGGGACCAAGGCCATGTGCTGGTATCAGGAGGAAGCTGGGGAGTGAGACTGGTTTCCTAAGAGTTCGGTCCGTTGGTGAATATCTTCCTGTTGTGACAGATCTCTCTTCCCCGACCTCATAACTGCAAGTGCATAACTATTCAAATGAATATTCAAATGAGGACCTTGGAATATCAAGAAGGGATTGAAGGACCCAGGGGTAAAATAGGTTCTCCGAAGCCCAGAGAGGGGAGAGGCTCCAGTTCAGGATTTTCAAAGGCAAAGAGTAGAATGTAACAAAAAGTAGATGAAAATGTGGATTTTTAAAATTTCATCTATAGTAAGTGGTTAACTCAGCCCCTAAAAGATGGCAGGGTTCTTGTTCAACTCAGTAATTCCTTCATTTCCTCAAGGACACAAGATGGCTGCTACAGCTCCAAACATCACATCCTCACATGACAATGTCCAAAGACAGGAAGGAAGGGGTGTTTTCTTTCCTGGGCCTCTTTTTATAAGAATGAAAACTCTGGTCCCTTGGTTCCTCAGAAGATTTTTACCTTGAATCTCAGCTGGCTGAAACTGAGTTACCTGCCTGTGCCCTCGCCCTGAGAGAGGCTGGATCCGGAGTATGTGGTACCTCCTCCTGTACTGGGGGAGGCTGCCTCCACCAGGACAGCGCCTGGGTAGACAGCCCACCTGAGCAGAGTGAGGACTGCAGGTGGGGCCACACCCCTGGTCTTCTTAACCCTTGTCTCTCTGGCTGTGTCTACAGGTCAGAAGGCCCCCAGCTCCCAACACCCCCAAGAGCCAGCCCAGAGCCAGGAGACAGGAATGACAACTTTGAAGATGGCGGGACCAGAGACGTAGACGCTGCCCCAAGGGGAGCCTGGTCGTCGGACAGCAGCTCCGGGAGCAGAGCCCTGGACGAAGGTTTGGCCCTGCGTGCTGGCTGCACCCCGGCCCCGCGCCCAGGGACTGTCTGCTTCGGCCTCCACGTGGAAGCTGCTCCACTTACTGCTCAGGCTGGCCTCCTGGCCCCCGGGCCCTCCTCCTGGGCATGTTGTCTTAGGAACGGGGATCTCAAGGATCTGGCGGGCATGGCACCACCAGGAGGTGCCCAGCTGGCTCTGCCGGGGACAGGTTCCGTGACTCCGTCACTGACAGCCGTACTCAATACCCAGCTCCTGACCCCCGGGGACAACTGAGCGATGCTATGATTGGGACAAGCAAAGACATGTGGGGTGGGCTTCGGGGCCAAGCAGGTTAAGCCGCAGCTCGGGACCCCACACCCCATAGCAGAGCGCCTGGGGCCGAGTCCCGCCTCAGATGATGAGCGAGTCCTCGGGGTCCTGTCACCTCCAGGGAGACCTGGTGAGGGTTCCAGGCTCCTGGCTTCAGCCTGGGCCAGCCCTGGCTAATGTGGGCATTTGGGGAGCCAACCACTGGATGGAAGTTCTCTCTCTTTGCTCTACCTTTGAAATAAAAAGACCTTTAAAAATTAATGATAACCACACACACAGGCACAGCACCAGGGAATTTCCAGAAGATGAACAAAAAAGATCAGTATTGGAAACACATTCACACGATCAAAAAGTCGCGAAACACGGAGCTGGCATCGCAGCGTAGTGAGTTAAGCTGCTGCCTGTAACACCAGCATCCCATTAAGAGCACCAGCTTATCCCATCTGGGCACCGGTTCAAGTCCTGGCTGCTCCACTTCCAATCCAGCACCCAGGGCCGGTGCCATGGCTCACTTGGTTAATCCTCTGCCTGCGGCGCCGGAATCCCAAGTGGGCTTCTAGTCCAGGTTGCTCCTTTTCCAGTCCAGCTCTCTGCTGTGCCTGGGAGGGCATTGGAGGATGACCCAAGTGCTTGGGCACCTGCACCTGCATGGGAGACCAGGAAGAAGCACCTGGCTCCTGGCTTCAGATTGGCGCAATGCTGGCCGTAGCGGCCATTTGGAGAGTGAACCAACAGAAGGAAGACTTTTCTCTCTCTCTCTCTCTCTCTCTCTCTCTCTCTCTCACTGTCTATGACTCTACCTGTCAAATAAATAAATAAATCAATAATAATTTAAAAAAAACAATCCAGCTCCCTGCTAATGTACCTGGGAAAGCAGTGGAAGACGGCCCAGGTGCGTGGATCCCTGCACCCATGTGGGAGACCCAAATGGAGTTCCAGGCTCCAGGCTTAGGCCTGGCCCAGCTCTGGCAGCTGCAGCCGTCTGGGCAGTGAACCAGCAGGTGGATGTTCTCTCTCTCCACCCTGCCTTTCAAAAATGAGAAAACTGGTGCCACCCCAGGGAGCAACGCTGACCAGCCAGCATCACGGTTGGACCAGTGACGTGGGGGCGGGCACAGCCCTGGCCTTCCTGGGCGGCCTTGCCTTACAGAAGTATGCACGGGGACTGGGCAGCAGCCGTCCAGAGGAGAGGAGAGGCCCCGGGGGCCCTGCCCTCTGCCATCACCGCCTTATTCCCGGGGCTGCCCGGCTCCCTCCCTCTGTCCCGTGTCCCTCACCCTGTGTTTCTCCAACAGTGGGCGAGCAGCTGTTCCGCTCCGTGGAGGGCCAGGCTGCCTCCGACGAAGAAGAGGAGGAGGAGGAGGAGGAGGAGAAGTGGCGGGAGATGCAGAGACCCCCAGCGGCCGAGGCCCTGCTGGCTCGGCCCTCCAGCTGCGGCAGTGGGTGAGCGTGGGACCCACGCCATGCCCTAGGCCCCTCCAAACAGTGATGGGGCTTCAACTCGTCCGTTGTGCGGGTTCAAGCCAGGTCTAGTCACCTCCCAGCCCCTCTAAGGCTCTGTCCCCTTGGCCAGAATGAGACAAGGTCGCCCCTGTCCCGTGCAGGACCAACAAGATGACCTTGGGGGTGGCTCTAATGCCCGTCACTGCTCTCTCACTCCCTTGACCACTGCTCTCAGACCCCAGTGTCCTTCTCAGCCTGTGCCCTGACCCTGTGTCCATGCAGCACACTGTCCCCGGCCGCTCCATTCACTGGCCCAATCCTCATCACGCCCCCAGTGTGGAGCAAGGACGAGCCAGGATGCCGGGGTCTCGCCTGGCGTCTCTGAGCCCCAGGCACACTTTGAGGAAAACAGCCATCAAACAGCCCAGCGGCCCTCCTGCCCTGTCCCCTGCCTGGTGCCGTGCTGGCTCTGGTCTCAGGAGATAGGCCATCGGGAGGCGGGGCTGCAGCGCCACCCACCCCCACCCCCCGCCCCCGTCCTGACGCTCTGCTCTGCTGCAGGTGTGATGACTGGACAGCCAAGAAGCTCACGACCTACTGCAGCCACCTGGGCACTGCCGACCGCACCTGCACCCCGGGGGAGCTGGAGGCCCACGTCGCCAGGCCGGGGACCCAGGGCTGCGGCGGGAAGGCCCTGGGGACACCCAGGGAGGAGGTTGGTAGAGCCCCCGGGACCTGGGAGCACAGCCGAGTCCTGTGTCCCGGTCACAGATGAGGAAACCAAGACGCAGATGTGATTTCCCTTGATTTTGATTTTTTAAAACTTTTTAAAAATTTATTCGAAAGGCCAAGACAGAAATAGAAAAGAAAAGGTTGTCTATCTACTGGTTTACCCCTCCAAATGCCCACAACAGCTGGGGCTGGAACAGGCTGAAGCCAGGAGCCAGGAGCTCCATGGGTGCCAGGGATCCAAGTACCCGGTCTGCCTCCCAGGGTGTGAGCGCATGCACAGGCAGACGCATCATAGCAGAGCAGGGACTCAAAGCCAGAGGCGCCAACACAGGACGCAGGCATCTCTGGCAGCATCTTGGTCCCGCACCTGATTTATAGTTACTGAGAAATCTCGGGGCTGCAAGTTAAAAGAGCCCGTCTCAGATGGTATCTCAGAATGCGAAACAGGAGTTTACTGGAGCGTGGAGCTGAGGGTGGGGTTGTAGGAGATTCAGGCACAGCTGGATCCAGGACCCCGCGCTAGACTGTCCCCGCCTGTCTGCTCTGTGTCTCTAGTGCTGGCCTCACTTTCCCCTACTCCACGTGGTGCGGGAAGGGCAGGCTGGGCCGCAGACAGCACAGGGCTTCCAGGTGAGGAACCCCAGAGGAAGACTGAGCCTCCCCCCCTCTCCTCTCAGGGAGGAAGTGCAGTTGGCCCAGCCTGGGGGTGGGGTCTCCATCCAGGTCAGAACAAGCACACCTCAGTAAGGGCCCTGGACAGCCTCCCGCCAGTCTCCTCCTCGTCCCTTGGTAACCTCTCTATTCCACAGGAGCCAGAGGTGCCGTGAGGCTGAAAGCCACTTCATGGAGCCCAAGCCCACTGCACTTTCGCAAGCTACCATTTTGATACAAGACAGCTTTATGTTCCTACATCTGAAATGCTCATTTTGTCCTGTTTATGTGCATATGAGGGGTCCATGCAGTGCCAGCTCCTTACATAATCATTTAAAATGATGGCGGCTGACAGGTATAGCGCGTCAAACGAGCACCAGGCACAGACACGTGTCTCCCCCCACCCGGGGGGGGGGGCGGGGATGGGCATATGGCACAGGGGATAAAGACACCACTGGGGACACCCAGTTCCCACATCCATGCGCCTGGTTCCACTCCTGGCTCCCCTACTTCTGCTCCGGCTTCCTGTGGCCTCTGAGCACGGGCCAGGGTCTGGGGCCCAGCACGGGGGTGCAGTGGGGAAGCACTCGCCCTCTCCCCACAGGCAGAGCTGCAGCGCAGGGCGGAGGAGAGCGAGCACCTGAGGCTGGAGCTGCAGATGGTGGAGACGGAGCGGGTGCGTCTGGCCCTGCTGGAGGAGAAGCTGGTGGACGTGCTGCAGCTGCTTCAGAGGCTCCGGGACCTGGTAGGCACCCGGGAGCCGGCACACGCGGGGCTGGGGCCGGGCGCTCCTGGGAAGGAGCCTGGCCTATTGTCAGGCGCTGGGCTCAGGGCTCTCCTCACACTCGGCAAGTGTTGTCCCATTTCACAGATGCAACGGTGGAGGCTCAGAAGAGCTAACTAACCAAAGGGCGGGAGCCTCCCTAAGTCATCTTATGAAACTAACGTAACTGGAATCTCAAACTTGAGGAACGTAAATACAAGGGGTAATTATACACTAACACCACATTTAGACATGGAAAATTAAAAATGCAAAACCAGTAAATAAAATCCTAGCAAATCAGACGTGGCAGTGGTTAAAGAAATGTAGCATGCCCCAGCTGGATTTATCCTAGGAACTCAAGGATGATGGCCACGTCAAAACGTGTCACCATAACTAATAAGGTACATGGCAGGGCTTCCCCCCCCCCAAATACTTCTCACCTGTGCTGGATGAATCCTCGGGTGCAGAACCCGCGGAGTGCCTGTGACCTTTGACAGGCAATGCACACAACACCTTGCACCCACCAAGTGGCTCTGAGAAGCCCATTGTGGCCAGCCTGGGGGAGGGGGCCAGGAAGAGATGGGAAAGGGCCTGATCAGTTGCCAGGGGCTGCACAAAAGCCCCTGGAGCCCACCAGGTCCCACCCATCAGATGCAGATCCAGCGATCACTGTCTGATCCAGCCCTGCCTCCGTTTCTTTTTCAGAACATATCAAAAAGGGCCCTGGGAAAGACACTGCTGAGTGCCCTGGATGCCTGCAGGGACCCCGCCCAAGGTAGGGGAGCACCCTGGGATTCAGAGCTTGAATTTGGCTGGGAGGCAGGCTCTCAGGGTGAGGGCGTGGTGTCCTGACCAGGAAACCCCAGCTCTCACTGTCTTCAGAATGTGGTCTGCAGAGTGACCTCCTTGTCCACCCTGAACACTGCAGAGGGCGTGGCCCTGCTCCGGCTTCCGGCAGGTGGAAGTGCAGGAAGCCATGCCACAAAGAAGCCAGCAGGGTCAAACCCAGGCGAGGACATGGCCAGGGCCTGGGAGTGGCCACTCCGGGGCTCAGTGCAGCCCAGCAGGGGAACATCTCCAGTGTTTCCACCCCCTGGGTCCTTACAACAGCCCTGTAAGGAAGGGGCTGTTATCCCCACCCCACAGATGCAGAGACTGAGGCACGGAGGGCCTGCTGCTGGCCACATGTTAGCCCTGCAGCTCCCATGGTCTAGAGGGTGGGGAACATGCAGCCCACGGGCTGCGCAGGCCCATGACGTCATCTGCTCTGGCCCTGCCAAGGCAATTGCCAGCAGGACTTGAACCTCAGTTAATCTACAGCAGGCTGATTTTTCAGGCTGAGCATTGTGTATGGCCCACAATGCCATTACAAACACACAGATGGCCTTTGGCAGGACAAGACGGTTCCTAGCACAGCCGGGAGGAGCAGAGCCTGCTCGGCTCACCAGGGTGACGGGCCGGTAGGGATCGGGGATGTGCAGAGCCCTGGCGTCAAGGAGCAGAGGGGGAATGACCTGCTAGAAGTCCCTGCTTGGGGGTCTTCAATGAGATGGGGACACATGGGGCAGCTGGCTGGGCAGGGAGTAGCTCTGTGGACCAGCATGAGCAGACTGACTGTGCCCTCTGTCCACTCTAGAGGGAAGATCTGGCCCCTCGGCCACGCTGGACGCCCTGCACCAAGCCTTGGCCAGCTGTCAGCTCTTGCGGAGACAGTCCCCAGCCCCAGCCCCTGCAACTCCTGTGCTCCCCAATCCTCTCCTCATCTCCTGCTGAGGCCACTGGCCCAGCCGTACCACCATCGGACCAGCCTCCATGGTCAGCTGACCGCAGTCAGACTACCCCCAAGACCAGCCTGACCTCCACCATCAGACCACCACCACGTCACCCGAACTCAGGAGGCCCCGTATTCTTGCCACCAATGTCCACGCCAGAAGCTGGCGGCTGCTGGCTCAGCCTACTGCCCAGAGGTGCCCGCCTTGCCGCCCAGCCTGGCTTGGAATCTCTTCCCTCAGGTCCCAGGATCTCCTCTCTCCAGCACTATCCTGTCCCTTGCACCAGCGTGTCGCTGTAAGGGAGGCCTAGCCCAACCTTGGGGACACATCTGACCCCCAGGAAAAAACGGTGGAATTCCAAGGAGGGAGTGATCACGGTGGGCTGCCTGGTGGAAGCTGGCCTTGAGCTAGCTCCAGAAGACAACTAGGGCCAAGAGAGGGGAAGGAAGAGATTTAATCTAAGGAGCAGCAAGAGCTGCTAATACAGTGCCCAGGGCCCCTCTTTCCTGAACACACCTCTCATCTAAAATCGCACAGGACAGGAAGCTATGTGTGACACCAGTGCTAAACTGAGGCAAGATAAGACAAGCCCCATCAAGAGGGGTTTGTCTGAGCCAGGAGTGTGAGTGCACTACACGGGTACAGCTGGGAAAGGAGGACACCCAGTCCACGAGGTCTGTGCCATGAGGAAGGGGCAGGGGCAGGCCATGGGGGCTTCCGTGGCAAGTGAGGATCCACCCCAGAGTTGATCTCACAGGCAACAGGGGGCCCCTGAAGGCTTGCAGCAGGGACTAGAGACGGGGGCAGGGGGAAGGGAAGAGGCAGCCACAGAAGTGTGGGTGCAAAGGACCAAGGTGTAGCCTAGTCAACTGCAGAAAATCAAAGATAAAACATCCCGAAAGACACCAGAGGGGACAATAACCCCTTAAAGGGGAAGGAACCACATCAGAATCGCATCCAACTCACCCACAAGAAACTGTGCAAACACCAAGAGAGAGACAGACAAAGCCACACCAACCTACAATTCTATATCCTAGGAAATTACCCTTCAAACTTGAAGAGGAAATAAAGACTTTCTCAGATAAACAGATAAGTAGGAAACTGCTTGCATGAAATTCAAAACAAGCCCTTCAGAGAGCAGGAAAATTACATGAGGTCAAAAACTCAGACCCTCATAAAGAAAGGGAGATCGTTAAAAAAGGAACAAGTGAAGGTAAAATAAACTTTTAGTTTCCTTATTCTTACTGGATCCAACAGCCAGTAGCTTGTTCAAAACACGAACAGCGGCAGCACGCGTGCTGATCATGGTTTCCGTGTAGGGGAGAGGAGCCCCAGCAGTGCCATGAGGGCCGAGAGGGAGTTCAGACTGATATGTGATTAAAGGTACTCAAACCAGCCGTGAAGCAGTACAGGGCTATTTGAAAGTGGGTTAGTTGTAAAAGCATATTGCAAACGTGAGGGCAACCACTAAAAAAAAAAGTTTTAAAAATAAATAATTGATAACACTAAGAAAGGGGAGAAAATGGAATTATTTAAAATGCTTGGTTAAAGCCACAAAAGGCACAAGAAGAGAGAAAGACAAAAACAGGACCAGACAATAAAGGCAACGAACAGCAAACAGCAATAAACATGGCAGATGTTAACCGAGATCAAGAGTCCCTTCGAACGTCAATGTTTTAGATACACGGAAGACAAGACAAAGATCGTCAGAGTGCATCAAATGGGTGAGCTCAGCTGTCCGACTGTAGGCCAACTGTAGCAGCAGCCACGCGACCTGCAGACCGAGCAGGCTGCAGGATGAGGGCAATGAGCAGGGTTGACAAGGGGTCACTTTCCTAAGGCGACACGACAGTGTGCACCGACAACAGCGTGGCACAGAAAGCGAGGCAGAAACTGACAGCGCTGCAGGGAGAACAGGTGCACCTGGAGACTGCAGCTCCCTCGGGAAGGAGAGTGAAACTCCAAGACGCCATCTGCCAACTGGTGGACCCCATCGCCTGTCTCACGCGACTGCCGCATGACCACCGACACAGACCAAAGTCCTCACTACAAAACCACCAACCAAGTATAAAAGAATGGGAATTGGGACTGCTGCCTGCAGTACCGGCATCCCATATGGGCGCTGGTTCAAGTCCTAGCTGCTCCATTTGTAATCCAGCTCTCTGCTGTGACCTAGGAGGACAGCAGAAGATGGTCCAAGTCCTTGGGCCCCTGCACCCGCATGGGAGACTAGGAGGAAGCTCCTGGCTCCTGGTTTTGGATCAGCACAGCTCCGGCCACTGCGGCCATTTGGGGAGTGAACCAGCAGATGGAAGACCTCTCTCTCTCTCTCTCTCTCTCTCTCTCTCTCTGCCTCTGCTTCTCTGTAACTCTGCCTTTCAAATAAATAAATAAATTTTAAGGGGAAAAAAAAAGAATGGATGTTATAAGGTGTTCCTGATGGCAATGAGATTAAACTGGAAATGAGTGACCCAAAGATGGCTGGAAAATCCCCCAAATACTTGGAGTTTAAGCAGCAAACGTCTAACTGATACATGGTTCAACAAAGAAATCTCAAGAGAAATGTTAAGGCCGGCGCCGCGACTCACTAGGCTAATCCTCCACCTGTGGTGCCGGCACAACGGGTTCTAGTCCCGGTTGGGGCGCCGGTTCTGTCCCGGTTGCTCCTCTTCCAGTTCAGCTCTCTGCTGTGGCCCGGGAGGGCAGTGGAGGATGGCCCAGGTGCTTGGGCCCTGCACCCCATGGGAGACCAGGAGAAGCACCTGGCTCCTGGCTTCAGATTGGTGCAGCGCTCCGGCTGTAGCGGCCATCTGGGGGGTGAACCAACAGAAGGAAGACCTTTCTCTCTGTCTCTCTCTCTCACTGTCTAACTCTGCCTGTCAAAAAAAAAAAAAAAAAAAAAAAAAAAAAGAGAGAGAAATGTTAAAATACTTTGAACTAAATGAAAACACAGTGTATAAAACTTGTGTGAAATCCCAAAAGAAGACTTAGAGGGAAATCCATAGCGTTGAATGCATGTATTTAAAAAGAAAAACAGCTCTAAAATCAATCATCTCAGATGTCATCTCAGGAAATTATAAAAGAAGAGGAAATTTTAACTCCAAAGCACATGAGAAGAAATCAAAATTAAAGCAGAAATCAGTAACATTGAACACGGGAACCAAGGAGAGAAAAATCAACAAATCCAAAATCTGGTTCTTTGAGAAGATCAATAGAATTATTTCTACCCAGAATAATTAAAGAAATCACAAATTATTAACATCAGAAATGAAAGAGGACACTACTACCTATACCACAGACATCAAAAGGTATCACCATAAAAGTGATGACCTATTCAAAGGAGATCCATTTCCTGAAAGATGGAATCTGCCAGAACCCATTCAAGAAGAAATACACAGCCACAAGAGGTCAACGGTGCGTCCTCGGAGAGAGCTGGGGCCCCGTTCCAGAGGAGGGCAATCAAGCAGTGCATCTGAAAGTCACGTTTACACTTCAGTCAATTAAGTGTACAATAGCACTGTGTCTAAAAAAGTGTACATACCTTAATCACCTATTACTTAAATACATTACGGCTAAAACATGCCAGTGATCATCCGAGCATTCAGCAAGTCATCACGTCGCAACACTGACAGCTGGTGGCTGATCGGGTGGCTGAAGGCTGGGGTGGCTGTGGCCACTTGTTCAAATAAGACAACAATACGCTTTGCCACATCAACCTGCCCTTTTTCTCATGAGTGATTTCTCTGTAGCACTGGTTTGTTGTTGTTGTTTCCATATTTTTGGTCTTTGTTTGTATGTTTGTTTGTTTTTGAAAGGCAGGCAGAGAGAAAATGAGGTCTTCTATCCAGGAGTTCACTCCCCAAATGCCCTCAACAGCCAAGGCTGAGCCAGGCCAAAGCCTCCAGGAGCCCAAGTCTTTTTTTTTTTTTTTTTTTAAAGGTAGAGTTCCAGAGATACAGAGAGAGATCTTCCATCCTCTGGTTCACTCCCCAAGTGGTTGCAATGGCCAGAGCTGGGCCTGTCTGAAGCCAGGAGCTTCTTCTGGGTCTTCCATATGGGTGCAGGAGTCCAAGCACTTGGGCCATCTTCTGCTGCTTTCCCAGGTGCATGAGCAGAGAGCTGGATTGGAAATGGAGCAGCCAGGACTCGAACCAGCACCCATATGGGATGCCAGAATGGCAGACAACAGCTTTACCCACCCCAGTGAACCTGAACCCTGCCTCTTAAAATCTCCACACTGGGGACCAAGTCTCCAACACAGGAACCCTCAGGGACACACCACATCCATGGCATGGCACAGCTTAACTCCTTTGTTGCCTTTTTATTTTAGATTTATTTTTCTTTATTTATATTTCATTTATTTGAAAAGCAAGAGTTAGAGGGAGAGAAAGAGCCAGAGCCAGAGAGAGAGAGAAACAGAGAGAGAGAGAGAGATCTTTAATCTACTGATTCACTCCACAAACAGCTACAACAGCCAGCGACGAGCCAGTCTGAAGCAGAAGCCAGGAGCTTTTTCTAGGTCTCCCACATAGATGCAGGGGTCCAAACACCTGGGCCAACCTTCTGCTGCCTTTCCAGGTACATTGGCAGGCAGCTGGATCAGAAGTGGAGCGGCCAGGTCTCAGGCCGTTGTCCGTGTGGGATGCCAGTGTCGCGATGGCAATTTCTTCCACTATGCCACTGCGGCAGCCCCCTTTGTCATCATCTCAACACTGTTCACAGCATCTAGATTCTATCTCAATAAACTACTCTTCTCTGCGTGCCCAGGAGAAGCAACTCGTCATCCAGTACAGCTTCATCCTGAGCCCGCAGCGGTTCAGGTGTGTGGCCAGGCTCCACGTCTCAGTGAAGTTCTCTCACTGTTCCCACACACCTGCCGTCACCTCCTCCCCGGTCATCGATGAGAGCGGAATCCACTTCTTCCAAATTTCAGTTCCTGGTGGTATTCTGACCTCCTCCCACAAAGCACACATGTTCTACAAGGCATCTAGAGTTGTGACTCCTTCCTAGAAGTTCTTCAACTTCCCTCCCCTGTATCCATCAGAGGACCCATTCTCTAAGCAGCCAAGTCTGAGGAAACTGATTTCTGCAGTAATAAGATCGACTGAGTAACACCCGATGCCTGGGCTGCAGAATGGATGCTGTGTTGGCAGGCGTGAGAACACCGCATCTCATCGCAGGCCACGGGGTGACCAGATCCACGGGCAGTGAGCAGCGACAGCCTGGAAGGAATCTCCTTCTCTGGGCACTAGTTCTTGGCAGCAGGCTTATAGCATTCAGCAAGCCACCGCATGAGCAGATGCGCCATCGGCCAGGCCCCACTCGGTTCACAGAGTGCAGGCAGCGCGCCCCTCGCTCGCTGCTCTGGGGCCCCAGGATTTTCCACAGTGAATGTGGCTCCAGCTTACTGTTGCCAGCTGCACTGGCCCCAGATGGGAGAATCAGCCTGGCCTTCGAAGCTCGGAAGCTTCGAATCCAGCGCCGAGTTTTCCTCTCTGGCTGTGGAAGCCCAGCAGAAGGCTGCTCTGCCCGCAGTGAATATCTGATGCTCACCGCGGCCCGCTTCGTCCAGCCTCTGGGCCAGGTCTTCCAGGCGACCTGCTGCAGCTGCCCCCCACCACCACCACCACCGCACGGCTCCCCTCGCCCTTCCAGGCTGTGATGGCGGCTTCGTTCCTTAAACCTCGTGAGCCAGCCTCTGCTAGCCTCAAACTTGGCTTCTGCAGCATCCTCACCTCTCGGCCGTCACGGAGTTGCCATTAGGGCCCTGTTCCACATGTGGCTGGTCTGCTCTTCTACCCAGACCACTGAAGCTTTCCTGTGGCCAGCAATAAAACTGCCTTTCTTCTCATTAACCTCAGCCAGAGCCGCCCTTTGCATTTCCTCCGAGAACTTTTCCTCTGTGTTCACGACGTGGCAAACCCCGTGGTGCTGCTGGGAGTCCAGCTCTGGGCCTGTTCCAGCTTCCCGTAAGCTCCTTCCTCACTGAGCTGAGCCGTTTCTAGCTTCTGATTTACAGTGGGAGGGGTAAGACTCCTCCTTTCCCTGCAACTCTTAAAGAAAAAAATAACCCGGCATAGCTTCTAAGATTTATTTATTTGAAATGCACAATTTACAGAGAGAGATGGGGAGAGACAGTCAGAGAGGTCTTCCATCCACTGGTTCACTCCCCAAGTGGCCACAACGGCCAGGGCTGGGCCAGTTCCAAGCCCGGAGCTTCTTGTGGGTCTCCTATATGGGTGGCAGGGGTCGAAGCACTCAGCCATCTTCTGCTGCTTTTCCAGGCCATTAGCAGGGAGCTGGATAGGAAGTGGAACAGCTGGGTCTCGAACCGTGCACATGTGGGATGCCGGCACTGCAGGCAGTTTTGCCCACTGCGCCACAGCACCAGTTTCTATGCAGGGCTACGAATTGGCCAAAAGTTGATGTTGTTGTGTCTCAGGGGCAGACAGAAGAAGGGCCAGCTGATGGTAGGGTCCCAATCAATCAATAACAATGTCGATTATCACTGGCCAAGGACCACCACAGCACACACGGAAATACTGAGAAAGTCTGAAATAGTGCAAGAACCATCAAAATGTGAGTCAAAGTGAGCACATGCCACCAGAAAAAATGGGGCTGGAATATTGTGTTCATGCAGGGTCACCATAAATCTTTAGTTGGTTACAAAAAGAAAAAACCTGCAAAGCACAATGCAATGAAAGGAAACCAAATCTGTATCGATTGATAATTTAATCAACATAGGCTGGTGTTGTGGTGCAGTAGGTAAAGCCACCATCTGGGACACTGGACACATGGGCGATGATTCGAGTCCTGGCTGTTCCACTTCTAACCCAGCTCCCTGCTAAAGTGCCTGGGAAAGTGGCATAAAATGCCACCCACAGGGGAGACCTAGAAGTCGCTCCTGGCTCATGGCTTCTGGCTTCTGGCTTCAGCCTGGCCCAGCCCTGGCCATTGCAACCATCTGAGGGAGTGAACCAGTGGGTGAAAGATCTCTGTCCGTCTGTCTCTCTCTCTCCCCCCACCTCCCTGATACTCTTTCAAATAAGTAAATACTCTTAATGATTTAATCAATAACTTTGCATAAGAGAACAGAGCTGGATGGGCTGGATCACTGGCAAATTCTGCTAGTGAACTCTCAGGGGGAAATTATCCCAGCCCTTTGCAATCTCTTCCGGAAGACAGAAGCAGAAGAAACCCTTCCTACCTCATTCTGTGGACCCCTCACTACCCTGATCCCCAAACCAGACAAAGGCACTAGAGGAAAAGCAGGGGTAGGCATTTGGCCTGGTGGTTCACATACCAGTCACCCCTAACAGAGTGCCTGGGTTCAGGTCCTGGTTCCACTCCTGGCCCCAGCCTCCCGCTAGTGAGCACCCTGGGAGGAAGCCGGTCGTGGCTGGAGCAGCTGGATCCCTGCCATGCTCTGGGAAACCCGGGCTAAGGCACCAGCTCCCAGCTTCAGCCTGGCCCTGCCCCTGCCTTTGCAGGCATTTGGGGGCGTGACCCCGCAGGCTGGAGCTCTCCTCCACCCTCCCTCGCTCCCCCTCCCCTTCCTTCCCTTCCTCCTTCCCTCTCAAAGGAAGAAACTACAGACAACATCGCTCGTGAAAACACACGCAAACATGAGCAAACCCAGCAACGTTCAGAGAGCAGTAAACACCACAGCCAGGTGGGATCTATCCCCAGTAGGCAGGACTGGCTTCAGAAGTGAACGCATGCGATGCGTGACACCAACAGCTAGGGAGGATCGAAGGACCGTAACAACAGATGCAGAAAAGCACGTGCCGAAAACCCAATACCCACTCCTGAGTAAGAACCCTCCTCAAACTGGAAACAGAGGGGAACTTCCTCAGCTTCATAAAGAACAATGACAAAAACCCTACAGCTGAGACCACACTCACGGGCCCGGCATTGTGGCACAGCTGCTTAAACTGCTGCCTGGGATGCTGGCATCCCATATGGGTGTTGGTTTGAGTCCCAGCTGCTCTGCTTCTGATCCAGCTCCCTGCTAATGCACCTAGGAAAGCAGCAGAAAATGGTCCAAGTGGGAGACTCGGCTGGAGCTCCTGGCTCCTGGTTTCAGCTTGGCCCAGCACTAACCATTGGGGGCTATTTGGGGAGTGAACCAGCAGATGGAAAAACCTCTCTCTCTCTCTCTCTCTCTCTCTCAAATAAATAAAATTAATTAAAAAAAAAAAAAAGGCCACACTCAATGGTGAGAAACTAGAAGCTTTCCTGCTGAAATCAGGAATAAGCACATCTTACTACTTACTGGAAAACAACACAGCCACTATGGAAGACAGTCTTGCATTTTCTTACAAAACCAAACACATCCTTAACATGCAACCCAGCAATCACACTCCTTGGCACTTACCCTAAGGGGGCAAAAACCTGCATACAGGTGTTTAGAGCAGCCTTGTTCCTAATTGCCAAACATAACCAAGACGTTCCCTGGTAGGCAAATGGATAAACTCTGATGCACACAGACAATGGAGTATAATTTCATATTTTAAAAAAATGGGGGCCGCTGCAGTGGCTCACTTGGTTAATCCTCCACCTGCGGCACTGGCATCCTATATGGGCACCAGTCTGAGTTCCAGTTGCTCCTCTTCCAGTCCAGCTCTCTGCTGTGGCCCAGGAAGGCAGTGGAGGATGGCCCAAGTGCTTGGACCCCTACACCCACATGAGAGACCAGGAGGAAGCACCTGGCTCCTGGCTTTGAATCAGCATAGCTCTGGCTGTAGCAGCCAGTTGGGGGGTGAACCAGCGGAAGGAAGACCTTTCTCTCTCTCTCACTATCTGTCTAATAAATTAAAAAAAAAAAAAAAAAAGCTATCAGGGGCCAGCATTGTGGCAAAGCAGATAAAGCGTCCTGTGGAAGGTAGCCCAAGTCCTTGGGCCACTGCCACCCATGGGGGAGACGCAGATGAAGCTCCTGGCTTCAGTCTGGCTCAGCATTAGCCACTACAACCATCTAGGGAGTGAAACAGAAGATGGAAGATTTCTTTCTCTCTCTCTGTAACTCTTTAAGGTAAATAAATGGGAAAAAATGCAGTCTCACACCAAGAAAACATATGGGATAACCTTAAATGCATATGGCTAAGGGAAAGAAACTGATCTGAAAAGGTTACACTGTTTGATCCCAGCTCTGTGAGTCTGGAAAATGTAAGACCGCGGACTCAGCATAGAGATGAGGGGCTTGGCCGGCACCGCGGCTCACTAGGCTAATCCTCCGCCTTGCGGCGCCGGCACACTGGGTTCTAGTCCCGGTCGGGGCGCCGGATTCTGTCCCAGTTGCCCCTCTTCCAGGCCAGCTCTCTGCTGTGGCCAGGGAGTGCAGTGGAGGATGGCCCAAGTCTTTGGGCTCTGCACCCGCATGGGAGACCAGGATAAGTACCTGGCTCCTGCCATCGGATAGGCGCGGTGCGCCGGCCGCAGTGCGCTGGCTGCGGCGGCCATTGGAGGGTGAACCAACGGCAAAGGAAGACTTTTCTCTCTGTCTCTCTCTCTCTCACTGTCCATTCTGCCTGTCAAAAAAAAAAAAAAAAAAAAAAAAAGAGATGAGGGGCTGTCGGGGGTGGATGAAGAGACAGAGCACGGGGGACCTGGGGGTTGTGATGCTACTCCGTGGGGCCCATGGTGCTGGGCACACAGCCCTACATGACCCTCACAGCCATCGCATGCACAGCACCAAGAGCCAGCCCTCGAGTGGACTGTGGACTGCAGGTGTCCAGGTAGGGCCCCTGATTGCAGACAGCATGCCACCCTGGTGGGGAGGCTCTGTGGGCGGCAGGTGCTCAGGACGACCACATGCCCCTTATGCGTGCCCACTGTCCCCTTGGCTTCACCAGCAAAACACTACTCCAGAGGGAACAGCTAGATTCCAGGAGAGCGGTCCCCGAGCTCAGAACCCCAAGCCCAGGGCCCCTTGGAATGGGGAGTCCTGAGCAGCCACGCTGGTCACATGCCCACAAAGCTGGCTGGGTACAGGGGGAGGAGGGGAGGTGGCAGTAATTCTACAATGGAAAGCAGGAAAATCAAATATTTGTAAAGAAACCTTACATCTACCAGTTTTTTTTTTTTTTTTTTGGACAGGCAGAATGGACAGTGAGAGAGAGAGAGACAGAGAGAAAGGTCTTCCTTTTGCCGTTGGTTCACCCTCCAATGGCCACCGCAGCCGGCACACTGTGGCCGGCGCACCACGTTGATCCAAAAGGCAGGAGCCAGGTGCTTCCTTCTCCTGGTCTCCCATGGGGTGCAGGGCCCAAGCACCTGGGCCATCCTCCACCGCACTCCCGGGCCACAGCAGAGAGCTGGCCTGGAGGAGGGGCAACCGGGACAGAATCCGGCGCCCCTACCGGGATTAGAACCCGGTGTGCTGGCACCGCAAGTGGAGGATTAGCCTATTGAGCAGCAGCGCCAGCCTACCAGTCTTCTTTTGGCTTTTTTCCCCAAGTTTCTTTGGGATTGTTCAGTTGACTGTAATTCATTAAAAGTGTTTTCTGGGAAATTCTAAATAATCTCCTCTCTCTCACCTTCTGACAAAAAAAAAAAAATCTGTTGACGTTAGAATGCCACCAATAAATAAATAAATAAATAAATAAATAAAATCCTGTAATTTTAAACTATTGCCACTAGGTGGCGAACATGTACACAGACCTGAGTTGGACTTGCACTTGTTCTGATGTCCCCGGTATTTGCCCCAGCTTCCCTGAGGGACCAAGCAAGCTCAAAGCACTCGCACTGAAGGCCAGCAGGCTGGGGGTAGTAGGTGCCAGAGGGTGCGGGGTAGGGTGCAGCCTCAGGTTCATCTCGTACCCCTGAGAGCGTCCACGCAGCACCCACGCATGCAAGGTCCCAGCAAAGCCCTTTACCTGGGGCACACGGGTTCTTGGATTTCCAAATTCTACAGCTGAGGAAACCAAGGTGGGTGGGTGAGACTCTGTCCAAGGTCACAGAGCTAGGAAGAAATGCAATCGGCTGGCTTTGTGGCACAGAGGGCTAACTCACTGCCTGGGACAGCAGCAGCCCCTGGGGGCGCCAGTTCGAGTAATGGCTGCTCCACTTCCAGTCCTGCCTGGGAAGGCAGTGGAGCATGGCACAAGCACTTGGGCCCCTGCCACCCACGTGGGAGACCAGGATGGAGCTCCAGGCTGCTGGCTTCAGGCTGGCCCAGCCCTGGCAGTTGTGGCCATTTGGGGAGCGAACCAGCAGATAGAAGATGTCTCTTTCTGTGTCTTTCCTTCTCTTTCTCTGCAGCTCTGCCTTTCAATACATCTTTTTTTTTTTTTTTTAAGTTATTTTATTGATTTGAGAGGTAGAGTTAGACAGTGAGCGGGAGAGACAGAAAGGTCTTCCTTCCATTGGTTCACTCCCTAAATGGCCACAATGGCTGGAGCTGCGCTGATCTGAAGCCAGGAATCAGGTGCTTCTTCCTGGTCTCCCATGCAGGTGCAGGGGCTCAAGGACTTGGGAAACCTTCACTTCCTTCCCAGGCCACAGCAGAGGGCTGGGTCGGAAGAGGAGCAGCTGGGACTAGAACTGGCGCCCATATGGGATCCCAGCACCGCAGGTGGAGGATTAACCTACTGTGCCACAGTGCCGGCCCCGTGCCTTTCAATACATCCTAAAATAAAAGCAGGCTTGGGCCCCAGGCTTGCTGCTCACAGCCTGGATGACAGAGCCGGCGACTAGGGAGAACCCGCAGGCTGTGTGTCTGGCCCCAGGGCCCCGCAGCGACAGGCAGGGGCTACCACTGCCTCCTGGTCGCACACAAGCTAAAGAAGCCATGTGATCGTCGCCGCCTCTGATCCCCTCTGCTTCCCAGAGGAGCCCGACCTCTAAGACAAGGGTCTTCTTGAGCAGGTTCCTTAATTACACAACAGCCAGACTGAAATTATCCCCTGAAATCACCTGACAGCCTTGACCGACTGTCAGCTCTCCCCTGCTCCATGAACCAGCATCCGTGGCACTACACTCCCGCACTGGGTACAGGGGTCTCCAAGAGGGGGCGGGCAGATGAGCAAACAGAAACACCACCCACTCAGCTGGATGAGAGTAGATCCGGGAGGGCTTCCTGGAAGAGATCACCGCTTCGGTGAAGTGTACCAGGAGACATGCTGAGGAGTGCTTCAGACACAAATGCTAGAGAGAGGGTGACCTACCACGAAGCTTCAGGCCAGGAAGGGGGGACGGACAAGGAGAACCCTGATGAGGAGGTGGGTTTTACCCGGAAGATTCCAGCGAGCGATGAAAGGATGCTGAGCAGGACAGGAGCGAGCGCAAACCTTTGCAGCCAGCGGCAGAGCCGGGAACCCAGCAGCCAGCGGTCCTGGCAAGACGCGAACCAGGCCAGAACTAGAGGGGACGCAGCCGGCGGGCTGACGAGTGTTCACCGAGGGAGGGGCTGGGGTGCAGCGTTACAGGGACGCAGTCCCTGCCCTCTCAGAGCTCTCGTTCTGTGGAGCAGACTCACGAACACATCATATGGTGAGCGTCAGATCATCCTGGCCCTGAGGAGCCCCGGGAGAGGGGCCCTGTGGGGCAGGAGGTGGGCGCCCCGCCTCAGCTGGGGACCTCGTGAATGGTGATCAGCAGGGAGCCAGGGGAGGAGCTGCGGGGAGGATGCTCCTGGCAGAGGGAGCAGCAGGTGCAAAGGCCCTGAGGTGGCTGAGTCTGGAGAGTTTGAGGATCAGCAAGTCAGTGTGGCTGGGGGTTGGTGAGCAAAGAAAGGGAGTGAAGAGGTCAAGAGACAGCTGAGGCCAAGCCACGGAGGGCCCCACAGGTGGTGGGAGGAGCGTGGCTTTTACTCCGCAGTAGGTGAGGCCGTCCAGTGGGGCTGGGGGTCTCTGGGCTCCTCGGACCTAGGTGGAACGTCCTTCCCAAGCAAGCTGTCAGCTGCGGCTGGAAAGCTGTCTCCGGTCTCCAGGCCGACCAGCACCTCCCCACTAACAGCTTCTGTGCGCCAAGTGTACCCTGCAGCCTTCAATCACACCTTGGGGGAGGGGGGGCTGCAATCTTTCACCCAGAGCTGGCAGAGGAGGGGGCTGAGCCTCTGGGGAGAGTCAGAGGACTGGCTCTAGGAGACCCCCACTATCTCCATGAGCCCCAAGCCAATCAACATACGTATGTGAAATGCCCTGTCCAAGGGGCACCCCAATAAGACAATGCAATGAACAGAGAGTAACGCCTTAAAAACTCGGGACGCGGCCAGCGCCGCGGCTCACTAGGCTAATCCTCCGCCTTGCGGCGCCGGCACACCGGGTTCTAGTCCCGGTCGGGGCACCGGATTCTGTCCCGGTTGCCCCTCTTCCAGGCCAGCTCTCTGCTGTGGCCAGGGAGTGCAGTGGAGGATGGCCCAAGTGCTTGGGCCCTGCACCCCATGGGAGACCAGGAGAAGTACCTGGCTCCTGCCATCGGATCAGCGCGGTGCGCCGGCCGCAGTGCGCCAGCCGCGGCGGCCACTGAAGGGTGAACCAACGGCAAAGGAAGACCTTTCTCTCTCTCTCTCTCTCTCTCTCACTGTCCACTCTGCCTGTCAAAAAATAAAAAAAAAAATTAAAAAATTAAAAATAAATAAAAAAATAAAAACTCGGGACGCTTCCTCAAAGCCAGTGACCCACTGGGCACGCCGCCTGCTCGCCTCTCGGACCAGACGCTTTCTGTCGCTGGCCAATCAAATACAAGTTTCTTTTCTCTCCAATAAAAGTTTCTGCCTCTTTGTAGATTGTTTCCCACCTTCTTATTTTTATACTAGGCTGGGGAAAATAACCCATGAGACTCCACCAACCGCCCTCCCTTCCGCCACCGCTCACAGCAGGTAAAGCGCGGGCCCATCCGAGGCCAGGGCAGGAGCAGCACGGATGGGAGCAGCCAAAGTCAGACAGAGAATCCACGGAGGGTAGCTGAGGCTTCGTGAACGCAGAGGGCTGAGATCCGCGGCACAGCACCGTGAATGTGCCCAACACCACGGGCTGCACGCTTTAAAACGGCGCACATGGCGGCCGGTGTCCAGGCAGAGCGGGTTACGCCGCCCAGTGCTGGCATCTCATATCCAGCTCCCTGCTAATGCGCCTGGGAAAGCGCGGGAGACGGCCCCAGTCCTTGGGCCCTGCAGCCGCATGGGAGAGCCAGGTGGAGTCCCAGGCTCCGGGCTTCAGCCTGGCCCAGCGCCAGCTGTTGCAGGCATCTGGGGAGTGAACGAGCAGATGGAAGACCTCTCTGTGTGTCACTCCTTCAAATACATCTTTTCTTAAATGGTAACCTGTTGTTATGCAATAATAAAGATGAGAACACTGAGGTTCGGGATGAGGAGGGGTCAGGAGCAGCAGCGAGGAGCCAGGCAAGGGGTCCCGGGGAGGAAAACGAGCAGCAGAGGAGGTGGGTTCTGAGGTTTGCTGTGAGCAGACAGTGGGGGTCCCCTGGGGGACAGTGAGTGAGCACAGGATGGGAGCACAGAACTAGGGTGCTGTCCAGATGGATCCACAAGGAGTAGGTGGAGCTGGCGGTGGAGGGGATGGAGGAGGTTGGGAGAGTGGCCCAGCCAAGCGGCACCAGGCCTCTGCGGGGGTGACCAGCTGGACGGAGCCAGCTCCCTCTGAGGTGGGCAGTACTTGGGGGACCAGCCTTGAGGGCAGGCAGTAAAGTCTGGTTTAGGCCACAGTAAGCCTGAGGGCCTTGGTGACGCTCAGAGCGAACATGCAGAAGGGCCCGGGAGCCCAGGTGTGGGCTAGAGCCAGAGATGGGGCAGTGGCTGTAGCCGGAGCAGAAGCCAAGGGAGACAAGCACCGTGGAAGGCGAGGACTCGCGGCCCAGGGAGCCATGAACGCCACTGGCTTGGCTGTGGGGCAAAGGGGAGAAGTGGGGCAACGGGAGCCACGGTATCCAAAACAGCTGAGATTTTTCCAGAATGAATGGGCCAGAGCTGGGGGCTAATGAAGCAGGAGCCCAGAGGGGCATGGGCGGGCAATGCCTCAGTTTCCCCATAGGGAAACGGGTAGCAAACCAGGTCTGCCAACTTGGCAGACCCGGAATGAAGGGTCCCTCCTCCCTCCAAAGCTTGTGTAGCTGTGCCCCACCCCCACTCCTGCCAAAGGCCCCAGGAGAACCCTAAGGTGAAAGACAGCATGTGTGGCCGGGGCATGGGAATGGGACTCTCACAGGAAGAGAGGATCCCACCAGAACGCGGGCCCACAAGCTCCTGTGTGGACAAAACACGTGGAGGGGAGCCGGTCCTGTTCCATCTCGGGATGTTCATCTAACCATCCTAATGTTTCCACGGGACTGTGTTTGTTTTCTGTTATTTTCAGTCTTGCAGGCTAAAAATGAGAAGGCAATCACAGAGGCTAGAGAGGAAGAGAGACCAGCCGGGAGCGCAGGCTGCGGACTGTGGGACCCCAGCTCACAGGGGCGAGGTCAGCCGCCCGGAAGCGTGGGGAGCAGTGCAGGTGGAACGCCCTCGGGCTCCCCGATGGACACAGGCAAGACCCTGTCCAGGCCCAGGCTCCGGTCAGAGTCCTCCGCTGCCAGGGCAGGCGTGACCTCTCGCCTTTCTCAGAGCTGCGTGAGCAGCAGGGAAGAAGCCCTGGGATGGACACAGCACAGCTGGGCCACGCAGAGGCTGCTGCAAACCTGAGGGACGCACACACAGGTGTGGCATGGAACACAACGGCCCTCGCCGCCTGCAGCTGTGCCTCTGGAGTTGCGACCTGCTTTGAAGCCCAGCTGGAGAGCATCATGGCCGCCTCTGGCCCGGCCAGGGTTAAGAGCCCGCCTAGCAGACAGCGGTCTGCCGAGACCCCAGGCCTCGCTCCCCATCCAGCCCTGACCCTGAGACCCCCTCCACACGGAGGCCCAGGGCTCTCTTTCTGGGTCTGATGCTCTTATAACCGTGACTGTGAGGGTGACCAGGGGTCCCCTTCCTCACTGGCCAAGGGGTCTGTTTACTCACGTTGCTAGAATTTTCCTACGCATTCCCAAAGCCAGGGTTCCCAGGATTCCGCTGCCCCATCCCCTCCGTGTGTGCACATTCTGCAGTCTCTGCAAATCCTGGCATGATCCAGCTAATAGTTCATAGCGGGGAACCACCTCTGGGGTGTCATAAAATGCACAGTGTTTTGATTTATAATATATTTATAATATTTTATTATTAGGGTTATTATTAGGGTTTTTTTATGATTCATTTATCTGAAAAGCAGAGCAACAGAGAAAGAGACAGTCAGAGAGGTCTTCCATCCACTGGTTCACTCCCCAAGTGGCCACAACGGCCAGGGCTGGGCCAGTTCCAAGCCCGGAGCTTCTTGTAGGTCTCCTATATGGGTGGCAGGGGTCGAAGCACTCAGCCATCTTCTGCTGCTTTTCCAGGCCATTAGCAGGGAGCTGGATAGGAAGTGGAACAGCTGGGTCTCGAACCGTGCACATGTGGGATGCCGGCACTGCAGGCAGTTTTGCCCACTGCGCCACAGCACCAGTTTCTATGCAGGGCTACGAATTGGCCAAAAGTTGATGTTGTTGTGTCTCAGGGGCAGACAGAAGAAGGGCCAGCTGATGGTAGGGTCCCAATCAATCAATAACAATGTCGATTATCACTGGCCAAGGACCACCACAGCACACACGGAAATACTGAGAAAGTCTGAAATAGTGCAAGAACCATCAAAATGTGAGTCAAAGTGAGCACATGCCACCAGAAAAAATGGGGCTGGAATATTGTGTTCATGCAGGGTCACCATAAATCTTTAGTTGGTTACAAAAAGAAAAAACCTGCAAAGCACAATGCAATGAAAGGAAACCAAATCTGTATCGATTGATAATTTAATCAACATAGGCTGGTGTTGTGGTGCAGTAGGTAAAGCCACCATCTGGGACACTGGACACATGGGCGATGATTCGAGTCCTGGCTGTTCCACTTCTAACCCAGCTCCCTGCTAAAGTGCCTGGGAAAGTGGCATAAAATGCCACCCACAGGGGAGACCTAGAAGTCGCTCCTGGCTCATGGCTTCTGGCTTCTGGCTTCAGCCTGGCCCAGCCCTGGCCATTGCAACCATCTGAGGGAGTGAACCAGTGGGTGAAAGATCTCTGTCCGTCTGTCTCTCTCTCTCCCCCCACCTCCCTGATACTCTTTCAAATAAGTAAATACTCTTAATGATTTAATCAATAACTTTGCATAAGAGAACAGAGCTGGATGGGCTGGATCACTGGCAAATTCTGCTAGTGAACTCTCAGGGGGAAATTATCCCAGCCCTTTGCAATCTCTTCCGGAAGACAGAAGCAGAAGAAACCCTTCCTACCTCATTCTGTGGACCCCTCACTACCCTGATCCCCAAACCAGACAAAGGCACTAGAGGAAAAGCAGGGGTAGGCATTTGGCCTGGTGGTTCACATACCAGTCACCCCTAACAGAGTGCCTGGGTTCAGGTCCTGGTTCCACTCCTGGCCCCAGCCTCCCGCTAGTGAGCACCCTGGGAGGAAGCCGGTCGTGGCTGGAGCAGCTGGATCCCTGCCATGCTCTGGGAAACCCGGGCTAAGGCACCAGCTCCCAGCTTCAGCCTGGCCCTGCCCCTGCCTTTGCAGGCATTTGGGGGCGTGACCCCGCAGGCTGGAGCTCTCCTCCACCCTCCCTCGCTCCCCCTCCCCTTCCTTCCCTTCCTCCTTCCCTCTCAAAGGAAGAAACTACAGACAACATCGCTCGTGAAAACACACGCAAACATGAGCAAACCCAGCAACGTTCAGAGAGCAGTAAACACCACAGCCAGGTGGGATCTATCCCCAGTAGGCAGGACTGGCTTCAGAAGTGAACGCATGCGATGCGTGACACCAACAGCTAGGGAGGATCGAAGGACCGTAACAACAGATGCAGAAAAGCACGTGCCGAAAACCCAATACCCACTCCTGAGTAAGAACCCTCCTCAAACTGGAAACAGAGGGGAACTTCCTCAGCTTCATAAAGAACAATGACAAAAACCCTACAGCTGAGACCACACTCACGGGCCCGGCATTGTGGCACAGCTGCTTAAACTGCTGCCCGGGATGCTGGCATCCCATATGGGTGTTGGTTTGAGTCCCAGCTGCTCTGCTTCTGATCCAGCTCCCTGCTAATGCACCTAGGAAAGCAGCAGAAAATGGTCCAAGTGGGAGACTCGGCTGGAGCTCCTGGCTCCTGGTTTCAGCTTGGCCCAGCACTAACCATTGGGGGCTATTTGGGGAGTGAACCAGCAGATGGAAAAACCTCTCTCTCTCTCTCTCTCTCTCTCTCTCTCTCTCTCTCTTTCAAATAAATAAAATTAATTAAAAAAAAAAAAAGGCCACACTCAATGGTGAGAAACTAGAAGCTTTCCTGCTGAAATCAGGAATAAGCACATCTTACTACTTACTGGAAAACAACACAGCCACTATGGAAGACAGTCTTGCATTTTCTTACAAAACCAAACACATCCTTAACATGCAACCCAGCAATCACACTCCTTGGCACTTACCCTAAGGGGGCAAAAACCTGCATACAGGTGTTTAGAGCAGCCTTGTTCCTAATTGCCAAACATAACCAAGACGTTCCCTGGTAGGCAAATGGATAAACTCTGATGCACACAGACAATGGAGTATAATTTCATATTTTAAAAAAATGGGGGCCGCTGCAGTGGCTCACTTGGTTAATCCTCCACCTGCGGCACTGGCATCCTATATGGGCACCAGTTTGAGTTCCAGTTGCTCCTCTTCCAGTCCAGCTCTCTGCTGTGGCCCAGGAAGGCAGTGGAGGATGGCCCAAGTGCTTGGACCCCTACACCCACATGAGAGACCAGGAGGAAGCACCTGGCTCCTGGCTTTGAATCAGCATAGCTCTGGCTGTAGCAGCCAGTTGGGGGGTGAACCAGCGGAAGGAAGACCTTTCTCTCTCTCTCTCTCACTATCTGTCTAATAAATTAAAAAAAAAAAAAGCTATCAGGGGCCAGCATTGTGGCAAAGCAGATAAAGCGTCCTGTGGAAGGTAGCCCAAGTCCTTGGGCCACTGCCACCCATGGGGGAGACGCAGATGAAGCTCCTGGCTTCAGTCTGGCTCAGCACTAGCCACTACAACCATCTAGGGAGTGAAACAGAAGATGGAAGATTTCTTTCTCTCTCTCTGTAACTCTTTAAGGTAAATAAATGGGAAAAAATGCAGTCTCACACCAAGAAAACATATGGGATAACCTTAAATGCATATGGCTAAGGGAAAGAAACTGATCTGAAAAGGCTACACTGTTTGATCCCAGCTCTGTGAGTCTGGAAAATGTAAGACCGCGGACTCAGCATAGAGATGAGGGGCTTGGCCGGCACCGCGGCTCACTAGGCTAATCCTCCGCCTTGCGGTGCCGGCACACCGGGTTCTAGTCCCGGTCGGGGCGCCGGATTCTGTCCCGGTTGCCCCTCCTCCAGGCCAGCTCTCTGCTGTGGCCAGGGAGCACAGTGGAGGATGGCCCAAGTGCTTGGGCCCTGCACCCCATGGGAGACCAGGAGAAGTACCTGGCTCCTGGCTCCTGCCATCGGATCAGCGCGGTGCGCCGGCCGCAGCGCTGGCCGCGGCGGCCATTGGAGGGTGAACCAACGGCAAAGGAAGACCTTTCTCTCTCTCTCTCTCTCACTGTCCATTCTGCCTGTCAAAAAAAAAAAAAAAAAAAAAGATGAGGGGCTGTCGGGGGTGGATGAAGAGACAGAGCACGGGGGACTTGGGGGCTGTGATGCTACTCCGTGGGGCCCACGGTGCTGGGCACACAGCCCTACATGACCCTCACAGCCATCGCATGCACAGCACCAAGAGCCAGCCCTCGAGTGGACTGTGGACTGCAGGTGTCCAGGTAGGGCCCCTGATTGCAGACAGCATGCCACCCTGGTGGGGAGGCTCTGTGGGCGGCAGGTGCTCAGGACGACCACATGCCCCTTATGCGTGCCCACTGTCCCCTTGGCTTCACCAGCAAAACACTACTCCAGAGGGAACAGCTAGATTCCAGGAGAGCGGCCCCCGAGCTCGGAACCCCAAGCCCAGGGCCCCTTGGAATGGGGAGTCCTGAGCAGCCACGCCGGTCACATGCCCACAAAGCTGGCTGGGTACAGGGGGAGGAGGGGAGGGGGCAGTAATTCTACAATGGAAAGCAGGAAAATCAAATATTTGTAAAGAAACCTTACATCTACCAGTTTTTTTTTTTTTTTTTTTTTGGACAGGCAGGCAGAATGGACAGTGAGAGACAGAGAGACAGAGAGAAAGGTCTTCCTTTTGCCGTTGGTTCACCCTCCAATGGCCACCGCGGCTGGCACACTGTGGCCGGCGCACCACGTTGATCCAAAAGGCAGGAGCCAGGTGCTTCCTTCTCCTGGTCTCCCATGGGGTGCAGGGCCCAAGCACCTGGGCCATCCTCCACCGCACTCCCGGGCCACAGCAGAGAGCTGGCCTGGAGGAGGGGCAACCGGGACAGAATCCGGCACCCCGACTGGGATTAGAACCCGGTGTGCTGGCACTGCAAGTGGAGGATTAGCCTATTGAGCCGCAGCGCCAGCCTACCAGTCTTCTTTTGGCTTTTTTCCCCAAGTTTCTTTGGGATTGTTCAATTGACTGTAATTCATTAAAAGTGTTTTCTGGGAAATTCTAAATAATCTCCTCTCTCTCACCTTCTGACAAAAAAAAAAATCTGTTGACGTTAAATTGCCCAGAATGCCACCAATAAATAAATAAATAAATAAATAAATAAATAAAATCCTGTAATTTTAAACTATTGCCACTAGGTGGCGAACATGTACACAGACCTGTGTTGGACTTGCACTTGTTCTGATGTCCCCGGTATTTGCCCCAGCTTCCCTGAGGGACCAAGCAAGCTCAAAGCACTCGCACTGAAGGCCAGCAGGCTGAGGGTAGTAGGTGCCAGAGGGGGCGGGGTAGGGTGCAGCCTCAGGTTCATCTCATATCCCTGAGAGCGTCCACGCAGCACCCACACACGCAAGGTCCCAGCAAAGCCCTTTACCTGGGGGACACGGGTTCTTGGATTTCCCCATTCTACAGCTGAGGAAACCAAGGTGGTGGCTGAGCCTCTGTCCAAGGTCACAGAGCTAGGAAGAAATGCAATCGGCTGGCTTTGTGGCACAGAGGGCTAACTCACTGCCTGGGACAGCAGCATCCCATGGGGGCGCCAGTTCAAGTAATGGCTGCTCCACTTCCAGTCCTGCCCGGGAAGGCAGTGGAGCATGGCACAAGCACTTGGGCCCCTGCCACCCACGTGGGAGACCAGGATGGAGCTCCAGGCTGCTGGCTTCAGGCTGGCCCAGCCCTGGCAGTTGTGGCCATTTGGGGAGTGAACCAGCAGATAGAAGATGTCTCTTTCTGTGTCTTTCCTTCTCTTTCTCTGCAGCTCTGCCTTTCAATACATCTTTTTTTTTTTTTAAGTTATTTTATTGATTTGAGAGGCAGAGTTACAGACAGTGAGCGGGAGAGACAGAAAGGTCTTCCTTCCATTGGTTCACTCCCTAAATGGCCACAACGGCTGGAGCTGCGCTGATCTGAAGCCAGGAATCAGGTGCTTCTTCCTGGTCTCCCATGCAGGGGCAGGGGCTCAAGGACTTGGGAAACCTTCACTTCCTTCCCAGGCCACAGCAGAGGGCTGGGTCGGAAGAGGAGCAGCTGGGACTAGAACTGGCGCCCATATGGGATCCCAGCACCGCAGGTGGAGGATTAACCTACTGTGCCACAGTGCCGGCCCCGAGCCTTTCAATACGTCCTAAAACAAAAGCAGGCTTGGGACCCAGAGCCGGCGACTAGGGAGAACCCGCAGGCTGTGTGTCTGGCCCCAGGGCCCCGCAGCGACAGGCAGGGGCTACCACTGCCTCCTGGTCGCACACAAGCTAAAAAAGCCATGTGATCGCCGCCGCCTCTGATCCCCTCTGCTTCCCAGAGGAGCCCGACCTCTAAGACAAGGGTCTTCCTGAGCAGGTTCCTTAATTACACAACAGCCAGACTGAAATTATCCCCTGAAATCACCTGACAGCCTTGACCGACTGTCAGCTCTCCCCTGCTCCGTGAACCAGCATCCGTGGCACTACACTCCTGCACTGGGTACAGGGGTCTCCAAGAGGGGGCAGGCAGATGAGCAAACAGAAACACCACCCACTCGGCTGATGAGAGTAGATCCGGGAGGGCTTCCTGGAAGAGATCACCACTTCGGTGAAGTGTGCCAGGAGACATGCTGAGGAGTGCTTCAGACACAAATGCTAGAGAGAGGGTGACCTACCACGAAGCTTCAGGCCAGGAAGGGGGGACGGACAAGGAGAACCCTGATGAGGAGGTGGGTTTTACCCGGAAGATTCCAGCGAGCGATGAAAGGATGCTGAGCAGGACAGGAGCGAGAGCAAACCTTTGCAGCCAGCGGCAGAGCCGGGAACCCAGCAGCCAGTGGTCCTGGCAAGACGCGAACCAGGCCAGAACTAGAGGGGACGCAGCCGGCGGGCTGACGAGTGTTCACCGAGGGAGGGGCTGGGGTGCAGCGTTACAGGGACGCAGTCCCTGCCCTCTCAGAGCTCTCGTTCCGCAGAACAGACTCTGACAAACACATACGGTGAGCGTCAGATCATCCTGGCCCTGAGGAGCCCCGGGAGAGGGGCCCTGTGGGGCAGAAGGTGGGCGCCCCGCCTCAGCTGGGGACCTCGTGAATGGTGATCAGCAGGGAGCCAGGGGAGGAGCTGCGGGGAGGATGCTCCCGGCAGAGGGAGCAGCAGGTGCAAAGGCCCTGAGGTGGCTGAGTCTGGAGAGTTTGAGGATCAGCAAGTCAGTGTGGCTGGGGGTTGGTGAGCAAAGAAAGGGAGTGAAGAGGTCAAGAGACAGCCGAGACCAAGCCACGGAGGGCCCCACAGGTGGTGGGATGAGCGTGGCTTTTACTCCGCAGTAGGTGAGGCCGTCCAGTGGGGCTGGGGGTCTCTGGGCTCCTCGGACCTAGGTGGAACGTCCTTCCCAAGCAAGCTGTCAGCTGCGGCTGGAAAGCTGTCTCCAGTCTCCAGGCCGACAGGTACCTCCCCACTAACAGCTTCTGTGCGCCAAGTGTACCCTGCAGCCTTCAATCACACCTGGAGGGGGGGCTGCAATCTTTCACCCAGAGCTGGCAGAGGAGGGGGCTGAGCCTCTGGGGAGAGTCAGAGGACTGGCTCTAGGAGACCCCCACTATCTCCATGAGCCCCAAGCCAATCAACATACGTATGTGAAACCCCCTGTCCACGGGGCACCCCAATAAGATAATGCAATGAACAGAGAGTAACGCCTTAAAAACTCAGGACGCTTCCTCAAAGCCAGTGACCCACTGGGCACGCCGCCTGCTCGCCTCTCGGACCAGACGCTTTCTGTCGCTGGCCAATCAAATACAAGTTTCTTTTCTCTCAAATAAAAGTTTCTGCCTCTTTGCAGATTGTTTCCCGCCTTCTTATTTTTATACTAAGCTGGGGAAAATAACCCATGAGACTCCACCAACCGCCCTCCCTTCCGCCACGGCTCACAGCAGGTAAAGCGCGGGCCCATCCGAGGCCAGGGCAGGAGCAGCACGGGTGGGAGCAGCCAAAGTCAGACAGAGAATCCACGGAGGGTAGCTGAGGCTTCGTGAACGCAGAGGGCTGAGATCCGCGGCACAGCACCGTGAATGTGCCCAACACCACGGGCTGCACGCTTTAAAACGGCGCACATGGCGGCCGGTGTCCAGGCAGAGCGGGTTACGCCGCCCAGTGCTGGCATCTCATATCCAGCTCCCTGCTAATGCGCCTGGGAAAGCGCCGGAGATGGCCCCAGTCCTTGGGCCCTGCAGCTGCATGGGAGAGCCAGGTGGAGTCCCAGGCTCCGGGCTTCAGCCTGGCCCAGCGCCAGCTTTGCAGGCATCTGGGGAGTGAACCAGCAGATGGAAGACCTCTCTGTGTGTCACTCTTTCAAATACATCTTTTCTTAAATGGTAACCTGTTGTTATGCAATAATAAAGATGAGAACACTGAGGTTCGGGATGAGGAGGGGTCAGGAGCAGCAGCGAGGAGCCAGGCAAGGGGTCCCGGGGAGGAAAACGAGCAGCCGAGGAGGTGGGTTCTGAGGTTTGCTGTGGGCAGACAGTGGGGGTCCCCTGGGGGACAGTGAGTGAGCACAGGATGGGAGCACAGAACTAGGGTGCTGTCCAGACAGATCCACAGGGAGTAGGCGGAGCTGGCGGTGGAGGGGATGGAGGAGGTTGGGAGAGTGGCCCAGCCAAGCGGCACCAGGCCTCTGCATGGGTGACCAGCTGGACGGAGCCAGCTCCCTCCGAGGTGGGCAGTACTGGGGGGACCAGCCTTGAGGGCAGGCAGTAAAGTCTGGTTTAGGCCACAGTAAGCCTGAGGGCCTGGGTGACGCTCAGAGCGGACATGCAGAAGGGTTCGGGAGCCCAGGTGTGGGCTAGAGCCAGAGATGGGGCAGTGGCTGTAGCCGGAGCAGAAGCCGAGGGAGACAAGCACTGTGGAAGGCGAGGACTCGCGGCCCAGGGAGCCATGAACGCCACTGGCTTGGCTGTGGGGCAAAGGGGAGAAGTGGGGCAACGGGAGCCACGGTATCTAAAACAGCTGAGATTTTTCCAGAATGAATGGGCCAGAGCTGGGGGCTAATGAAGCAGGAGCCCAGAGGGGCATGGGCGGGCAATGCCTCAGTTTCCCCATAGGGAAACGGGTAGCAAACCAGGTCTGCCAACTTGGCAGCCCCGGAATGAAGGGTCCCTCCTCCCTCCAAAGCCTGTGTAGCCGTGCCCCACCCCCACTCCTGCCAAAGGCCCCAGGAGAACCGTAAGGTGAAAGACGGCATGTGTGGCCGGGGGCATGGGAATGGGATTCTCACAGGAAGAAGAGAGGATCCCACCAGAACGCGGGCCCACAAGCTCCTGTGTGGACAAAACACGTGGAGGGGAGCCGGTCCTGTTCCATCTTGGGATGTTCATCTGACCATCCTAACGTTTCCACGGGACTGCGTTATTTGTGTTGTTTTCTGTTATTTTCAGTCTTGCAGGCTAAAAATGAGAAGGCAATCGCAGAGGCTAGAGAGGAAGAGAGACCAGCCGGGAGCGTAGGCTGCGGACTGTGGGACCCCCGCTCACAGGGGCAAGGTCAGCCGCCCGGAAGTGTGGGGAGCAGTGCAGGTGGAACGCCCTCGGGCTCCCTGATGGACACAGGCAAGACCCCTGTCCAGGCCCAGGCTCCGGTCAGAGTCCTCCGCTGCCAGGGCAGGCGTGACCTCTCGCCTTTCTCAGAGCTGCGTGAGCAGCGGGGAAGGAGGCCCTGGGATGGACACAGCACATCTGGGCCACGAAGAGGCTGCTACAAACCTGAGGGACGCACACACAGGTGTGGCAAGGAACACAACAGCCCTGGCCGCCTGCAGCTGTGCCTCTGGAGTTGCGACCTGCTTTGAAGCCCAGCTGGAGAGCATCATGGCCGCCTCTGGCCCGGCCAGGGTTAAGAGCCCGCCTAGCAGACAGCGGTCTGCCGAGACCCCAGGCCTCGCTCCCCATCCAGCCCTGACCCTGAGACCCCCTCCACACGGAGGCCCAGGGCTCTCTTTCTGGGTTTGATGCTCTTATAACCGTGACTGCGAGGGTGACCAGGGGTCCCCTTCCTCACTGGCCAAGGGGTCTGTTTACTCATGTTGCTAGAATTTTCCTACGCATTCCCAAAGCCAGGGTTCCCAGGATTCCGCTGCCCCATCCCCTCCGTGTGTGCACATTCTGCAGTCTCTGCGAATCCTGGCATGATCCAGCTAATAGTTCATGGCGGGGAACCACCTCTGGGGTGTCATAAAATGCACAGTGTTTTGATTTATAATATATTTATAATATTTTATTATTAGGGTTTTTTATTATTTATTTATCTGAAAAGCAGAGCAACAGAGAAAGGGAGAGGGAGAGAGATCTTCCAACCAATGGTTCACTCCCCAGATGGCCACAACAGCCAGGGCTGGGCCAGGCCAAAGCCAGGAGCCAGGAGCTTCTTCTGGGTCTCCAACGTGGGCCCAAGCACCTGGCCCATCCTCTGCTGCTTTCCCAGGTGCATTAGCAGGGAGCTGCATGGGAAGTGGAGCAGCAAGGGCTGTAACTGGCATTTCGATATGGGATGCCAGCACCGCAAGCAGCGGCTTAACCCCCTGCATCCCAACACCTGTCCCTGTTGGGTTTAATTCTGATTAATACTGTAGAAGACTAAATGCATAACCAAATTTAAAAATACATTTATCTCCTAAAAGGAACTTTAGAGACAGGCATTTGGCCTGGTGGTTAAGCTGTCCGTTAAATCGCCCACATCCCATATGAGTGCAGGTAAAACAGCAGCGTGACATTCTAGCTGGGGGCTGACGGCTGGCAGTGGCTCTGAGCCCCGGCCAGCAGCTCTCTGTTAGGCAAGGGGAGGAGGAAGTGTCAGATGGCCTGGTGACAGAAGGAGACCTCTCCTGACCTATTCAGGAAGATGGAAATCTAAGTCACTCTCCCTGCTCCGAGGTTCCTGGCCTGCCCGTGGGAGCTGCCCAGCCCACCGCCCTGGAACGCAAACAGGACGGAGGCTACTGCTCCCATGCTACAGCCGGGGACAGCTGCAACTCAGAGAAACAGCGAGCAGAAGCACGCATGCCAGGGTCCCCCTGCTGCTACCTCCTGGGCCAGCTGAGGCCCCCTCAGTCCTCCCGGGGGCCTCAGACCGAAGCCCACTGCAGTGCCGCTGGGACCACAGGAAGCCCTTCCAGAAATCGGTGGGCTGTGGTGCAGCGGCCAAGGCCCAGGCACCCGAGGGCCTCCTGCCTCCGGAGATAGGGCCCTCCCGGCAGCACTCGGGGGATAAGCCAGGCTATTCTGGTCATTTCCTTCCCTCTCGCGTGGTGGCGGCCACCGCTGCCTCCCAACCGTCTCCAGCCGTGCAGGCCACAGAGAGGGTGCCCAACAGAAGGCCTCACAGGTAAGCGGCCCCCTTATTACCCAACGTGGCCCCCAGCCGGGAGCAGGCGGCCCTGGTCCCTCCCTGGCTCTCCCTTGGGGAAGAAGGGGCTGGTTGGGGGCTTCTGCAGATATGCACATTTATTCCACAAATACTCAGGGGACACCCATGGTGGACAGGGCGCTGGAGGGGACAGCTCTGCTCGAACCCCTAAGCAGGGCTGGGGGCCTGGAGGTTTCTTCTCCTTCCCCAAAACACACTCTCCACCGCCAGTACTGTCCTGCCCTCTGATGTGCCCTGTGAGGGTCAGCCAGGCCCTGCCCCAGCCATCACCCCACTTCACAGAGGAGCACGCTGAGGCCTGAGAGGGGGCCCAGAGATGGGTGCGAGCTGCCAGGCCCTCCCTCACAGCTGCTTTCTCCTGCAGCCTGCCTGCCTGATGCCTGCCTGGGGGGTCCTGGTCCTGCTCTGGGCCACAGTGGAGGCCACCAAGGACTGCCCTGCGGCGTGCACCTGCCAACACCTGGAAACCATGGGGCTGAGGGTGGACTGCAGGGGCCGGGGGCTCACGGAACTGCCGGACCTGCCAGCCCACACTCGCCAACTCCTGCTGACCAACAACAGCCTGCGCTCCGTGCCCCCAGGCGCCTTCGACCACCTGCCCCAGCTGCAGACCCTCGAGGTGGAGCAGAACCCCTGGCACTGTGACTGCGGCCTCACCTACCTGCGCCTCTGGCTGCAGGACCGCATGCCCGAGGCCCTGTGGTTCGTGCACTGCGCCAGCCCCAACCCCGCTGCCAACCGCCCGCTGCACAACCTCACGGGCTTCCAGCTGGGCAACTGTGGCTGGCAGCTGCAGACGTCCTGGGCCGGCCCGAGCGCCTGGTGGGATGTGGCTCTAGGGGCCGTGGCCGTCCTGGGCCTGGCTCTGCTGGCCGCCCTGCTGTGCACCACCGAGGCCCTGGGCTGAGCCAGGTCCCCAGGGCTGCCCCAGGGCACAGAACCCCAGAAACCCCAAATAAACTGGCAACTCAGCCATTTTATTGAGGCTTAGGGGGTGTTTTCATTCCTCTTGGCACCCGAGCCTGACTCCTTCTAAAATCAGGGTTCATTTTGTCAAAACCAAATCTTGCTCTCGCGCCATCACCCCAATTCTGAAATCTCCACACATCCCAAGACTTCCCCCAACACCTGCCTGGTCCCAGGACTCTGGTTCCCATGGCCTTTGCCTTTGGCCTCACCTGCTTCCCACAGGAGGCCCAGGCTGGCCTAACATCAATATTCAGCCCCTCTGCAAAGTCCACAGAAGTCACACAGGGTGGGGGGCTCCCACTGAGAAGCCCATCACTTTGCCAGTGTGGCCCTGACCACTCCATCTTGGCCCCAAGGCCCCCGTCTTGGGCTCCCATGACCCTCTGCTCACCTATACCCATCTCTCCTTTCCAATGCTCTGCCCTGTCAAAAAAAAAAAAAAAAAAAAAAAAAAACCTCCTCCTTTTCTCATGGCAAAGAGCAAGCAGAGCGCTGAGTCCCCCTCTGGCCCCAAGCAATGACCACCCAAACTCCCCTACACCAAGGTCCCTTCCCTCGAGAACTGGCAGGCAGTAGACCGGCAGGCCTGGGAGCTTTGAATAGTGCCAGCTGGGGTGGCCCTGCAGGCCAAGAAGACTGAGTGGGCCCAAAGGTCAGTGGTGTCACGGCTGCAGGAGAAAACAACACTAGGAGCTGTCACCTGCTCCCTGGTGACTTAGCCCACGTAAGGCCTGGTGTGGAGCCCCTCTCTGGGTAAAACCCCGTAAGGAGCTGCTCCCCTCCCAGAGCCAGGCAGACGCAGGCCCAGCCCTCAGGCCAGCTGCGTGGGCCTCCTTCGCACCTGAGCTGGGATAACCAGAAGCTTCAGGGTGGTGCTTGGTGCAGTGGTTAGGATGTGCTTAGGGCACCGGCACCCCCCTATCAGAATGTCCGGCTTTGCATCCTGGCTCTGCTTCCAAGCCAGCTTCCTGCTCATGCGCACTCTGGGAGGCAGCAGGTGATGGCCCAAATCCCTGGGCCCCTGCACCCACGTGGGAGACCCAGATGAAGCTCCTGGCTCCCGGCTTCCACCTGGCCCAGCCCTGGCCATTGTGGCCATTTAGGGAGTGAACCAGCAGAGGGAAGATATATATATATCTCTCTCTCCCTCTCTGTAACTCTGCCTTTCAAATAAATAACTCTCAAAAAAAAAAAAAAAAAAAAAGACAAGTCTTCCAGCCCCCAGTCCCCAGATCCCCTGCTGGTTCCTGAGTCGGCTGGTGTGCACACCACAGCCCGGGAGACCAGCCCCGGAGGTCCAGCCTGGGGGCCTCCCTGCGGTGGTGGCCGCTGGGGCCGGACAGCAGGTGTCTGGGGAGCTCTCTCACTGCCCTCACCCCTTCCTGCTCCTCTCACAAGCGCCACAGACTGGGGAGCTTAGAAACAAACATTTCTCTCTCACAGCGCTGGAGGCTTGGGATCTGGGGATCAGGGCGCCCTCTGCTGGCTGGGTCTTCCTGTGGGACAGGAAGGGCCAAAGCCCCGACCCAAGCGCTGAGGCTCCGCCCTCGCGACAGAATCCCCCACCTGCTAACCCCATACCCTGGGACTGACCTCTCCACGGTGGATTTGGGGGACGCGTGCAAACTCCGGGGAGAGCCAAGCAAATCTTACCCAAAACCAAAGCTTTCAGTGGACCCTCACCACCGCCCCACCACTGAAGGCCGCTGGGAGCGCCAGACCCCTGGTGTAGGCAAAATGCCAGCGGTTGTCAGCATCTGTCCCGGTGTCACCGGGGTGTCATCCTCACGAGTGGTTTTTAAGCCCCCTTGCCCGAGGGACCTTGTCAAGGTAATGGTCCCAGCGGCGGTAACCGCCAGGCCCGAACCAGCGACCTTGGCCGTCACGCACACAGCGGCCAGCTCAGGGCTCCCTGGGGGCCTGCTCGGCCCCAGCTTAGCCCAGCCCAGCTTCTCAGCCCGTCTCCAAGCCCTGTGTTGGATTTATGCATCCCTCTGGCAGGTGGGAGGAGAGGGCGGGGAGGGCTGCGTGGGACTCCGACCACACACCAGGGGCTGGCACTGAGTGTGCTTCCAAGAACTGGCCGCCAGTGTCCCTCCCAGCCATGGGCCTTCCTGCCCGGGTTCCCGGCTCTGGCTAGTGAGCCTTTGTCCTCTCTCCTGGGCTGCTCCACTCCACCTCCTCTGTGGACATGGACGTTGGGTGCAGCAGTTAAGTCACTGTCCGCCATATCGTAATGCCTGGTTCCAGTCCCTTCTCATGCGCGCCCTGTGAGGCAGCTCAAGGACTTGGGTCCCTGCCACCTGTGAGGGACACCCAGATTAAGTTTGGGCTCCAGGCTTCAACCTGGCCTCGGCCTGGCCTCTCTCTGTCTCTCTGCCTTTCATATAAAGTGAAAATAAATAAATGCAAATGTAAAAGCATAAAAAAATCTTACGGGCTGGCACTGTAGCATAGCCAGTTAAGTCACCTCCTGCAGTGCCAGCATCCCATATGGGCACTGGCTCAAGTCCCAGCTGCTCCACTTCCAACCCAGCCCCCTGCTGATTTACCTGGGAAGGCAGTGGAGGATGGTCCAAGTGCTTGGGCCCCTGTCCCCATGTGGGGAGACCTTGAAGAAGCTCCTAGCTCTTGAATTCAGCCCAGCCCCACCTTTGTGGCCATTTAGAGAATGAACCAGCGGATGGAAAATCTCTCTCTCTCTCTGACTTTGAAGTAAATAAATCTCAAAAAGTGGGGGAGGGGATAGGGACAGCACTGTGGCATACGTAGTAGGTAGAGCCGCCTCCTGCAATGCCGGCATCCTATATGGGCACCAGTTTGAGTCCCGGCTGCTCCACTTTGATCCAGCTCTCTGCTATGGCCTGGGCAAGCAATGGAAGATGGTCTAGGTCCTTGGGCCCCTGTACGTGCATGGGAGACCTGGAGGAAGCTCCTGGCTCCTGGCTTCGGATCGGCACAGCTCCGGCCATTGCAGTCATCTGGGGAGTAAACCAGCGGATGGAAGACCTCTCTCTCTCTCTCTCCCTTCCTCCCTTCCTCTCTGCCTCTCTGTAACTCTGCCTTTCAAATAAATAAATCTTAAAAAAAAAAAAAAAAAAGCATAACAAATCTTGATGGGCTCTTTCTCCTGCTCATCTGATTGTAAGTTGTCAGGGGCACCTTTTCTTCTGCCCACAGCTCTCCACCACTCCCCCAGCCCCACCCCCACCCCACACAGCACCTGCGTTTTATTTTGCCATCACAGGCAGTGTGAATTAGCCACAAACTCCCAGAGTTCCTAGCATATCAACCTGGGGTGGCTATCTTAAGTACTGGAAATACTGGAACCCTTTTTGCTAATGAAATTTACGTGAAAACCCAGCCGCTATACTGAGATGCAAGCAGGTCTTGGGTCCCTGGAATCCCACCCGCCCTGTCCCCCACCCCCTGTGGTGAACCCTGGGATATCCTGATACCCTCACCTCTCTAATCCAACCCACTCCCTTTTACCATTAGGGAAACTGAGTCCAAGACAGGAAGTTTATTCGGTTCCCAAGGTCATGCATGTAGGAAGTTGGGGCTGAGATTAGGGGAAGTATTCCGGGTCTCGGCTCTGGATTCAGCGGTATGGAGGACTCCGTCCTGGAGCAGACCGCATTCCCAGACTCCCCATGTGGTCAGCAGCCTGGGCTGCCTGTCCCTCTCCCCTGTGCCCACCGGTGCCTATGCTTGCCGGTGCCCTTGGCCTCTCAAGAGAATCAGAAAGAGGCAGCTGGGAACGGCAGGTGGTGCTGCCTGGAGCGTTGCTGGCCACGGACTGCCGGGACACTGACCTTGCCCTGGAAAGACAGGAAGAGCAGGCTGTGTGTCCCCTGAGGGAGGCTGCCTGCCCAGGGTCCTTGTCCAGGTCAGCAGCCTGGGTGTGGTTCCAGCTGCGCCACCACGGGCGGGCTCCACTCCTGTGAAGACTTCCCCCGGGCACCAGGACCATCCCCAAGTCACATCCGTCTGGACGTGGGACGATCCCAGCCCCAGGCAGCCCCTGGCTGTAGCAGTGTGCTTCCTACTCCTGCCACAAACCCACAGTTCACATCTGCTCAGCTCAGCACACTTTCCAGTCTGCTTCACACCATGTTTTTTTTTTTTAAACAAGCAAACAAACAAACAAAAACACTGAGTTTGTTCCCAGCATTAAAATGCAGGAGATCTCACATAAAAATGGTCATCTCTGGCTTCTTTGACAATGCCAGGGTCATGAAAGACAATAAAAGGCAGGGGAAAAAAAACTTATGGATCAAGAGATGGGAAAGGGGCCAGCGTGGCGGCACAGTAGGTTAAGCCGCTACCGCGGTCACCCGTGTCCCATATCGGAGAGCTGGTTCGAGTTCTAGCTAATTCTGCTTCTGATCCAGCTTCCTGCTGATATGCCTGGGAGGCAACAAATAGTGGCTCAGGCACTTAGGTTTCCCACACCCATGTGATAGACCAGGATGGAGCTCCTGGCTCCTGGCTGTTGCCTGACCCAGCCCTGGCTGTTTCAGCCATTTGGATAGATGAAAGAGTCCCTCTCTCTCTTTCTCTCTCTCTCTCTCTCTATACACACACACACACACACACACACACACACACACACACACATATATACGTATATATGTGTGTATATATATCTCACTCTGCCTTTCGAATAAATGAACTTTTTTAATAATAAAGAGAGACTTTCTCTCTGTCTCTCTCACTGTCCACTCTGCCTGTCAAAAAATAAATAAATAAATATAAAGAGAGACTGCAAAACATGACAAGAAGATGCAACGTGCAGGGCTGGCACACACACGTGCACTCCCCACCTCCCCCTTCCTAGAAAAGCTAGAAGCAATGACACCTCAGAAGTGGTGAGCACACCCAGCGCCATGGGCGTGGTTTCAAAATACCACTCTCTACTCAAAGAAACCAGGGCTTCTGCGAAGAACCTTTGATTCCAAGGCTGGGACAGGTGAAGTGAAGAGAATGCCGAAAATCAAGCAAGCAAAGCGACAGGAGAGTCCCAAGGGCCAGAGCTGCAAGAGCTGGAGTAACGAAGTACATGGTGAGAGTGTTGGATCACAATGCAAAGAGTAAAACAAATCTGAGATGCTCACGTAGCCCAGCAGTTAAGACACTGCTTAAGATGCCCCAGCCCCCAGCCCAGTACCTGGGTTGGATTTGCATGTCTCACACCCAATTCCAGCTTCCTGTTCATGCAAGTCAGCCCTGGGTGCAGTGGTGAGAGTTCAGTACTTTTAAAAAATATTTATTTATTTGAAAGTCTGGGGGAGAGAGAAAGGAGAAAGAGAGAGATCTTCTATCTGCTGGTTCTCTCCCCAGATGGCCAAAATGGCCACTTCTGGGCCAGGCCAAAGCCAGGAGCTTCATATGGATCTCCCACATGAGTGTCAGAGGCCCAAGTACTGGAGCCCTCTTCCGTTGCCTTCCCAGGCTATGAGCAGTGAGCTGGATTGGCAGTGGAGCAGCCAGGATTCGAACCAGTGTCCATATGGGACGTCGGTGGCAGCTTTACCAGCTATACCACAGCGCTGCCTTTGCGAGTTAAGTAATTGAGTTCAAGTAATGGGCTCCCAGTCTAGCCTCAGCCATTGTGGGTATTTTGGGGTAAGAACCAACAGATGGGATCTCTCTCCCTCCCCCTGTCTCTGCCTGGGCTCATATCCCATCCTTGGCTGCTGATTCCAGCTTCCTGGTCTTGCAGACCTGGGAGGCAGCAGCTGTGGCTCAGGTAATCAGGCTCTTACCGCCACGTGGGAGAGCTGGGTTGAGTTCCCAGCTCTTGGCACCAGCCTGGTCCAGTACCAGCTGTTGTAGACATTCCTAGAGTAAACCAGTGGACAGGAGATCTAGTTTGTCTTTCAAATTAATTAATAAAACATAGATACGGAAATAAATCTCTATAAGTCCACACAACAGAGGAAGGACTGAATGATCAGAGAGATGAGAAAGACAACTCTTCCTTGCTGATTAATAAACTAATAACCAACAAACATGGCAGGAATGAGAGAAATGTGAAGTTCCTGCAGGAGCTCCAGGTAACAACTGCTCAGGCAAACCCACCACCCAATGCTAAAGCAGAAGAGAAAGTTTAAGCAGAAACAGCTGATCCACAGAGCCTTAAAGTCTCTCCTACAAAGTCCCTAGTAATCGCAGAGGGCAAAGTCGTGACTTTGCAGTGGGGAAGCCCAGCAGACATCTCCTTGGTTGTCCAAACAACCAAGGTAAACATCCCCATCCATGAGACACAATGACGTCACCCCCGGCACCCCTGGCATCCTTCCCGCCCATGCATGACCTCAGTCTAATCAGGAGAACATAGCAGACAAACCCAGATAAAGGACCTCCCCCCAAACAATTGGCCCCTCCTCTCCAAAAGCCTCAAGGCTATGAAAGACAAGGAAAGACAAAGGAACTGGGTCAAAGACTGGAGGGAGCAGGGGCACAGAACATGCGAGTGGCATGTGGGAATTGTGGACCAGAAAAGAGACATCGGTGAGAGCTGAATAAAGCCTGCAGTTGGTACCGTTGTGCCAAGGTGGGTGTTCCATGGCAGGGGGAGCTGGGTGAAAGGTGTGTGGGAACTCTGTGCTGTGTTTGCAACTCTTTCGGAAACCTCACATAGTCTCATCGTCAGAGGATAAGAGAGTACAGTGTGTGGGCCCCGATCAGACCTTGGATTGGAGAAAGATGCTTTCGAGGGCAAGGTCGGGAGACTGGATTCTGAATGTGGATGCATCTTCCAGTGTGGCCGCATGGCCTGCCCTGGCACACTAACCTGTGACCAGGGCAGGAAGTGACCTCTGCTTAGGACTCGGGCTGCAGTTCTAGGGACAGAGTCACCACGGTGGCCGAAAACCGGGGGAGAGAGGCAAATTTGGCAAAATGTGGAGCACAAGTCAATCCAGGTAAGGAACCAATTCACCAGCAGACTTCACCCGCCGATGGGAGCTCTCTCTGCCTCTCAAATAAATGAATAATTTAAAATAAAAAGTAAAGTACATTGCAATGAGGAATCAAGATTTCTAAATTCCCCTTGTATGCAAATAAGGCTGCCATGAGTATTCTTGTACACGTGTGTGTGTGTGTATTTGGAAAGGCAAAGCAAAAGAGAGAGAGAGAGAGAGAGAAAGATCTTCCATCCACTGGCTCACTCCCCAGATGCAGCAATAGCTGTGGTTAGGCCAGACCACAGTCAGGAGCCAGGACTCCATCCGAATTTGGCAGGGGCCCAAGCCCTGCATTCATTAACAGGAAGCTGGATAGGAAGTGGAGGCAGGACTCCGATCTGGGATGCAGCATCACAATGACATCTTAGTAGACTGTCCCACAGTACCCGCCCCTCCTGTACAAAGGATTTTTCAGACTCATCCCCAATAAGGGGAATTATTTTCAAAAGCGTCCACTTAGAATTGTGTGTACTTTGTGACGTCTAAAATCCGAGTCTGTGGTGGTAGCTGTCTCTGCAGAAATAAACTCACCTGTGAATGGCCAACACTCTCAGGATGTTGCGGGATGAAGCAGTTCCAGTGCCCGGATAATCAGGGTTCAAATCTTATCCCCACCACTTGCACAAACATGCAAAGCATGTAAATGTGGCAAAGCATGTAAATGCTCATGTGAATTCAGACAGTGCTAAGAACATGCACTGGAGAAGCCTCTCAGTAAACACCAGCCTCTCTCACCTTGAGTGGCTATACCTACCCTCTAATACAAGGCTGAAGATGCAGGACAGGGGACACTGGGCAGCCAAACATCTGCTGGCTCCGATGGTGCACCACATTCGGGACTGTGTATGAACCTCTACCTTTTCTTATGAAAATCTCAGGCATCCAGAAAAGTTCAAGAACCATTATCAGGAGGGCGAGCTCAGATGCTTCTAAAAACATTGGCAGCACTGGAATGAGGACGGCTCCTGAGAAGAGATTCTGGGTGTTGTTGACCCCAGTGCCCACGCTGACCTCTGTCATGGCCACTCCTCTCGTTCCTGGTCAGAGACTGAGCCATGGCAAGGAGCAAATGATGAGCCCTTTGCCCTGGATGGCCAAGATCAACTCAGCACTGGCACGAAGGAAGCGAAGACTTCATCCAGAGACAGACAGACAAGATCCCTCAGGCCAATGGAACGACCCATGAAAATTCTGAGTTGGCAGGGTGATGGGATGGGCAGCCTGTGTAGACCAGTATTCTTCAAACTATATTATGCACACAAGTTCCTGCAGGATTTGCTTTAAATTCAAGATTCTGACTCAATCCAGGGTGGAGGCTGAAATTCTATGCTTGGGTGATCCGAGGGCTGCTGGCTCACGGAACACACGGAGCAGCAAGGCTGGGGCAAGCCAGTACCACACCCCACCACCACACCCCTGCTCCCAGGAGCTAACTCACCGCCCCTGACCCTCTCCCAGGTCCCTGCTTCCTGATGGACCATACCTCTCCTTTTTCCCTCTGCTCAGCTTGTCTCTGGAGCTTGCTGACGGGCTGGAGGGCCTAGGTACAGCAGATGTAGTTGTCATTGTGCTAAGGAAGGAGACCAAAGGGACGCCTCCAGGCCTGTAGCTTTGTGCCCTGGGCTGGATGCACCCAAGTGAGGCTGCATTAGGTGAGCTCAGAGTCACAGAAGGGGGCCACTGTCCTGCACTGGGAGCTCCCTTAAACACCAGCCAGGACTGGGCCCGGACAGGACCAAATCCCAGGCTGCATCTGGGAACTGAGGTGGACCACAGAGTCCCACTGCGGGCTCAGTGGCCACGCCCATAGACAGGGCTGCTTGGACCAAGGGTACGTGTGGCCGTTGTGAAAACAGTGACACCCAAGTCGACTGCAAATCTTCACTCTGAGCTGGGTCTTTCCAGTGGGGAACTCCTGCAGAGGTACAGCCCCCCCCCACACACACCCAGGGACAGCCATGGGACCCCGTCCCCAAGCTCTGCAGTTATGGAAGTGTCTGCAAGCTCAGTGTAGGGCCAAGCAGGCATCTGCTGCAGCTGGGGCTCTGGCTCAGGAGCTCCTGGTTTGCAGAACACAGCAAGTATGTGGGTTCTTCCGGGGCTCTGGGAACTGTCTGCCTGGGGGAAGCAGCACAGTCAGGAACAGCACAGTCACAGGTGGCAACAGGTGGTGCCTCTTAAGGGAAAGCAGACCAGGGTAGCTGGTGGTGTGAGGGCTGCGGGGAACCTGCGGGGTTCTGAGGGAGGAGAGACCCAGTCAATGGGGGACCAACTTCCCAAAGCTCCCTGTGACCACATGGTGGAAAATGAAGCAGGGCTAGGACAGGCGGAGGCTGGGACAGAGCCCCAGGCAGCAGGTGGTGGGACTGGCCACAGGGAAGATAACGTCAAGGCCAGAACCCCCTACATTCTGGGTTTCCTGGGGGAAGGACTGGCAGGGTACCCCTTCAGCTGAGCCCCAGGGTTAATGTGTACAGGGAGGAAGGGGTAGGGACCCAGGCAGGGGCTTAGGTGGCCGCCAGGAGCCAGGCAGGGCAGAGTCGGCCCTGGGACGCAGCACCCAGCCCAGGACAGGCTCAGGTTGGGGCTCGGCAGTGAACACGGGGTCTTGGGACGAGTCCATTCTGGACCCCAGCCTTAGCTTCCCTGCTTTAAAGGAGAGGACTGGAGCTGGTGCCCTGTGGGTTTGCCCTGGAGTCTTGGCAGTCCTGTGGTCTGGGCAGAGGCAGTGGGGACTGGCCCGGCTGGAGCCTGCCATGGGGCTCAGGTGGCTGAGTGAGGCTTCCTTCCAGGGGTGTGCATTGGCGCCTCCCTGGGCTGGGAGGAGAGCAGAAGTGCAGCCATGAGGGTCCCTGCTCCCTGGGAAGATGGTTGGGGCCTGGCGCTGAGGGGTCCAGCCCATCACTGTGCTAAGCCTCCACCCCCAGGGTCTCAGCAGGGCTCTGGATGCAGGAGGGACTGCAGTGCAGTTAGGATGCCAAGGACCAGAGAGAGAGGGACTGGCACAGCGTCACACAGCCAGTCAGGGCAGAGCTGGGCTGGCTCCCACCATGCGGGTGACTAGGTACCACCTGGTCTCTTGTGAGCGGTGACCAGCTGCCTGGTGCCCGGATGTTCTCTGTGCTGGGAACAGTGGGCAGGGGCTACATGCCAGGGCCTGCCTGGACTGACAGCTCCATTGCATTGCTTTTTCACTGTGGAATGATTTGCTCCTCTGTAAAAAGCTGAGGTCTGTGAGCAATGCTGGGCCGGGGGTGGGGGGTGGGGGGCGGGCCACAATCTCCAAATTGCTCTCCCAAGGAACAATCCACTTGGGGGAGTCTGAGGCCCACAGAGGGGCTCCCACCCCCACCCCTCAGGCTTTGCCTGCTTCCTGCCCGGGCAGTCACGCAGGAGTTCAGGACTCCGGGAAGCTGACTGAGCACTGGGCAGATCTGCCCCCTGCCCCTGGCAAGGGAAGCTGGCTCAACAGGTGGGACTACCTGCTGGGGACGTGGCCCCCTGGGCAGCCTTCTAGGCTAAAGGGTGAGAGAACCAGTCCTGGGCACCGCTGGCTCGTTAAGAGAAACCTGTTTAATCACTGAGGAATGCGTCCACTCTGGCTCTGCTAAGTTTCCACGAAGGCAACTTTTCCATGTTTTAAAAAATAGATTTGATATAAAGTTCTACATATTCATAAATAGAGAATGTGAAAAATTCCCAAATGCAAAGGGCATCCTTGAGCTGGCTTGAAGCCCCGCCCCAGTCCAGACCCTGCAGGGGTTGGGAGGGGCCAGGCTGGAGGCACCCCCACTTTGGCAGCCTCCTTGAAAGAGGAACTGAATTCAATATGAATTAGGAGCTCCCTCCTGATTCCTGCCCACTGGGCCTGTGTCCCTGGCTCAAATCCCTTCCTGAGGCCACAGCCACCTCTCCAGCACCAGTAGAGGGCAGCATTTGTGTCGGTTCCCGCTCCACTGCTGCGAGACACCAGTCGGCCCCTGGTTCTCCTGGAGCTCAGGTCACAGCAGCCCCACCCAGGCCTCAGGAGTCTCCCCAGCCCCTGGCGGCTGCCGGGACACCTCCCAGCACACCCCCACCCAACCTGGTCCCTGAGTCCACCTGCTCCTGCTCTTGGGTAATTTATAAACAAAGGAAGAGATTAAACTGTTCTCCTGCCCCCAGAGGCCCTGGGCTGCTGGGAGCTGGCCAAGGTTGCCACGGGGAAGGAAACAGAGGCCAGTTTTGTTTTCTGTCTCAGCCAAGCCCAGTCTGTTTGACTGAGGGGATGGGGACCTCTCCTGGCCCAGGACACTGACATTTGTGCTTCAGAAGGGATGGGGGAAGCTTCTCTGTAGGAAATGGCTTCAGCCTCGGACCCAGGAGACCTCAAAGAGCACAGGGTTAGGTGAGGAATGGCTCTCGCCAGGGGTACCAGAGGCAGTCAAAGCTTAGGGTGTGCCCAGTTGGGTCATCTGTGAGACTCTGAATGACGCAAAGGGAAAGGCAGGATTGCAGGGGGAACACACTGTGTGTGTGTGTGTGTGTGTGTGTGTGACTGCAGGCGGAATGCAGGGGAAACGCACTGAGTGTGAGTGTGTGATTGCAGGCAGAGTGTGTGTGTGTCTATGCGTGTGACTGCAGGTAGAATGCAGGGGAAACACACTGAGTGTGTGTGTGTGATTACAGGCAGTGTGTGTGTGTGTGTGTGTGATTGCAGGCAGAGTGTGTGTGTGTGTGTGACTGCAGACAGTGTGTGTGTGTGTGTGTGACTGCAGGCAGTGTGTGTGTGTGTGTGTGTGACTGCAGGCAGTGTGTGTGTGTGTGATTACAGGCAGTGTGTGTGTGTATGTGTGTGTGATTGCAGGCAGAGTGTGTGTGTGTGTATGTGTGACTGCAGGCAGTGTGTGTGTGTGTGAGTGTGTGTGTGTGTGTGTGTGTGTGTGTGTGTGTGTGACTGCAGGCAGTGTGTGTTGTGCCTGGGCCAGGAAGGCCAGCTTGGCCCAGACAGGACAGAGGGTGCTGGGGAAGACAAGGCACTGGGGAGAAGCTTGCAGAGCTGTGCAGGCCTCAGACACCCAGGCAGTGGAGGCCCAGCCACGTCAGGTATGACCCTTCCGCCACTCGGAGCAGAAGCCGAGGCCAGCGAGGCACCCAGGATAGAGAATGGGCCTGTCTGTGGCAGAGTGGGGAAAGCAGGAAGCCCAGGCTATCTGCTGGGGTGAGGCTGCGCCTGTCTGTGGGTTGGACTGCAGAAGATGCATTGGGCCGATGTTTCAGATGCCATGGGATGGTCCCCAACTGCTGGCTGAGCCACGAGGCCACTAAGGGATTCCCTGGGCCCAGGCTAGACAGGGCTTCACCTCCTGTCCTGAGGGGAGGAAGAGGGGTGGTTCATGGTCCAAGGTGACAATGTTCCTGTGTCCATCCTGGATCCTTGTGGCAGCCAGGGCATCCTTGTAAAGGAAGAGGGGGAGAGGTTTCTACTCTCCCCTCGCTGGCTAACATCCTGAGGAAGGTGACGGCCAAGCTGTGGGGTCCCAGCCTTGAAGCAGAGGACGGTGGGGCTGTGCAGAAGTGGGCAGGGTCAGCACCAGTGCTCAGAAGGCCAGGCCCCGCACTGCCCCTCCTCAACCCCTGGCAGAGGGGTCGTGTGGCCGCAGGGAGCATCATCCACAGAACGCCTAGTCCCAGTTGGATTTGGGGACCTTTGTCCTGGGCCTGAGGACACCCTCAGGGCCAGGCACTGTCTACACTGCAGGAGGACCCCGGGCACTGCAATGGAGGGGCAGGCACCAGTTTCCCTGGCAGCAGCTTGGGCCAAATGAAGCCAGCAGACAGGGCCCTGGGCCGCACTCAGCTTCATCCGGTTCTGTCACTGCCAAAGCTGCTGCAGCGAGGAAGCTCCCTGCTGCCAGCTCCCATTGCTCTAGGGCTGGCTCCCCTGGGGTACCCCTCAATTCAGGCCCCTGCCCAGCAGCCCCTGGCCCTCCTGGGCTACCTTCCTCCCTTCTAGAACCAGGCTCAGCCATTATAAGCCACCTCCCGGCCCAAAAGAGAAATGGGGACACTCGGCCCAGCGTCTAGCCCTGCTTGTCTGGTAGCCGGAAAAGCACCGTCGATGCCCGGCCCCGCCTCACGGCACTGCCGGGGTCTGCGAAGGCCTGCTTCTTCCCTTTCCTGGGAAAGGGGCTGGTGCAGAAGCACAGTCACCAGCCTGGGCCTGCGGCCTCACCCACGAGTCTGAGAGCAATTTCTGGGGGTCTCATGCTTAAGGGGCCTGAGGGGCTGAATGGTGTTCATATGGAGGACCTGGAATTGGCTTGGGAAGATGCCCCTGGCTCCCCTAACTTGGGCTTCCTCATCTCCACACCCAGTACGGATACAGGCAGTTAGAGGCCCAGGCCAAGGACCACCACGGCCTGGCCTATTCCATCTGGGGACTCCATAAGCCAGACCTGGACCAGGGGGAAGTGGGCACTTCTGCACACAGCAGGAAAGATGTCCATGCATGGGCCAAGGCTGGCCGCCCTGCAGACCTGGGTCTTGCAGATACGACACAAGCATCTACTTTTATCTTCTATGCCCACATCCCTGTCTCAAGTCCCCAACCCTCAGACTTCTGAGGGCCTGTGTGGAAACACATTAGCCCCAAGCCAGCACAGTCCCCACAGGGCCATGGCCACAACCCCACACTTGCGCCGAAGACAAGGAGAAGCTACATGGAAAACGAGAAAACTCCATAGTTCTTGATAAGGCAGCAGGCCAGGCCCCAAGGAGACACTTGTGAGCCTCAAGCCGGCAGTGAGGGAAGAAAACACCGGGAAGGAACTCAGCCTTCCCTGGAGCTGTGCTCAGTACCGAGTCTTGGTCTGGTTGCTCTTGGTCTCTGCTATGTACAGAGGCCCTGGAATGTCGTGGAAGAGACCAGAGCACCTGCCACATCCCTGGAAAACAGCAACCCGCTGTCACAGCTGCAGCAAAGTCAAGGTAGGGGATGGTCAGAACTAGAGTGGGGGGTGGGGCCAGGGAGCCACACTGCGCCACCCTCCCTGCTGTCCACACTGGCAGGCTCGGGCCAGTCCTGGAATGTGAAGAATAAGGGGAGCCAGCTGCTGGCTGGCAGAATGGGCCCCGCACCCTCCTGTGGGCAGCAGGCCTCCTACAGGGGTGCCCTGTTTCTCCTTTCTCACCAAGCATCCAGGCCCTGGGGTACAGATCCCAGAGCCTCAATCAGCTGCTCTGGCAGTACAGGTGCCCTGGAGGGCTTGGCTTGGCAGGCAAGAGACAGAGAGAAACTGAGGGGAGAGAGAAGGGAGGGGAGGGAGGAAGTGAGGAGGCCCCTGGCCTGCCTGCCCTGCCCCCAGTCAGCACCCGCAGCCCCAGCTCTCCCCAATGTCCTTGCTGTCCAGCTGGATGTGGTCGGTGCTCTTCTCACTGAACATGGGGCCCCCATGCCGCATGATGAGCTCCGTGGCCACCCTCATGAAAGCCTCCTCCACGTTGCTGGAGTCCTTGGCAGAGGTCTCAATGGCACACAGGATGTCATAGTGCTCAGCCAGGCTCTGTGCCTCCGCCAGGGGGACCTCCCGCAGCTCGCTGAGGTCCGACTTGTTCCCTGCGGAGGAAGGACAGGCACCATGTGAGCTCCGCAGATCCAAGTGAGCCTGGTCCCAGCCAACAAGGCCACACCAAGAGCCCCAGCACCACCCACCCCCCGTCAGCGACAGGGACCTGTCCTTCTCAAAACACACTTTTTGTTTAAAAACCCTTCCTCTCGCCATTGATCCCTCATTTTTTCTCTTTTTCAGCTGTGCCAGAGCTGGTACATCTTATTGCTTTCTAAGATTTAGATGCAGCAGAGCCTGGAGCAAAGCACACAGGAGCTGAAGACGGGACAGGAGCTCCAGCCTCCAGTGCCTGCCACGGAGCCCACGCCTGCGTCCTCTCTGAGGCCGTTTCCAGCCTACCACGCCACTGTCAACAGGGAGGGGAGAGGGATGAGAGGAAGGTGAAAACAACCCACACTTGGAGGCACTCCATAAACACCGAGGCAAACAAGGAAATCTAGTGTTGCATTTCTTCCTCCAAAATTTGGTATGATGCTTATCATTTTACTCTACCCTTTCTTCCTTTGGAATCTGTAAGTTCTTTGTTAAGATCATGGGTTTATTTTTTATTATTTGGCTTTTTCTGACAGTAAGAGCAGACGACCACTTCGCCCTGGGGCACGGCCTCTGGCTCCTCTACAAGGTGTGGGATGAGGGATGCTTTCATTATATTCTATATAAGCCGTTCAAGTGCTCCTTGACCCAATTTCCATAATTTTTCTAAAAATTTCATTTACAAGACAGCACGAGAGCAGGAGCACTAGCTCCCATCGGCTGGCTCACTCCCCAGAGGCCAGGTCTGGGCTGGAGACGAAGCTGGAAGTTAAGAACTCAACTCAGTCTTCATGTGGATCTCGGGAATGCAACCCCCAACCATTTGAACCATCACTGCTGCCTTCTGGGGTCTGAACTGGCAGGAAGCTGAAATCAGGAGTTAGACCGGGGTACAAACCCAGATACTCTGAATGTGGAACACAGCATCTTTTTTTTTTTTTTTTTTTTTTGTAAGATTCCCTCCTGATGCTGGTGCTGTGGCGTAGTGGGTTAAGCTGCTGCCTGCAGCACTGGCATCCTATATGGGCACTGCTCAGAGACCCAGCTGCTCCACTTCCAATCAGCTCCCTGCTAATGTGTCTGGGAAAGCAGCAGAGAACTGCTCAAGTGGACCCACGTGAGAGACCTGGAAGAAGCTCCTGGCTCCTGGCTTCAGCCTGGTGCAGCCATGGCTACTGTGGCATTTGGGAAGTGAATCAGCAGATGGAAGACCGCTTTCTCTCTCTGTCTATCCCTCTAACTCTGCATTTCAAATAAATAAATCTTAAAAAAAAATTTCCTTCTTTCTTTGAAAGGCAGAATGACAGAGAGAGGGATGGATACAGAGAGATCTTCCATCTACTGATTCACTCCCCAAATGGCCACAACAGCCAGGGCTGGACCCTAAATGGGCAGCACAGGCCAAGTAAATGAAGTATCACCACTGCCTTGCCAGGCTCATGAGTAGGACCCCGAATGACGCCCCCAGCTCACCGATCAGCAGCTGCACGATGTTGGAGCCTGCATACTTCCTCACATCCTCGATCCAGTGAGGCACTGACAGGAAGGAGCTCCTCTTGGTGATGTCATATGCGAGGATGGCCCCGTTGGCACTGCGGTAGTAGCTCTGCGTGATGGTGCGGAACCGTTCCTGGCCGGCTGTGTCCCAGATCTGCAGCTACAGAAATAGAGGCCTCAGGTGAACTGGTGGCATGGGCCGGGGACGAGGGAGCACACCAGACCCGTGCCCAGAGCAGCGGTCCACCAGGCTCGAAGGTAGACAACAAGAGTGAGGTCCTCTGGCTTTTTCAGGAAGGAGGGTATGAAGGGAAGTTGGGCAGCCTGTCCCAGCCTTTGAGGGTCTCAGGGAAAGGTGGAGTGGGGGCTAGGGATATACTTTGAACTGGTCTGGGCTCTCTGTCTGCCCACAAACACTGGCTCACTGCTGGGGATGCTAGCCCATCAGACCCCAAGCAGCTGACAGTGCGAGAGCTACACCAGGTGCAAGGTCCGGGTCCTGTCCCTTGCTAGTGCACCATGTACCCGATCATGTACAATGCCCCTTCAGCTTGAGGGTTCTCTATGACCTTACAGCTGGTGACAGGGTCAGGGGGCAAGGCCAGGGCAGGGAGTGTCTACAGGAGGTGATGGGCAGAGTGTTCCTGCAGGGCCTTTAAAAACCTGGCAGTTTCCATCAGCTGACCCTGGATGGCCAAGGAGATTAGGGTCTTTTCCTACCTTGGTCTCACTTAACAAATACCCAATGGTACCCTCTGCTAAGTCCTCACTAGATAGGAGCTACAGAGAAGAGGTGCCCGTGTGTGGAAAGAGATTCCCCGGCTTCCTTCACTTATTTACTTTATATATATATATATGTGTGTGTGTGTGTGTGTGTGTGTGTGTGTGTGTATTTTTTAAAGATTTATTTGAAAGTGAGTTAGAGAGAAAGAGAGAGAGAGGGAGGGAGGGAGCAAGATTGAGAGATTGATTTTCCATCCACTGGTTCACTTCTCAAGTGTCTGCAACGGCCAAGTCTGAGCCACACCAAAGCCAGGAGCCAGGAACTTCATCTGAGTCTCCCATGTGGGTAGCAGAGGCCCAAGCACTTGGGTTATCTTCTACTGTGTTTCCAGACTATTAGCAGGGAGCTAATGGGAAGTGGAACAGCCAGATAGGAACTGTTTCCCACACAGACTGCTGGTGTTGCAGGTGGTAGCTTCACATACTACACCCCAACACTGCCCTCCCCTAGCTTCCTTTAGAAGCAGCAGCCTGGCAGGATGGACCCGACAGGGCATGGAGACAGCCTGTGCCAGCAGGCCAGGGTCAGGCCTGAACCTCCATGTGCCTGGGACAGAGGCTGCCTACTCTGGGGAAGCTGATCGGCTCCAAGGCTGGGGGATTCTGAATGTGGGCCAGTATCCGAGGGTCAGGTGCCAGGGCCCTGGGTGACCACAGCCTCAGGGCTTGGGCTTGCCTTCTCCGCTGCACCAATCACAGGCTCCCGGGGCTCTCTGAGCAGGGATACCCCCCTGTGGCCTGCACCACACTGTGGATTGCTCATCCTTCTCTGGGTGCAAGCACTCTGATGCCCCTTTATCTAGTCTATCGGTGGTGAGAACAGCAGTGAGGCTCCAGATACTTCCTGAAGGCAGGGCCCCTGCCCCCGGCAGTGTGGAGATGACTACCATCTCCCCAGCCCTGAGAGAAGTTACAGCTCTGGGCAGCATCAGAGTTCCTCTTTACTCCTCAGCCATGAGAGGCTGCGCAGAACTCAGACCTGGCCTCCCGTGGCTCACAGCATTTCAGCTCACACGGGGCAGCATGGAGTGACACAGGCACTGCACAACTCTGGGATCCAGATGATCAAGGTCTCATCTCCTCCACTCCCAGAGGAGAACCCAGGACTTGAAAGACAGGCTGGACAGCAGGAAAGAAGCAACTGAGGAGACCAGCATATGGTGCATGGCTGGGCCGCTGCTGGTGATGCCGGCAGCCCATGCTGGAGTGCATCTTTGAGTCCTGGATGTGCCACTTCCCATCCAGCTCCCTGCTAACATGCCTGGGAAAAGAGTGGAAAGGGACCTTAGTGACTGGAACCCTGCCACCCATGGGGGAGGCCTGATGGAGTTTCAGGTTCCTTCTTGACCTGGCCCAGACCTGACTTCTGTGGCCATTTGGGGAATGAAGCAGCAGATGGGAGATTCTGCTACCCCTTTCCCACCCCTCTATCATCACCCCCACACCGCCACCTGGTTTTGTCACTCCACCTTTAAAATAAATAAATATACAGATTCTTAATGATTTATTTATTTATTTGAAAAGGAGAGTTAGAGAGAGGCAGAGGGAGAGAAAATTGTTCCTTCCACTGGTTCACTCCCTAGATGACAGCAACGGCTAGAGCTGAGCCTATCCAAAGCTAGGAGCCAGGAGCTTCTTCCGGGTCTCCTACATGGGTGCAGGGAACCAAGGACTTGGGCCATCTTCTACTGCTTTCCCAGGCAGTAGCAGAGAGCTGGATCAGAAGTGGAGCAGCCGGGACTCAAACCAGTGCCCATATCGGATTCCAGCACTGCAGGTGGTGGTTTTACCCACAGTGCCACAGTGCCAGCCTCTAAATATTATTTTTAAAGTAACTGAGAGGACACAGAAATGATGCAGAGCTCCAAACCTCAAAACAATCATCAATATTTTCAGAAACTTAAAAAAACCCATGAAACAAGAATAGAAACTATGTTTGAGAGGAGTGTGTTCAGAGAGGAAAAAAAAGAACCCTAAGAAATTAATATGATAACATTAATGAAAAATGTAACATAGGCTTAGAAGAAAAGTGGAAGAAACTTTTCCAGCATAGAGGAAAAATATAAAGGGATGGGAAATAGAGAAAAGAAAATTATAGAACCAGCCGAGAAATCAGGATGAGAATTTCAGAAAAAGAAAACAGCAAAATCAAGAGGCAGGAAATTAAACCAATTTTTCAAGAAAATAGGGCCAGCACTGTGGTGTAGCAGGTTAAAGCCCCAGCCTAGCAGAAAGCTGGATCAGAAGTGGGACTCCAATATGGGATGCAGGTTGGGGCCCAGCGCTGCAATCCTGGCATCCCATATGGGCATCACTTTGAGTCCTGGCTGCTCGACTCCTGATCCAGCTCCCTGCTAATGCTCTTGAGAAAGCAGCGGAGGACCCCTGCACCTATATGGGAGACCTGCCTGGCTTTGGCCTGGCCCAGCTCCAGTCATTACGTCCATTTGGGGAGTGAACCAGCAGATGAAGATCCCCCTCTCTCTGTCTACCTCTCTAACACTGCCTTTCAATAAATAAAAATAAAAAAAATAATGTATTTTCTGAGGTGCAAGCATTGCAGTGCAACAGGTTAAGCTACGTCTTGGGATACCTGCATACCCTATTTTTTTTTTAAAGATTTATTTATTTATTTGAAAGTCAGAGTTACAGAGAGAGAGAGAGAGAGAGAGAGAGAGAGAGAGGTCTTCCATCTGCTGGATCACTCCCCAACTGGCCACAACGGCTGATCCGAAGCCAGGAGTCAGGAGCTTCTTCCAGGTCTCCCACGCGGGTGCAGGGGCCCAAGGACTTGGGCCATCTTCTACTGCTTCCCCAGGCCATAACAGAGAGCTGAATCGGAAGTGGTGCAGCCGGGACTAGAACCGGTGCCCATATGGGATGCTGGCACTTCAGGCCAGGGCGTTAACCCTCTGTGTCACAGTGCTGGGCCCCAACCTGCATCCCATATTGGAGTCCCACTTCTGATCCAGCTTTCTGCTAGTGTCAGGATGCAGCAGGCAATAAGCTCAAGTACTTGGGTCTCAGGCTCCTGGCTTCAGCCTGGCCCAGCCCCAGCTGTTATAGGCATTTTGGGGACTGAATTAGTAGAAGGAAAAATCCCTCTCTCAAATAAAAATAAACTTTAAAAAAGTTCTCCAGAATTGATAGAAAGGGCTCACTAAGTGTGCACACACACTGGAGGAACCCACACTAAACACATGACTGAAAAATTCTACAACAAAGGGGAAGAACAGAACACAAAGACACACATGGTATTACATTTTTAATGAAACAATGTCTTAAAATTATGAGTAAAGGCCGGTGCCGCGGCTCAATAGGCTAATCCTCTGCCTGCGGCGCCGGCACACTGGGTTCTAGTCCCAGTCGGGGTGCCAGATTCTGTCCCGGTTGCTCCTTTTCCAGGCCAGCTCTCTGCTGTGGCCCGGGAGTGCAGTGGAGGATGGCCCAAGTGCTTGGGCCCTGCATCAGCATGGGAGACCAGAAGAAGCACCTGGCTCCTGGCTTTGGATCAGTGCGATGCGCCGGCCACAGCAGCCATTGGAGGGTGAACCAACGGAAAAGGAAGACCTTTCTCTCTGTCTCTCTCTCTCTAACTGTCCACTCTGTCTGTCAAAATAAAATAAAATTCAATTCAATTTAAAAATTATGAGTAAAAACTATTTCCAACCTAGAATTCTCAGTCCACCAAGAGTTAAGTGTAAGGGCTCCACAAAGGCATTTTCAGATACGCTGGTCTCAAAAAAATCACCTTTCTGCTATTTTCTAAGCAAGCTACTGAAGGTTCTTCTACTTCAAGAAATCAACCAAAAGTAAGAAAATGCAGGATCCAGAAAACAGATCTGATTCAAAAGAGAAGCTAAGGGAGCCCCCAGGATGATGGGAGAGTGAGATCCAAGACACCAGCTAACCAGGAACCAGGCCATCGAGCAACCTGGAGCAGCTCAGAGGCCCAGAGACTCTGGGAGCAGCTTCCACTATGGCAGCGGAACTGGTGCAAGCCCTCCCTCTGAAAGCAACTGCAGCACTGGAGAAGAAGATGAGAGGCTGCTGTTACCGGAATGTAAACAGCAAATAGCACAAGACTGTAATTCCTAAAAGAAGCAAAACTCATGACATGTATCTCCTGACCCCCACCACTCTCTATCAAGGGAGTTTTCTGACCATGGAATAGTGGCTTAGAATCCAAATAGAAATCAGAACCGGAGCAGCTGATTGGACCGGAATAAGAAGTCATACACAAGAAGAGCCCAAAAGTCCATGTGAAATGTCCCAGAGAGTCCTTGATTAAGGGCTACAGGATCAGACTGCCAGAATATTGCCAGAGTAGCCCCCAGGGATCAGAGCAGGGCAGAGACAGAGGCTAAACTGTGCTGTGGGATGATGAAGTTACCAGCCAGACACACTGAAGAGGCCTCTGTAGTGAAGGGGCCTTGTTAGTAGCCCTTATGTGCAGCTGAGACATCAGCAAGGCTGTGCCCAATGAGGACGAGGCTAGAGTAAGGCCCTCAGAAACCTGCTCTAACAAAGCCTACAAGCACGCTCTAATATGAGCCTCACGTTTGGAGGCTGGGTTCTGCGATGTTAGAGAGGCTAGGTAAACACCCTCGGCTTCCCACACACCGACAGGTCCTGACAACACAGAAAAAGAAACCTTCGAGTTCAAGGGGATCAGCCAGTAACTGAACTGACTACCAGACAAGAATCAACAGTCTTCAAAAGAAGATAACAGAATCCAGAGTCTCTACAAGTCGTCAATCACAGTTTCCATTATACAATCAAAACTTGCTAAGTATGCAAGAAAAAGGAAAACATGAACCGCAAACAAGGGAAAAACAGTCAACAGACACAGGTGCCAAAAATTGTCTAAATTTTGGAATTTAGCAAATTTAGCAAAGACTTAGAACAGCTATGCTAAATATTTTTCAGAAAATAAGGAAAGTACGCTGGAAGAACTGAATCAAAATATGATCATATAATGAACAGACAAGTTGGAAAGTTCAGCAAGGAAATAGAAATTAATTTTAAAAGACGTGAAAATCTTAGAACTGAAAAGATGTTAAGTGATGTGGAAAACTCACATGGTGAGCTTAACAGCAAATTTTGAATGGCAGGAAAAAAATGATCAGTGAACTAGAAGAAAAGTCAATGAAAATGACCCTGAAGAAGGGGTAAGACTGGAGAGAATGGAGACGAAGGCATCTGGGGGATGACATCAAACTGCCTCACATTCATGTAACTACTTCTAGAATACAGGGATAACAAGGAGAAACATTCAGAGAGCAATGGGCTAGAAAATCTCCAAATTTAGTGAAACATACTGGTTTAAAGATCCAAGAAACCCCAAGTAACAGAAATACGAAAAACAAACAAACAAAAACACTGTGGCAGATCAAAACTAAACTGATGAAAAACAAAGATAAAGGACAAAAAACCTGGAATGCAGTCAGAAAAAACAAAGATGTTACATCCAGGAGAGCACAATACCGATGACAGCTTCTCATCAGAAACCACAAGGCTAGAAGACAATGCTGAGAAGTGTTCCGAAGAAGAAACCTCGACACCAAAGTCCATATGAAGCAAAATTATCCCTCAAAAGAGGGGGTGAAATAAAGACATTTTTAGATAATTAAAACTATCTGGCTGGCGCCACAGCTCACTAGGCTAATCCTCCCCCTGCAGCGCCGGCACCCCAGGTTCTAGTCCTGGTTGGGGCGCCGGATTCTGTCCTGGTTGCTCCTCTTCCAGGCCAGCTCTCTGCTGTGGCCTGGGAGGGCAGTGGAGGATGGCCCAGGTGCTTGGGCCCTGTACCTGCATGGGAGATCAGGAGGAAGTACCTGGCTCCTGGATTCAGATCGGCATGGTGCACCACCCTCAGCGCACCAGCCATAGCGGCCGGCCTCAGCGCACCAGCCGTAGCGGCCATTTGGGAGGTGAACCAACGGAAAAGGAAGACCTTTCTCTCTGCCTCTCTCTCTCTCACTGTCTAACTCTGCCTGTAAAAAAAAAAAAAGATAATTAAAACTATCTGGAATACTTGCACTACAAAGAAACGCTAAAAGATTCAGTTGGGGAGCTGGCACTGTGGCATAGCAGGTAAAGCCGCTGCCTGCACTGCTGACATCCCATATGGGCACAGGTTTGAGTTGCAGCTGCTCCACTTTCTATCCAGCTCTCTGCTATGGTCTGGGAAAGCAGAAGATGGCCCAAGTCCTTGGACCCCTGAACCCACATGGGAGACACAGAAGAAGCTCCTGGCTCCTGGCTTCAGATCGGCGCAGCTCCAGCCGTTGTGGCCAATTGGGGAGTGATCCAGCAGATGGAAGACCTCTCTCTGTGTGTAACTCTGACTTTCAAATAAATAAATAAATCTTTAAAAAAAAAAGATCCAGTTGGAAGGATAATGATTCTACATGGAAACTCAGACCTGTCAAAGGAATGAGAAACACCAGAAACAGTAAATAAATAGATAAATATAATTTTCCTTCCTGTAATTTTTTAGAAGACAACTGTGAAACTACAAATGATAACTAAAAGAAAGAGTTTTAACATCTTAGGAATTTTAAAGTATGAGAATAATGGCACACAGGACAAAAGTGGCAGATAAATTAAATTATACTGCTGTAAGGCTATAAAATTCATGAAGTGAAAGCATGAAATTTCAGACAAAGGTGAAATAAGAGCGTTAAGAGACCATTGCCAATTGTGAACTATGAAGTGGTACAATAATGACTCTAAAGAGACTTTAAAAGGTAAGGATGGGAGCCAGCACTGTGGCCTAGTGGGCTAAGCCTCCAGCTGTGTGGTCCAGCATCCCATAAAGGCACTGGTTCATGTCCTGAATGTTCCTCTTCCAATCCAGCTCTCTGCTGTAGCCTGGGAAAGCAGTAGAAGATGGCACAAGTGTTTTGGCTCCTATACCCATGTGGGAGACCTGGAAGAAGCTCCTGGCTCCTGGCACTGGATCAGCTCAGCTTGGGCCGTTGTGGCCATTTGGGGAGTAAACCAGCAGCTGGAAGACCTCTCTATCTCTCCCTCTCTTTGCCTATAACACTATCTCTCAAATAAAATTAAAAAAAAAAAAAAAAAGGATGGATATTATTGGCCCCATTAGTAACAGAAATAAGCCCCCTCTCAAAAAAGGAAATAAAATGGCATTTAAAAATTTAATCAAACCAAAAGAAAGTGGGAAAGAAACAATAAACAAGAGACAAATAAGTAGCAAAAAAGTAGATCAGAACTCAACCATACCAATAAAATTCACTGAACACTCCAATTAAAAGCCAGATTAACAGACTGAAATAAGGCAAAATCTAACTATATACTGTTTACCTGAGGTATTTTAAAGACACACAAAGTAGAAAGTAAAAGAATGAAAGGGAAATTGATATAAATACACACACACAAAAGGAAGTATTAGAATGATGATACAGGAGGGCAGGCCGTTGGCCTAGTGGGTGAAGGTGCTGTGTGGGCCATCCACATGCCATAGAGAGTGCCTGCTTTGAGTCCCTGGCTCCATTCCCAATTCCAACTTCCTGCTAATGTGCACCTTAAGAGGCAGCAGGTGGTAGCTCAAGTACTTGGGTTCTTGCCACCCACATGAGAGACTCAAATTCAGTTCTTGGCTTCTGGCTTTGGCTGCTGTGGGTATTTGGGCACTGAGCCGGCAAACAGAGCTGGCTCGCTTGCTCTCTCCCACTCCGGCCTCTCAAATAAAATCTAATAATTAAAAATTTAAAGAAAAAAGAATGATGATATAGTAATAGTAGACTAAGGAGACTTCCAAAAAAAAAAAAAAAAGAATCCCAAGAGATAAAAAGACATTTCAGGGGCTGACACTGTGGCATAGAGGGTAAAGCTGCTGCCTGTGGTGCCAGTATCCCATATGGGCACCAGCTGCTCCATTTCCTATCTGGCTCTCTGCTGTGGCCTGGGAGGGCACTGGAGGATGACTCAAGTCCTCGGACCCCTGCACCTGCATGGGAGATCTGGAAGAAGCTCCTGGCTCCTGGCTTTGGATCGGCTCAGCTACAGCCGTTGAAGCCACTTGAGGAGTCAATCAGCAGATGAAGACCTCTCTCTGTCTCTCTCTCTCTCTCTCTTTCTGCCTCTGCCTCTCTGCAACTCTATCTTTCAAATAAATAAACAAATCTTTAAAAAAATTGTCTCATAATGACAAGAAGCAATTTATCAGAAAAAGCTAATCATAAACATATAAATAACTGTTTTAAATTTCATAAAATAAAAACTGATGTAACTAAAGGCAGAAAGAAATTCACAATTACAGTTGAAATATACATATTTCAAAAACTGATACAAGCAGACAAAAAATCAGTATGAATAATGAATATCAAACAAAATGGGCACTTCTAGAACATTACACCTTTTTTTTTTTCAAGTGGAATGTTCTCCAAGCCCAAGCTACATATTGGGGCCATAAAATAAGTCTCACTAAATTTCAACTCTGATAGAAGATCACTCTAACCACAGAAGAATTACTATTACCACAATTGGGAGGACACAGAGTGTGCATGTGTGAGGCAGTGGGCACAGCCGAGAGAGTTGTACTCTCATCTTCCCAAGGAGGAATCCACAGATTGTGCGCATAACTGGAGGTGGGGAAAGGTAATCTGAGCAAAGAATCAGGAAAATCCCATCCATTAAGAAGAGGCAGAATTGGTTACTGAGTGGGCAGTATCATGAGACCTACTTGTAACAAACCTACTGGAGCCAAATGACTGTTTAAACCATTAACAAGTCTAAGCTTGATTAAAATAAAAACTAAATCTAAAACCAACAAAACTAACTATAGAGTAAGGAATCTGGGTCATCGCATGGGTGAACTGTAGGCAGTAATGGAGGAGATACTTTCCATGACTGGAAATATTCCCATGCCACTCTCCTACATTAGAGGAAGGGACAGGAAAAGGGAAGTGCAGGTGCTCTGGAGCCCAGCAGACCTGACATCATGAACCCCTTCTGTCGCGCACCAGCTTTGCTGCCCTGGCACACAGCACAGTTCAGTGCTCCATCTATACAGAGCGGCACTGTCAGGGTTAAATGGCAGAACCGATGCAGAGAACACTGGCACAGAAGGTGCCTGAAAAAATGCATCCACTTAACAATATTTACTGAGCTCTTACTCAGTACTGAACTCAGCTCTGAACTCAGAGTAGACTATATAAAATACCCAAAGGAAAACATAGTAGGCTGGGAGTACAAGTCATTCATTTTTCTCATTCAACCTGTACCCAGCTCCTGCCACATCCCAGCTCCCATTCTGTTCAGGGGAGGCAGATCATTTCAGAAGGTGATAATGAGCACTCTGATGAAAGTGAAAGCCACAGGACAGACTCCCTGGGATGGTGGCCAGCCTACTGGACCTGGGATGGTCAAGGGAGAAGACATTTGAGCTGAGGCCTGAATGATGAGGAGCCAAGCAGAAGCACACCATTCAGGCAGAAGAACAGTGCAAAGGCCCAGAGGCAAGAAAACACATCAGGGAGAGGACAGGTGGTCAGACGGCAGGGAAGAAGAAAAGCAGAAGGAGATGATCAGAGAGGTAGCTAGAGACAAAGCATGCAGAATCTTGCAGGCCAACATCAAGTATGGATTTTATTTTTATTGTAATGCAAAGCCACTGGAGACCATGTGAGGCAGGGAAATGTGAAGCAAGCACCTCATATCCCACCTATGTTATCTACCAGTCCACCCTGTCCTGCAGCCACCAGCTGCACACCCACATGGCAGCCTGCCAGTGCCAGCCACACCACATACGCCTCGCTTCTGCTTGGAGAGGCCTGCAGGAAACCACCATGCACTTATGCTTTCATGACCCAGAACTGAGAGGGACTTACTACCCTGGGGATCAGGCCACGACCAATGGGGGGCACGGGGTAAAAGCTCGCATCTTCCACCTCCAAGAGGGGCAACTGTGAGACACACTCCCCATCCATGTTCCTCAGAAGTCTGGCCAGGATCAAGGCTGCCTGTCCACAACAGCTGGTAACTTCCTCCTCTCTGCCACTCTCCCCAGTTCCAAAAGCAAATACCCTATATGCCTATCCTTGTCTCTGGCTCTGTGTTCTAGGGGGAGCCCAGGCTAATACAAAGTGTGCCCTGGTTTGTGTTTTCTTTTTCTTTTTTTTAAGATTTTATTTTATTTATTTGAAAGACAGAGTTACAGAGAGAGAGAGAGAGAGAGAGAGAGAGAGAGAAAAGTCTTCCATTCGCTGGTTCATTTCCCAGATGGCCACAATGGCCGGAGCTGTACCGATCCAAAGCCAGGAGCTTCTTCTGGGTCTCCCACATGGGTGCAGGGGCCCAAGGACTTGGGCCATCTTCTATAGCAGAAAGCTGGACCGGAAGAAGAGCAGCCAGGACTAGAACCGCGTCCATGTGGGATGCTGGCACTTCAGGCCAGGGCTTTAATCCACTGCGCCACAGTGACGGCTCCTGATTTATGTTTTCAAAATATCACTTTAGGGCTAGCATTGTGGCACAGCAGATTTAGTCACCACCTGAAATGCCAGCATCCCATTATGGAGTGTTGGTTCAAATCTCTGCTACTATGCCTAGGAAGGCCGCCGAAGATGCCCCAACTACTCAGACCCCTGCCACCCACATGGGAGACCAGGATAGATCTTGACTCCTGGCTTCAGTCTGGCCCAGACCCAACCGTCATGGCCATTTGAGGAGTGACCCAGTGGATGGAAAATCTATTTCTCTCCTCCCCCACTGCTGCTTTCTCTTTGTCACTCTACCTTCCAAATAAATAAAAAAAAATTTTAACAAATAAATATCACTCTGGCCCCTGAGTGGAGAATGGTGCTGTTAGAGGATCGCAGAAGGCTTAGTGTAATAGGAAGCCCAGGCACATGGCCCAAATGCCTACCATGTTCTAAAAGGAGAGGGAAATCAGGCCAGGAGAGCCCCTACTTTCCCAGGGCACAGAGGCTCTCCCACCCCCTGCAGGTCTGCCATGAGGCAGCACCCAGGGGAGACTGGGTAAAAAGTGTAACAAGTCTCCCAGGCCACATTAGCTACTTGAGAAACAGGCAGGGGAGGAGGCAGGTGCATCGACCAGACACAACAACCAGAAACCACCCTGACCCATCGCCTGGAGAGAACAAAACCAGGCTCAGAGGCTCAGAAGCTGAGAAGATACAGCTCGTGGATTCTGTGGGAGTCTGCACAGACCACTGTCCTCACTGCAGCTTGCAGACAGAGGTCAGGGTTCCATGTTACTGAGGAGAGACCAAGGCCAGACACGGCCAAGGCATCTGAACAGAGAACACAGAACACAGACCCTGGAAATCCTCCTGCCTTGCCAGCAGCCTGGGCAAGCAGAGACTCAGAGTCCCCACCATGCCTGCCCTTGTTGCACCCTCCTTGCCTCTCACCAGGGTCAACAGGAACAGCCTCAGGCCTGCCCCCATTCTTCCTCCTGCGTTCACTCGGTAGCCGATGTGCAGCTTCTAAAACAGTGTGAATGAATCATCACTGCTCCACTCTCAGACCTTGGGTGGCAACCTGAGTCGGTAGGATCCAGGCTATGAGACCTACATGAGCTGACTTCCCTGCTGTGGCGTCTCCTCACTTCACCACATATGCCTCCTGGCTATGCCCCGCCCCACCCTCTCCAAGTAGTCTGCACACACTCACATGACCAGCTTTCACGCCTCACCTCCACTGTGACGCCTCGCCTGACCATTCTGTAAAAGAGTAGCTGCATCCCATACCCGGTCTCTTTTTCTTCAGTGCATGTCACTGTCTGACACAACCCCACATGCTCAATGTGTTAATTTTTACAGTCTCTCCCTTGTGAGTTCTGTGGGAGTCGAGGCTGTACCGGGCTGGGGTCCTGCCACGTGCCCAGCACCCAGCACCGCGCCTGGCCGGTAGAAGGTATGCAACACGGGTTTGGGGAAGGAGCTCTCTGCCCCAAGAGCCTGTTGCCTGCTCCCACCTGGTCTCCATCTGTTCACTTGGGCTCCTGGCCACAGGCGACTGCTGGGTAATTTGCATACTGTGAGGAGGAAGGGAGTTTTTCACAGCCCAAAGCACGCAATGGCCTTAAACTACAGCTAAGAACATCTGCCAAGTTGAAACTACCACCTCAGCGCTCCTTCGCAACCCCCACCCTGCTGCCTGTGCTGACTGGACCAGCTGTAGGGGCTTGGTGCTGGGCCCTCCCACCTTGCAGTGCCAGCTTCTCAACCTTTCCCAGCCAGGCTGACCAGTCTTGCAGTCAGCCGTTTGGGGCGGTATCTAGGCTGCTGCTAGCTAGAATGACATCCATATCTGCTAGACCAGAAGCGTAGCTCAGGGCCAGCTAGCATGAAGAGGGCTCCCAGAACACGGATGCTCAGAAAGGGGCACTGCTCTTCCTCTCCTTCAGTTAGGGAAGTTTCACATGGGGTGAAGGTGGGGGGTAGGAACCACAAGACGGCAACTTCCAGTCCTTGGTTTCAGGCCCTTCTTTTACCTTGGTGACACAGGTGATTCTCTAAATTCCACAGCCAGCGTACACAACCCACCCACCTGCACACCCCTGATGGGTGGGCACACTTGGTCAGCACCCTCTTTTCTAGGATAGACGCATTCAGTTCAGCCTCCTGGTGGTACACAGATTCAGGCCCAAGTCACCCTGTCACTACAACTCTCCCTGATGCCACAGGCCCTTCCATGGCCCTAGGCAGAAGGAAGGCAACTTCTCTTCCTATTCCTGCAGCCCCTTGGCAACAGCACACATCATGGCCACTTTACCTGTTTCAAGTCAGATGCCTTGGAGGGTTAGGGAGGAAATGTAAAATGCAGCCAGAGGACAGGACTGGTGGCCCAGTGACAATCAGAAAAGGATACAGTGCCTTCAGCAAATTCAAGAAAAAATAAATCTTCAAAGCTCAGTTCTGGAGGTCAAACAAAATGGGCATTAGAGTGGGGACTGGCCTAGGGCCTAGGGCCTAGGGCCTTGTAAGGTGGGACTCCAGGTTTCTACATCTGCCTACTTTCATTGAGAATGGGTTCTTTTTTAAATATATATATATATATATATATATATATATATATATATATTTGAAAGGCAGAGTTACAGAGAGACAGAGATATCTTTCATTTACTGGCTCACTCCCCAAATTCCTGCTGGAGTTGGACCAGAAACTCTATATCCCAGTCTTCCAAGTGGGTGGCAGGGATCCAAATCTGCTGCCTTCCCAGGCACATTAGCAGGAAGCTATATTGGAAGTAGAGTAGCCAGGACTTGAACCAGTACTCTGATATGGGATGTGCACATCCCAAGCAGTGGCAACACCCATTCTAAAAAGCCCCTTCTTATTCCTCTTTGTCCCACCAGCAACTAGCACGGTGCCCAGCACATAGTAGGCCTCCAGCAAATTAGAAATCTACTGAACGTAGGTTCTGGTCATCAGGCCAGGGTAACAGGGCTGAAGACTGCTTTCCAGGGATTCGTGGTCAGTGTTGCCAGTGGGAAATCATTCCTGCGTATTGGGTTAAAAGTACCACCGGAGGTTCAGTTCTAAGACCTGTGATCAGCATGGTCCCTCCCAGCTCAAACAGAAGATGAATGTATGTGAACAGACTTTCTCCTGAATAAGGAAGCAGGCAATGGGAGAGTTCCTTGTTTCTTCACTCTATTATTATTATTATTTTGGCAGGCAGAGTGGACAGTGAGAGAGAGAGAGACAGAGAGAAAGGTCTTTCTTTTGCCGTTGGTTCACCCTCCAACGGCCGTCGCGGCCGGTGCGCTGCGGCCGGCGCACCGTGCTTATCCAAAGCCAAGGAGCCAGGTGCTTCTCCTGGTCTCCCATGCGGGTGCAGGGCCCAAGCACTTGGGCCATCCTCCACTGCACCCCCGGGCCATAGCAGAGAGCTAGCCTGGAAGGGGAGCAACCGGGACAGAATCCGGCGCCCTGACCAGGATTAGAACCCAGTGTGCTGGCACCGCAGGCGGAGGATTAGCCTATTGAGCCGTGGCACCGGCCGTTTCTTCACTCTAGAAAAGGACCTTGGGAAGGTCAGTTCTTAGGATAAACTCTAAAATCTGGTCAGACTGACCCAAATACAAGTTCCTGAGCTAGTTTTCTTAATGTCTTGGGGCATACTAAGTCAAAGCAGGACTGGGAGTTTGCAGGACACTCCTCTGGCCAGCCTCTTGCCCTGGACACTCACTGTCCCTTCTGCCATGACTCGACTCTCCAGGGAAGATTGCCTCACGACTTGCAAACAGGCCAAGAAATGGGAGTGCCATTCAGGACAACACTAAGACGCTGTAAAACCTCCACTGTGTTAACTGGGTAAAGACACGAGCACCTGGCACTGCTAGTGCTTCCCATCTGCTGGGCCACTTCACCGCACATCAGCCTAAGCAGGCGGTCTTGTTACTTTCCACATCTGAGGGGTAGCAGGCAAGGAGCTGCAGCACACAGGTCCAACGGTGAAACCCCATGTCCTTCACCATATATGTGTCTTCTCTACAAGCACATCACAATTTTTTCAATAAATTTCATCAGTGCTTTCCATTTCCTAAAGAAATCAAACCATTTCCTGAAAAATTGTTATGGGGAAAAGACACAGTGTGGGAAAGGACCCTAGCTTCTGACCAAGTCTCGCTTGCCTCAGTTGCTTACAAAGGGCGGCTAGCTCCCAGTACCCTAGTCCCTCCAAGGAAGCTAAGACCATCCAAAGCCACTCTCCTGGGAAGCAAGGCACTTCCTCCATGGCCACCTCCCTGCTGCCACCCAAATGCCGTGCTCACGGGCCCCTTTTGGCAGGGGAAAACAAACCAGGTGACCAAACCCTAACAGAGCCCAGGAGCCCTCCAACTCAATCCAGCCTAAATCAGGCAGCACATCTCGGCCAGGAGGGCACCGTGGTGATCAGGAGGATACTGCAAGCTCCTGGCAGTGGCCATGCCTATCAGGAGAGGTTTGCAGCAAGCAATGACTGCATTCAGATGCCATATGTTCCAAACTGAACTCCCATCATCCCTCTTGTGCCCTGTTATCCTAACCAAGGGAGAACAACCCATGTTGAAAGCCTCAGATGGGTCTTGGGCCTCCCTCCGTCTTGTCCTGCAGGCCACACAGTGGTAGAACCATTGGTTCTATTCAGAACCATCAGTAACAACCTCTAAAAGGGCTTGCAGACATGCCTGACCGCGTAGCTTTCTGCCACCCTTGGGACACAGCTGGCATGATCAGGCAGGCTGTGGTACTTTCCGTGGTTTTGTCACCCCCTCATTCCACAGCTACACACACCTGGGCAAATACCCTCACGCTCCCCTCGTACTCCTATAGCTTTCATGTGCATACACGGTTCTAGTGGCAAAAGCCACTCTCCTGCGTCATTCTCTCACTTATCTTTCAGCTGCTTGCTGAACCTCAGGTCACTGGAGCCCTAGGGAATAAGGGGTGCTGCCTCCCGAGGCTCCCCGAGCACACGGAACACATCTCCACAACAGCCATCACTACTGCAGGGCCTGCTTGGCAGGAACAGTCCTAACTGTCAATATTCTGTCCTACAGTAGCCACAATAACCATGTGCTGGTCGGGCCATGTGGTCTAACGCTTGGCTCAGAAATCTGGTCACTATGGCAACAGCATTAATAGCATCCCATTCCATGTACCTGTTTATACATTTCTTTGTCCAACCAGAGGTGAGCCCTTGAAGAAGAGGGACTGCCTTCTCCTATTCCGTTTTTATCTTTGGGGTATAGGACAGTGCCTGAGAGCGAGCAGCTACTTACCAAATGAAAGAACAAACGATGAACAAGTCACCATGTAATCATCTCCTCAGGGTGTAGTTTATATCTCTGGGCACCAGATAGGTAACTTCTTGCCCACAACCATAATTAAGCTCCACAGAATACTTTCTAGATTTCAGGTGTTTTTCCCTCTTAACCCCATTTCAACTTCCTCTGCTCCAGACAGAAAAGGTCGGCTCAAGGCCATAACTTTTAAACCATACCTTAAGTTTTAAACCAAACCTAAGTCCAAGAGCAAAGAGGATTCTAAAAGCAAAACAAACAGAGAAATGGGCTAACATGGCCTGAAGACTGACATGATGAAGCCCACACCACCTAAGGTACAGCCTCCCCAGCACAGCTCACCCGGAGGCTCGGGGAGCTGCTGAACTTAACTTTGAGCTTTCAGGAAATATAAGGAACACAGGAACAAGGGAAAGACAGGAAGAGGAAACTGTAAGACCTGAAGTGACTCTTACAAAAAGGAAAATCAACATCATTTAAAAAAAAATCAGTTAAGTTTATTCAGAACTAAAAGGGTGAGGAGAAATAAAACTGAACTAAAAGCAAGAAGGGTGTGCATTTGTCACAGTGGTTAAGACACCACTTGGGGCATCCACATCCCATTTCAGATTGAGAAATGTTTGAGTCCCAGTTCCACTTCCAATCGCCATTTCTTGTTCTTGTGTACCCTGGGAAGCCTGTCGCCCACTAGAAGACCAGATTAACTCCAACCTTCAGCCTGGCCCAGCCCTAGCTGCTGCAGGTATTTGGGGAGTGGGCTAGCAGAGAGAAGATCTCTGTCTTTTCTCTGTCTGCCTTTCAAATAAATTTTTAGAACAAATAAATAAAAATTTGTAAAAGGTTTAAGAGGCTCACTGACATGGTTTGAATATGGTCTGTCCCCTTCAAAACTCATGTTGAAATGTAATCCCCATTATGAGATATTAAGAAGTGGGACCAGATGGGACCTTTAAGAGACGATTAGGTTTCTGGCCTCATGAATGGATTAACCTACTCATGGATTAAGGGGTTAATGGGTTAATGGAGAGTGGGTCTGCGATCAAAGCCAGTCTGGCTAGGTCTCTCACCATGTGATGACCTGTGCTGCTGCCTTGGGACCCTGCCAGCAAGACGGCCATCATCAGATATAGGCCCCTGACCTTGGACAGAACTGTGATCCAAAATAAACCTCTTTTCTTCTACTTAGCCAGTCTGTGATACTGTGCTATTAACAACTGGCAAAGAACTGAGACATGCACCAACCAAATGCAAAGCTGCAACTCACACTTGGCTCCGGGTCAGGGGAAACACTGTAAAAGACATCTAGGGGACAGCTGGGGAAACTTAAAGATGGACTACACAATAGATGCTATCGTGAAAATATGAATTTCCTTAGTTGTGATAAGGATATTATGCTTATTCTTATATCTGCATTTTTAAAAGCTGCATTTTGAGGTAGGTATTCAGGGGTGAAGTATGAAGTCTGTAACTTACTTTCAAATTAAAAAAAATCATATAATGTAGAAAAATAAAACAAATACAACAAAATGTGGACAACTATTAATTCTAGGAGGAGGATCTATACAGGGTTCAACTTTTCTGTATGTTTGGAATTTTTCATAGCATAAAGCTGAGAAGAATGAAATAAAAGTACTAATAATATCCTCAGAATGAAAGACATGAAAAAGAACTGGAAATCTTGGAAACTAACAGTACTCTGTCAAAATAAAGAAACCAAGAAATGAATACCAGAACAGATACAGCTGTAAAGAAAATTAGAAAGCTGGAAGGGGACTGGCACTGTGGCATAGTAGGTAGGGCCGCTGCCTGCACTGCTGGCATCCCATATGGGTGCTGGTTCGGGTCCTGGCTGCTCCACTTCCAATCCAGCTCTCTGCTATGGTCTAGGAGGGCAGTGGAAGATGGCCCAAGTCCTTGGGCTCCTGCAACTGCCTGGGAGACCTGGAGGAAGCTCCTGGCTCCTGGCTTCAGATCAGCATAGCTCTGGACATTGCGGCCATCTGGGGAGTGAACCAGCTGATGGAAGACCTCTCTCTCTGCCTTTCTGTAACTCTGTGTAACTCTGTCTTTCAAATAAATAAATAAATCTAAAAAATAAGAAAGAAAGCTGGAAGGCAGAGTCTAGGAATATCTAGCATGGTCACTAGCTATGAATAACTGGAGGAAAGGTGAGAGTTGTGGAGGATAGATCCTCCACTTCCAGCTCGTGTTCTGTACATCCCCCAGAAGGAAGGACAGAGAATGGCCAAAAGGAGCTACCCAAAGAAATAAAAAGAAAATTCCATAAAGCTCTGGAAATACAGGAACTTTCATATTGATTACACATGTGTACATCAGGATACCTCTGGGAAAGTATTAAGTACTAGGAAGAAAGAACAAAACAAGGCAATTAAGGGGATAAAAAGTAACCTGGACCTTAAAAACATAACACTCAGTGAAAATAGCTAGATGCAGAACATAATATTATATAATTCCATTTATATATAATGTCCCAAACAGGCACACTATAGCAACAGAGAACAGAGTAGTAGATGTTGGAAGATGAATAGAAGTGACTTCTAATGGATATGAGGTTTCTTTTGGGGTGATGCAAATATCCTAAAAGTGTTTGTTGTGATGGTTGTACAACTCTCTTTTTTTTATGATTACTTATTTATTTATTTGAAAGACAGTGATAGACAGAAAGGGAGAAACAGAGACATCTTCCTTCCATCTGTTCGTTCACTCCCAAAATGGCCCCAACGGCAGGGGTAGGGCTAGGCAGAAGCTAGGAGCCTGGAACTCCATCTAGGTCTCCCACATGGGTGGCAGGGGCCCAGGCACTTGGACCATCTTCCATTGTCTTCCCAGGAGCATTAGCAGGAAGCTGGGTGGGAAGCAGAGCAGCCTGTACTCGAGCCAGCACTCCAATATGCCATCCCAAATGGCAGCTTAACTTGCTGCACCACAACGTCAGCTCGTGCACAGTTCCTAAGTATATAAAAAATACTGAATTGTATACTTTAAGTGCGAGGACTTTATGGATTTCTTTTTAAAGGAAATTAACACAGAGCTACCTCAGACAGGAGTCAGGGAAGGTCAATGCAGATAGCGCCAAACAATAACCTGCTGATGTATACATGCATGTCTCCAGACGCACAGCAAACACAAAGCTACCCTGACATACACGGGCTTCCCAGCCATCACCACTACCCCTCCCAGCAGCAGGGGTGCCCTGGGTTCCCATGAGGTCTCATTCTTCACCTCACATTCGTTTCTGCTTCCACATGCTCTTTGTTAGAATTTACAAGGTGCCCTACAGCTCTTGCATGGTACCACCCTGGCACCCCACCCTCCTAGATGAGTTCTCAGAGCGCAGCGCAGCCAGCAGGGGGTCCAGAGACACCCTTCGTTACTCAGTGGTGGCTCCCACTTTTCCGTCACTGGCTCACTCACTCACCATACAGCACGCACACAGGCAACCTCTACCTGCTGGAGGGAAAATAACCCAAAGAAAATTGTAGTCATAATTTACATTGAGATATTTACCTGAGAATTTCAATAATAAATTAATTATTTTTTGTGTGTATTTCATACAACTTTCACATATTTCATAAAATTGACTTTTTTCTGCATATCTCATCTATAAATATAAATATGGCAGATGTTAAAAATTTGTACCTAGAAAACTGAAGTTTATTCTGACAACTATGATCCATTTTTTAGTCATGAAATCACTACTATTTGTATGCACATACATAGGTAAAACCCAAGAATAAAAGACAAACCTAACAAAAATCAAGTTTTCACTGGAAACTATAAACAGAATACTTTTAATTCTAAAAATTCTTAATTTTTACAATCCTTGGTAATAAAAATTGTAGGCATGGGCATTATCTGGTTTGAAATGACAAGCAACTTTTTTTCAGAGAATGAGGGATTCCTGAGCCAGCAGAGGTTCCAAAGATCACAGGGCCCAGCATCATCCCGTAACAGACAAGGATACTGATGCAGTGCTGGGCGCCAATTCGAGTCCCGGCTGCTCCACTTCCTCTCTGCTATGGCCTGGGAAAGCAGTGGAAGATGACCCAAGTGCCTGGGCCTCTGCACCCACATGGGAGACCAAGAAGAAACTCCTGACTCCTGCCTTTGGATCAGCACAGCTCCGACCACTGTGGCCAATTGGGGAGTGAACCAGCGGATAGAAGACCCCTCTCTCTCCTTCTGCCTCTCCCTCTCTGTAACTCTGCCTTTCAAATACATAAATAAATCTTTAAAAAGAAAAAAAGAAATCACCTCAGGAGATAGCATATTTACGCACATGACTTGTCACAGTCCAGAACATATTCCAGGTAACCTTCCAGGCCCCTGGGCAAGCCCTCAAGGTCAAAGATGCACCAGAACTGTTCTTCTATAGTCAGGCCTCGTTTTAGACTGAAAAACTGTTAACACTATGGCAGAGTCCTTGTGAGTATTTATTCATTTTTTTTTTTTATTTGAAAGGCAGAAAGACAGAGATGAATCTGCTGGTTCACTCCCTAAATGCCCACAATAGCCAAGGATGAGCCAGACTGAAGCCAGGAGCCCAGAACTCAATCCAGCTCTCCCACACAGCTGGCAGGAATCCAATTATTTGATCCATCACCTGTTGCCTCCAAGGGTGCTCATTAGCAGGAACCTGGAATCAGAAGCGGAACTGGGACTAGAACCTAAGCACTCGAACTAGGAATGTGGGCATCCTAAATGGTATCCTAACAACTGCACCAAATACCTGCCCACTGTTTGGCTGGTTTTTTTGAGAGGTAGAGACGGGGTGTTGGGGGGACTGGGATGCCCACAGGCCAGGGGTCCAAAGCCTGTGACTTCATCCAGGTCTCCCATGTTGGTGGCAAGAATCCAACTACTTGAGCCATCACTGCCGCCTTCAAGGGTCTGCACGAGCAGAAAGCTGGAGTCAGCAGCTGGCACCAGTATGGAAACCAGGTATTCCAATATGGTATGTAGGCATCCCTAACCAGTGTCTTTCCAAATGCCTGCTCCATTGTGACTGTTTTTAATCATCAAATCCATCCCTGAAAGACCTGCCAAGAAAAACAAAGTTGTAGCTTCTGAGGAAGACTGTGAATACACAGCATTACAGTTGAATAAACATTAGGGAAACACAAGTACAGTTTCTCAAGGAGACAACTCTGAAAGGGACAGCACCCATCTACATATTTAAGCTATAGGTTGTTATTTTTTAAAAAAATAGACACATTACAGATGCCTTCAACTTAGAACAGGGTTATGTCCTGATAAACCCATTTTAAGTTGAATATCATTAAGTCACAAGTGCACTGAATACACCTGGCCTATCAAGCACCAGAACTTAGCAACACAGCATGCTGTCAAGTGTTGGCTGTTACCTGTCATGATGTCAGCATTGACTGGGAGCTGTGTCACTGGCGCTGCCCAGCATCAATAATTGGACCACATGGTGCTAGCAAGGGATAAAAAATTCGAAGTAGTTTCTGCTGAATGCATATGGCTTTTACACCATTGTAAAGTCAAAAAAAAATCATGCATCATAAAGCAGGGACCATGTGTACTTTCCAGCCACACTCCCTATTTGGGACAGGGTCACCGTCATCACTCATGAACACATGTGAAAACCTCTAAGAAGTGATGCTCACAAGTCATCTAGGATGAAGCTGACCTTTTTCCAAAACAGAAGGAGAAGGCTGCAAGGTAAAGCGATTCAAGGAAGAATAGGGAGCATGTATTTTAACTGCAGTTAGAAAGGAGCTACTGATGACAGATGGCCCTTATTTAGGAACTCAAAGCAAGTTAGTAAGACCCTTTATCTAACAGCATTTGGTTTTGTTTTCTGTTGCTATGTTAACAGTAAAACAGCATTTTGTAGGCCAATCTGAAGATGGGATTTTTCTGTTATTCCAACACTTACTCCAACTAATTTGAATTTAATAAGAGCATATTTTCATTTGCCTAATAAGTACCTGATACTAGAATGTTGATATATGGCTCATTAAAATGTAAAATGCAAGAGATCTATGATGGCCTAAATTTTTTTTAACTTAATTTATTTGAGCAGCAGGGAGAACAAGAAAGTTTTACTCTCCAAATGCCTACAAAGGCTGGAGCTGGGAACACAACCCAATTCCCAGGTAATGTGGCAGGAACTTGAGCCATCATCACTGCCTCCCAGGGTCTGCATTAGCAAGAAGCTGAAACTAGAGCCAGGAACTGAACCCAGGCACTCTGATGTAGGATGTGCACATCTTAACCACTATACTAAATGCTCACTCCCTATGATGGCCTAGATTTTAAATTGGTCCCAACCTTTTGCATTTCTTGGTTTGTCTGTTTCTGCTGGCAGTAGCAGAGAATATAATGCATAGTAAGGAAGAAATAGCTGCAGACTAGGAGCCCTCAAGCTAGACTTTGGTTCAGACTTTGCCATAGAAAGGCCTTCATCTGCCCCTCTGTAAAATGGAGATTATCTCTCCCAGGGGTGGTAAGAATGAAATGGAACAATGCATGAGAGAAGTGGTGACAACTGAGAAGATGCAGGCACAGTGAGGGAGGGCTGCTCCTCTCACTACTGAACTCCAAGAACTCCTGGCGCCCAAAACTCCCCAAGGAAACCACACAGCATCAGGCCTCAGCAAGGGCCAGCCACAGGCCCAGTGCTCCACTTGACTAGTGGGAGGCCAAGACAATCTAAAAGGGCTTAATGAGGAAAGAAGTGCTCAAAGTCTCCTCCATTCTTCCTCCCTCTGAACTGTCCTGGGCTTAGGGTCACTGTCTACATCTCCCTTCAGGGTTACACTGCGCTGGAGGCCAGCCTCTTCTTACCCAGAAAATCCTACACACAAGTAACAGGGGTATGATTTTCTTCACTTTACTGACAGGGTCAGGGATCAGTGGGTGACCTACACACAGTCAGCCAGGCAATCAGAGAAAGCAAGCTTCCCACCCTTTCCCTTGCTTTGGGTGTTCCACATCAAAGGCCATTCTCAAGCTATGCACGATCCCCTAGGGGCCATGTCCTTGAAGGGGGGGGGGGGTGCAGTTGAAACAGGTTAGAAGGGACACGCCCAGGGTAATATGTGGCAAGGCTACGACTTTAACCTGGGGCAGTGCAGTTCTGAAATTGGCCCTCTTCCCACTATGCACATTGCCTCAGGATTGTAAGAAACCCCCGGGAGGCAAGGTTTATTTTGCAATGAGGATGGTTGTCACTGATCTCAAGAACAGATTTCTTCAGACAGCCAGGCTGACCTAGAACTTCTCTCTTATCTAACAGTCCTTTTGCTATTTCTGATCAAAACTTAAAAAGTCACACTGATGTTATTCAAACAGAAAAAGTACATGAGCAAAGCAAGACCCTGGACTGGGAAGACTGGGAAGACAAACTTTAAAAAGAAACCCATTCCTTTTGCCCCAACCTGACCCCTGTTTTGCAAGTGCCAGGAGCAGCTACAAAAACAAAGGTGACTTGTAGGGCCAGAGGAAGCTCAAGAACCAAGGTCAAAGGTCCTGCAATCTGGAGGCCCAGGCCCAAGGCCACAGACTTTACCTCTGTGAAGGAGAGATCTGGCAGCATCCCTGACAAGGGGACCGCAAGCCTGATAGAGAGCTGAATAAAGGGGTACAATTCTACAAGGCTGACCTCTGTGCTGGACTTCAGGCCTGTGTGTCTAGTGCAGAAACGAGTTTACATAACAGGCCTTTGTGTTGGCCCAGATAAGAGTGAGTAGAGGAGCAGTCAGAATGTTTTTAAGGATTTAGAACCAGCAGAGATTTCCTGGGGGACAGTGAGGTGGGGAGGAATGAGGGCTAGGGGAGGAGCAAATTCACACATCATCTGTCTCATCCAGGGAGGACAAATGGTAACAGCAGCTATAAAACAATGCCTTGTATTTGTCTGTATTATAAATCCTTGGTCTTATTTACAACAGCACTGTCAGGATAAACAAGAAAAGGGTAACACTGGTTGCTTCTTCTCAGAGAGTATTGGGTGGCTCAGCAGGCAGAGAGAAGAAAGACTTTCCTGTTTCATATTATTAACAAGACTTTGAATTTTTGGAATATGAACCAAGTGAATGGATTTATCTATTCAAAAAATCAGTCAAGGAAATTTAAAACTATTTTAGGTATGTCCATAGTTGTCCAACAACCCTACCATGCAGGAAGAGCAAAGATTTTAGTCCCATTTCACGGATGAGGAAGACTGAGGCTCCAAGAAGGAATATGACAGGCCTAAGGTTGTGGCAGGGTTGGAAGTAGATCTACTGCTCTTTTCTGGAAACCCCACAGTCTACAAGACCAGCAGCATTCAAGTTCATTTTCCCAGTGGCTCAGAGCCACAGCCAAATGAATCTAAAGGCAAAGGAAATAACAACCACACACCAATACAAAGCTTTACAACTGATACAGCCACATATATGAGCTGTTTAAGGCTATCTAAATGTTCTAATAAGGACCAGCATTGTGGCACAGCAGGTTCAGCCACTGCCTGCAACACCAGCATCCCATAGGGGTACTGGTTCAAGTCCTGGCTACTCCACTTCCAATCCAGCTCCCTGCTAATGTGCCTGGGAAAGCAGTAGAGGATGACACAAATACTTAGTCCCCTGCCACCCTAATGGGAGACCTGTATGGAGTTCCAAGCTCCTGGCTTCAGCCTGGCCCAGCCTCAGTGGTTGTGGCCATTTGAGGAGTGAACCAAAGGATGGAAGATTCTCTCTTTCTCTCCCTCTCTCTCCTTTCTCTTCTCACTCTTTCTGTAACACTGTCAAGTAGATAAAATAAATCTTTAAAAAATAAGTGTTCTGATTAACTAATAAAGTCCTTGAAACTCTCCACATTTCTATAAATCTTTATAAAATAATGCCCAAGTCCACATTCTTTGCTCAGTGAATGCAATGATCCAACCATATTTTTACCGGATTCATTAACCCTCAGAATCTCGGGGTTTATTAATTTAGAGGAACATCAAAAGGTATCTCAGGCATAAAAATGAACACTAGGCTTAGAAGCCAGCCAAACCCTGGATTCAAATCCTGGTTTTGTCAGAGACTTTGAAGTGATCCTGAGTAAGCCAGTCACTTCACGTACCCTGTCCTCAGCTTCCCTTCTACAAATAAGAACCGACGAACAAGCATGTACTGAACACCGTTTGATACTTGCCAAAGGGATCCTTGCAACTTCAAGGAACTTACCTTCTACAGGGGGAGATAAGCAAACCAGGTAATTTCAATTCTCACTGAACGCCATGACCAGACAGGACAGAGTGATGGAATAGAGGATGTGTGAAGTCAAGGAAGGCCTCCCTGAGAGGCGGCCTTCACACTGGAAGCTGAGTGACGAGCTAGTGGTTATACAGGGATCTAGGTGTAAAGTATGACAGGCAGAGGAGCAGCTCCAAAAGTCCCGAGGCATGAGCCAGGCAGTGGTGCCGCTAAGACACGGCTTGGAATGACCGCATCCCATATCAGAGTGCCAACTCTGCTATCCATTCCAGCTTCATGCTAATGTGCACCCTGGGAGGCAATTATTTGGGTCCCTCCATCCACATGGGAGATGAGACTGAGTTCTAGGCTCATGACTTCAGCCTGGCCCAGCCCTGACTGTTGCAGGCACTTTAAGAAAAAAACAGAAGATGACAGATTTTTCTGTCTACCTTTCAAATAATTAAAAAAAAAAAAAAAAAAAAAAAAAAAAGGCCTTGAAGCAGAAATACAGCTGCCATGGTTAAAGGACAAAAGGCTAATGAGGCTGGAGAGTCAGGTGGGAGGGACAGAGTAGAGGGCGATGAAGTTGGAAAGGCAGGCAGGGTCCATCTCTCTGAGTAAGGAGTTTGTGTCTTACCCTGGTTGTGATGGGAAGTGACTATAGCAATAAAGGAATTTAATTGGATCTGTGATTTTTCAAATGCTTTATTTTGGGGCAGCAGAACTCTTTAATCAAATAATGGAGCTTCACTACACAACAAGATACAATACTACTGCTCCGGTTGGTTGGGAAGCTAGACGGTAAAGCCCTTCTGAACCTCTGCCCTGATAGAAAGCTTTGATCACACCAAGTGCTCTATCCCTAAGACTCTTCAAATTCTACCAAAACCCAGGACAGTTCAGAGAGAAGAGAGTGGATGCTTCTTGGACCCAGAACAGTTTTTTAACTAAATCCTTGATGCGCACTTACTTTCTGCAGGAACAACAGTAACCTGTGCTTCATCAAGGTTCCAGTTAAAAATCACACTGCTGAGGCGAAGGGACGGAAAACAGACCAGCGGCTGCCAGGGGACGTGGTGAAAGGAGGGAAGTGACTATAGAGGAAACAAGGAGCTTTCGGGGTTGATAGGAATATTCTCTATCTTGAGTGGGATGATGGTTACATGTCTGTGTACATCTGTCAAAAATCACAGATCTCAACAAGTAAAATGGGTAAAGTTTACTGTGTGTAAATTAAGCCTCACTAAGCCCTACTTAAAAAAAAATCACATGGCTGGAAGATGTCTCAGAATCATTTTGCAGATGAGGAAACAGACTGGGAGAGGGGAAAGATGACTGCTTCCCGCAGAGTCAGCAGACCCCAGGAATCCTAACTTTTAGGGCAATATCCTTTCAGTTCCATCCTGTTCAGTTTTCATTCCTAGCCACCACAGTGGGATGGGCTTCAGGTTTTCCTGACTGCAAAATGAAAAGGTAAATCATTGCCAAAGGCTTTCCCACTCAGTCAGATCCTAAGCAGCAGTCCTGTAGGGGAAAATCCTCAATATTTCGCAGACAGAAAAAAATGGGAGGGGAGGGGAGTGCCTAGCCCTGGGACTTCCCAGCTGTGTGCCCTGGAGGTAATGATATCCTCCAGTCAACAGAGAGCACACCTGTCAAACAGGTGGCTCACAGAAGCCCCTCAAGAAAGGTAGTGGCTATGCTATGAGATGTCACCATACCCAGATAGCTCTTCTGCACCCAGGGCCACCTAGGAAAGACAATGTGGAGGTGATCACAGGAAAAGAAACCACATACTGCCCAGCTCTGCATTGCATAACCTGTGCTTGGGTGCACAGTCCACCCTGGCTCCGCTCTGCTGGGGCACATGTTGTTATCTTGACAGGTAAACAGGAACACTGACCCCTCCCTGACCACCATCAGCACAGGGCTACCATCAACACTCAGACACAAGCCCTCAGCTTGCCGGGAGGTCACCAGTGCCCTTCATGCCTCTGTTTTCACACTCCACTGTCCTTGCAGCTGCTGGCGTCACCTCAGGGCACAAACTCAGCTATAGACACACTCCACCCATGCCAGTCCTTCCCCTCCACTTGCTCCAAAAAAGGTGGTCCCAAGTGACTCAAAGCTGCCTGCCTGCACCTTGCTGTTTTCCATCCCATAGTGACCAAAACACACAGAAACCCAGAAGATTTTTTTAAAACAAAACAAAACAAAAACAGCCTTTAGGCAGGATTTTCTGTTTCCCTGGTCACATCTAGTCTACAGGCATCTGGTCATAATGTCTGTTAGCTGAGTTTGTCTCCACAGAGGGGCAAGAGGGAGGCAACACCCAGAAATTATCCCAATTTATAGCAACAAAGACAGAGCTAAGTAACCTGGCCAAAGGCAACAGTGAGCAAGCCTACAGCCACCCAGAGAGGCAGAGCACCATGGCAGGAGCCAGGCTCGAGGGACTCCCATCTTCCTGGCTCAACTTCTTGAAAACACAGAGACAGCCCTGCTGCTCCAGCCCCAGGCCCGGACTTCTGAAGATCAGGTAAATTCAAAACCATGGAGGAACGTACAGAATCCTGCAGTAAAGTCAACTTCTGGGGGTGAGAACCATGCTCTCTCCAGTCCAGGTCTCCTAGTCGGTTACCGAGGGCTGCCACCCAGGTTAAGAAACTCTGATTTCATTCATCACAAACATTATTTATCAAGCCAGCGCCAGGACATTGTGGCAACCACATCCTGCTGTTTCTATTCGGAGCCGTTGCCAAAGCTTGGTCCTCTCCCCCATCTTCCGGTGTCTGTGAAGTTTTCGGTTTCTATCAAACTCCAGCTGGGGGAAGGGACCCAGTGCTGGCCCCGGTCGAGTAAAGTTCCACCACCAGGTCCACAAAGAGACTGCTGGAGGCGTGGCCAGGCCGGAAATTCTGACAAAAACTTTTGGCCCTCCGGTCCTAGAAGCGACTACTTCCCGATCCCACCAGCCTTGGGGGCGTCGCTTTCTGGCCGAGGAGCCCAAGGAGCGTCCCCCGCACTCTGGGGCGCCCCCCTCCGGCCAGCCGCACAACTCAGTTTTACAGGTTGCCTTCTACCAAAGAAGTTATTTTAGAGCAAACCTCCCTCCCCCGGCCAGGGTGTGAGCTCCGGAGGCCGGAGCCCCCTCCTCCACACTCCCTCTCTCCCACCCTAACCCAAAGCCGGCGCTCCGCGTACTTGAACCCGGTCCAGACCCCAAGGCCCAGGCCTGCTCCGGCAGGAAGAAGGGAGAGGGGAAGCAAAATTCTGGGATTTGCCGGAAACCCCTGACCAATCCGCTGTGGGGGGGGGGGGGGCTCTCAACCGGCTCCCGCCCCGCCCGCTGAGGGAGAACCTTGCAGGGGCCCCGCGCCGGCCTCCCACCTTGACCCGCTTGCCCTGGATCTCCAGCGTCTTCATGGTGAAGTCGACGCCGATGGTGCTGCCCTGGCGCTCCGAGAAGGCGCCCGTCTTGAAGCGCTGCACCACGCAGGTCTTGCCCACGCTCGCGTCGCCCACCAGCACCAGCTTAAACAGGAAATCGTACTGCTCGTCCGGGTCCCCCGGACCCGGGCCCGGACCGGCCATGGCCTCACGGGAGCCGAAGGGCCGGCGCTCCGGACGCTGGGGCCGGCCTGGCTCACGCAAGCCGCGGGCTGAGCTCCGTCAGCTCCAGCCCGCGGGCCGCCTGGCGACGTGGAGCCGCCGCAACACCTGAACCAGCGGCGCCGCCGACCGCCGGCCTCGGCCCCGCCTCGGTCCCGGCCCGGCCCCGCCCGGACCCGGAGCCCCGACCCGGAGTCCCGCGGGCTCAGCTCCGCCCGGACTGCCGTGGCCCGGCCCTCAGCGGCGTTCCGGCTCGGCCCTCAGCTCCGCGCCAGGCCAGTCAAGCCCTCAGGCCCGCCCCGGAGCCGCCCTCGGCCCGCCCCCCGGCGCTGCCTCCCGGGTCTCCTCAGCCCGATTCCGCCCAGACCCCGCCCCCAAAACGGCCCCCGAGCCCGCCCTCAGCATCCCGACTCCGCCCCCACCCCATCCCGCCCGCGGCAGCGCCGTCCCGGAAGTCCAACCACTCCTCCGCGCAGCCCCTCTTGGGCCCTCCCCCAGGAAGACTCCGCCCCGTCACAGCTCTCGGCCCGCCCCCAGCCCAACTGTGCCCTCAGGGATGCTCTGGGCCCCGCCCCTTCCACGCTCCTTTCCTCAGCTCCGCCCCCCAACGCCACGCCACGCCCCATCGCCAATTGGCCCCGCCCTCAAACCAGCGTCCTCCCCAGCAGCCTTGACCTGGGGTCCTGGCCTGCCTCCCCCAGGCGGGATCAGCCTGCCTGGGCGCTCCCACCTGCTGACCTCCCAGATCCAGAACCAGGGCTAAGCTCAAGGCAAGGGTGGGGCCTCTGGGCCTGCAGGGCCACAGCCCTTGGACTCGGAATGGCCTCTTCCAGATTGGATCTTGGAGGACAGTGGCAACCAAGGACAGTGTCACCTCAGCCCTCACACTGGCAGGCAGGCAGCTCAGCGTCCCACACGGGAACGTGGCACTGGCGGCACACGACGAGGAAGAAAGAAGTCCTCCGTGGGCCACAAATTCAACTACCACAGAACTGAAGATGAGGCCAAAATCTTTGTGAGGAGAGCGACCCCGCGTCCTGTTTGGCGGAAGGCTAGGCCAGGAGGAGGGCTGGGGAGATCCCGTCACAAAGGCAGCCTGGCTGTGGTTGCAGCAGCTGCCCTCGTGGCTCAGTCGAGATTATGGGTCCAGCTGACGGAAATGACCCATCCAAAATGCACCTCAGCCTGAGACGAGGGCCAGGGAGACTCCTGGGGGCTCGGTGGAAGGGCAGACCAGCTCCTGAGCAGGCCCAGCGAACCCAGGCACCTCAGAGAAATGAGGCCCAAGCATCTGCATGAAGTTTAAGGGCTTCCCAACCCTCAGGAAGGGAGAGGATTGAGAACATGCCCGCTTCAGACAGCGTCTCTTAAAATAAAATATATATATATATATATATATGTATATATATATTTGAAAGGCAGAGTTTCAGAGAGAAGGGTAAAGACGGAAAGATTTCTACTCACTGGTTCACTCCTCAAATGGCCCCAATATCCGGGGCTGGGGCAGGCCAAAGCCAGGAGCCTGGAATTTCATCTGGGTCTCCTACGTGGATGGCAGGGACCCAAGTACTTGTGCCATCTTCCCCTGCTTTCCCAGGCACTGGGAACTGGATTTAAAGGAGAGTAGCCCATATGGTATACCAGCATCAAAGTGGCATCTTAACCTTTGCCGCAACACAGGCCCCAGATACCTCCCCTAACAGCACTCCAACTCCATAAATTTGATTAATGCCTGTTGTGGGCCATTGTGCTAGAGCCTTTTAGTGCACCAGTGAACAAAGCAGACAACACTCCAAACCTTCTCTCGTAGAAAAGGGAAGGCCTTCCAGAAGCTTCGAGAGACCATGAGGAGCAAGACCACCTGCACCTTACTCCTGAGGACCCTGAGCAGTCTTACTGGCCAAGTGGAGAAGAAATTGGACAAAGAGGCAAAGGCAGAAGAGTTGTTTGTGTTGAAACATTTTGAACTCCACCCCCATGGGAAATACCCAACTGTCTCAGACAGGAAACCCCCAAGTGCCATTGAAAAGCAATTCTGAGCTCTCTGCTTTGTAGGGAGCGGAGAAGTCAAGTGGCAGGAAATAGCTGCCATTCCAAGGTAGGAGACTGAAGAGGATGAAACAGAAGGGTTGGCTGTGGGAGGCAGAGTGTGTCAACATGCAGAACCCCAGAAAACCATGCCAACTGCCTCCAGCTCACAGGGCCCCACAGCACAAGGTGGAGCGGGAGACCAGGAGCCAGGATGGAGCACGGAGTTGGGGAGGAAGACCATGCAGCCCAGGGAACCTCAGAGGAGTGAGACCTAACATTTGTGTGAAGTTTAAACTGGATCAACTGGTGGTGGAGGGCAGGGTAGGGGTGAGGGGGAGGATAGCGGCTGGTGCCTTGGCCTGAGATGGGTTTGCAGTGGGTTGGGTAGGGTACCAGTTGGGCGGAGTGTGGGTTTTGTCTGAAGACCTTACTACCACTTGCATCTGTGGAGTGACAGACATATTCTACAGCTGAACTGTGCCATTCAAAAACTTCATTAAAATCATCCAAATGTGTGCTTACAGAAGGTGGACTTTAAGTTACATTTCAATAAAGCTGTTAAAATCTATCTGCCGGGGGCAGCTTTTGGCCTAATGGTTAGGATACCTCTGTCCCATATCAGAGTGCCTTTATTTGAGTCCTGACTGTAGCTCCCAGTTTCTTCCAATAAAGAGGCTGGGAGGAAACAGGTATGGCTCAGGTAGCTGGGTTACTCCATAACACATAGGAGCCCTGGAATGAGTTCCTGGCTCTTGACTTTAGCCTAGCCCAGCCTCGGCTGCTGAAGGCATCTGGGGAGTGAAACAGCAGGTGGAAAGACCTGTGTCTGCCTTTCAAATATATGAAAACAAGTCAAATTTTAAAAGGTTTATGTTATCACATGTAGTACCCAAAATGTGAAAATAATACAGAACACAATTTTTTTTTTTTTAAGATTTATTTATTTGAAGGTCAGAGTTACACAGAGAGGAAAGGCAGAGAGAAAGAGGTCTTCCATCCACTGGTTCACTCCCCAGTTGGCACCAACAGCTGCAGCTAAGCTGATCCGAAGTCAGGAGCCAGGAGCTTCTTCCGGGTCTCCCACGTGGGTGCAGGGGTCCAAGGACTTACTTCTACTGCTTTCCCAGGCCATAGCAGAGAGATGGACTGGAAGTGGAGCAGCCAGGACTCGAACCAGTGTCCATATGGGATGCTGGCACTGCAGGTGGCGGCTTTACCCACCAACGCCACAGCACCGGCCCCCAGAACACAAATTTTTAAAACTGGGTCAAGAATCTTAACATCCTTAAAGTGGGTGAAGGGTAGGCTGAATGAATTTTAAATGTCTGAGTCACCGCCACACGGTGGCACCATGGATGATAAACCTACAGGTATCTGGGAATCAGTGTTCAGAATTCCTCCAAGTAGTGAGAGGAATAATTGTGCAGCTTATCCCTTTTCCTGCCCCCCTTTTATTTACTGATTTATTGATTTATGTACATATGTATGTATGTATATCTGCTACAGTCACAAGTGTTCAAATATAGCATACAACAATCTCATCCCAATTTTCTTCACCTGATGGTGGCACAGCTAGTGCTAAAAATGCATCCCCAATCAGAAATACAAGTGAAAAACACCACAAAGACTGTCTGGCTAAATGTGTTTGCTGCAAAACGGCAGGAAATGAAAAGCGGGAGAAAGGTGAGATTTTGCTGCAGCAGCTGTAGACGTAGGTGCTCTGGGCTGGTGCCGGCTGAGGGGCGCGAAGGCTCCCTCACTGTCCCCCTCTCAGAATCCTAAAACATCCTACACAGGGGCCAAATGAACCCTCCACCCTTGACGTGTCTGTTAATGCTGCCAGTCTCATACTGTAGGCTTTGACTCAAAAATGGGGGTCACTTGTCTTTCCACGCCCCTACTGCAACCTCTGGCAATGCTACCGTGCCCTCCCAGCCTCCACTGCTACTCCAAGATTAGGCCCAGCTTCCTCCTGGTCACAGTATCTAGTTCATCCCACAGGTTCCTTACTCTAACCAAGTCTGCCTGCTAGAAGTGATCTCAAACTTCAGTGACAGCCCCAGACCTCAGGAATCCCATGTTCAAAGCCTGACCCTCCTCGCTAACATCATCTGCTCCCATCACTTGATTTCCTGGACCTGCCCCACAACATGTCAATCTTTCCCAGAATCCCTACCACGGCCCAGCCACAGGGGTCTGTGGACAGCTCTGCCCTCCCTAGCATGCAGATTGAAGAGAAAACCCCAGCTCAGAATCTACACAGACTTGCTTAAGGTCCTGCAGTGGGCAGAGAAGTAACTGGTACAGTAACTGAGCACAGCCCAGTGCTGTCCTTAGAACTGTCCCTTGGCCGGCGCCGCGGCTCACTAGGCTAATCCTCTGCCTGCGGCGCCAGTACCCCAGGTTCTAGTCCCAGTCGGGGCGCTAGATTCTGTCCCGGTTGCTCCTCTTCCAGTCCAGCTCTCTGCTGTGGCCTGGGAAGGCAGTGGAGGATGGCCCAAGTGCTTGGGCCCTGTACCCGCATGGGAGACCAGGAGGACGCACCTGGCTCCTGGCTTTGGATTGGTGCAGCGCGCCGGCCATAGCGGCCATTTGGGGGGTGAACCAACGGAAGGAAGACCTTTCTCTCTGTTTCTGTCTCTAACTCTGTCAAAAAAAAGAAAACAAACAAAAAGACCTGTCCCTATGCCTGCGTGGCAGTGGAGCACAAGGGGACAGACATGGAAGACCTGCTTGCTTGTTGGTCAAGGGGTCTGAGGGTGGGTCAGGTCTGAAGTCCCTTCAGGAGGGTCTGAGTGAGCAGGTGGAAACTCCCCAACCCCCACGTCCTCTCCAGGGTGCCAGAGGCTGCGACATGCCATTGCCCTGTTCTCTAGAACAGAGCTGTAAGCATGGGTCCAGAAAGCAGGGTGGGCATGGCAGGGGCAAGAGGAGGAACGTGGCACCTCTTCCTGCTGTATACATTGCCTAAGAGCAGCAACACGTGAGATGGGCTGGGATGCAAGGGGAGGAGAGGCCAGGAGAGGGCAGACAGAAGCCTGGGTGGGGCTGGTGGGGTTGGTCTCAAGGCAAAACAGGAGGCAGCTGTGTTTCAAGGTCACAGGAGGCCGGGTGGGGTAGGGAAGAGAGAAGTGGTTGGAAACTTGTCTATGGAAAATGCTTCTTTTAGAAACTGCAGGCAGAGCCAAAGCTAGTGTAACCATTAAACAGATTTTCTTAACCAAAGGCTACTGAGATTGGTTCTGTCACCCCTGAGCAATGAACTGGGCCATGACCACACTCACATCTCATGAGTGCTCACATCCGCCCACAGGCTTCCTTGCTGTCTCCAGGCCTGGCGGGTCAGGAGCCCTCCTGAGACCTGCCCTCAGCACCAGGCCCTGCTGGGGCCCCTGCCAGGTACAGCTATAGGACTGCCGGCCTAGCGCTGCTCTGTTCTGATTCTGTATACTCAAATGTGGCGTCCTAACTGCACTGCAGTCCCTCTTCCACCAAGAGCCCTGTGGAGACCCTGGGGGTGGAGGCTTAGCACAGTGATGGGCTGGACCCCTCAGCGCCAGGCCCCAACCATCTTCCCAGGGAGCAGGGACCCTCATGGCTGCACTTCCTGCTGTTCTCCCAGCCCAGGGAGGCGCCAATGCACACCCCTAGAAGGAAGCCTCACTCAGCCACCTGAACCCCATGGCAGGCTCCAGCCGGGCCAGTCCCCACTGCCTCTGCCCAGACCACAGGACTACCAAGACTCCAGGGCAAACCCAGAGGGCACCAGCTCCAGTCCTCTCCTTTAAAGCAAGGAAGCTGAGGCTGGGGTCCAGAAGGGACTCGTCCCAAGACCCCGTGTTCACTGCCGAGCCCCAACCTGAGCCTGTCCTGGGCTGGGTGCTGTGTCCCAGGGCCGACTCTGCCCTGCCTGGCTCCTGGCGGCCACCTAAGCCCCTGCCTGGGTCCCTACCCCTTCCTCCCTGTACACATTTACCTTGGGGCTCAGCTGAAGGGGTACCCTGCCAGTTCTTCCCCCAGGAAACCCAGAATGTAGAGGGTTCTGGCCTTGACGTTATCTTCCCTGTGGCCAATCCCACCCCTACCTAGCCCACCACCTGCTGCCTGGGGCTCTGTCCCAGCCCTGCTTCATTTTCCACCATGTGGTCACAGGGAGCTTTGAAAAATTGGTCCGCCACTGATTGGGGTCTGTCCTCTCAGAACCCTCCAGGCTCCCCACAGCCCTCAAGCCTCTAGTACCTCTAGCTACCGGGCCTGCTTACCCGACATGCACCAGCACCATCAGCCTCTTGTGGCCCTGCTATCCCCGAATATGCTTCTCACAGTCACAGGTCCTAGAGACCCCGAAAGAGCCCAACCACTAGCCACATGAGTTCTGGAAGCCAGGAACTCCCAGTCCCAAAAAGGCTGAGCTGGAGCCCCAGGCCCAAAGGACAGCAATGTGGCCCTGCACAGAGCTCCCAGACACCAGCATGACTGCAGAGCAGGCAGGCCAGACCCCACTGTTGATTGGGGCTGTGCCTCTGCCGATCCCTAGTAGGAAAACCTAGATCAGAGTGAGACTTTGGACTCAACTCACGTGTCACTATGCTTTTATACCAGCTACTAAATGCCCTTGTCTACGGCTGTGACCACAAAGCCCACAGTGGGATGCTCTGGTCCACCTCAGCTTCCAGATGCAGCCTGGGATCCAGTACTGTCCTGGACACACTCCAGTGCCCTTCAATGACCTCAACAACCAGCCCCCTCCCCCACGTTACAGCCGAGGGCACAAGCTGCAGGCATGGAGGCTTTCCTTTCTTACAAAAGTCTTTAATAAAAATAGCTCTGTGCAGAATAGGTTATAAAACAAAGGTAGCAAACTCAAACTCCTGCCCCCCTGCAGGTAGGAGGGGGCAGCAGGCAGAGCGCACACATGGAGCGCTGGGAGCAGAGCCTGGCCCAAGGGGTGGCTCTTGCTTTCGGCCCATTGGATGCAGGTACAGGGCTGACACTGTTTTCTTCCTCAAGAGAAGATATGTCTTTTTAGGAAAATCACATATTTTAATGCTGGCCACAAACTGATCCTGCTCCCCACATCACACTACACGGTGAAAAATAACCTGTTTGACACACTTGACGATATAAACAATGGATGCATACAGTAGCAAATATTTGTACAAAGGTGAGGGCTGAAGTGTTCAGCACCTAGCCAGCCACCAGGGAAGCAGGGCATAGAGCCCCACCTCCATTGCAACATGCCAGGTAAGAAGAGGTAAGAGAGGAATGAGGGGGGAGAAGGGAGCAGGAGGCATCAATGCATGGTGGCTTCCTGCAGCCCTCTGCAGTGGCCGTGTGGGCAGCAGCTCTGTGGGGGTGCCAGGACTCCCAGATCTTTCAACTGCAAACAGAGCTCTGCTTGCCCTAATATCCCAGGAGCCTTTTGGCTTCTTCACTCTGTGCCTGCAGAGTCTCACTCGCGTACTTCTGCAGGAGCTCCATCTTCTTCCTTCGCACGAGCGCCTCCTCAATCTGCAAACACCAAGAGCACAGGACTCACAGGTCGGCAAGGTCCTCCAACTCCAGCCAGAACCCAGGCAGAGGCCCCCAGGGGCTGCCTGTCCCTGATGGAGTCTCATTTAAATACCCAGAGTGACCTCCAGGAGTCTCACTCTCTCCCATGGGAACCTCTGAACAACAGAATGCATGTATGGGGTTCCGGCCCATCTGGACTCCACCCTTATTACCATGAACACAATCACAAGTGCCATGGGGTCAGTACTCAGAGCTGTCCTAATGGACACAAGGACACAGGAAAACCCAGCAGTGTTCGGCAAAGCCTGCTGTGGAGAGGCCCACCCCAAGGGCACCCAACATCCTACCTCCTGTTGCGACGGCACTGGGACGTGAGCAATGAACTTCTGCTGCCCGTCCTCCCCTCCCTTCTCCTGGCTGCCTTCCTCGTCAGACTACAAACACAAAGACAAGCACAAGTCCATCAATAGCAGAGCAGTTGGAATGTCAGCACCTCTACAAAAGGCAATACTCTGCAGCTGTTTCAAAGAGAATAAAAGAATGGGGGATGTTCTCTTCTTACAAAGGAGGATACTCAATACACATAATTAAATAACAAAGCAACAGAGTACAGTGTCTATTAGGGGACCTTTCACATAAGGAGGTAAAATAAGGACAGAAACTATGGGAACTAGTTGGATGTGGGCAACAACAGGAAAAGAGAATCCTGCAGAATATCTCTATGTACCTTTTCATTTCTGAACCTTGTGAAGGTACAATCAATTATTTTTATTTAAAATATAATACACAGAAAAAAGATCAACTCAGAGGCTCTATGAGTTAATATAAAGTAGACTTGAGAACAGCAGGCAAGAGGGGACCCCTGTGCCATACAGGGAGTCCCCCGTTTGTCAGTCTCTAAGCCAGACGCATGACCCTCCCCTCACATGGGCCGTCAACATGCTCCACTTCTGATCCAGCTCTCCGCTATGGCCTGGGGAAGCAGCAGAGGATGGCCCAAGTCCACTCACGTGGAAGACCCAGAAGAAGCTCCTGGCTCCTGGCTTTGGATGGGCCCATCTCTAGCCATTGCAGCCATTTGGGGAGTGAACCAGCGGATGGAAGACCTCTCTCTGTCTCTACCTCTCTCTGTAACTCTTTCAAATAAATAAAAATAAATCTTGAAGAACATTAACAAAACTTATGAATCAACAAGTTTCTGGGTTGTGGTCATGGGCCGCATGGGTGTGTGACCCACACACTCCTGACCTGTGCAGTTCCTGAATACCACCCATCAAGGACAACTCCATGCATCTCCAGAGAACTGTGCTGAGAGCAAAGACCACTTACAAAGGTGACACACAGTATGAATGCACTTATAAAATGCCCTTGGAATCACAAAACTACAGAGATGGAAAACAGACTAGGAAAGGTTGGCTGCGACTGTAAAGAAGAAGCACAAGAGGTCTCCATGCTGACAGGATGCTTCTGTGACTTGACTGCGGAGACGGTTACATGGATCTACACCCAGAACCTGATTCATTATACCAATGTCACTGTCTTGGTTTTGTTACTGTGTTACATATAACCTCCTAAGATATAACCACTGGGAGGAGGATACGCAGGATCCCTCTGTACTCTTTCGCCAGCTTCCTGTAAATCTACAACTATTTCAAAAAAAAAGAAAAAGGGGGCTGGCACTGTGGCATAGCAGGTAAAGCCACCACCTGCAACACCGGCATCCCCTAAAGGCGCTGGTTCACGTTCTGGTTGCCACACTCCCGATCCAGCTTCATGCTGATGACCTGGTAAAAGACGGAAGGTGACCCAAGTGTTTGGATTCCTGCCACCCACATGGGAGATACAGATGAAACTCCTGGCTTCTGGCTTCAGCCTGGCTCAGCCCTAGACATTGTGGCCATCTGGGGAGTGAACCAACGGATGGAGGACCTCTCACTCTCTATCCGTAACTCTCTGGTGTTTTTTTTTGTTTGTTTGTTTGTTTTTAAAGATTTATTTATTTGAAAGGCAGAATTACAGAGAGGCAAAGGCAGAGAGAGAGAGAAGTCTTCCATCTGCTGGTTCACTCCTCAGTGGCTGCAATAGCCGGAGATGGGCTGAGCTGCAGCCAGGAGCCAAGTGCTTCTTCTGGGTCTCCCAGGCAGGTGCAGAGGCCCAAGCCCTTGGCCATCTTCCACTGCTTTCCCAGGCCATAGCAGAGAGCTGGATTGGAAATGGAGCAGCCAGGATCTGGATCGGTGCCCATATGAGATGTCAGGACTGAAGGCAGCAGCTTTACCTACTATACCATAGTGCTGGCCCTCTAACACTGACTTTCAGATGAATAAATAAATCTTTTAAAAAAGAGAGAGGGCCGGCGCCACGGCTCACTTGGTTCTTCAGCCTGTGGCACCAGCACCCCATATGGGTGCCGGGTTCTAGTCCCAGTTGCTCCTCTTCCAATCCAGCTCTCTGCTGTGGCCTGGGAGGGCAGTGGAGGATGGCCCAAGTACTTGGGCCCTTGCACCCGTATGGGACACCAGGAAGAAGCATCTGGCTCCTGGCTTTGGATCGGCGTAGCGCCTGCCATAGCGGCCATTTGGGGAGTGAACCAATGGAAGGAAGACCTTTTTATCTCTCTTACTATCTATAACTCTACCTGTCAAATAAATAAATAAATTTTAAAAAGAGAGAAAGAGAGAGATAAGAAAAAAGAAGTTCCTCTTTGGCTTTCTAGTCCTCTTAAGATAAAGGCACCAAGCCCCAAACATCCGATTCACCACTGCTCAGCCACCTGTATCTAACACCCAGCTCTCTGAGCTGTCTCCCTGGCCTGCTGTTCATCCCTCACACTCACCTAGGTCTCTCAGCACGTGCTGTTCCCTAACCTGCAGCATTCTTCCCTCACCTCCTCTGCACTTGGCTAGCTCCCTCTTGGTCATCTCAAACTCCTCTGAAAGGTCAGTTCCCCAGCGAAGCCTTTGCGTGCTCTCCCTGCACAATTCTATGGAACCTGCTGCCTTACCCTGGACTGGGAGCTACATGCTGACCTGGCGTGTTGCTGTGTCCTTGCACCTGGCATGGGCCTGGATCACAGTAGCCGCAGATTAAACTTGTAGAAAGTAAAAGTGAATGTCTGCAGCTACAGAAACCTCCTCAGGCACACTGTCACCTGCTTCAGACCCTTCAGTGACCCCACTGCTGGTCAGCCAGGCCTGAGCACGAACCTCAGGTCTGCCAGTCACTAAACTTCTGAGCCTGCTTCCTTGGCAGGGATGTCACAGCAAGCTCCTCACATAAGACCCAAGCCGTCTAAGCATGGGTAATCCTCTCCCCTCTTAGGCTAACCAATCAGAACTGTCCGCAGCATGCCAAGCCCTGCAGAAGGGCCTGGAGCCTGAGGTCCAGCCTGAGAGCTGGGGACTGCAGCTCCACCTCCATCTGTGACACTTTGAGGAAGTCCCCTCTTTGCTCTAGGCCAGTTTGTCTGTAAAATGCAGGCGTACAGAAGCACTGTCAGCATTGCAATTGAACAGAAACAATGAGGTCATGGCCTAAACCTGTATGACTTCAACTGGGTTTATAAATCCGATTCCAGTACATTGAGCACTTTAAGAAGAAAGGGAGGCAAGTGTTTGGTGCAGAGGTTAAGATGCTGCTTAAGACATCCCATAGCACAGTGCCTACTCCAAGCCCTGACTGTAACTAGGCTTCCAGCTTCCTGCCAATGTGTACCCTGGAGACAGCAGCTGATGACTCAAGTGTTTGGGTCGCTGCCACCCATGTGCAAGTTGTGAACTGAGTTCCAAACTCCTGGCTTTGGCCCGGCCCAGTCTCAGCTACTGTAGGCATATGGGGAGTAAACCAGTACACAGAAGATCTCTCCCTACCTGTCTCTGTGTGTCTCTCTGCCTTTTAAATAAAATGAAATTTTTTTAAAAAATGCCTTTAATCACAGCTGACAAAGAGCTCTCACAGCCACTGTTCTGAAACCCTCCCTGTGACCCTGCAGTCAAGGAAGCTGGGCTGCACCCCCTACCCCTCACTTCTGAGCCAAGCTGCCGCCCCGCCATGCTTCAAGGCTCAGAGCAGAGGGCAACAAGCATCACAGGGCACCGACGACAGTACCTCCTCCTCGGTGACAGCGTAGATGTTGATCTCTTCCTCCTCTTCCTCCTCCTCTTCTTTTTCTCCTCTTGCCAGCCGGGCCTCCTTCTCTGCCTTCCACTTCTCTACCAGCTCGGCTCTGACTGGACACAAGGGAGAGCAAATGCTGTTTATTCCAGTCTCTAACTGAGCTTTCAACACTACACAGGGAAAGGTCCTCTGGAAATGCACACCTTTCATTCATGGACGTGAGGGACAGTCAGGTCCTCCAACAGTTCCAGCAGGCCACTATCAGACAGCATTTTTAGGGACCATCTCTAGATCCTCCCTGGTTTAGCAACGTGAGTGGCTTCCAGACACACTCAAAAAAAATAACATGTGCAGGAACTCAGTACACAGGAACACAGCCCCAGCTCCAAACAACCTACTTCCCAAGTCCTTGCTCTGTGTGTCCCATGCATCAGCGTGAACACAACCCTCCCATTCCCATCATGAAGCTTCCAACACCTGCAGAGGCTGGCGCTGTAGTGCAGTGTGTTGGAACAGGCATCCCATATGGATGATGGTTCAAGTCTTGTCTACTGTACTTCTGATTCAGCTCCCTGCTATTGTTCCTAGGCCCAAATTCATACCTTTCTTTTCATATTCATATTCACGGGGTAGACCTGGATGAAGCCTCTGGCTTCTGGCTCCTGGTTTCAGCCTGGCTGAGCCCAGGCTGTTATGGCCATATGGGGAATAAACCAAAAGATGGAAAAAACAATCCCCCCATAACTCTGCTTTCAAATAAAACAACAAAACAAACACCTGTGAACTGCTTAGCACAGTGCTGGCATAAACAAAGTGCTCACTGACACCCTCCCATTCCACAGCAAAAACCTTTTAGCTGCATTTTAAGTAGATCAAAAAGGTACTTTAGGAACTGTAGTTGTGCCTGTGGGGTGCCAGTTCGAGTCCCAGCTGTTCTACTTCTGATCCAGTTCCTGACTGATGTGCCTGGGAAGGCAGCAGAAGATGGCCTAAGTGCTAGGATCCCTGACATTCACATGGAGAGAAGTTCTGGGCTCCTGGCTTCAGCCTGGCCCAGATCTGGCTGTTGTGGCCATTTAAGGAGTAAACCAGCCCATGGAAGGTATCTCTCCATCTTTGTCTCTCCCTCTCTCTGTTCAGTTCTATCTTTCAAATAAATAAATAAATCTATATTTAAAAAAAAGCTATTGAAATGGGTACCATTTGACAAATTTAAGACAGGCCATTTTGGAAGAAATCTAGATGGTGCTTCTGGCCCAGCACAGTCCTGACTACTGCACCTGCCAATTGGGGCTCAGGTCTTTACCAGAACATTACCTGTGAAGGCCACCAGCAGCAAAGAAATAGCTGTTCTGGCTTGAAGCATGGTTTAAAGTGCTGTTTGCAACACAGACTAGGGGCCATTTGTAAAAAATTACAATCCTGGGCCCGGTGCTGTGGCGCAGTGAGTTAACGCCCTGGCCTAAAGTGCCAGCATCCCACATGGGCGCCGGTTCGAGACCCGGCAGCTCCACTTCCAATCCGGCTCTCTGCTGTGGCCTGGGAAGGCAGTGGAAGATAGCCCAAGTCCTTGTGCCCCTGCACCCACATGAAAGACCTGGAGGAATCTCTTGGATCCTGGCTTCAGATCAATGCACTTCCGTTGCGGCCAACTGGGGAATAAACCATCGGATGGAAGACCTTTCTCTCTCTCTCTGCCTCTCCTCTCTCTTTGTAACTCTTTTAAATAAAATAAATAAATCTTTAAAAAAAACTACATTCCATAGACCTACGTTTCTTTTCGTATTCCTGTTCCAAAGGCACAATAACTCCATCGTCTTCATCCAGGTAACCATAGTACTCAAAATCGATCGCTTTCATGAGCTCAGCACGTGTCTTCCTGGGAGGAGGGAGAGCTGCAAGAAAGAGCAGGAATATAGCTGGATTCTCAAGTCAGCATCACACCAGGGCTCCCCCCTGTAACATGCTGTGGACGGAGCCATACAACATGTCTGTGCAGGAAAACACAATGAAACAGGCACCTCTCTGTACTTTGCAAGGGTTGATTTAAGTGATTCAACACATTTAAACCCAATTAGTCCACTTAAAAGGAATCCATCCTAATTTAAACAAGCACAAACCCAGGCTAGCAAAGCTTTGTGGACAGGGGATGTATCACAGCATTATTTCTATTGATAGTGAATCTTGGGGAAGAAGTTGTAGCTACAAATTATAAAATGTATGCAGGATGGGATATCCTGTAGCACAGGGTTTTAATTACACTGAAAATGTCATAATGTTTAATGAAAATGCATGATGGTAAACATAAGTATACTAATAAGACAAAGGCACTGGACAGGGGTGACAAGGGACTTTTTTCTGTACTATCTGAACTACACTCAGCAGGACTGACTCATTTCATTGCTTGTTCAAGAAAGAAAGCAATCCACAATGGCAATAAATAAAAAATACACTGAGGGTTTTTTTTTCCTGATTTTCTGTATTTTACAACTTCTCTAAAATAAATATATTGCTTTAATGATAGGTGACATGTTTAAAATCTAAATGATTATTATCGTTATTTAAAAAAAATGTATTGGAGAGGCAGAGAGGTGGGTGTTAGGGAGAGACGCAAAGAGCCACCATCTCTGATTCATTCCCCAATTGACCCCAATGGCTTGGCTAGGACTGGACGAAACTGGTAGTCAGAACTTAACCTGCATCTCCCACATGTGTGGCAGGAATCCAAGTACTTGAGCCATCACCTCCCAGAGTCAGCACTGGCAAGAAACTGGCATGAGTCTTAGGAGTTAAGAGTCAGGACTTGAACCCAGGCACTCTGAAGCGGCATCTTAACCACTAGACCAAAAGCCTGCCACCAACTGTTTTTAAGGGATGGTAACAATGCATGCAAAGCCAGTAAGCAGGGTTTGATACAAGCAGAATTGCACTTTGATGTACCAAGCATAACAAACACTGCTTCCACAAAGTCTTTACAATACTTTTCTACAAGACAAAATTAAAGTGCACAAAGATCCCAAACCAATGACCTCAAATTATTTAATTTTTTTTTTTTTTTTTTTTTTTTTTTTTTTTTTTTTGACAGGCAGAGTGGACAGTGAGAGAGAGAGACAGAGAGAGAAAGGTCTTCCTTTTTTGCCGTTGGTTCACCCTCCAATGGCCGCCGCTGCAGCCGGCGCACCGCGCTGATCCTGGCAGGAGCCAGGAGCCAGGTGCTTTTCCTGGTCTCCCATGGGGTGCAGGGCCCAAGCACCTGGGCCATCCTCCACTGCACTCCCTGGCCATAGCAGAGAGCTGGCCTGGAAGAGGGGCAACCGGGACAGAATCCGGCGCCCCAACCGGGACTAGAACCCGGTGTGCCGGCGCCGCAAGGTGGAGGATTAGCCTATTGAGCCACGGCGCCGGCTATTTAATTATTTTTTTGAAAGCCCCAAGTTTGCCTGAAGTTCTCCATGTGCAATGGTGGAAAGAAGGGAAAGAGGTGGGGGTGCCCAACTTGGATTCGAAAGGAATAGCTCCACTTTTTTTTTTTTTAATACATGTAGGGGTTTGGCCCAAGCCTTGATACGTTCAACAATTAAAAATTTTTCGGGGAGGTGTCGTGGCTCACTTGGTTAATCCTTCGCCTGTGGTGCTGGCATCCCATATGGGCACTGGGTTCTAGTCCCAGTCGCTCCTGTTCCAGTCCAGCTCTCTGCTGTGGCCCGGGAAGGCAGCGGAGGATGGCCCAAGTGTTTGGGACCTGCACCCGCATGGGAGACCAGGAGGAAGCACCTGGCTCCTGGCTTCGGATCAGCGAAGTTCCGGCCATGGCGGCCATTTGGGGGGTGAACCAATGGAAGGAAGATCTTTCTGTCTCTCTCACTGTCTAACTCTATCTGTAAAAAAATAAAAATAAAATTTTTTCAACTAATAAGTAAATAAAACATGACCCTGACTGAATGAACTTCAGAGCCTGTTTCAATAGATTTGGGAAACTGAACAGGGAAAACCCTTGTCTAAACATACAGACTGGTATGTTCAGACGAGGTGGCTAGCTAATCCTGGGCTCACTCCCCAGTCCCAGCTGCACGCCCTGGGCCTGTGATTTCAACTGCAGTGCCATGGCTCCTCATTTAAAATCTGGGACCAGAAGCCAGCATTGTGGCACTGCAGGTTATGCTGTTGTTTGGGACACCAGCATCTCTTGCATAGGAGTGCTGGTTCAAGACCCAGCTGCTCCAGTTCTATCCAGCTCCTTGTTAATGTGACCAGGAAGGCAGAAGAAGATGGCCCAAGTGCTTGGGCTCCTGTCACCCATATAAGAGACCCAGATGGCATTCCTAGCTCCTAGCTGTGCCTGGCCCAGCCCTGGCTGTGGAGTAATCTGGGAACGAACCAGTAGATGGAAGATCTCTCTGCCTTTCAAAGACATAAATAAATAAATAAATAAATATATATATATATATATATATATATTTTGACAGGCAGAGTGGACACTGAGAGAGAGAGACAGAGAGAAAGGTCTTCTTTGCCGTTGGTTCACCCTCCAATGGCCGCCGCGGCTGGCACACTGTGGCCGGCACACTGTGCTGATCCGAAGGCAGGAGCCAGGTGCTTCTCCTGGTCTCCCATGGGGTGCAGGGCCCAAGCACTTGGGCCATCCTCCACTGCACTCCCTGGCCACAGCAGAGAGCTGGCCTGGAAGAGGGGCAACCGGGACAGAATCCGGCGCCCCGACCGGGACTAGAACCCGGTGTGCCAGTGCTGCAGGCGGAGGATTAGCCTAGTGAGCCATGGCGCCAGCCATAAATAAATATTTTTAAAAATTGAATAATCAATGTGTTTAAAACTCATAAAATCTGAGAACAATAATTCCTAAACTATAGGGCTGCTATACAAGACACAGAAAAAGCACTGAGCACACAGCACACCCAGCCTTATGATGATAACCAACAACTAGAGGTTAAAATCTCAAACTTGAGTTACTTACGTTCTTTTTCAAACAACTCTCTAACACCAGGCAAATCTTTTGCTGCTCCAAAGTACTTGTAACCTCGGTTTCCCGGGACTTCTTTCCCTTCATGATCCAGCATTTTAGGGCCAACTTTCTTATTGGGAGAAAAAAAAAGAAGAAACAAATTTGACCTGTAAACTTGCTATTTTCATGATTGCAAACACATTTCAAATTATGTTTAATGTGGAAAATATCTGTATACAGAAAAATTCCATGTATTTTTTTCTTCCTTTAAAATCTAATAATATGAGGCCCACTTAAACAAATTACAGCATATTCACTAAAGGAATATACTCTATACTTTAAAAATTATGGTCTTTATGAAACTGTCTTATTGACTTAGATATAACTTATGGAAGCAGATATCTGACTTAGCAGTTAAGATGCCCCTTGGGACGCCCACATCCCATAGAGAATGCCTGAATGAGTTCTGGCTCTGCTCCCAATTCCAACTTCCAGCTAATGCTCACCAGGGGAGGCAGCAGGGGACGGCTCAAGTAGCTGGGTCCCTACCTCCCTGAGAGACCTGAGTTGAATTCCAGGCTCCAGCTTCAGCCTGGATTAACCCTAGCCACTCTGGGCATTTACGGAGGGAGCCAGTGGATGGGACCTCTCTCTGTCAGCCTTTCCGCCTCTCAAATAAAATTGTTTTTAAAAAGAAAATGAAAATATTAAGTACTAGACAATTTTAGAAGAGAAATATATATATGAATAGTGTCCAATCTGAGTGGTAGAACTTAAGACCATATTACCTGTTAATTTCTTAATAGATCTGAACTCACTCTTAGCCACATTAATACATTTCAGTATAGCTTTACAGCATTAATACATTTCAGTATAGCTTTATAGCTTTTCAGCAGCTTTACAGGAAAAATAAAAATCTGCTCCACAGCACTGAAGAGGTTAAGTCGGACAACTAACTAAAAAATTCCCAGCCTGGTGCCTTGAACAAGCCAGCACTCCAGTGATGTGAGTGCTTTCCCTCTGCACAGAAACAAACACTCACATCCTAAAGTGGGGATTATGGTTTTAGGAGGGACTGTCATAAAGTCAAAGGGCCAACATGTGAAAAAATGGTGTGTGCTTCTTACCACTGACGAGATACTACCATTCTCAGTGATCCAAGGTAGGTCTCCTCACACATGGGTAAAGAAAGATTCAGGCTCCAGGATGGAAGATTTCAAACTCAAGACCCTTAGTGGGCCATGGAATTGATTAAGTAGGTCACATACATCAATTTTTGAAAAACCAAAATAGAACAGCATGGGAAATATCCAAGTATATCACACGTACTAAGTATTTTTCCACATTTTTATGTGTTCTAGGTTCTGATAAAGCATGTATGTGTGTGACCAGAACATGGCCTTAAAATGACTTGAAAGCCACTGAAAACAGTATTGTATTATTAAGAACCCAGAAAAGGACAGACAGAGGGAGTATTCCTGAGGCTCCATCAAGTAAAGAAGCCAACAAATGGCTGCCCCCAATTCCCAAAAATCTCAGAGAAGGATGTGTGCGGGTCATGATCATTTTAAACACAAGCAGAGAGAGATAAGTAGCAGTCAAGAGCCTTTGGTACCCATTTTTATCACAGGTCTCCTGCCACACGCCATGGACAAGATACTTTTGAAGCCTTCTTTCATTGTCAAGCACCACTTCTGGGGCCAAAAGCTCTCCAGCTCCCCTGCAGGCACCAGGGGGCTACTGCTTACTTACCCCATAATCAGGACCACCCAACTCCTTCACTCGGACCTCCCAGTGTCCTTTCTCTCTCAGCAGCTTGTTAATTTCATCATTCAGGTCACGAATTCGGAATTCACCTAAACCAGCTAGAAAACAAAAATGTTAGTAATATATTTCGCCAATAGGGCAAGCCCTGTTTAAAAAATGTCCACCAAGACCCCCAATACAAGATCATATATTTAAAATGCATGTCAACAACTACAAAGGTGTATTACATAAAAATATTCATTTAAACTGACAAGACAAACCATCCATACCCAGATACATGAAAGAGCAAGGAGTTTTCACAATCACAGAAGAAAAAAATCCTTGGAAACAACTTCATCCTCAATAGCGCCTGAAGAAACAAACTACAATGTAGTTCTATTGCTACAACTATTAAAATAGCCAACTCTTAAAGGGGTAGGGAGGCCAGCAAAGCTGTAATGAAGCTGGTATAATGACCCTGGCTGGCAGCCTTCGGTGTTCAGCTCTTTCAGGAAAGCAGTGTGTTGTTACGTCGGAAAATGTTTTCTCAAGGAGTATCAGCCTGAGAATGAAGCTAAGGCACTAACTGAAAAAGATACACATAAGAGTTGGCCAAGCTGCTGTTTACCATGGTCAAGAACCAGAAGCAGCTGGGTATCCCACCACAGAGAAGGGAAAATGGTTGACCAACTCTGACAGGTTGGAAACTGGTATCATGAAGCTGCTGCATGGGACAATTTGCATGCAGTGGAGACATAGCAAGGCCTTTATAAAGAAATTCAGAATAACAAATTCGAGTATAGAACGGCCCCTATTGGTGCCAGTGCTGTGGCACAGGAGGTAATCCACCGCCTGCAGTGCCAGCATCCCATATGGGTGCTGGTTTGAGTCTCGTCCGCTCAACTTCTAATCCAGTTCTTTGCTATGGCCTGAGAAAGCAGTGGAAGATGGCCTAAGTGCTTGGGCTGCTGCACCTGCGTGGGAGACCCGGAAGAATCTCCTGGCTCCTGGCTTTGTATCGGCACTCTGGCTGTTGCAGCCATCTGGGGAGTGAACCAGTAGATGGATGACCTCTCTCTGTCTCTGTCTCTCTATAACTTTTTCACATAAATAAATAAATGTTTTTTTAAGAAATTATCAAACCACACTCCAGAGTGACTATAGCACTGTTTCCTCATCAGCAGCATATCAGAGTGCCAACTGCTTCACATTTCTGCCGATACTTGGTATTGCCACTTTTTGTTTAAGCCTAATACAACTGCAGCAGTACTGCACTGTAGTTTTAATTTGTACTTCCTTGTTGACTAGTATGTAAAACACATGAAAAGATGCTCAATTGCCTCTACATTGTCTTTGGTCAAGTGCTTATCATTTTGCCCATTTTTTAAAGCAAATTATTAGTATTCTTATTGTTCTTTATAATTCCTTTCCCCACAGCCTGGAACACCTGCACCCCTATGGCATGCCTGTTTAGAGTTCAGGCTACCCTGCTTCCAATCCAGCTTCTTGAGAACGCACACCCTGGGAGTCAGCAGACGATGACTCATACTTAGGTTCCTGTCATCCACATGGGAGACACAGACTGAGTTCCAGACTCCTGAACCATGGCTGTTGTGAGGGAGTGAACCAGAAAATAGATGATCTCTCTTTCTCTCTCTTTCAAATAAAACAAAAATAAATAAAACCTTAAAAAAACAGAATTTCTGTATACTGCTCTTCTATCCTGTGGCCTGGCTAAATTCATATATTTGTTTGAGAAGTCTTTTTGTAAAATCCTTGGAATTTTCTACATAGAAAACTGAGTACAATCTTCTATATACTAATAGTTCATTTTTTCTTTTCCACACTATATACTTGTTATTTCCTTTTCTTGCACTTCTACACTGGCTGGGATTTCCATTATGACTTTAAACGACAGTGGCATGAATAGGCATTTTTGCCTTGTTCTTGATGATAAGATGAATGTATTCAATCTATTATCATTAAGTATGACAATGGCTGTCAAGTTTGTAGCAGAATTGCATTATCAGGGTAAAAACGCTCCCTTTTACTCCTGGTTTGCCAAGAGGTTTTATCTCAAACAAATGCTAAATCCTGCCAAATACTTTTGGCTGCATCTACTGAGAGGACCATCCAGTTTTCCTCTTCCAAAAGGGTGATAAAAAAACAACACTATTCTCTTGTTTTAAGAATTTTTTGAAAGGCAGAGTTGCAGAGAGAGGGGGAGAGACAGAGATCTTCCATCTGCTGGTTCACTGACCAGATGGCTGCAGTGGCCAGGACGAGGCAAGGCCAAAGCCAAGAGCTTCACCTGGGTCTCCCACATGGGTGGCAGGAGCCCAGGTACTTCAGCAGGTTCCGCTGCTTTCCTGCGTGCATTAACAGGGAGTTGCATAGGAAGCAGAACAGCCAGGATTAGAACCAACACTCATATGGGTGCCAGCGCTGCAGGTGGTGGCTTCATCTGCTGCGCCACAAGTAACTGTCCCGGCCGGTGCCATAGCTCAATAGGCTAATCCACCGCCTGTGGTGCCGGCATACCGGGTTCTAGTTCCGGTTGGGGCGCCGGATTCTGGCCTGGTTGCCCCTCTTCCAGGCCAGCTCTCTGCTGTGGCCAGGGAGTGCAGTGGAGGATGGCCCAAGTGCTTGGGCCCTGCACCCCATGGGAGACCAGGAGAAGCACCTGGCTCCTGCCTTCTGATCAGCGCGGTGCACCGGCCGCAGCGTGCTGGCCGCGGCGGCCATTGGAGGGTGAACCAACGGAAAAGGAAGACCTTTCTCTCTCACTGTCCAATCTGTAAAAAAAAAAAAAAAAAAACACCTGTCCCTAGTTGACTTTTGAACGCTGAATCAACCATGCATTCCTCCTTGGTTAGGATGTGAACCTGCTGAAATACTGCTGGATTTGACTTGCTAATATTTTGTTGAAGAATTCTGTCCACTTCCATGAGGAATATTGATTTGTTAACTGTTTTTCTTAGAATGCCTTTTCCTGATTTTAATATCTATGCTAATGCTGAATTAGAATTCATAGAACAAATTATGAAATCTTCGCTGCTCTTCAACTTCCTGCAAGAAGTTATATGGAATTCTATTACTTCTTCCTTAAACGTTTAGTAGAAGAAAACTGATCAGTGAAGCTATCCAGGTCAGGAATTTCTCTGTTGGAAGGTTTTAAACTATGAGCTCCTGTCCATCACTCACTCCCCCGTGATCTCAATGGGTAGCAGTTGCAGTTATCAAAGCCAGGAGCCAGGAACTGAATCCACATCTCCCACATGGGTGGCTAGAACTCAACTACTTGACTCATCACTGCTGCCACATAGGGAATGCGTCAAAAGGGAGCCGAAATCAGAAACCACAGCCAGGGATCAAACCCACCTATCCTGATGCGGCATTCAGGTATCCTAAACAGAGTCTTAACTGACGGGCCAAATGCCCACCTCTCATCTGTTTTTAATTTCACTGATTTCTACTCTATTATTTCATTCCTTCTGCTGGCTTTGGGCTGAATTTGTTCTTTTCTAGTTTATTAGGATAGAAACTTAAATCACTGATTTGAAACTTTTCTCATTTTCTATTATTTCAGTGTCATAAGTTTTCATCGAAGAATGTACCCCTTAAAATTTTCTCATCTCCTAAATTTTAATGTTATGTTTTAATTCTCATTCAATTTAATTTTTTTCTAATTTTCTTGTAGTTTCTTCTTACATACATGGGTAATTATAAGCATGTTGTGGGGCTGCCACCTGCGATACCAGCATCCCATATAGGTGCCAGTTTGAGTCTCGGCTGCGCCACTTCTGATCCACCTCTCCGCTATGCCCTCGGAAAGCAGAAGGTGCCCCAAGTGCTTGGAGCCCTGTACCTGAGTGGGAGACCCAGAAGCCCCTGGCTCCTGACTTTGGATCAACCCAGCTCTGACCACTGCAGCCATTTGAGGAGTGAACCATCGGACAAAAGACATTCCTCTCTCTCTCTCCCTGCCTCTGTAACTCTGTCTTTTAAATAAATAAATAAATCTTTTAGAAAAATTATAAACATGTTGTTTAATTCCCAAATACTTAAGAATTTTGCAGATATCTTTCCATTGTTATTTTCAAAAAACATATGTGGCATGATTTCAATGATTTAAATTTGCTAACATTTGCTTAACAGCCCAGAACATGTTTTATTTTGGTGAATGTTCCATGTACTTTTTTTTTTTTTTTTTTTCAGATAGATCTATATATTTGAAAGGCAGAGTTACAAAGAGGTAGAGGCAGAGGCAGAGGGAGAGAGAGAAGAGTCTTCCATCTGCTGCTTCACTCTGCAAATGACCGCAACAGCCAGAGCAGTGCAGATCTGAAGCCAGGAGCTGGGAGCTTCTTCCGGGTCTCCCAAGTGGGTGCAGGGGCCCAAGGACTTGGGCCATCCTCCACTGCCTTCAAATCCACAGCAGAAAGCTGGATTGGAAGTGGAACAGGCAGGACTCAAACCGGTGCCAATATGGGATGCTGGCACTGCAGGCAGTGGCTTCACTTGCTATGGCACAGCAACGACTCCCCATGTAGTCTTTTTTTTTTTTTTTTTTTTTTGGACAGGTAGAGTTCTAGACAGTGAGAGAGAGAGACAGAGAGAAAGGTCCTCTCTCTGTTGGTTCACCCCCCAAATGGCTGCCACAGCCAGAACTGTGCTGATTCGAAGCCAGGAGCCAGGTGCCTCCTCCTGGTCTCCCACACGGGCGCAGGGGCCCAAGCACTTGGACCATCCTCCACTGCCCTCTTGGGCCACAGCAGAGAGCTGGTCTGGAAGAGGAGCAGCTGGGACTAGAACTGGTGCCCATATGGGCACCATATGGGATACGGTGCCGCAGGCGGAGGATTAACCAAGTGAGCCATGGCACCAGCCCCTCCATGTATTCTTAAGAAATGAAAACATATTCTGTTTTGTTTTGTTTTGACAGGCAGTTAGACAGTGAGAGAGAAAGAGACAGAAAGAAAGGTCTTCCTTCTGTTGGTTCACCTCTGAAAATGGCCACCACGGCCGGGGTGCTACGCCAATCCGAAGCCAGGAGCGAGGTGCTTCCTCCTGGTCTGCCATGCGGGTACAGGACCCATGGACTTGGGCCATCCTCCACTGCTTTCCCGGGCCACAGCAGAGAGCTGGACTGGAAGAGGAGCAACCGGTACAGAATCCGGCGCACCAACCTGGACTAGAACCTGGGGAAAATGTATTCTTTGGGGTTAAATAGTGTATTCAATAAATATTAGCTATGTCAAATTGACAGTACTGTTCCTTTCTTCTATGTCTTTAGCAATTTGTTATCTTTTTGTTTTATTCCTTAATACGTTAGGAACATTGAAGTCCTCAGGAATACTTTTGGATTTCAGAATCGAGCAGTTTACAGGGTCAAGCTGGCTTACCATTCTGAATCTGTGCCACTTTTTTAGAGATCTCTCCAATGATCTGTGGAAAAAATACATAGTATGTTTTTAATGACTCCTGAATGTGTCTGAAAGGACTGGAGAACTAGAATTCAAAATTAGTACCTAGAATATTTAGAATTCTAGTGTGTCATTCAGGTGATAAGAGGCAATCAGAGACTTGTTACACACAACATCCGATTCACACAGAACCTACCTGCCGTCTCCACTTCTCAGCCTTGGGCAGCTCTGTACATTCCGAAGCAAGGAAGGGCCTTCGTTCCTAAGGGGCAGCAAAACAACAGGTGTCACTGCTACCCCAGTCAAAACTTTCATCCAGCATCAACAGCCGAATCAGGCTTGAAACCTAAAATGTCTGATGGTCTACACGCATTTACGTTTCAGTCCCAGGTGATCTTCATCAGGTCTTAAAGATCCCTCCACAACAACCACATTCATTGTATCAATAAAGTGAAACAGTGGAAACTAATGTCCAGTAATATGAGACGGCTAAATAAGTTTTACTATTGCATGACAATCTTACAGTACTTTAAGAAATGACATAAAATAAATAAATCTTTTTAAAAGGGGGGGGGGGGGGGGCTGTGGTGCAGCGGGTTAATGCCCTGGCCTAAAGCGCCAGCATCCCACATGGGCACCAGTTCGAGACCCGGCTGCTCCACTTCTGATCCAGCTCTCTACTATGGCCTGGGAAAGCAGTGGAAGATGTGAAGATGGCCCAAATCCTTGGGCCCCTTCACCCATGTGGGAGACCCAAAAGAAGTTCCTGGCTCCTGATCAGCACAGCTCCAGCCATTGCAGCCAATTGGGGAGTGAACCATTGGCTGGAAGACCTCTCTCTCTCTGCCTCTTCTCTCTCTGTGTAACTCTGACTTTCAAATAAATAAATATTTTTTTAAAAAAATGACGTCAACAGAAGAAACGTATGTAAATATGTGTGCATACACAATACACAAACATGTGTCTGAATATACACATACATGTGTGTATAGAATTTTCAAAGAAGCAAAGAAAAATATCCAGTAACCAGTATGTATTATCCCTAATCCAGCTGAGCCTCCATGAGTTGAGATCAGTTTCAGTTTAGAGGTGTTTCACACATCATTCTCTACTCCCTATTCAATACTGGAGAGAGCTGAGAAAACATGAGAACTCGGCCATCACATGACAGAAACAGAACAAGCAGCCAGATCAACACAATGCCCCAGCTCTGGAATCCAAGCGTAGACTCTGCAGAGGACAATCAAGTACAGACGAGAAACATGAAGTCTATCCAGGGGGAGCCTCACTGCATTCGTCGTGATACATTACAATTCATGAGGAAGATCTGCACCAACCTTCACTTTTCCCTCTTCCAGCTGGGCTTGGCGAAACCTTGCTAAGGCCGTCCTAAGAGGGGCATAAAAGACTCCATTAGATTCTACTCACAGATTTCTTGTCACCTAAGTTCTGCTAGGATAGATCTACTCATGAAAATATTCAGGGGCCGGTGCTGTGGTGTACCGGGTAAAGCCCTGCCTGCAGTGCCAGCATCCCATATGGGCATCGGTTCAAGTCCCAGCTGCTCCTCTTCCGATTCAGCTCTCTGCTGTGGCCTGGGAAAGCAGTAGAAGATGGCCCCTGCACCCGCATGGGAGACCCAGAGGAACCTTCTGGCTCCTGGCTTTGGATAGGTGCCGCTCTGGCTGTTGTGGCCGTTTGGGCAGTGAACCAGTGGCTGGAAGACAACTTGGTCTGTGTCTATCTCTCTCTCTCATTCTCTCTCTGCCTCTGCCTCTCTGTAACTCTGCCTTTCAAATAAATAAATAAATTTTTAAAAGAAAAGAAAAGAAAAAGGTATTTATGAAAGCTACACCTCAATAAAGTTCTTGCCAGTGTTTAACCCTGGGAAAAGCACTCTAAAACTGAGCAAACAGGTTTCAAAGCTCTTTAAGACAGTGGTATTAATAAATATTAAGAGCACAGATGTTGAGTCAGTTCTGAATTACAGTCCTGGTTCTGATTCTTATTAGCTTGAGGTTCAGGGCAAGTTACCTAACATTCTCTAAGTACTATCATCTGCTTCTACCAAGGGAAAACTGTGGTAAAGATTAAATTAGATATGCAGCTCAATTCACATCATATCTGCCTCTCTCCCCCTCTCTGTGTGTGAAACTCTGACTTTCAAATAAATAAATAATTCTTAAGGGGAAAAATAAAAAGAAACGAAACCAGAGTAGGGGCCAGCATTGTGGCACAGTGGGTTAAGCAACTGGGTGTGATGCACACACCCATATGAGCACCAACTCCAGTCCAGGTGCTCTATTTCCTATCCATTAATGCACCTGGGAAGGCAGTGGAAAATGGCCCAACTGCTTGGGCCCCCGCCCAGCGGGAGACCTGGGTGGAGTATCAGGTGCCTATCATCAGGCTAGCCCAGCCGTGGCTGTTTTGGCCATTTGTGGAGTGAACCAGAGGATGGAAGCTCTCTCTCTGTCTTTTTTTTTTTTGACAGGTAGAGTTACAGACAGTGAGAGAGACAGAGAGAAAGGTCTTCCTTCCATTGGTTCACTCCCCAAATGGCCACCACAGTCAGTGCTGCAACGATCCGAAGCCAGGAGCCACGAGCCAGGAGCCAGGTGCTTCGTCCTGGTCTCCCATGCGGGTGCAGGTCCCAAGCACCTGGGCCATCCTCCACTGCCTTCCCAGGCCACAGCAGAGAGCTGGACTGGAAGAGGAGCAACCGGGACTGGAACCGGTGCCCATATAGGATGCCGGTGCCGCAGGCGGAGAATTAACCAAGTGAGCCACAGCGCCAGCCCCTCTATCTCTTTCAAATAAATACATAGATCTTAAAAATAAAAAAAAAGAAAGAAAGAAAGAAAGAAAGAAAGAAAGAAAGAAAGAAAGAAAGAAAGAAAGAAAGAAATTAGAGTAAAGTATCCCAAGAATAAAACCATTTGTGTTCCTCAACACCCAATAATCTGCTTTACGTCCACCGTGCGTGTGAGGACTATGGGAAACTCCACCTGTCAGACCACTGTGAAGCAGCACACCCATGATCAGTACTGTGGAGTGCCCTCACTGTCATCCTCACAGCCCCTGCACCATCGGCAGGCTGAAGGGATGTTCATCTGAAACAACTTCTAGAAGCTGTCGGAAAACACCAACAGAAAATACAAAGAGCCAACGAGAAAATGCTATTTTAACATAGAGAAAGAAAGGGGGGCCAAGCAGGTTAAGCTGCGGCCTGAAGTGCCGGCATTCCATGTGGACACCGGTTCGAGTCCCAGTCGTTCCACTTTTTTGACCCGGCTCTCTGTGAATGTGCCTGGGAATGCAGTGCAAGTCTATGGGTCCCTGCACCCAGGCATGAGACCTGGAAGAAGCTCCTGGCTTTAGCCTGACACAGCCCTGGCTGTTGCGGCCATTTTGACAGTACACCAGAAGATGGAAAATCTCTCTCTCTCTCTCTGTGTAACTCTGCCTTTCAAATAAATAAATAAATCTCAAAAAGAGAGAATGAAACAGGCTTCTTTTGGTAAAGGATCAAATACTAATAGTGTTCAGTGGTGGCTATTAAGTTACAAAAAATTCACAGTCCAAAACAAGTGGATACTTACATGGCCTTTTCTGCATTTCGAGCCTGGAAGGAGAGAGAAGGGAAGAAAAATGACCATGTTTTAAATACAAGTTTGGTTTTTTACTTCTAAGCGAAAAATTCTACAAGGACACAAGCAGAATGCTCGAATTACCTAATATAAACAGCAACAGCAATAACAATAAAGTAAAAAGGCGTCCGAATCCTGTGGCTTATGCTACGTCCACTCATCCTGGCTACCTCCACTCCCACTTCAGATTCTGTGTTCGTCATCGCCACCCCAGAAAGTCCTTCCAACGACACCTTCTTCGCAGTCAGGCTGGTGCCCTGTCCAGGTGTACACTTAACCATGGCAGTGACCACCCAGCATCATGTGTGTCAGTGAAAACAGGGGTCCAGACCCAAGGCCAGTTCTTGCAAACTGAGTTTCACGTAAATAACGTCACACAGGTGTCAAGTGCATCATCCCTGAAACAGCGCCGGGCAGAGAATGCATTTTCCGGGCGGAAGTGCAAACCGCAGCAGAGACCTGAGTTCCACTCCCAGTTCTCCCACTTCACCATCCCTGAGAAGTGGTCTCCCCGCCTTTACAACAAGGATCACAGCTCTTATCTCAGAGACGTGGCGCTGGTCAGCTCCTCGCTGGGACCTGGTGCTCGCCAAGGAACAACGGCTTCGGGGCATCTTCTACACCCTCACTCCGGCGCCGTGTGCGCCTTATGCGGGTTTCACTGAACGCAAATCGTCCAGTAGCCAGCATCACAGCCCGCCGGTGCGAACACGCACGGCTGCCTCAGTCGTGTCCACGCCACGCCCTCCCTCAGCAGGTGCCCAACGCCTACAGCGAGCGTGCCAGTCGGTCGCCGGGCCGGGCTCCGAGGAAGCCGAGATGCTAAGCCCTCCCTCGTCAAGTTCACGGGCTGGAACACACAGAATCCCACAAACACAGCCGCAGCGGCCCTGCGACTCCCCCTCGCCGCGCTGTCCCACGCGACGCTGTGAGGGGCAGCCCGAAACTGTATGCAGCTCCCCGGACCCCACTCTGCTCTCCCAGCTCGGCGACCGCTGGAAGAGAAGCCCCCAAGGCCGCAGGGGCGCACGGACCCAGGCTGCGGGCCCCCCTCGCCCACACACTCCACTCACCATGGTTTCGGCTAGGGCGCCGCCCCGGGGCCCTGCGGCCCCAGCGCACGGAGCTTCACAGTCTCACGAGGCTGAAGAGCCTAACTGCGCGCACCACCCGACCTTTTTGTCGGAAGGATAAACGGAAGGACCCGGACGGTAAGACAGGAAGTAAAGGACCGGAAGTGAAAGTGAGGGAGGGGAAGAAATACGGGCGTGCTCCTGCGGGCGGCGCTCCCCTGGCGTCTGTACGTCTCACCGCCGTGCGCGTTCGTCAACAGAGCGGGGCGGGGAAGGGTGGGTAGCAAAACTGCGCTTGCGCAGTGGAGTTTTCGGCCACTGCTTCGGCAACTTGTCTTGTTCTCGCGATAACTGCGAAATTTCTCGCGATAATTGTGGTACTAGGGCAGCCGGCCCCTCCAGGTCCGTGGAAAGCTTTCTCGGGGTTGTTGGTGCGTTATTTATCCCACCGGTCACCTTCTTGGTAATTCTGTGGAAGCAGAGATCCTCGTTTGGGAATCACTAGTTCTTATCTCTGTGAATGAATTGAGTCCTCAACTACCTGGGGCTCGCGGACGGGACCGTCACCTAGCTGCGTGGGCAAGGACACGATGGCCGTGGCAGCTGCACGTCTGAGCAGGTCTCTTGATACCGGCGCCCAAACGCTTCTCGGGCAGATGCAAAAGAGTGTGTACCGCCGAGTTGGAGCTGGCTGGACTTTACAAAACTCCTCCTCCCGGAATCTCAAGGCCTTTCAGAGCTGGACCAGTGCTTACCCTCCTTCGTTCTTAAAATCTTGCTTATGTATTTGGAAGCCTGGGGGAGACAGAGACTTCCACCTGCTGGTTCACTCCCCGAATGCCCGCAGCAGTCCGGAAGCCCGGAGCCAGGAACTCCGTCCCTCTCAGGAAGCTGGGTGAGAAGCGAGGCGGGACTCCGTTCCAGGCACTCGGATATGCGGTGCGGCTACACCAAGCGGCAGCTCAACACGCTGCACAACCCCAGGCTCCGAAGTCACCCTGCTATAATAGAAATTTAAGGTTCAGAGAAGATAGAGCCACTCGGCGTGTCTGGAGGGCGGTTAGAGGTGGAATGTACCATTCCCCAGAAAGATGCGGTCAGCGTGTGATGGGCACACTCCTGGGACCAGAAGATCCTTGAACAAGGACTAGGAAGACAAGGGGCACCGGTAGGAATGCATCTGGTGGCCACTCCGTGTGGGGTCAGCAAAGGGACTGCGGTGTGACTGTTAGGTCAGGGCCTGGAGCCAGTTCAGCCAGTCGGAGCAGCTTCTCTTTGAAGTGTCCTGACGACCAGAGGACCTAGCTGGAAGGTGCAAGCCAGAGGGAAGCAGCTGCCTTGTGGTTCAAGATCAAACGGATAGAGAAGTCACCAAGGCTTTTTGAGCTGGCAGTGGCTACCCCACTAGACTTCCACTTTCCCAGCTCTCTGGCAGCTAGGTGTGGATTTGTGATTTAATAATGGCCAGCGGGGACGGAGTCAGAGTGTGCGCTTAAGCCATGCTCCTGAGCGAGCAGCATCCTCACCCTCTCCCTCCAATGCTGAGGTGACCGCAGCCTACTTGAATTTAGAAACGAAGTACAGTGGAACAAAACTGGAACCCATGTATCACTTTCTCATATGCATTTTTTTTTCAAGATTTATTTATTTGAAAGTTATAGAAAGAGGTAGAGAGGTCTTCCATCTGCTGGTCCAATCCCCAGATGGTCGCAACGGCCGGAGCTGGACCGATCCGAAGCCAGGAATTTGCTCCCAGTCTCCCGCCCGAGTGCAGGGGCCCAAGGACTTGGGCCATCTTCTACTGCTTTCCCAGACCATAGCAGAGAGCTGGATTGGAAGTGGAGCAGCCAGGACTAGAACCGGCGCCCCTATGGGATGCCAGCACCTCAGGCAAGGCTTCAACCAGCTGCACCACAGCGCTGGCCCGTCATATGCTTTTTTTTTTTTTTTTTTTTTTGACAGGCAGAGTGGACAGTGAGAGAGAGAGAGACAAGATCCGAAGGCAGAAGCCAGGTACTTATCCTGGTCTCCCATGGGGTGCAGGGCCCAAGCACTTGGGCCATCCTCCACTGCACTCCCTGGCCACAGCAGAGAGCTGGACAGGAAGAGGGGCAACCAGGACAGAATCCAGCGCCCCCACCGGGACTAGAACCCGGGGTGCTGGCACTGCAGGCAGAGGATTAGCCTAGTGAGCCGCGGCGCTGCCCCATCATTGCATTTTCAATGAACTTTTTGAAAATCCGTACTATAGTAAGGAAGCCAGAGTACTCCTCTCTAGTCTCACTTAACTCTGTAACGTGGAGAAACAGCAAGTCGCTCTACTTGCAGCAGCTTAACCTTTACCTTGGATAACATATGGTCCCAAAAAGGGTCATTTCTAGCACAGACTACTTTCACTCATCAGTGCCTTTATCCACAAGTCCCTGGCTCCTGAGGCAGACATTTGGCTCGGCAGCCAGTCCCCCATTTGGTTTGCCTGCATCACAGTGCCTGGGTTCAAGCTATGGCGCTGCTCTCCATTCCAGCACTCTGGGAGGAAGACAAGGAGAGTTCAAGTGACTGGGTCCCTGCCACACTCGGGGAGTGAGTCAGTACATTAAAACTCTTCCAAATAAAAATTTTTAAGAAAAAAAAAAATCCAACTCAGCTCACGCAGACCCAAGATAGCAGGGTTCAAGAAGCGGTCCTTCCAGCAGTCACTCCCCTACTTACCTGAATTCCACCTCGGGAATCCTCTGGGAATGGGACATGTTCACTCACACTCGCTACCCCCAAGTGACAGAGGCTGGTTCACTCGCCATTATGTCCCCAACGGCCAGGACTGGGCCAGGCTGAAGCAAAGAACCTGGAATCCAATCCAGGTGGTCCCATGTGGGTAGCAGGGACCCAAGGAGTCAACAGCTATTGTCCCAGGGTGTGCATTACTGGAAGCTGGAATCTGAAGCAGAGATGGGGGATTCAGACCCAGAACTTGACACAGGATGTGGGCAACCCAATTGGCAACTTAATTGCTGCACCAAATGTGTGCCCCTTTATGAAGCTGATACCAATTTTGCCACCTGGAAGTGGGGTGATTTTCTCACAGCTAAAAATGTGGACACAGCTTTGGACTTAGGCAATGTGCAGAGGCTGAAAAATTGAGAAGAGCAAAAACTTAGAAGGCTGGCTGTTATAGAAATATGGATGGGAACACCCCCATTAGTGAGAACTAAGAAAAGAAAGAAAATAAATCTTTATGAGTAAGGCCTGGGGTTCTTGGTATCTGAAGTACATGAGCACCCGTTGAAGTTGTTTGCTCCACTTCCCATTCAGCTCCCTAACTCACCAGGGCAAGTAACAAAGGCCACTGTCCTTCAATGGCCTGCAACCCACCCAGGAGACAGGGAGTGAATCAGCAGCTGGAAGATTTATCACTCTGATTTTCAGATTTTTAAAATTGACCTACTGGGGCCAGCGCTGTGGCACAGTGGGTTAACGCCCTGGCCTGAAGCGCTGGCATCCCATATTGGCACTGGTTCAAGACCCAGCTGCTCCACTACCTGCCCAGCTCTCTATGGCCCAGAAAAGCAACAGAAGATGGCCCGAGTCTTTGGGCCCCTGCACCCATGTGGGAGACCCGGAAGAAGCTCCTGGCTCCAGATTGGTGCAGCTCCGGCCGTTGCGGCCATTTGGGGAGTGAACCATCGAATGAAAGACCTCTCTCTCTGCCTCTCCTCTCTGTGTAACTCTTTGAGGTAAATAATCTTAAAAATTTTTAAATTGACCTACTAAATACTGACATTAAAAGTGCTGCTAGGGGCTGGCCCTATGGCATAGTGGGTTAAGCCACCACCTACAGTGCCGGCATCCCACAAGGGCAGCAGTTGGAGTCCTGGTTGCCCCACTTCTGATCCAGCTTTCTGCTAATGTACCTGGAAGCAGCAGATGGCTCAAGTGCTTGGGTCCTTGCACCTACCTGAGAAATCCTGGCTTTTGACCTGTCCCAATCCTGGCCGTTGCGGCCATTGAGAGTGAACCAGTAGAAGGAGAATATTGCTAACTTTGCCTTTCAAATAAATACTTGGGGGGAGGGGGCAACAAAATGGCAGAAACTAGGAACCACCTTGGCAAGAGCCAGGGCTGAAGCTAAAATTATTCCCTCACATTTCTCTAACGGAGTGAATTCCCATGACACACACAGAAGATCTACAGTTCTGTGGGAATTTTACACCAGAAGAACCACTATCAGTTTAACCTGTGACAAAGGACAAAATGGAGGCCATTTAACTCCTCAAACTATAGGCAGTCAACAGGCTGATAAACCTATTCAGCTGACTAGGTATTGCCTTTCTCAGGAGGCTTGTGTCCCAGATCATTTTGAAACCTTGGTATTTGCTCAGCTTTGAAATTGCTTGCAATCAACCCAAAATTCCTTTTCTCATTTTCTCCCATTTTTTTTAAGGATTAACTTGAGGTAGAGTTACAGAGGGATAAAAATATCTTCATTCTTCACTGGTTCACCAAAGGGCCACAATGGCTGGAGCTGTGCCGGTCTGAAGCCAGGAGCCTCTTAGTCTCCCACATGGGTGCAGGGGCCCAAGCACCGGGGCCATCTTCTACTGGCTTCCCAGGCCATAAGCAGAACTGCATCAGGAGCAGCAGCTGGTGATGCAGGCAGAGGCTCAGCCTAATACATCACACCGCCAGCCCCCATGTTCTTGCACTTGAAGGGGACTGTTTACTACTGGTAGCCTATGCCCATCCTACCATTCAGTGTTGGGGGGGGAGGGGAGCGGACTGCTGTTGCACAGCAGGTAAAGCCACTACCTGCAGCACTGGCATCGGGTACCAGTTCAGGCCCCAGCTACTCCACTTCGAATTCTGCTATGGCCTGGGATAGTAGTAGAAGATGGCCCAAGTCCTTGGGTGTTTTCACCTGCCTGGGAGACCCGGAAGAAGCTCCTAGCTCCAGATCAGCACAGCTCCGGCCATTGTGGCCATCTGCAGAGTGAACCAGCAGATAGAAGACTTCTCTCCCTCTCTGTAGCTCTGCCTTTCAAATAAATAATAATCGTTTCTCAGCCTTTTCACTAAGTACAGTATCAAATAAATATTTTAAAAAATAATTAAGTGTAGGGCCGGCGCCGCGGCTCACTAGGCTAATCCTCCGCCTAGCGGCGCCGGCACACCGGGTTCTAGTCCCAGTCAGGGCGCCGGATTCTGTCCCGGTTGCCCCTCTTCCAGGCCAGCCCTCTGCTGTGGCCAGGGAGTGCAGTGGAGGATGGCCCAGGTGCTTGGGCCCTGCACCCCATGGGAGACCAGGAAAAGCACCTGGCTCCTGGCTCCTGCCATCGGATCAGCGCGGTGCGCGGGCCGCGGCGGCCATTGGAGGGTGAACCAACGGCAAAGGAAGACCTTTCTCTCTCTCTCTCTCTCTCACTGTCCACTCTGCCTGTCAAAAAAAAAAAAAAAAAAAAAAAAGAAGTGTAGGAGCTGGGACTGCCACCCACATGGTATGCTGGTGCCATAGGCAGCAGCTTTACCTGCTATGCCATAGCACCAGTCCTGAAAGCAGTAACTTTTTGAGATTTACAATTAGGTGAAGAATTTTGCTTTAGGATGGATATGTCTCAGTCCTACATGGTTTCAGTAATTTAACTTTTTCATTTGAAAGGAGTTTAACCAGACAGGGAGGGACCTGTGCTGTGGCAGTTAAGCTGCTGAATACAATGCCAGCCAGCATCTCTACTGAGTGCACTTGAGTCCTAGATACTCAGCCTCTGATCCAGCTCCCTGCTAATATACCTGAGAAAGCAGCATTTGATAACACAAGTGCTTGGTGTTCCTGCTACCCATATATATGAGAAACCTAGTTGGAGCTCTACCTGCTTGGTCCCAAAGATAGTAGCCATGCATTTAAAGTGGTCCTGAACTAACTACACCAGGCCTATTTCTTGCAAAATATGCTGGCATCCCACACTGGGAGTTCCTAGGATTAGGCTGGTATAGATGCTGGGAGGCAGTAGTGATAAATAGTTGGGTTCTGTTGTGGTCAGAGAGCTGTCTCTCACACAATAAAAAACCTTTCAATAACATAAAAGGCAGGAGGGCAAGTGTTTGGCATGGTGTTCGAGATGCTTCTGGGGACATCAACTTGCTGAGCCCTAGCTTCTCACCCAGCTTCCTGATGCACACAGTCGGGAGAGAGGCAGGTGATGGCTTAAGTACTTCGGTCCTTGCCACCCACGTGGAAAACCAGACTGGGTCGCAGACTGCTGCCTTCTGCCTAGCTGTGACAGGCATATGGGGAGTTAAGATGCAAGATTTCTCTGCCTTTTCAAATAAGTCAATCTTTAAAAGAAATGTTCAAAAGAAACACAAAACTAAAAGGTATCGTTACAATGAAGTTTTCTATAGCTCTGCAAGACATCTCAAAGTTCCCAAACCTTGTGTCCTCATATAGCAATTATGTTTTACTGAAGTCATGACTGTGTTAGTACAAAAAGAAAAAGTCCAAACTGTCAGCTTTCAGTCCTCCACAATCCCCTCTTTAATATGGCATTTTGCACTATGTACATTAATGAAAATCTGAAACAAACAAAAAGAACTTTAGTCAAACTCCCCTTCCTCCTCCAGCTTTATTGGAATAGTTTAAAATTACATTTCTATTTTCTAAGACTTCAGTTGCTTTTTCCATCTGACTTTTAAAAACTGATTACAGCAAATGAAACACAGTTGTCTAAGTGATATAGTATACAAAAATAACATCTTGATTTCTGTGAAAATGCATTTCTCTGCAATTCCTGAATAGCTCCAAATTATGCTAACTCTGAGCATCGATGTTTACTCTGGGTTTTAGATTTAGTCTTTGAAAAAATGTGTTCTAAACCTTTGCCATCATCATCTGTACGTTCAGCATCAACGCTGTGATGAAGTTGTTCCTGTTTAGGCTTTTATCTCGATGTCTCTCGCATAGCCACTAACACGCATGTCTGTCTTTATTTTGTTTACTCCCACCCAACTGTATGTTCTATGAGGGCCTGATACAGATGTTACTTGATGTTATTTAATAGCTACTGAGGTCAGACAATCCAAGGCCATCATTATGCTAAAATTAAAGTTATTTATGGAAGTTCACAGACACTTCCAGAATTGGTTTTACCTCCTACATGGGAATATATTCAAGAAGCCCAGAACGGGCTTACTGGTCTGACTCGACTTTTCCCATTCATCAATCCCTATTCACCAGTGGCGCGGAAAGGGGGTTCTTTAACAAAGCATTATATATAACACCTCTACCAAACTAAACATAAACTTTTTTTGTAGTTAAATGCAGAAAGTCGTTTTTTTTCCACCCCTTTCCTCCTTTTACACGGCAAGTAAAGCTCACTGGCCTGGGAGTAGCCTCTATCTGCCAACCTTTGGCCAGTGAAGAGGATTCAGAGAAAATAATACAACCATCAATCAGAAAAAGGAGGGGCGACAAAGGAAAATAATTAGGCTGTAGCCTCGATCGTGCATTCCCGTGCAAGGTGCCCTGACTCGCCACAGCGGTAACAGTTGACTTCACTTGTCTTGCTGCAGTTGATGGCTACATGACCAGTTTCACCACACCTAAAAAGGAAATTAGAAAGTCTTCACAATGACATTCTGAAAGCAAAATGATCCACTAAACCAAAATCCAATGCAGAACAAAAAGCCATCAAGCTAAGCAATACATTTGTAAACACAGTAATAGACTGTCAATAAACTAAGGCAAAGGAAGATTTAAATAGAGCTAATCAGACAGTTTAAGTTATAGAATTAAAATTTCTTGGGGCTGACGCTGTGGCATAGTGGGTAAAGCTGAGGCCTGCAATGCCAGCATCCCACCCGCATGCTGGCTATAGCCCCAGGTGCTCCACTTCTGACCCAGCTCTCTGCTAAGGCCTGGGAAAGCAGAAGACAGTCCAAGTCCGTCCTTGGGCCCATGGCTTTGGATTGGACCAACTCCAGTTATTGAGCATTTGGGGAGTGAGCCAACAGAGGGAAGACTTTTCTATCTCTGCCTTTAGAATACATAAATAATCTTAAAAAAAAAAAATTCTTGCATAAGAAATCAGCACCAAAGCACGAGCTAAGATGAACTACACAAACTCTTACATTTTCATGGGTATGTATACACCAAAAGCTACCAAAGTGAACGTTATATATATGTACACCGTACTGTATGTCAACTCAGATATTTCTTGTTACATGACAAAACATCAATGTATATGAATTATATAGCTTCAACCAATTCCCTAGAGGATTCAAACAATGGTAACACTCATAGTTTAATTATTAAGAAATTCCCCGGCCGGCGCCACGGCTCAATAGGCTAATCCTCCGCCTTGCGGCACCGGCACACCGTGTTCTAGTCCCCGTTGGGGTGCCAGGTTCTAGTCCCGGTTGTCCAGCTCTCTGCTGTGGCCCGGGAGTGCAGTGGAGGATGGCCCAAGTGCTTGGGCCCTGCACCCGCATGGGAGACCAGGAAAAGCACCTGGCTCCTGGCTTTGGATCAGTGCGGTGCACCGGCCACAGCGCGCCGACCGCAGTGGCCATTGGAGGCTGAACCAACGGTAAAGGAAGACCTTTCTCTCTGTCTCTCTCTCTCTCACTCTCCACTCTGCCTGTCAAATAAAAAAAAAAAAAAAAAGAAAAAAAAAGAAATTCCATTATTATAAAATGTCCAGGTAGGTGCCATAAACAAGCTACCATGGCAAATTATGGACGGATATACAGATAGGATGGATGTATACCAAACGCTGGTTTCATCTGGCTACAGCTTTCACTAAAAGTACTGATTAAATCCATCTACTTACTCATAGCTAATCCATCCCTAGAAAAATATTTGCAGTTTTCCTTTACCGAGATTCCAACTTACCTATAGCACTTCACCTTGGTGCAGTCTTTTTGAATGTGTCCAAATTCTCCACAAGAATAGCACTTCTGCTCATCGGCATGGTCACAGTCACGAGCCAGATGGCCTGGTTTGCCACAGTTGTAGCAGCATTGCTCTCGCTCTCTCTTGGGCTCCTTGCAGTCCTTGGCAATGTGGCCACCTCTACCGCAGTTATAGCAGGCTTCAACAATAAGGAAAAGAAGCAGACCAAGACTATAAAACCTTTATCAAGTTATACTTTAAACCACAACACAAAACTTCAAAGGTGGAAAATCCCTTCCAATGCTATGTGCAGTATAAAAGCTCATCTCTCCAAATTCTAGAGGGATATGAAAGGAAGTGTTAAATACTTACCATCCTCCTGAAGATCACAATCCTTGGCAAGATGGCCAGACTCACCACAGCGGTAACAGATGTCTGGAAGAGATGAGGAAACAAACTGGAAACCTATTTTAAACAAAAACAAAGAGAATTTGGCTAATTAGACCAGTCTTGATACTAATAAATACTGATATATTTCAAAATTTCTTATTCGACAAAAATACCTCTATCCGAGGTAAAACCACCTCTGCCGCGGCTTCTCATTCCACGACCACGGCCTCCACCAGTAGGGCATTCCCGGGCCCAGTGGCCAGATCGTCCACATTTGAAGCACTCATTGCTGCTCATGGCTGCAGTTAGATCTTTAAAATATTAAAAATAACAACATTAAACCACTTGAGATTTCTAGCTTTAATTCCATTAGAAGTGCATTTTTGTAAAATTATTCTCAGATGAAATAACTAGCTACTACACTAGACAGGAAATTAAACATCTATTTAAAACATTAAAAGTAAAAAGCAAATTGTAAGATAATGTATATATTATACAATTTCTGATCTTTGAAATGAGTGACAGGCAGCATATATGGAGTAATATGTATATGAAAAGTATCGATGGGATGTTGGGACTTCAAAAGAGTATCATGAACAGTCATCAGACACACTTGATAATTGGGGGTGGTATGATGCAGTGGGTTAAGCTGCTGCTTCCCATATCCTGGCATCCCACTTCTGATCCTGCTCCCCATGAATGCACCTGAGAAAGCAGTGGATGATGGCCCAAGTACTTGGGCCCCTGCCACCCAACATATGAAGTAGGCTTCAGCCTGGCCATTGAAGCCCTTTGGTGAGTGAACCAGTGGATGGAAGATCTTTGTGTTGTGCTAGTGAGCCAGCAACACACACACACAGCCTTTCAAATAAATAAATTAAAAAAAAAAAAGCAGTAGCTAACACTCAATTCCAAGTACAACTAATTAGACACTCATGGTTATGAGCCACATGGTTTCATTTTGGGAAACTGAAGTCATGTACTGGTTACAAAATTGGATAACCCAAATTAATGGGAGTTGTACAAATCCTGAAGGTGATTGATGGAAAATAATCTGTGTAACCTTAACACTTAAAACGGTATCTATTCATACCACAGCACTTGCCTCAAGTGAGACAGTTTTAGAGCAGACAAGCTCTAAATTCAAGGGTTGGCTGGAGGGGCACAGAATGTGGCTGAACACACCCAGCTTGGGATACCTGCATCTCCTATCTGAGTGCCTTGGTTTGAATTCCAGCTCCACTCTTGATTTCAGTTTCCTACTCTATATGTATCCTGGGAGGTAGCAGGTGATGGCTCAAATACTTGGGTCCTTGCAGCCTATGTGGGAGACCAGATGAGTTCCCAGCTCCTGGCTTTGGCCTGGCCTAACCCCAGCTACTGCACATATTTAAGGAGTAAATCAGCAGTTGAGATATCATCCAGTTTTCAGAGAATATTTTTGAAAAAATATATATATATAAAAATTATATCTAGCCTACAGGTATACTAAAAAATATTGGGAAAAAATGACGTACACCATAGTTAAACAGCAGAAGAAAAAATTGTATTTTCCCATCTTCTCTTTCCAAGTGAATTCTGTAACATAATTTTATATTAAAACAAAATATCTGCAATGCCATAGCCGACTCCTTAACTAAGTATTTCAAAATAAAACTAAAGCAAATGTATGTTGTACTTATGTAACAATCTAAAAATAGACCAAGGCTATTCCTAGAATAGCACAGAATGAAATGGGAAACAATTTAGTATTTCCATATTTCCCTATCTGAATATTTTTACCCTTAATTCTACTGTCACTATGACACATAAGGTGTTTTTTTTTTTTTTTAAAGGTTTTATTTATTTGAGAGGAAGAGTTAGACAGTGAGATGAGAGACAGAGAAAGGTCTTCCAGCCACTGGTTCACTCCACAAATGGCCACAACGGCCATTTGTGGCCAGAGCTGAGCCAATCTGAAGCCAGGAGCCAGGATCTTCTGGGTCTCCCACATGGGTGCAGGAACCCAAGCGCTTGGGTCATCTAATACTGCTTTCTCCAAAGCCAGGAGCTTCGTCTGGGTCTCCCACACAGATGCAGGGGCCCAAGGACTTGGGCCTTTTTCTACTGCTTTCCCAGACCATAGCAAGAGAGCTAGATCAGAAGTGGAACAGCCATGTCTTGAACTGGCAACCATGAGATGCTGGCACTGCAGGCAATGGCTTTACCTGCTATGTCACAGTGCTGCCCCAACACATAAGGTTTTTAAAATATCTTCTTGGGGCTGGCATTGTGGTGTAGCAAGTAAAACCAATACACAAAACACCAACATCCCTAACGTGTGCCAGTTAGTGTCCTGCTTGCTCCACTTCCAATCCAGCTCCCTATGAATGACATAAGAAAAGCAGTGGAAGATGTCCCAGGTGTGTCGGCCCCTGCCACCCATATAGTAGACCTGTATAAAATTCCTGGCTTCAGGCTGGCCCAGTGCTGGCCACTGTGGCCATTGAGGAAGTGAACCAGTAGAAAGAGCTATCTCTTCCTCTTTCTCTTAATCCTTTCAAATAAATGAATCTTTTTTATCCCTCGGTGTCAGTAACTGCAACATGCAGCAATAATTAAGCTTAAGTTTTTAGTTTCAAAATGCTTCCATTCTCAAATATTCAAAAGAACTCAGTACTCAACTATCCCAAATTCTCTGCAATCTGATTTTTGACAGGAATCTAACATTTTAGCTGCACAGCATATTTATGGATCCATAGGTATAATGGACACTGCTTGTCAGAAGAAACTATAGTCATTAAGTCCCTTCACACTGCTTCACAAAGACTTGTTTGTGGGGCCAGTGCTGTGGTGTAGTGGGTAAAGCCACTGCCTGTAGTGTTGGCATCCCATAGGGGTACAGGTACAAGTCCCTGCTGCTCTACTTCCAATCCAGCTCTCTGCTATACCCTGGGAAAGCAGCTGAAAATGGCCCAAGTGCTTGAGCCCCTGTACCCAGATATGGAAGAAGCTCCAGGCCCCACCATTGGGGCCATTTGGGGAGTGAACCAGCAGATGGAAGATACCTATCTCTCTCTACCTCTGCCTTTCAAATAAATAAATATTAAAAACAAACAAACCACAACACCCTGCTTGTTTCATACTGGAAAAGGAAAAAACATGTATATTAAGTACCCTTTATCTTAAATGCCCAAGAAAGACCAAAAGTGTTTGGGATTAGAATGTTTGCATATATGGGGCCAGCATGGTGGCGTAGAGGTAAAGCTGCCACCTGCTGCTCCACTTCCAATCCACTCTGCTGTGGCCTGGGAAAGCAGAAGGTGGCCCAAAGCCTTGGGCCCCTGCACCCTCGTGGGAGACCAAGAAGCTCCTGGCTCCTAGCTTCCGATCGGCGCAACTCCAGTAAACCAGTGGATGGAAGACTGCTCTCTCTGCCTCTCCTCCTCTCTGTGTAACTCTTTCAAATAAATAAATAAAAAGAATGTTTGCATATATGAGCTATCTTAGGGATGGATGGGTCCCAAGTCTGAGCATGCCAATTATCTTGGGTTTCACATATACCTTACACACATAGCCTAATGGTGATTTTATACAATTTGATTAATTTTGCGCATGAAAGTCTCATGACTTACAATGTTCTACTCATGTCATTTGTCAGTGCTCAAAAAACTTTGGATTTGGGAGCTTTTCAGATCAATGAGCCTCACCTTGTCAATGAATCATCAGATATCAGTAAGATAAAGTCAGCAACTGAAATTTCAGGTTTACTTTTGGGACAGAAATATCAACTCAAAAAATGTAACCACTCAACAACTGTTAACCAACTGTTAGCAAATTGTTTCTTTCCTCACTTTGTCTTATTTCTAGATTCAAAGCCAAAGTATATGCAGGGAGGGAAAGAGAATACTTACAGAAAGCCAACTATTTAAAGTAACTTTAAATATTAAGCTCTATTTCTTTTATTCTAATACTCAACCAAAAATTGGTTACAAAGTTACGTCAGTATGAATTATTCAGGGAAAGCACCATTATCCAAGTTAGATAAAAAAATAAAATTACCCTGTTAAGTGTCTAATAAGACTATATAAACTACTCTGCAAAAACAGATACGCACCTCTCAGTGGCAATGGCAAAACTTTTTATACACCAAAGTTTCAGATGTTGGTTTTCCCGTCAACAAATTTTTAGTCTTAAATTGTTTATTAAGGGGCTGGTGCTGTGGCATAGCAGGTAAAGCTGCTGGCTCGAGTGCCAGCATTCCATATGGGCACTGGTTTTGAGTCCCAGCTGCTCCATTTCCAATCCAGCTCTCTGCTATGGCCTAGGGAAGTGGAAGATGGCCCAAGTCCTTGGGCCTCTGCATCCACATGGGAGACCTGGAAGAAGCGCCTGGCTCTGGATTAGTGTGGCTCCAGAGGTTGCGGCCATCTGGGGAGTGAACCTGCAGATGTTAGACTTCTCTGCCCCTCCCTCTCTGTAACTCTGCCTTCAAATAAATACATTTTAAAAGAATTGTTCATTAAAATAAATTAGGACTAAACCTAAGTAAAACAAAACCATTGACATATGGTGCATGATTTTTAAAGAGGTCTTTCCAGTGGATTTAAGTAACTGGTATATAATCTGCTTTCTCCCTTTAGCCAATCCAGTCACACAGCAGGTCTACATTTCCAAAAAACTGGTCCCTTGTGATAGACTTGGCTCTTTTGGCTCTTTAGTAACATTAAGCCCATGTATTGTCCATTATTTCAGAAGCATACTCCTTATCATAGGAGGCAGATCCCCATTCTAACATTCATCTTATGTATAAATGTATTTACTAAGGTCTTCACTACCCAACAATTTTTAAGTGCAATCTGCATAACAGCAATTAGTGTTAGATCTCTTGCAACATTTTTTATAGTGAATGTAAACGCTTTAACTGAATGGTGCTTTAAAATATTAACTTGGGCATTCTTATGTTCACTTTTTTTTTAAGATTTATTTTTATTTATTTGAAAGAGTTAGTGAGAGGTAGAGCCAGCGCTATAGTCTTCCATCTGCTGGTGCACTCCCAGATGATCTCAACGGCCAGAGCTGAGCTGATCTGAAGCCAGGAGCCCAGAGCTTCTTCCAGGTCTCCCACAATGGTGCAGGGTCCAAAGAACTTGGGCTATCTTCTACTGCTTCCCCAGGCCATAGCAGAGAGCTGGATTGGAAGTGGAGCAGCCAGGACTTGAACCAGCCCCCACATGGGATTCCAGCACTGGGCAGGGGCTTTAACCTGATGCGCCACAGTGCCAGTCCCCCTTTTATGTTTATCTTAAAACTATATCTCATTTCTATATTTCCAAATGTTAAAACTAATTCTTTTTAGGAAAATTGCCTTTCTCTATTTCTTAAAAATGTCTACATAATACCAATACACTCTTATTTACTGAGGAGTAAGCACAGGGAAAATTCCAACCAGTCTTTACTACATGAACAGCATTTGTAAATACTCCACATATCTGTAAAACACTGAGAAAGTCTGTAAAGTATGATTATCATGTACCTTTGTTTACATTATTGTTTTAAAAATGGGATGTCACTGGGGCCCAAGTTGTTGTGTAGCAAGTAAAGCAACTGTCTGTGACGAGGGCATCCCATATGGGCACTGGCTAAGAGTCCTGGCTGCTCTATTTCTGGTTCAGCTCCTTGTTAATGCACCTAAGAAAGCAGCACAGAATGGCCCAAGTGCTTGGATCTCTGGTGCCTACATGAGACCTGGAAGAAGCTCCTGGCTTCAAACTTGCCCAGTTCAGCCGTTGCGGCATTAGGGGAGTGAACCAGCAGATACAAGCTCTCTCTCTCTCTGTAACTCCGCCTTTCAAATAAATACATCTTTTAAAACAAAACAAAAGAAATATTTTATCTTGTTTAAAAAATGTCTTTAGGCCAGCAGCCGTGGCTCAATAGGGTAATCCTCTGCCTGCAGCGCCGGCACACCCTGTTCTAGTCCTGGTTGCCCCTCTTCCAGGCCAGCTCTGTGCTGTGACCCGGGAGTGCAGTGGAGGATGGCCCAAGTGCTTGGGCCCTGCACCCCATGGGAGACCAGGAGAAGCACCTGGCTCCTGACTTTGGATCAGCGTGATGCGCCGGCCGCAGCACACCGGCCGCGGCAGCCATCGGAGAGTGAACCAACGGCAAAAAGGAAGGCCTTTCTGTCTCTCTCACTGTCCACTCTGCCTGTCCAGAAAAAAAAAGGTCTTTAGAGAATTTCATGTTATTCCTAAGGAAACTAAAGGAAGGCCAAGCTGATAAAGTTGACTATTATTCTCAATGTCTGGGACAGCTCCCGGCTGTAATTTCATTGCATGTCCTCTTGTCCTCACCCTCCACCTGTCACAACCTTGTCAGCCTTCAAGGACCAACTCAAATGCCAACTCTGGCCATATATTCCAGTCTGAAACTATTCTTCCTGTTAAAACTTGTGACACTTTGATAGTATCTGTCTGGTGGAATTACCATACAGACTTTTATCATGTTCTTTGAGGGCAAAGCCCAAATAATTTACCTTTGAACTATCACTATTCTCTATATAGCTATCCTTTCAGCAGCAGTTATGTAGCTCGGTATTTTAATTGCTGGTGGGGGATGTTTATAGTTATTTGCTGAATGAAACTATCTATCTTGTATGGACTCAATCCAATGTAAGTACAAAAAAGCACTCAAAGTTCTTGCTATCACAAGAATTAAGCAATCATGAAAGCAAGACACATCAAAGTTAACAATATATTTTCAAATACATACTCATTAAAGAGTAACTCTAATCACTCTCTGAAACTCCCAGCTTTGGGAAATCATAGGTCAGATTCTGTGCCAATTAAGTTTTAGGATCCAGTTCCGCTAACAGAGGTCCACCACCCTAAAGACAGTCCCAATACAACTGAAAAAACAGAAAACAAAGCATGACAGAATTAACTTCTACTTTCAGATGTTCTTTTTGTGATTCCTATTTGTAATAAAGCTAAGCTGTTGCATGTTAAGCAATGAAAGCACATTTTAGATTATTTAACGCAACGTACATCTATGTCTGAGGCATTTTCACCTGAGGTCACTTAAACCAGCAGCCACCCAGGATTTTCTCCAAGAATTCACAATCAGACGCTGGTACTATTTTACGGAATGCTGCACATATAGTAACTTAAGGCTGGGGCGGGGGCCACCAAAAGACTGTATTTTCACTGTTGTCAGGCAGCAGGAGGACAGATTCTCTTGCTTTTAATTAAAAAATAAATAAATAAATAAATAAATAAAAACAAACAAAAAAAACACATATCTACACTGCAATGATGTACCCTGACAAAGCAGTAAAAGAATTAGATTTTGGTAGATTTTGGGTAAGTCTGGATTAAACACTTAAAACAGCTTAACCACTGGCTTATACACACAACGCATTACAATGCCTACACAGCAGGTTAAAAGTGGAGCCACCTTGGCACAGGTTGAGCATCGGCCTGTGGTGCCAGCATCCATATGGGCGACAGTTGGTGTCCCAGCTGATACACTTCCAGACCAGCTCCCTGCTGATGGCCTGGGAAAGAAGTAGAGGATGGCCCAAGTGCTTGGGCCCCTGCACACGTATGGGAGATCCAGAAGAGGCTCCAGGCTCCTGATGGGCCCACGTCTGGCCGCTGTGGCCATTTGGGGACTGAATCATTGGATGCAAGACCCTCTCCTTCTGTCTGTAACTCTGCCTCTCAAGTAAAAATATAAATCTTTAAAAAAAAATTCGTATCTCCCATTTTATAGCCCATTTCCTCAATACAATGACAAAGAGATTAAGAGGAAAAGTGGGTGATTTTCAAGTGATTCACATTTTCAACTATCAGAAATCAGATGCATTTATTTTTAATTTATTAAAAGAAATCTTCCATCTGCTGGTTCATTCATGCCCACAAGAGCCAAGGCCTGGCAAGGTTGAAATAGGGGACCAGGAACTCCAACAAGGTCTTGGTGTCAGGGACCCAACTACTTGTGCCATCACATGTTAACTCCCAGGGTGCACCTCAGCAAGAAGCTGGAATTCAAAGTGGAGTTGGGACTCCATCCCAGACACTGGGATATGTGATGCAGGCATCATAAGCAGCAGCTTAACCAAGGCACCAAATACCCACTCCCTAGAAATGCTTTTAAGTTTCAACTCTCAGTTTCAATTTGTATATATAAAATTTTCAGGGGCCAGTGCTGTAGCACAGCAGGTTAACACCTGGTCTGAAGCGCCGGCTCGAAACCCAGCTGCTCCACTTCTGATTCAGCTCTCTGCTATGGCCTGGGAAACCAGCAGAAGATGGCCCAAGTCCTTGGGCCCCTGCACCCTTGTGGGAGACCCGGAGGAACCTCCTGGCTTCGGATCGGCACAGCTCTGGCTGTTGCGGCCAATTGGGGAGTGAACCATCAGATGGAACTCTCTGCGTAACTCTGACTTTAGGATAAATAAATCTTAAAAATGTACATTATAGAAAAAAAATTTCAGACACAAACAATACTTCAAGAGGTGATAATGCCTCTTGAATTATGCCAGCTGTCCCTGGTGTCCAGGAGGTATCAGGGAAACGATGAAACAGTGCCATCTGCCCAATACAAATCATGCTTTGCTAGGGTTACTTTTATCCCTAGCATTCCTGTTGCTGCTTATATTCAATCTATTTTCTAGGGTAGAGATTTGAAACTGTTGTTACTAGTTTTTTTTTTTTTTTTTTTTTTTTTTAAGATTTATTTATTTGAAAGGCAGAGTTACAGATACGGAGAGACAGAAATCTCCCATCATCTGATTCACTTCCCAGATGGACGTAATGGCCAGGGCTGGGCCAGGTCCAAGCCAGGAGCTTCACCCTTGTCTCCCATGTTGGTGCAGTTGCTGCTTCCCTGGTGCATTAGCAGGGAGCTGAATTGTAGCTGGAGCAGCTGGGACACAAACTGGCGCAACCCGTGTTACTAGCCTGGACCATATTCTGTACACTATTAGATTTAAGAGGTCTGGTGGTTTTGTGTCTTAAGTCTGGTACAGGGGCCGGTGATATGGCTTGGTGGGTTGGGCCACCACCTGCAATGGCAGCATCCTGTTTTGGTGCCAGTTTGTTCCAGGCTGCTCTACTTCCAGTCCATCTCTCTGCTAGTGCAACTGGGAAAGCAACAGCAGAAGGCCCAAGTCCTTGGGCCCCTGTCCCATGTGGGAGACCGAGATGAAGCTCCTGGCTTCAGCCTGGCCCAGCCCCTGCTATTGCAGTCACTGGGGGAGTGAACCAGCAGATGAAAGATCTTGCTCTGTACCTCCTTCTGTCTCTAATGCTGCCTTTCAAATAAATAAAAGTAAATCTTTAAAACAGTCTGGTACTCATGTCAGTGAAGGCAAACTGGCAACGAAGATTCACATTTGTGTGACATATATCCTAGTTATTTCCCCCAAGCTCGGGATTATCCCTCCCGCATCTCTGTTCCTGCCCTCCCTGCATTTAGCCCAAAGTGACACTTCTGCACCCTCTGAACGCATTCACTCATTATTTTACTACAAATTAATCAGTTTGGTGTTCCCAACACAGTACTGAAGCCTGCTGTAATAAAAACAAAAGTACAGGTTCAATGGAAGCAAGACACATTTCTGTACTCTAACCAGAATAATGGAGAAGAGATTACTGGAACTAATTCTGTTACCCAAGCTCCTGCATTTATTCCCCGACCCTAGTTAATTATATCCATTTATCTCTGAAGGGTTTTAATAGCTGAATATCTACTATGAGTCAGGAATTAATACACATATCTATGTCTTACAACACAAGTTATGTGTTCTTGCTCCATTTTAATAAGGACATTGAATATCTGAGACCAAGCAACTTACCCAAGCCAGTACAGCCAGAAAGTACCAGACTCAGAATTTTAACAGCCTAGCTCTAAATCCTCACCAGAGGATTTGGTTAGAATAAAGTACACGAAAATGCTATTTTTAACAGGACACCCAACTTACTCCTTCCTTCAAACATACTACACAAGAATATCACCATTTAGCAAGTAAAAAAAAAAAAGTTCATTTGAGTTTTAATATGAAAATTACCTTCTGTTTTTCTCTCTACTCATCTACGGCCATGACTCTGAACTCATTCACAGTGTGTTCGCTATGCCATACACCTTTCTTGAATTTTTAGGCCAAGATTTTTTTTCCCTTCATGACACACAAACACTGGCAATTTGCCTTTATAGTTAATATCCCCACCATTTGTAATTAAGGAGCCACTCCCGGTGATCGCTGTAGACTTTTATGTTCCTAATTAACAAAATCCTCTACTTAGAACCTGAATCTTCGTTGCCATCAAACGCTTTATTATCCCAGTAGCTTCCTACAATATGAAAATGCCGCAGAGCTTGCTGGAATCTCAATGGGGCATTCCCTTACTGCAGCAGCGATTGAAACTGCCAGAACAGGGATTCTACCAACACAGAACAGAGAGAGGCTCTCCACTTACTACCAGGGGGCTGGGAGAGCAAAGAGCCAGCACGGTTTAACTCCCATTCCTGCAGGGAGAAAAAAGCACAATCTCTCTGTGGTCAAGTGTTTAGTCCAAAGGTGGCCCCATCTCTTTTAAACACCCATCTGGCACATTCTCATGTTTGCGCCACACATTTTTTGCTGAATTTTAAAGTTAAGAACTCAGTCACAAACCATGTTAAAAAATTCATTTACATCTTAAATATCCTTGGTCTTTCACTGAGTTTTTTCAAAATCAGTTACGACACTGCACATCTGTTCGAAATTCATTATCTCTGGTTATCAGTATGAAAAGGAATGTGGACCTTTGGTTTATGGGAAAAACTTTATTTCTAAGGAGAGGAATGCAGGTAGGTGTAGGTATGCATGACCAGTATATTAAAAAAAAATTTACCAAGAGTAAATCAATTTGGAAAACACTTCAAGTCCTAAATTCAGCCTTTGAGACTCTAATACATTTTTTTTATGTACCACTACCTGCTGAGCTACTGGTAGACAAGAATCAGGCTCAACTGATTTACAGGAGTTTGAATGCTTTATAAGAATTTCTTATAAACTGACAGGAAGGAAAAAAACCCTAAGAAACAGGGACGACATTCCATACACCTTTTTAAAATCCTCAAAGTCTCATGCTCAATTTACACTGTTTGAGGAAACGAATAAAAAAAAAAAAGGGCTAGTTTAAATTCAAACATTAACTCACCAATGCAACGATTAATTGGTTGTCTCTACAAAATTGGCTCAAACAACAGAAAAGGGGGGAAAGTACTCTTAAAAAATGTAATCCAGCAGCAAGGCGGGAATGTATATTAATGCACCTTTACTTTACAAAAAGGCAAAAAAAAAAAATATTCGGACTTTTAGCTTCTTCACTGTACCGCTTCCGTGGCACCTTCTGAATTATTGCCTGAAACACGGTACCTGAAGTCCCAGATGATTACGGAGCAATCCTTTAAGACCCCCAAGCCCAGATGTAGTCACTTCCTCTGCAAGTGCTCCGTGGCTGAGGCCATGTGGCTAACATGTGGCAACTAGCAGACGCCTTAGCCATAATAAAATCAACACCCAAATCCAAATGCGGGCGATTATGCCGTTCTAAAATAGGTTTTCACGTTATGGAAAATCTAGATGGGGCCTGGCTAATTAAACGTCGTGTCTCACTTGTAATTCGTATCCGCTTAATTAATCCAAGAAACGATCCAAAGACTACTGCTGCTGCTATGGTCCTGGGGGGTTGACAAATTGATTTTTTTCTGTTCTGACAACGAGGTTTCTTAAAAGCCCCCGCAAACTAAATCACGCTGACAGAGGAAAAGTGAGTCCTAGCCTACCCTTTTTCAACGGCAGACTGAAACAGGCAACTTAAAAAAGGGAATTTAAATGACGATTAAAAAGAAGAAAAAATTCAAGGCTCAGGAAACGACTGTGGAGAGCATGAATTCCAAAGGCCCCCGAGTCTTCCAGCGGAACGTCCGGCCACCCCTAACACAAGGACTTCCTCAAGGGCCTGTTTCGAAGGCTCCCAGAACTCTTGGCACATGGCCCGCGGGCCCACCGCCCCGGCACATGGCCCGCACGAGAGCCCTCCCCACCCCCCTTCCCCCGCAGCCAGGGTCCGTCCCCACCCCACGGCCTCCCTCCACTAAGTTCCCGCCAAATCGACCCTCGGCCCCGCGCCCCGCGCCCCCGACGCCTCAGCTCCCAAGGGCGCGCGGGTCGGGCCTCCCTCGCCGGAAGCCTGCGGCCTGGGGTGCGGCCTTGGCCTGGAGCGGGTCCCGACGCGCGGCAGCCCCGCTTCTCGGGGCAGGAGGAGGGCCGGCAGGGTCGCCAGACCGCGGCGCGCCGGAAACCCCAGTCCGACGCGGAGGCAGAAGCCGGGCTTCCCGCCTGACGCAGCAGCAGCGCAGGCCAAAGTGCGGCCGCCATCGTCGCCCCACCGCTCTCTACCCTCCTCGCCTGCCTCGGCCCGCGGCCCACACCGCGGCTCGCGCCAGCCCCGGCGCCCACCCTCCCCAGCTCTCACCTTCGGCGTCGGAGCGGGCCCGCAGCAGCGGAGACTCGGACGCAGGCCCGGAGAAGGCGGCTCGCAAGCTAGCGGCTGTTTATTTTCAGGGTCCTTGCCTGCGCCACACGCGGGTCTGCACACGGCCCCACACACGCCGCTGCGCACGGCTCTCCTCCGCCTCGCCCACACGGCCAATCAGCGCGCGAGGCTCGACCGACCAATCAGAGCCGCCCGCGGGGAGGGTCCGCCCATCCCAAGCGCGGCGCGGGGCGGGGCGGGCTCTTACCACAGCGCGCCGCGGCCCTTCCCGGCGTGCGCCGCGCGCGGCCTTTCCCGCCTGGGCCCTGGCCCCTGGCCTCGGGGCCCCACCCCGGGCCTCTTCCCGGAGTCCGGGCCACGCCCCGCCGGGCCGCTGGAGCCCGGGGATGCCAGGGGCCGGGGCTGGGTGAGGGGATTCTGATTAGCTTGGGGCCCGGGGAAGTTCTTTCCCCTTCTCAATCTGCCCCTAGGCGCTGGGCTATCAGAACAGGGCCCGATTTCCAGGAACGGAAAGTGGCCGTGGTACTAGGCCGCAGACCCGGAGGTCTGTTTTGGCTTTCGCTAAAATTCCTGCGGAAATAAAGGCCTGGTGAGGGCGCGGCCTCGCCTGGGGGGAGCTGTGAATGGGGTGCAGGGCACCGCCTCACAATTCCCCCTGTGACCCGTGTAGCGCGCTGGGACCTGAGGGGGTGAGAGGGCGGGCTGTCACGGTCACCAGTGGCTTCTAGTTTATTTTCTTCAAAAGAGGTGGTGAGTGTGGTCATAGATACCTTGAGGATGATAACAGAGGCGGCTGTCATCACCCAGTGACTGTTCAGCACCAAGTGAACTGTTCTAGAACGTTGCGCCCCGTTTGGAATGGCTTTTATTAGAAACGTGGTGGGGGGAATGGGCGAACCCCAAATCTCTGCAGCTCTAACGGGTCTTAAGATGACTCGGTTCATTACTCACGCCCTGTCCGTGGATCCCATCAAGCGGCTTTGCATTCCTTTGAAGTTAAGTGCACGGGGCAGTTGAGAGGAGGGCCGAGCGGTCCCTGTTGGCAGCAGCGGTTCTGCCGACGGCTGTGTGTGCTGCATCCGCTTTTGCCCCTGCTCTGCGCCCTCCTGGTTCGGAGGCTGTGGTTTGTGAAATCAGGCTGGTGAGGAGGGGTCGAGAGCCCTTGTGCTGAGCATCAGGAACTGACCCTGGGTTCAGATCACTAGTGCGTAATCACTGGGAGGCAGGTGGCAGATGATGCTCAACACTGCCAGTCAAGGGTAGCAGTTATCAGAGTGAACTTAGGGCTTTAAAACAAGCTGGGGCCGGCGCTGTGGCATTGTGGGTAAAGCCGCTGCCTGCAGGGCCGGCATCCCATATGGCCTCCGGTTTGAGTCCTGGCTGCCCCACTGCCGATTCAGCTCTCTGCTGTGGCCTGGGAAAGCAGTACAAGATGGCTCAAGACCTTGGGCCCCTGCACCCACATGGGAGACCCGGAAGAAGCTCCTGGCTCCTGGCTTCGGATCAGCGCAGCTCCAGCCATTGCAGCCAACTGGGGAGTGAACCAGTGGATAGAGACCTCTCTCTCTCTCTCTCTCTCTGCCTCTCCTTCTCTTTCTGTGTGTAACTCTTTCAAGTAAATAAATAAATCTTAAAAAAAAAAAACCACTACAGCTGTTTTAAACTTTTTTTATCCTAAACAATGTAAAGTAAAAATGTTTTAAAATCCAATTTGGAAAAGCTCCATTTCCAATCAGACTAAATAAATGCATAGTAGTTCATGTACTGACCTATAACACTGGAGTTGTCAGTTGTAAAATGGGATTTTGTATTATATATGGTCTTATTACCAAAATGCTTTCACAGCTTTATAGATTTCCCCTCCCTAATCTGATTAATCTTTATAGACTTTGAAGGAGGGTGTAGAGTATCAATTGCAGAGAAAATAGTAACTTCTTAAGCTCTAACACTGAGTTCGAAAAGCACAAAATATCCTACACAAGGCCTGGATGCATCCACACTACACCAGGAGAACAAGTTCAAATAGTCATAAAGTGTGTTTTTTGTTTACCATTTCCACTGTGATGCTGCATAAAGTGTTTGCTGTTGATGGTAGACCCAGCATGTTCCTAATATTAAAACTTTAAAAAACAGCTGAAGAGGGCTGGTTCTGTGGCGTAGCGGGTAAAGCTGCTGCCTGCAGTGCTGGTATCCCATATGGGTGCCAGTTCAAGTTCTGGCAGCTCCACTTCCAAACCAGCTCCCTGCTATGGCCTGGGAAGTAGAAGATGGCCCAAGTCTTTGGGCCCCTGCCCCTACATGGAAGACCCAGAAGAAGCTCCTGGCTCCTGGCTTCAGATCAGCACAGCTCCAGCTGTTATGGCCATCTGGAAAGTGAACCAGCAGATGGAAGATCTCTCTCTCTCTCTATCTGCCTCTGCCTCTGCTTCTCTCTAACTCTACCTTTCAAAGAAATAAATAAATCTTAAAAAAAAAAATCAGCTAAGGGGCCGACGCTGTGGTGCAGTGAGTTAATGCCCTAGTCTGAAGCGCTGGCATCCCATATGGGTGCCAGTTCAAGACCTGGCTGCTCCTCTTCTGATCCAGCTCTCTGCTGTGGCCTGGGAAGGCAGTAGAGGATGGTCCAAGTCCTTGGGCCCCTGCACCCACGTGGGAGACCCGGAAGAAGCTCCTGGCTCCTGGCTTCAGACTGGCGCAGTTCCGGCCATTGCGGCCAATTGGAGAGTGAACCATCGGATGGAAGATCTCTCTCTCTCTGCCTCTCCTCTCTCTGTGTAACTGATTTTGAATAAATAAATAAATCTTTTAAAAAAAAGACTTATTAAAAAAAGCAGCTACAGAAAATGAGATTGAATGTGACAAAGAAGTACCCAACAGTGTTCCACAGGTTTTAAAAGAGCTTACATAGCAAAAAAAAAAAAAAAGAAAGAAAGAAAACATGTTGTGAGCTTTACTGCTTGGCTCTAGGAACAGTAACAGTAACAGCTACAGGGTATTATGACCGTCTTCAGAGTAGACTAATGAAATTTCCCTACAGTATTTGTATTGCCTGAACTTGCCCCGGGGTGTACCCCTTTCACTAGAGATGTTGAAAAAGAAGAAAAGCCAGCTAACTCAAAACTGCCAATGCTATTTGAAGAAAGGTTCCTGTCACATTCCCTTCCCTCGGAGCTGTGTTTTATCCCTGTTCAGCCTTTCAGTCTTACCCAGAGTGGGGTTACCAGAGTGGCTACTAAGCCAGAGACGTTGCTGCTGAAGAACCTGCAGGATGACAAGGACCATAAGTAACTATCAAGTGTCCGGAGAGGGGACCGGCTGAACTTCTCTGATTCAGCATGATTCAGGATTCCTTAGAATGGGTACCAGTGGAGCAGCAATATCTGCCAGCTCTTAATTTCTGATTAAATGGCTGAGTGTGGAGCAGAAGCCCTAGATTTTGCTGTTAGACTGTGATGGTATCATGTCAGCCCTTCCAGGTCCGGTTCCTCTGCCAGCAGGACAGTGGTGCTCTGTGACTTGACTTGGAAAGGATGCAACTCGGGCTCAGTACGTGGATATTTCCACATCTCCTGCCTGCTTCCGAAGCAAAACCAGGGTTTACTAAGCCAGATCCTGAAATGGCAATCAGGAACACTAACAAGAGCTAGTTATTAATATCACATATACAAAACTGTTATATAACAGCATGGCATAAAAGAATTACCATTAAAATGCTGCCTGTTATTATTGTTTAGTATGATTGACTGATTTCTATATGCGAGGCATTGTCTAGAACCTTGTTAAAAGTTTTCACTTTCGGGCCTCCCAAATGGCAGCTTAACCTGCTGTGCCACAAGACTGCCCTAGAGATAAGTACTTTAATATCCCCATGAGGAAAAGGTTCAGAGTTTAATTATCTGCCCAAGGTCAGAAAGTGAATGACAGGGCAGGTTTCAAACACCAGCAGCCCATATGCTTAAGCAAAATGTTATGGGCCTGTGGCGCAGCGGGTAAAGCTGCCACCTCCAGCATAGGCATCCCATATGGGCACTGATTATGGGAACTGGTTCGAGTCTCAGCAGCTCCAATTCCGATCCAGCTCCAGGCTAATGTACCAGGGAAAGCAGCAGAGTATGGCCCAAGTGCTTGGGTCCCTGCACCCACATGGGAGACCCAGAAGAAGCTCCTGCCTCCTGACTTTGGATCGGCCCAGCTCTGGCCATTGCAGCCATTTAGGGAATGAACCAGTGGATGGAAGACCTCTCTCTCTGTCTCTCCCTCTCTCTAACTCTGCCTCTCAAATAAATAAATCTTTTTTAAAAAAATAAAAGGGCAGGCTGGCGCCGTGGCTCAATAGGCTAATCCTCCACCTTGCGGCGCCGGCACACCGGGTTCTAGTCCCGGTTGGGGCGCCGGATTCTGTCCCGGTTGCCCCTCTTCCAGGCCAGCTCTCTGCTATGGCCAGGGAGTGCAGTGGAGGATGGCCCAGGTGCTTGGGCCCTGCACCCCATGGGAGACCAGGAAAGGCACCTGGATCCTGGCTCCTGCCATCGGATCAGCGCGGTGCGCCAGCTGCAGCGGCGGCCATTGGAGGGTGAACCAACGGCAAAGGAAGACCTTTCTCTCTCTCTCTCTCTCTCTCTCTCTCTCACTGTCCACTCTGCCTGTCAAAAAAATAAAAATAAAAAAAAATAAAAGGGCAGATGCAGGCTTTTGTTGTGCAGTGGGTTATGACTCTGCCTGGGACACCTGCATCCCATGTTGGCATGCTGGTTTGAGTCTTAGCTATTCTGCTTCTGATCCTGCTACCTGCTAAGGCACTTAGGAAGAGCAGATGATGGCTCAAGTAGTTAGGTCCCTTCTATACACAAGGGAGACCCAGATGGAGTTCCTGGCTCCTGGCTTCCTCAGCTGGTGCAGCCATTTGGGAGTAAACCAGTGAATAGAAGACCACTTTCTGTCTCCCTCTCTCTAAGTCCGAGTGACAGAAAGAGAGGAGGAGAAGGAGAGAGAGATCTTTCATCTGCTGGTTCACTCTCTCAAGTTACCACAACAGCTGGAGCTAGGCCAGTCTGATGCCAGAAGCCAGGAGCTTCTTCCAAAACTCCCTCGTGGGTGCAGGAGCCCAAGCACTTGGGCCATCCTCTACTGCTTTCCCATGCTAATTAGCAGGGAGCTGCAACTGAAGTAGAGCAGTTGGGACTCTATCCAGTGCCCATATGGGAGACCAGCAACCTTGGCAGTGGCTTTACCTGGTATGCCATAACGCCAGCCCATAAATCTTTTTTTAAAAAATTATTTATTTATTTATTTATTTGAAAGGCAGTCACAGACAGAGAGAGAGACAGAGAAGTATCGGTCCTCCATCTTAATGCATTCCAAATCCTTGGATTCAACCAATCTTGGATTGTATACCTATGTAGTTAGGCCTTGCATCTGTACTGAACTAGTACAAACTGTTTGTCTTGTCATTATTCCCTAAACAATACATTATAAGGACTATTTCCATAGCATTCATATTGTATTAGCTATTGCAGGTAATCTAGAGATGATTTAAAGTATGGGTGGGGCATGTGCATGAGTTTTATGCAAATACAATGCTATTTTATGGAATGGAGCATCAGAAGATTTTGGTACTAGAGGGGGTCCTGGAACTGTTCTTCTATAAATACTGAGGGATAGCTGTATATCCTTCTGGTCTGTTTTTAACATTATATAAATAAATGTATTTATACACTAATATATGTTTGATACTGAGATCTTAAACCATACTTCACATTTAAAATTTTTTACATAAACAGTATCATATTTATTTGCTTTTTTATTTATGTTTCCTTACTACTACATTTAAGATATATGAACCAGGAAGTTTGTCTTGTCTGTTTTTACCTGTACTTCTAGAGAAGCTCCTTATCATGCTACGTATTATAAACAATCTCCATTCCCTGATTACAGGCTAGTTACAGTATTTCTACACTTTGCTTTTATAAACAATATTATAATAAGCACTCTTCTGTACACATCCCTTCAGGACTAGCTGGGAGAATTTCCCTAGGGAATGTACACTCTGAAGAACGCTGAGCAGGGAAGGGTATGTGTTTTAAGTTTTATTGGTTGCCTGTTATATTACTATCAAAAGTGGCCATACCAAATTGTACTCCCAGCAGCAGTGGGCAAGGGCAACATGTTCCTCACATCCTGGCCAACATTTTATTTTTTTTTTCTCTTTTGACAACACTTCAGACTATGAGGATTTCTTTTTGTCTTGCCAATCTGATGGGTGAAACATGGTATCTTTCTTTAATATTTTTATTGAGATAATTGTAGATTCATTTCCAGTTGAAAGAAATAATATAGGGAGGGGTTTTTGGCATAGCAGTTCAGTACTGCTAGGGACACCCACATCCCATATCACAGTCCTGGGTTTGAGTTCCAGCTCCACTTCTGATTCCAGCTTCCTGCTAATGCACACCCTTAGAGACAGCAGATAAAAGTTCAAGTACTTGAGTCCCTGCCACCCACATGACAGACTGATGGAGCTCCTGGTTCCTGGCTTCAGCCTGGTCCAGTTCCATCTGTTGCAGGCATTTGGAGAGGGAACCATCAGATGGAAGGTGTATCTTTCTTACTCTTTCTCTTTCTCTCCTTCTGTCTTGCAAATAAATAATTTCTAAGAATTAATTATGGCCGGCGCCGCAGCTCACCAGGCTAATCCTCTGCCTTACGGCACCGGCACACCGGGTTCTAGTCCCGGTCGGGGCGCCGGATTCTGTCCCGGTTGTCCCTCTTCCAGGCCAGCTCTCTGCTATGGCCAGGGAGTGCAGTGGAGGATGGCCCAAGTACTTGGGCCCTGCACCCCATGGGAGACCAGGATAAGTACCTGGATCCTGCCATCGGATCAGCGCGGTGTGCCAGCCGCAGCGCGCCGGCCGCGGCGGCCATTGGAGGGTGAACCAACAGCAAAAGGAATACCTTTCTCTCTGTCTCTCTCACTGTCCACTCTGCCTGTCAAAAAAATTTAAAAAAAAAGAATTAATTATGTATTTGAAAGTCAGAGTTACAGAGAGAGAGAGAGAGAGAGAGAGAGAGAGAGAGATCTTTCATCCACTGGTTCACCACCAAAATGGCCACAACAGCTAGGGCTAAGCCAGGCCAAAGCCAGGAGCTAGGACCTTCTTCTTCTTCTTCTTTTTTTTTTTTTTTTTAACAGGCAGAGTGGACAGTGAGAGAGAGAGAGAGAGAGAAAGGTCTTCCTTTGCCGTTGGTTCACCCTCCAATCGCCGCCGCGGCCGGCGCACCGCGCTGATCTGATGGCAGGAGCCAGGAGCCAGGTGCTTTTCCTGGTCTCCCATGGGGTGCAGGGCCCAAGCACCTGGGCCATCCTCCACTGCACTCCCTGGCCATAGCAGAGAGCTGGCCTGGAAGAGGGGCAACCGGGACAGAATCCGGCGCCCGGACCAGGACTAGAACCCGGTGTGCCGGCGCCACTAGGCGGAGGATTAGCCTAGTGAGCCGTGGCGCCGGCCAGGAGCTTCTTCTGAGTCTCCCACACATGGGTGCAGGGGCCCAAGGACTTGGGCCATCTTCCACTGCTTTCCCAGGCACATTAGCAGGGAGCAGGATTGGAAGTGGAGCAGCGAGGACTTGAACTGGCACCCATATGGGATGCAGGCACTGCGGACAGCAGCTTAACCTGCTGTGCCACAACACTGGCCCCACAAATAAATAAAATGTTAAAATAAAAGAAAAATAAGGCTGGCGCCGCGGCTCAATAGGCTAATCCTCCGCCTTGCGGCGCTGGCACACCGGGTTCTAGTCCCGGTCGGGGTGCCGGATTCTGTCCCGGTTGCCCCTCTTCCAGGCCAGCTCTCTGCTGTGGCCAGGGAGTGCAGTGGAGGATGGCCCAAGTGCTTGGGCCCTGCACCCCATGGGAGACCAGGATAAGTACCTGGCTCCTGCCATCGGATCAGCGCGGTATGCCGGCCACAATGTGCCAGCCGCGGCAGCCATTGGAGGGTGAACCAACGGCAAAGGAAGGCCTTTCTCTCTGTCTCTCACTGTCCACTCTGCCTATCAAAAAAATAAAAATACAAATAAGAAAAATAAAAAAATTTAAAAATAATAGTAATAATACTCGGTCATCCCAAACATTACCCAGCTCCTCCAATGGTAATTCTTACAAAAATATAGAGCAGTGTCACAACCAGAATATAAAAATTGGAATAGTCCACTGTTTTAGTTCAGATTTCTCCCATTTGTACTCATTTGTGTATGTCTGAGTGTAGGCAATTTACTCTGAAATGCTTCTGTCTCACAGCCTATGTATCTGCCTCCACTCAGCATACAGAGCAGTTGCAGTACAAGAATCATACCTGGTGCCTTCTTGCAGTCATGCCGATTTCCCTTCTATTCCCCTCCTCTCTCATCCTTGTTCTTCATTTCTAAAATTTTTTCCTTTCAGAAATGTTATGTAAATTAAATCATGTAGGATATAATCTTTTGAAATTAATTTTTTTGGTGCAGCGTAATTCCCTGGGGAGACATCCAAGCTGCATGGATCAATAGTCCATGCCTTTTAATGCTGGTATTCCAAGACAAGGAGAGACCCAAGTTTGTTCAACTAACACTTACTGAAGGACCTGTGCGATAGTTCCAGTTTATTGTGTTTTAGAGGAGAGTGTGAACGTAGTCCCCCACTACCACAAATTATGTTGTTGAGTTTCTCACATTTGGGAAGATCGCAGGGGTCAGCACATCTGCAGTGCAATGGATGAGCCGTGCCCCAGGAAAACCACCTGCGTGATCATGGTGTCTCCCCTACCAGGTAAGTATTAGTTCCCGTTTTTGACTATTACAAAGCTGCTATGAACATCAGTGGCAGGTTTGGATGTGAATGAAAATTTTCCATTTGGTGTCTTGTTTTTTCAGGGAGCACTTCCTAGATTACAGGTGGTGTTGAACATCTGTCCCTTCATATGTTTTGTAGGATTCAAGCTTATTGGGCCTATTTTCCTCATTTGTTCTATTAAGTTGCTTACCTTTTTTCTTAGGAGTTTGTAAGAGGTTTTTCTATTTCTTGTTTTAAAGATTTATTTATTTGAAAGAGTTACAGAGAGCGAGGAAGAGACAGTAAGAGAAATTTTCCATCTATTGGTTCACTCCCCAGATGGCTGCAACAGCTGGGGTCTAGCCAAGCTGAAGCTAGGAGCTTCATCTGGTTTCCCATGAGGAAGGGGCCCAAACACTTGGATCATCCTTCACTGCTTTTCCCAGGCCATTAGCAGGGAGCTGGATCAGAAGTGGAGCAGCCAGGATCCAAACCGGTGCCCATATCATTTGCCAGCATTGCAGGCAGTGGCTTTACCCTCTACACCACAATGCCATCCCCCAGTAAGAGGCTTTATTATTTTCTGGATATGAATCCTCTATTAGTTATATGAAGTTTTAACATTTTAGTGATTATCGTCTCCCCAAGTGCTGTAAAGTTTAGGACTTGATAAAAGAATTAGTGAAACTTGGATTTGGATCCTTGATGAAGTGAGCAAGGGGTTTCATTTGGGGCTGCCCAGACTGAGTTTGTGAAGGCTGCTGCACCACACATCATAGCATTTCTTTGGCATTGTTAAGTAAAATGCCTTAACTGGTGACATGTTAGGTGCTAGGTAGAACATATCAAAACTTCTACCAGCTGATGCCGAGGGCCTTAGGTTTGGAGGATGGGGCAGGGGAGCCTTAGATTTAATCCTTTGCCTGATTTGGGGGCAGGAGACATTCAGATATATTTATTGCATCACAGAACCAGCCCTGTTTTGCAGCATTTTGACCAGCCCTCAGAAACTGCTGACATCATGATGTACTCCTTCCTTCGCTGGTGCTTCCATTTGGCCGGGCACTGAAGCCAGAATTTAGAATCCTGACTCACCCTTCAGCCAGCCACAGTGAATGCTGATTATTCTGGTCGGGTCCATGCTCAGAAAGTGACTTTGAAAGGGGAATAGCTTTTGGACAAACCAGGTCATGGCCAGGCTTTTTCTTTTCTTGCTTTCTCATCTGTTAACTGCTTCTGTTTTCTCCCTTGATGGAAGCAGAAGCAGAGATTCTGCAGTCCTGGCCATAGAATTGTGGATTGTACAAGCTGGCACAGCCAATACTGTCCTACTGAGCTCAGTGAATTGTCCTTCTGATCTGTATGGAGGGAGGCCAGCTGCAGCTCAGCATTTGCAGTCAGTCTCAGAGCTGAGCTAACAACTCAAAATTTAGCTCTCATTTTAATAAATTACCTGATAAAACACTCACTAGACAAAATTACCTTGACTAGGTTATTTATATAAATATTGAAATGCCCCAAATTATTCATGAAGAAACTGATATACAAATTTTCTTATAATTCCCCCCCCCCCCACAAAACACAGCAAATACATAGAGGCAAGTAATGGGATTTCTAAGGGCATAAGATTTACACCTATATGATACAAACAATGTTAAGGAAAAGAGGTTTTGGATGCATTCTTTTAAAGTTGTGTTTATTCAATTTATGTGACAGGCAGAACAAGAAAGAGAGAGAGAGAAGCAGACAAAGAAATCTTCCATCTGCTGGTTCATCTCCAAATGCCCACAACAGCCAGGCCTGGGCCAAGCCAAAGCCAGGAGCCCAGAACTCAGTCCTGGTCTCCCGTGCGGGAGGGACATGTGCCAGGGATGCAAGTACCTGAGCCATCACCAGCTGCCTCCCAGCTTGTGCATCAGCAGGAATGCTGTAGGGGAAGTAGAGTGGGAACTTGAACCCAAGCACTGGGATGTGGTATGTGGGCGCCCCAAGCAGTGTCCTAACAGCTGTACTACAATGCCCACCACTGGCTGTAGATACTTTTAAAGGGCTGTGGTGGCCGGCGCCGCGGCTCAATAGGCTAATCCTCCACCTAGCGGCGCCGGCACACCGGGTTCTAGTCCCGGTCGGGGCGCTGGATTCTGTCCCGGTTGCCCCTCTTCCAGGCCAGCTCTCTGCTGTGGCCAGGGAGTGCAGTGGAGGATGGCCCAAGTGCTTGGGCCCTGCACCCCATGGGAGACCAGGAGAAGCACCTGGCTCCTGCCATCGTATCAGCGTGGTGCACCAGCCGCGGCGGCCATTGGAGGGTGAACCAACGGCAAAGGAAGACCTTTCTCTCTGTCTCTCTCTCTCACTCTCCACTCTGCCTGTCAAAAAAAAAAAAAAGGGGGGGGCTGTGGTAAGGATTATATAAAGTATAATACATAAAAAATGCGTTGTGAATTCCAGAATACTTTGCAAAGTAAAAGATTAAGATCAGATTCTGTGAATGTCATACATCTAAGTCATGAAATCCCCTTTCTACATTGATTCATTACATATAAAGGAATTTTTTTGACATATGAATAGGCAATCATAATATTCCTACTGCATTTGATGAATGATTGTAAGTAATTTTTTCCCTTTTTTAGATTTTGGCTTCCTCCTTTGATGCAATATTCTCAAAGAACTAAAACTGACTCTAAATGTTGAAGATTTATCCAAAAGAAAATTTTCTTTGGGTCACAGAGAATTCAAAGACAGTGTTGGAAAAACTTAAATGGGGAGCTTAATAGGATCTTTTTTTTGCTTTTTTTTCCTTTTGGTCTCATATCTACTTTCCTAGGGACATCTTGGGTGAATCAGGACTGCTTCCTTCTGTCTTCAAGGTTGACCAGCCCCAGTCCAGCGGGGATTACCATTTTATTAACCAAAGCACGCTAGGAGAATAATAACCTGTGTTTCCATAGCACTTTATTGTTTGTACCTAAAAACTCAACCAGCATTTATTGAGAGATTGTTATGTGCTGTGCTATCCAGGGTAGCTTCACCTTTGTTATCTTATTTAGTCCCTATAGAAACCACACAGATTCTCGCACAACTTCCTGAAGTAAGATGAATGTGTATCTTAGGACGTACTAGGTAAAGAGGCCTTGGTGTCCTAGCCCAGTATCTTCTCACAGGGTGGGATGCATGGGATGCCTTAAGGTGGTGTACAGTACAGCATCAACTCTAGGTCACCTGACATGGCATTAGTCGCATGTCAAGTCTCCTCCAGTGCTGCCATTTATCACCAGGAGAAATGTCACAGTTGGGTGCTTACCGGCTTTCACCTCCTCTATAACACAGTATTTAACTTTCTTAACCAGTAGAACACACTGGTCAAGTCACCATCTGGAATGTAATCACATTAGTATGGTAACATATTAAGGCCCATTTCACAGAGGAGCTAATGAGGGGCCATTTCCTCATATCACGTATACATACCCTTTTTCACTTTTTATTCACTTTATTTATTCAAATTATAAAGGATAGTATGGAAAGTTAGTTTATATGGGGATAAAAGACAAAGGTGTTGGAGCAGGTGCTGTGGCGTAGTAGGCTGATCCTCTGCCTGTGGTTCTGGCATCCCATTTGGGCACCAGTTCAAGTCCATATGGGCACCGGTTCAAGTCCCAGCTGCTCCACTTCCAATCCAGCTCCCTGCTAAAGGCCTGGGAAAGCAGTGGAAGATGACCCAAGTGCTTGGGCCCCTGCACCCACATGGGAGACCCCAAGAAGCTCCTGGCTCTTGACTTTGGATCAGCCCAGCCCCAGACATTGTGGCCATTTGGGGAGTGAACAGTGGATGGAAGACCTCTCTCTGTGTCTCTCCCTCTCTCAGTCTGTAACTATGACTCTCAAATAAATAAATAGGGGGCCGCACTGTGCCACAGCATGTTACTGCCCTGGCCTGAAGCACCAGCATCCCATATGGGTGCCAGTTCAAGACCCAGCTGTTCCACTTCTGATCCAGCTCTGTGCTATAGCCTGGGAAAGCAGTAGAAGATGGCCCAAGTTCTTGGGCCCCTGCACCCACATGGGAGACCTGGAAGAAGCTCCTGGCTGCTGGGTTCGGATCAGCACAGCTCTGGCTATCGTGGCCAATTGAGAGTGAACCAGCTGATGAAAGACTTCTCTCTCTCTCTCTCTCTCTCTCTCTCTCTCTGTGTGTGTCTCCTTCTCTCTCTGTGTAACTCTGACTTTCAAATAAATAAATAAATTGTAATAAATAAATAAATATTTTAAAACAGATAAAAGTATATTTTAAGATCTACATTAAGAAAAAATTGCAACTCTGAAAATGAAAACTACAGTGAACCCTTTGAAAGCAAATATCATCATTTTATCATTTTTTTTAAAGATTTACTTATTTGAAAGTCAGAGTTACAGAGAGGGAGGGAGAGAGAGAGAGAGAGAAACATCTTCCATCCACTGGTTCATTCTCCAAATGGCTGTAACGGCCAAGGCTAGGCCAGGCTGAAGCCAGGAGCCCAGAGTTTCTAGGTCTCCCCTGTGGAGAGACCTTGAGCCATCTTCTGCTGCTTTTCCTGGCCATTACCAGGGAGCTGGATTGGAAGTGAAGTGGCTGGGACATGAACCGGTGCCCATATGGGATGCCGGCATTGTAGGCAGTGGCTTTACTGGCTAAGCCACAACACTGGTCCCTAATTATATGATTCTAAACTGCAGACCCTACAAGGTCCAGGGTAGACAAGGACTTACCAATTTTCATACTCTTGTTATCTAACAGAGTACCTTAACATAAGCCTTCAATGAGTTATCACTGAACGAATGAACATTTCTTTTCCCCTCTCGGCATCACACCTGAGATCACTCAATTTGTTCATCATCCTGAGACCCAGCGTTTATCACACTGCACTCAAGAGTCACTAGGACAAGGCATTTTCTATAGGCTTTTTCTTGATTTGCTTGTGACAGCAGTTGGCTTGTGCTTTGTGCTGGCGTTTGCAATGATTCTGTAAACAGGACCCAGATTCTGCAGGGTGGATGTTCATAGGAACAGTTTTTAAATGAAACGACCATGCAATGAGAGGGTTGACACTTCCTCATGAGATAGTTATCATAATGTATATATAAAGTACTTTTTAATATGGTGAGGTGTTATTCATATATTGTTATGGTTATATCAGAAAACAAGACCCTAGAAGGAATAATCATACTTCAGTCATATTTACCCTATGTGACAGAGCAATGGTTCTCCAACATTTTTAGTCAGTTAATTTTGGTAAAATGCCTCAAGACGTCTTATCTTAATCACCCTTGCTATTCAAGACTTTCATCAGAATGAATGAGAATAGTTACTTTGAATTTCCGGTTTCTAAGAACTTTGTGCTGATAAAGAATAAAAGGAGTGTGGGAAAGAGTTCCAGGTACAAGGATCTTCCTTCAAGGCCAGCTATGATTAGCCTCTTGATAAAGCCACAAGACAAGAAGTCAAGCTAATCAGCCCTTAGGGAGACAGAAAAGGGCACAGAGTAGAAGGACCAGCTAACAGAGACCTGCTGCCATGCCTGTCTCCAGGTGTGTGTGTTGTTTTTAACTGGGGCCAGACCAATTTGTTTTTCATTTTTTTTTTTTTTTATTGAGAGAGAAACAGAGTTCTGATACACTGGTTCACTCCCCAAACTCCCCCAACAGCCAGTGCTGGGCTAGGACCAGAGCCAGGAGCCAGGAACCCAGTCTAGGTCTCCCATGTGGGTGGCAGGAACTCAATCACTTGAACCAGCCCTGCTGCCTCCCAGAGTCTGCATTGGCAGGAAGCTGGAGTCAGGAGCTGGAGAAGGGAATTGAACCCAGACATTTCAATATGGGATGAAGGTATCTTAACCACTAAGCAAAACGCCCACCATGGCCTCTTAATGTTTAATTGTTCTTGTTCTTGATGGGTCTGTTCTTGGCCCATCTCCGTCCTCACCTTTACATAATCTCCCTTTTGCAATGACCGACTATCTCAAATGAAAGGAGGCAATGGAAATAACTTCAGGTGCAGTAGAATATAAGTGACTGGAACAAAACCTGCTCCAGTTCATTGTTGCCTTTGGAGAACATGGGATTAGGGTTGTCAGATGCCTGATGTTTCTACACAAGTTTAAATTTTTTATATTGTTGAGGAATCTAATTTTCAATCGTTGACAACTTACCAAAAAAAAAAAAAAGAGAGAGAGAGAGAGAAAAGAAAACCTGTTCTGGTCAAGTGAAGCCCATTAGTAGCAAAGATTTGGCCCCCAGGCCACTGGTTTACAACCTGTGACTGTCTACATATTTTCTAACTTCACTTCACCCCTATTTTTTGAGCTTGAGACCCATATTTTTTTAAGATTTATTTATTTATTCATTCATTCATTTATTTATAAAGGTAGAGAGAGATCTTCCATCTTCTGGCTCATTTTCCAAATGCCTTCAACAGCCAGTCAGTGCTGCACCAGACTGATACCAGGAGCCAGGAGCTTTATCTGGGTCTCCTACATGGGTGGCAAGGATCCAGGCAATTGGGTCATCATCTGTTGCCTTCCAGGTGCATTTGTGTCAAGTTGTTTTGGAAGCTGTGGCTATCCTGGAACCAAACATTCCAAAATGGGATGCAGGCACCAAAATGGCAGCTTAACCTGCTGTGCCATAACACCCACCCCAGGGACCTACATAGATATATATTTTTTTAATTAAACTTTGGATAAGTAAACACAGGCATGCTAAAAAAGTACTCAAATACAACTTGTCTAAACCAGAATATACTTTATTCAACATACAAATTAACAAAACCAAACCTGCTTCCAACTTTAAAGCCTCTGTCAGACACAACCCATCTGTCTGTCCAAATGAGAAGCCCTGGAGTTAGCGGTGGTCCTTCATCTGCTTTATCTTGCACCTGCAATTCCTTAAGCATTTACTGAGTGTGTTCTGAGTGCCAGGAATCGAGCAAAGCACTGATGGTGCAAAATGGAAAAGATGAAGCCCAGGCTTTGGAGGGTTTATGTCTGCGCAAACCAGAAAAGCACTCACAAAACGGTGTTTGCTAAGTTTTATAACAGGTGTGAGTAAGATGCCATGTGACCTCATTCGATCAGCACCACAGCCTTGTGAAATAGATACCTTTTGAAATAATACTTTTATTGAGACATAATTGTTATACCATAAAATTATCCTTTTAAAGTATATAATTCAGTAGGTTTTAGTATATTCACTGAGCCATGCAACCATCATGGCCATCTAATTCTAGAACATTTTGTAGTATTTTTATAGAAAAATTGAGCAGAAAGCATGGAGATCCCACGCATTTCCTGTCTACCTCCTCCACTATTTTTTTTAAAGATTTATTTTATGTATTTATTTGAAAGACAGTTACTGAGAGAGGTAGAGCCACAGAGAGAGAGGTCTTCCATCTGCTGGTTCACTCCCCTAACTGGCTGCAACAACCAGAGCTGAGCTGATCTGAAGCTAGGAGCTAGAAGCTTCCTCCAGGTCTCCCATGAAAGTACAGGGGCCCAAAGACTTGGGCCATCCTCCACTGTCTTCCCAGGCCATAGCAGAGAGCTGGATCGGAAGTGGAGCAGCCAAGACTTGAACCGGTGTCCATGTCGGCTGCCGGTGCTGCAAGCCGGGGCTTTAAACTGCTGCACCACAGTGCCAGTCCCCTCCCCCAACTATCGGTAGCCAGTGTGAATCTCCATCTACACATCATTATCACCCCAAGTTCGTACTTTATGGGTGTCGGACATTTGATGGGCTTGCACAAATGTAGAGTGACACACAACCACCACTGTAGTATCACACGTTGTTGTTTCACTGCCACCTCTCCCCAAATCTCTGCATTCCACCTATTCATCCCTCCCTCTCCCCCTCACTCCTGGACACCCCTTATTTCTTCCATTCTCTCTATACTTTGCCTTCTCCAGAGCGCTGTGTAGCCAGACTCATACAGATGTAGCCATTTCAGATTGGCTTCTTTCACTTAATAACATGCATCTGTAGTTCCTCCATGTCTTTTCGTGGCTTACTAGCTGATTTCCTTTTATCACTGAATGATATTCTGCCGTCTGGGTGGACGACAGTTTATTTATCCATTCACCTGCTGAAGGATAACTTGATTGCTTCTGGGTTTTGACAATCATGGATATAACTGCTGTACACATCTGTGTGCAGGTTTTTGTGTGATCAGAAGTTTTCAGTTATTTGGGTAAAGACCAAGAAGCAGGATTGCCAGTTCATATAGGTACTGAATATGCCTAATTTTTGTAAGAAACCAAACTATCTTCCAATGTGGCTAAACTACTTTGCTTTCCAAGAAGTGATGAATGAGAGGTCCTTTGGTTCTACATCCTTGTCAGCATTAGGTGGTGTCAGTGTTTGGGATTTTGGCCATCTGACATATGTGTAGTGGTATCTCATTATTGTTTTTAAGTTCAGTTCCTTAATTATACATGCTGTTTGAGTATCTTCTATTAGGCATAACTGCCATCTGTGTATCTTCTTTGGTGAGGGACCTTTTTAAATCTCTTGCCCATTTTTTAACTAGATTGTTCATTTTCTTTTTATTTAGTTTTAAGAACTTGTGGTAAATTTTGGATTAACAGTTCTTTATTAGATATATGTTTTTGCAATATTTTCTCCCAGTCTGTGCCTTATCTTCTCATTTTCTCAAGAGTATCTTTTGCAAAACAGAAGTTTTTAATTTTAATTACCCCCAAAAAGAAACATTTATCTATTAGCAATCACTTTACATTTCCCTTATGCCCCCGTCCCTATGTAAGCACTTACTCACTTTCTTTCTCTATGGATTTGCCTATTCTAGACATTTCGTACCAGTGGACTCATAGAATATGTGACCATGTAGCATAAGACTCTGAAAGTTCCTCCATGTTCCAGCATGTATCAGTATTTCATCCTTTATTTTTTTAAAAAAAAAGTATTTACTTTTTAATTTTTTTAAACCAGAGAGACAGAGAGATCTTTCATCTACTGGTTCACTCCTCAAATGCCTGCAACAGTCGAAGCTGGGCCAAGCTGAAGCCAGGAGCCCAGGACTCCTTGTGGGTCTCTCATGTGGGTGGCAAGGACCTACAAGGTACATTAGCAGGAAGCTGGAAGCAGAGCAGTGCTGGGATTTTAACCCTGGACCTGTGATATGGGATGTAGGCACATCATGTGCCATCCTAACCACTGTACCAAACGCTCGTGCCAAGTACTTCATTCCTTTTTATGGCTGAATCATCTCCCATTGCATAAAAATTTATTGTTTGTCAACTGACGAACATTTGGGTTGTCTCCACATTGGGGCTATTATAAATAATGCTACTATGAACATTTGTGTACAAGTTTTTGTGTGAACAGGTTTTCAGTTCTTTCAGGGATGCAGGTATCTTAAATCCTTTTTACCTATTTTCAGTTAAAACTTACTTGCAGTAGTGTAAATTGAAGCAATGCTGGCTACACTATGATATAATCTGATGTAAAATAATCTGGTGATATAATGTGCTGGTGGCAGAAAGTTTAACAGAAGAGACGATGTTTAAGTTTTAAACGATGAGAAATATCAGAAAACAGGGCTCAGGGCTGACCCTGCATGTTGGGGTGGGAAGCTGTTGCTATCCTGGGCTTCCACATCCAGCCCGGACTCCTATCCTTCCCATCTATTTGTTTGTTTGTTTGTTTAGAAGTCAGAGTTATAGAGAAAGGGAGAGAGAGAGAGAGAGCGAGAGAGAGAGAGAGAGTGCTTCCATCCGCTGGTTCACTCCTTAGGTGGCCACAGCCATGGGTGGACCAAGTTAAAGCCAGGAGCCAAGAACTCCATGCTAGTCTCTCACATGTGTGGCAGGAGCCTAAGTACTTGGGCAATCTTCTGCTGCTTTCCCAGGTGCATTAGCAGGGAGCTGGATCAGATGCAGAGCAGCTGAGACTCAAACTGGCACTCTGACACAGGATGCCAGTGTCGCAAGCAGTGTCTTAACCTGCTGCACCACAGCGCCTGCTGCTTCACATGGCTTTGTGAGGCTTAAATGAAATGAGTTAACATAGGTAAAAGTGCCCAGCTGGAACCTGGTACTTTGTAGCCACTGAATAAATATGAGTTCCATCTCCCCTGGCCCTCTATTACATAAAAAAAAAAAAAAAAAAAAAAACAACGGCTCTAAGATAGACATCACACTTCTCAATCTGAGAGGCACTGAGATATATACAATTTGAATGGGTATAAAAATAGAACATCTTAGTTAAAACTTCTTTTTTTTTTTTTTTTTTTTGACAGGCAGAGTGGACAGTGAGAGAGAGAGACAGAGAGAGAAAGGTCTTCCTTTGCCGTTGGTTCACCCTCCAATGGCCGCCGCTGCAGCCGGCGCACCGTGCTGATCCGATGGCAGGAGCCAGGATCCAGGTGCTTTTCCTGGTCTCCCATGGGGTGCAGGGCCCAAGCACCTGGGCCATCCTCCACTGCACTCCCTGGCCACAGCAGAGAGCTGGCCTGGAAGAGGGGCAACCGGGACAGAATCCGGCGCCCCAACCGGGACTAGAACCCGGTGTGCCGGCGCCGCAAGGTGGAGGATTAGCCTAGTGAGCCGCGGCGCCGGCTTAAACTTCTTTAAAAACTAAATAATTGGCCGGCGCCGCGGCTCACTAGGCTAATCCTCAGCCTAGCGGCGCCGGCACACCGGGTTCTAGTCTCGGTCGGGGCGCCGGATTCTGTCCCGGTTGCCCCTCTTCCAGGCCAGCCCTCTGCTGTGGCCAGGGAGTACAGTGGAGGATGGCCCAGGTGCTTGGGCCCTGCACCCCATGGGAGACCAGGAAAAACACCTGGCTCCTGGCTCCTGCCATCGGATCAGCGCGGTGCGCCGGCCGCAGTGCGCCAGCTGCGGTGGCCATTGGAGGGTGAACCAACGGCAAAGGAAGACTTTTCTCTCTGTCTCTCTCTCTCACTGTCCACTCTGCCTGTCAAAAAAAAAAATAAATTAAAAAAAAGGAAAAAACTAAATAATTATATAATTAATTTAGTAAGATTAGAATTAAAAAGTAAAATCTAATTTTCTTCATGAAGATGAATGTAAAAAAAAAAATATAGCCCAGGTCAGATTAGCAGAAATTCTTTATTTCTGCATTAGCCCTGAATCCAGGTCTGCTTATATCACATTTTTTTTTAAATTTGACAGATAGACAGTGAGAGAGAGAAACAGAGAGAAAGGTCTTCCTTCCATTGGTTCACCCCCCAAATGGCCTCCACGGCCAGAACTATGCTGATCCGAAGCCAGGAGCCAGGTGCTTCTTCCTGGACTCCCATGGGGTGCAGGGGCCCAAGGACCTGGGCCATCCTCCACTGCCCTCCCGGGCCATAGCAGAGAGCTGGACTGGAAGAGGAGCAACCAGGACTAGAACCTGGCACCCATATGGGATGCCGGCGCCGCAGGCGAAGGATTAACCCAATGAGTCACGGCACTGGCACCACATATATTCATTTAACAGCATTTGTTTAATTCCTGGATCCTGCTGACTGAGAGACATTCTCCATTCCACTGGGTATGACCTAATAGAGGAATAAAGCAGAACCAAAAGCAATAGAGCTCTGGCACATGATTGTTGCTCCTTCAGCAAACATTCATTGAGCACCTACTGTGTGCCAGGAATGTTCTAGACACCAGAGATAGCAGTACTGGGTAAGATCCTTGCTCTCATGGAGCTTACCCTGCAAGGGGTATGTCTAGAGAGAGCTTTGCCAAAACTCAAATACACACACACTTAAGAAAGGAGAAGTCCATGTAGCAAGGTGGGCAGAAAACCAGAGTTCCTCCCTCCCACCATGGAAAGCTCAGATCTGTGCCTTAGCAGAACGACTACATGACAGTAACATAGGCCGCTGGGTCACCAGAGGTCAGGCCACACAAAGACTGAGAAGAGTAGGTCCTGCAGAAGAAGAGTGCATCAAGACGCCAGGAGAGAGGCCTTGGTCTGTGCAGGCTTCTGTGGTCGGGGGGCAGCCACGCCCTCCAGCTCGTTCCAGCTTCTTCTCCAGCCACACTGGCTAGTCATTTTTTTTTTTTTTTTTTGATAGGCAGAGTGGAGAGTGAGAGAGAGAGACAGAGAGAAAGGTCTGCCAAGGTCTTCCTTTTGCCGTTGGTTCACCCTCCAATGGCTGCCACGGCTGGCACGCTGTGGCCGGCGCATCACGCTGATCTGAAGCCAGGACCAGGTGCTTCTCCTGGTCTCCCATGGGGTGCAGGGCCCAAGCACTTGGGCCATCCTCCACTGCACTCCCTGGCCACAGCAGAGAGCTGGCCTGGAAGAGGGGCAACCGGGACAGAATCCAGCGCCCCGACCGGGACTAGAACCCGGTGTGCCGGCGCCGCTAGGTGGAGGATTAGCCTATTGAGCCGCGGCGCCGGCCTGGCTAGTCATTTTCTAGATGGTTTCCTGACTGTGTGTGCTTACACATGCTTTTTTTTTTTTTTTTAAAGATTTATTTATTATTTATTTGAAAGTTGGAGTTATACAGAGAGAGGAGAGGCAGAGAGAGGTCTTCCTTCCGCTGGTTCACTCCCCAGTTGGCCGCAACAGCAAGAGCTGCACCGATCTGAAGCCAGGAGCAAGGAGCTTCCCCCAGGTCTCCCAGGCCCAAGGACTTGGGCCATTTTCTACTACTTTCCCAGATCATAACAGAGAGCTGAATTGGAAGTGGAGCAGCTGGTCTCAAACTGGTGGCCATATGGGATGTCGGCACTGCAGCCGGCAGCTTTACCTGCTATGCCACAGCGCCGGCCCCTTGCACATCCTTCTACTCTACTAGGAAGACCGCACACTCCACCTCTTGGATGAATCACTCATCCTCGAGTTTAAAAATTGCAAACCCCTCAGCAGGAGAAGCCCTGGCTGGACCCTCCCATCCCATCAGCTATGCCATGGACACCAGGCTGAAAGGCTCCACAGAAACCCAGGTTCACTTCCCCCGCTGGGCTGTCTGCTCCTAGCGATTGGACTGGGTCACAGTTTTTTCCTCCTTCCCCAGTGCTGGCCTAGGCCCGGGGTGTAGGGCCGATTGTTAAGTTGGAAGGAACAGGGTGTACAAAGGCAGACTGGGACCATCATTGCTAACTATGTCATAGAATAGGGCAGAATGACATCTGAGGCTGAGTCTGACTTGGAACTTTACGCTGGAAGGATTTGCTGCTTTTTTTAAAAACCCTTAAATCTCTACCTTATTGCATTTTAAACTGATTTTTTGTTTGTTTGAAACGGTCAGCATTCAGTGAGGGAAAACTACATATATTTCTATTTATAAGCCAGGGCCTAAATATAGGAAGCTTGTGTGGGTTTGGGGTAGATTTTCTATGTGAACGCTTTACTGGTATAAAATACAAATAAGTATAACATCTGCCACTTGTAAGTGTGCAGTTCAGTGACATTCAGCACATTCCGACTTTATACAACCATTAGCACCATCACCTATACTCACGCCCCATTCCCCAGCTCCCAGCCCCCTCTCTGTGAATCTGACTACTCTGCGGACCTCACCCAAGTGGAATCCTTGTATGTGTTTTCTTGCGTCTGGCTTATTTCACTTAGCATGATGTCCTCAAGGTTCATCCGTACTGTAGAACAGATGAGAATTTCTTTCCTTTTGAAGTCCCTGTATGGACTGTTATGTGTTCACTGGGTTTCAGATTAAAACAACAACACAGCTCAGCCCGGATGTTGCCAACAAGCGCATGGAGGCGACCAGAAGGGACAAGACAGCTGAGAGGAGCCCCCAGCTCAGCCTGCCACACTGGGCCCTGGCCGCTAACTCCAGAGGCTGCCTATGCAACGATGATGATGCTTTGGACAAGGAGCTCAAAGCTCTCCCTATTGACCGCTGAGAAGTAGCAGAGCGTTGTTTAGTTTTCTTTGCCAAAAAGAGAATCTAAATTGTGCTGAGTCAGAGCAACTATAAACATTGTTTGCTTTTAGATATTTTCCTTTATCCGGTAGGCTCTCAGATAATCAGCCCATGTTCTGGAACTGTGTTTCTGAGAAATAAATACCAATGAGTCTGCAGAGTCCATATAAAAAGTATCTCAGGGTCATAGATTTTATTGTATTATGTAACTCTTTATTAAAAATATGCATTAATGGGTGCAAGGAAATCTGTAGACTACAAGAAAACGGCAATATATAAAATATTTGATGTTTTATTATTTTAATATTATCTGTATATTTGTCACATGATATTTTCTAAGTACACTAATTCTATCAACTCCTCCTGTTGTAAATTAATCAAGGTGAAGTAAAGCAGTCACTGCTGACACCTCTAAAAAACAATTATCAGAAAAAGACTGTGTTTTTCCTCTGTATTTCTATAATGTATTTGATAGTCATATGTATGTAAAATATCATGGCCATTTACTGATTTTGAACAAATGTAAAGATCACCCTCAGGGCAGGCATAGCTTAGTGGTTAAAATGCCCAAGTTTCAAATCTGAATACCTGGGTTCAATTCCCAACTCCAGCTCCTGATTCCAACTTCTTGTGGAAGAAGACTGTGGGAGGCAGAGGTGATGGCTCAAATATTTGAGTACTTGCCACTTACATGGTAGACCTAGATTGTGTTCCTGGCTCCTGGCCCCGCCCTGGCCCCACCCTGACAATTGTAGACATTTGTAGACTGAACTCAGTGAACTCAGTGGGTGGAAGCTTGCTCTGCCTGCTTATCTGTCTCTATCTCTCCATGCCTCCCAAACACATTTTTTAAAAGAGATTACTTTTTTTTTTTTTTTTTTGACAGGCAGAGTGGACAGTGAGAGAGAGAAACAGAGAAAGGCCTTCCTTTGCTGTTGGTTCACCCTCCAATGGCCGCCGCGGCCGGCGCGCTGCGGCTGGTGCACCGTGCTGATCCGATGGCAGGAGCCAGGTACTTCTCCTGGTCTTCCATGGGGTGCAGGGCCCAAGGACTTGGGCCATCCTCCACTGCACTCCCTGGCCACAGCAGAGAGCTGGCTTGGAAGAGGGGCAACCGGGACAGAATCTGGCGCCCTGACCAGGACTAGAACCCGGTGTGCCAGCGCCTCAAGGCAGAGGATTAGCCTAGTGAGCCGCGGCGCCAGGCCAAGAGATTACTTTTAAATGTCTAAATTGTGAAAAGTAAAAGTTAATGGCTTTATCAACATTCCTGGGAATATTCAAGATGAGATAGCTATTGTTATCTTAAATTCAAGATAACTATTCAAGATAACTATTGCCCCCCCACCCCCAGTGCAGTGGGTTAACACCCTGGCCTGAAGCACCAGCATCCCATATGGGTGCCGGTTCGAGTCCTGGCTGCTCCACTTCTGATCCAGCTCTCTGCTATGGCCTGGGAAAGCAGTAGAAAATGGCCCAAGTCCTTGGGCTCCTGTACCCACATGGGAGACTGGGAAAAAGCTCCTGGCCCCTGGCTTCAGATCAGCACAGTTCCGGCCAATGCAGCCATTTGGGGAATGAACCAGCAGATGAAAGACCTCTATCTCTGTCTCTCCTCTCTCTGTCTGTAACTCTGCCTACCAAATAAATAAATAAATCTTTTTTAAAATGAATAAAAAGTAACAATATTTCAAAACCATGAGCAGGATGTACTTGAATGATTCCAGATATACTACAGTTAAGACAAAAAAATAAGGGGTCAGCATTGTGGCACAGTGGATTAAGCTGCCTCTTACAATGCCAGCATCCCTTGTCAGAGCATTGGTTTGAGTCCCAGCTGCTCCACTTCAGATCCAGCTCCCTGCTAATTCACTTCAGAAGGCAGTGGAAGATGGACCAAGTACTTAGGCCCCTGCCATCATAGTGGGAGACTAGGATAGAGTTCCTGGCTCCTGGCTTCTCCTGGCCCAGATTTTGCTATTGCAACCATTTGGGCAGTGAACCAGTGGTTGGAAGATCTCTCTCCCCCTCTTTGTTGCACTGCTTTTCAAATAAATAAATAAATAAATAAATATTTTTTTTAAAAAAAGAAGAGGGGTAGGTATTTGGCACGATAGTCATTTCTGTCCCTGGGATGCCCATTTCCCATACTGGAGTGCCTGGGCTCAAGTCCTGGTTCCTCTGCTTCTGATCCAGAAGCTTCATGATAATGTGCACCCAGATTGAGTTCCTGGCCTCGGCCTGGCCCAGTCTTGGCTTTTGTGAGCATTTAGGGAAGAAACCAGCGGTGGAAGATTTCTCTGCATCTGTCTCTTTGTCACTCCCTCTCCGTCTCTGTATCTTTCAAATAGAAATTAAATTTTAAAAAATGTTTTAGGGGCCAGTGCTGTGGCACAGCAGATTAAGCCACCACTTGCAATGCCAGCATCCCATGTGAGCACTGGTTCAAGTCCTGCCCGTTCCACTTCCAATCCAGCTCCCTGCTAATGTGCCTAGGAAAGCAGTGGAAGATGGCCCAAGTGCTTGGATCCTAGTCACCCACATGGGAAACATGGATGAAGCTCCTGTGGCTTTGGCCTGGCCCAGCCCTGGCCATTGCAGCCATTTGGGGAATGAATCAGTGGATGGAAGATATCTATTTCCTTCTCTCTCTATAGCTCTGCCTTTCAAATAAATAAATGACTCTTTAAAAAAAGTTTTAAAACATAAACTAGAGGCTGGTGCCGCGGCTCAATAGGCTAATCCTCCGCCTGTGGCGCCAGCACTCCAGGTTCTAGTCCCGGTTGTGGCACCAGATTCTGTCCCGGTTGCCCCTCTTCCAGTCCAGCTCTCTGCTGTGGCCCGGGAGGGCACTGGAGGATGGCCCAAGTGCTTGGGCCCTGCATCCGCATGGGAGACCAGGAGAGGCACCTGGCTCCTGGCTTCGGATCAGTGCGGTGTGCCGCAGCAGCCATTGGAGGGTGAACCAGCAGTAAAAGGAAGACCTTTCTCTCTGTCTCTCTCTCTCACTGTCCACTCTGCCTGTTAAAAAAATAAAAAACATAAACTAGAGATTTTGGCATAAAACTAAATATAATTATGATCTCAGTTTAAAAGCTCAACATCAAGATGGAGAATATCATAAGTACTATGAAGATATACTATATAACCAGGATCTTTGTCTTTTCCTGAAGTAGAAAGACGGTTTTCTGAAAAACAACAACAACAACAACAACAACAAACCACCTCAGCTGTCCCCTCTAAGGCAGCAAGCTGATGGTCACAGAGCCAGGACACCAACCCTCTTCCCAAATCCAACAGGTTCTGAGAAGAAAGTTTTCAAGACAAAGATAAAATATACAACAAAGCTGAAATTTGCTGGAATGGGGAGATTAATCATTTTACTCAGAATTTTCACACGATGAGAAATATTAGGATTAAGGAATGAAGTGATTGATTCAGAACTGAATGTAGACACCAAAAGGGAACAAAACCCCTCAGGGTGGGGCCACAACAGACCAGAAGCAGGCTGCTCACCCGGAAGTGGTTTCCCAATTCCTGGGTAAAACCGCAGGGGAAGTGGCTTTGGGAGGGTATCTCATTCCAGCCTTGCTCAAAACCCTCCAGGGCCCCTCATGCACAGGGCCCCTCATGCACTGCTGGTGAGAATGCACAATGTGGGAAATGGCTTGGCCATTTCTCCAAAGGTTAAACATACAATTACCCTATGATCCAACAGTTTCACTCCCAAGTATATACCCAGAGGAACTAAAACAAGGACTCAAAGACCAGTGTTCATTGAGCACCATTCACAACAGCCAAAAGGTGGAAACAACCCAAGTGTCCAGCAACAAATGAACAGGTAAACAAAATATGGCATACACATTCAATGGAATATTATTCAGCCCTAAAAAGCAATGGAAACAGAAAATACCAAGTGTTGGTCGAGATGTGGAGGAATTGCAATTCTCATACATTGTTGGGGGGAATCGGAAAATCCTCTAGCCTCTGTGGAAAACAGATTGGTGGTTTCTCAAAAAATTAAACATAGAACCACCATATGACCCAGCAATCCCAGTGCTAGACATATCCCCAAAAGAATCAAAGGCAGAGAGTTGAAAAGAGAGCACTGTGGCACAGCAGGTTGGACACCCACATCCCATTTCAGAGAGCCTGGTTCAAGTCCCACCTCTGCTTCTGATCCAGCTCCTTGGTGACGCGCACCGTAGGAGGCAGCAGATGATGGCTCAAGTGCTTGGGTTCCTGCCACTCATACAGAAGACTCAAATGGAGTTCCTTGCTCCTGGCTTTGGCTATTGCAGCCACATGGGGAGTAAACCAGCAGATGGAAGATCTCTATCCTTCTTTGTCACTCTGCCTTTCAAATAAATGAGTAAACATTAAAAAAAAAAAAAAGAAATTGGGGCCAGCATCATGGCATAGGGGGCAAAGCCACTGCCTACCACATGTGCTGGTTTGAGTTCCAGCTGCTCTGCTTGCGATCCAGCTCCCTACTTATAAACCTGGGAAAGCAGCAGAAGATGGCCCAAGTGCTTGTGCCCCGGCACACACATGGGAGACCCATATGAAGTTCCTGGCTCCTGACAGCCTGGCCCAATCCTGGCCATTGCAGCCATTTGAAGAAAAAAACCAGTGGATGAAAAATCTCTGTCTCGCCTTCTCTCTGCAACTCTGCCTTTCGAACAAATAAATAAATAAATCCTTTTTAAAAATTGGGTTTAAGAAAAGCAGGAAGTTGAACAGATATTTGTATATCAATGTTTTTAGCAGCATTACTCACCATAGCCAAAAGGTAGAAAATAATCAAGATGCCCAAGAATAGATGAACGGATAAACAAAATGTGGAAAAGAATATCATTGCACACACAATGGACTTGTATCCAGCCTTGAAAACATTATACTAAGAGAACAATGACAGACAGAGAAAGTCAAATATTGGCTGATCCCACTTACATGAAGTAGCTAGATACTCAAATTCGTAGAGATAAACTCTGGGTGTCAGGGGCTGGGGTGGGGGGAATGGGAAATTAGTGTTTAATGGGTACAAAGTTTCAGTTTACAAAGATGAAAAGAGATGGGGTGACTGCTTGTCACAATCCGAATATACTTAATGCCACTGAATTTTGTGTTTTTTTAATGTGATTGATATATTTTTCAAAGATTTATTTATTTATTTGAAAGGCAGAGATGAGAGAGAGAGAGAGAGAGAGAGAGAGAGGGGTCGTCCATCTGCTGATTCAGCCTCCAAATGGTCACAACAGCAGGAGCTGTGCTGGTCCAAAGCCAGGAGCCAAGAGCTTCCTCCGGGCCTCCCATGTGGGTGCAGGGGCCAAAGCACTTGGGGCATCCTCTGCTGTTTTCCCAGGCACATCAGCAGGGAGCTGGGTAAGAAGTAAAGCAGCCAGTACTCAAACTGGCACCCATATGGGATGCTAGTTTTACAGATGGTGGGTTTACCCACTATGCCAAGATGCGGGCCCCATGCCAGTGAATTGTACACTTAACATGGTATGAAATGAAATATCTACAGTAGGTAAGTTCACAGAGATGAAGCTATCAGGAGTGGGGGAGATGGAGAATGGGATTTATTACTTAACGAGTACACAGTTTCTGGAAAGTTCTGAAAATAAGAGTGATTTTGCACACCACTATAATTAACAGATGGGGTGATAGTTGCACACTGTTGTAATTAATGCCACTGAATTTCACACTCAGAAACGGTTAAAATGGCAAATTTTGTGATCTATATATTTGACCTCCAAAACAAAAAAGGAAACCAACCAACCAATCCTTGAGTGTCTCTGCAGCTTTGCAGAACGGAAACTGCAGCCCTGTGACTGGCAGGCGAGGCCCTGTGCTGGCTCTGTTCCACCTCTCCAGACTGTTCTTCTTCTGGCCACCTCCTCAGATCCTTCCTGTACAGCTTCTAGGCTGCTTCTGGCCCGGGCCCAGCTCGTCCTGGCCCGACGCCACGACACCTTCTCCAGTCCCTGTCCGACAGTGTCTCTGCCTCCTGTGAGTAATCAAGCACTTCTGCACCACGCGCCACCCCACCCTGGCCCTCTTGGTTCTCAGCTCTGAGTCATTTGGGCTCGCCCAGGACTTTCTGCTCAGTAATCACACAGATGAAGAGAAAGGCGGGGCCAGCCCCAGAAATGCACTGTGCTCAGCAGGAAGGCCACAGGAGTGGGTGTCCCTGCCACCAGCTAGTAAGTTAGTAAGTTGGGGTGTCCCTGCCTTCTCTTCCGTAGGATGAGTGGATGCGCTGGGGTCTCCATTACAAGTGTGAATGAAAAGTTACAAGAGCCATTGTTTTGGACTGTGCTCCCACACTGAGTCCCAACAGAGCAGGCTAAAACTCAAAACGGAGTCACTCATGCTGAAGTTCCCTGTCAGGAAATTCTGGTTAGAAAGGTAACAGTTGCTGACACTGTGGTGTAGCAGGTAAAGCCGCTGCCTGCAGTGCTGGCATTCCATATGTGCACCCATTGGAGTCTTGGCTGCTCTACTTCCAATCCGGCTTCTGCTATGGCCCGGAAAAGCAGAAGATGGCCCAAGTCCTTGGACCCCTGTACCCCCGTGGGAGACCCAGAAGAAGCTCCTGGCTCCTGGCTTCGGATTGGCACAGCTCTGACCATTGCAGCCAATTGGGGAGTGAACCAGTGGATGGAAGACCTCTCTCTCTCTCTCTCTCCCTCTCCCCCTCTCCCCCTCTCTCTCTCCCTCTCCCCCTCCCTCCCCCTCTCCCTCTCCCTCTCCCTCTCCCTCTTTCTCTGCCTCTCTTTCTCTCTCTATGTAACTCTGACTTTAAATAAATAAATAAATCTTTTTTTAAAAAATAAGCAAATAAATCTCCATAAGTCCAACAACACAGAGAAAGGACTGAATGACCAGAGAGATGAGAAAGGCCAACTCTTCCTTGCTGATTAATAAACTAATAACCAACAAACATGGCAGGAATGAGAGAAATGTGAAGTTCCTGCAGGAGCTCCAACTGCTCAGGTAAACCCCACCACCCAATGCTAAAGCACAAGAGAAAGTTTAAGCAGAAACAGCTGATCCACAGAGCCTTAAAGTCTCTCCTACAAAGTCCTTAGTAATCGCAGAGGGCAAAGTCGTGACTTTGCAGTGGAGAAGCCCAGCAGACATCTCCTTGGTTGCCCAAGCAACCAAGGTAAACATCCCCATCCATGAGACACAATGACGTCACCCCCATGTGACGCCCGGCACCCCTGGCATCCTTCCCGCCCATGCATGACCTCAGTCTAATCAGGAGAACATAGCAGACAAACCCAGATAAGGGACCTCCCCCCAAACAATTGGCCCCTCCTCTCCAAAAGTGTCAGGGCCACAAAAGACAAGGAAAGACAGAGGAACTGGGTCACAGATTGGAGGGACCAGGGGCATGTGGGATCCTGCGAGTGGCATTTGGGATTGTGGACCAGAAAAGAGACATCGGTGAGAGCTGAATAAAGCCTGCAGTATAGTTGAGACCACTGGGTCATGGTCCTCAAAAATGCACAGCAATTAAACTCACTAAACAGGACAGCTGGTGCAACCTGGATGAGTCCCACAAACACACATCAAACGCATACTTCTAATACTGTTCTTTTCCTTGATTCTACCGTAAGCCAGCTTGAGATAACACTTTGATATTTAAAATATAATACATAACAACTGGAGAAAATATTTGAGGTTGTATTTAATTTAACCCATCTATTTCACTTCTGGGAATTTACCCTAATGACATATTCAGTGATGCATACAAATACTTTAACTGTAAGGATGCTCATGTAGGACTTTTATAATACTGAAAAACCAAACAATCTCAGTGTTTAACGGTAAGGAATTGGTTTCTAGATAGATACATACTTACAGATTGATATACTGGCATATGTATAAGTAAATATATCAATACATATGCTGACTACATAAATAATATTACACTTAAATGCATTTATGTTATATAATATTTATTTATACACATGCCAGTAAATAAATTTTTTTGCCAGTAAATAAATTGAAATGCTCTTTAACCATTTATAATTCTGAAGAAAAATACTTAATTACTTTTTGATTTTTAAAAAAAAAGATTTATTTATTTATTTGAAAGTCAGGATTACACAGAGAGAAGAAGACACACAGAAAGATATCTTCTATCCACTGCTTCACTCCCCAGATGGCTGCAGAGGCTGCAATGGCTGAGGCTGGGCCAGGCTGAAGCCAGGAGCCAGGAGCTTCCTCTAGTCTCCCACATAGGTGCAGGGGCCCACACACATGGGCCATCCTCTTTCCCATGCTCATTAGCATGGAGCTGGATTTGGAAGCGGGGCAGCCAGGACTCGAACCGATGCCTGTATGGGACACTGGCACCGTAGGAAGCAGCTTAATCTGCTACCCCACAATGCCAGCTCTTGCTTTGTGTTAGAACAGAAATGTCATAGACTGGGTAACTGGTAAACAACAGAAACATATTTGGCTCCTGGTTTGGAGGTTGGGAAGTCCAAGGGCATGGAGCAGGCATGCAGTGAAGGCCTTTTGGCTTCCTTGTCCCATGGCAGAAGCAGAAGGGCCACAGAGCTTGAGAGCGCCAGCGGGAGATGAACTGGCATTCATAATAAGCCCCTCCTTGTGCTAAGAAACCCACTCCCACACTAATGACGTTACTCCATTCATGAAGGCAAACGCTGTTGGGAATTAAATTTCCAACATGTGAGCTTCGAGAGACACATTCAACCCATAGCTATCAGATACCTGCATGTTGAACAATCATCTGTTATTTGAGTTATTCTATAATAAATACAAGTAATTTGAAAAGCTGCCTCCATTTCCACATCATTGTATCAAAGCTAGTAGAGTGATTATAACTTCATTAAATAGCTTTCATAATGTCTATTTTCTAAGGTTTCTTTGAATTTTTTTGCATTTAAAGTTTTTTTTAATTTTTATTTATTTATTTATTTTTTTTTTTTGACAGGCAGAGTGGACAGTGAGAGAGAGAGAGACAGAGAGAAAGGTCTTCCTTTTGCCGTTGGTTCACCCTCCAATGGCCGCAGCGGCCGGCGCGCTGCGGCCGGCGCACCGCGCTGATCCGATGGCAGGAGCCAGGAGCCAGGTGCTTTTCCTGGTCTCCCATGGGGTGCAGGGCCCAAGCACTTGGGCCATCCTCCACTGCACTCCCTGGCCACAGCAGAGAGCTGGCCTGGAAGAGGGGCAACCGGGACAGAATCCGGTGCCCCAACCGGGACTAGAACCCGGTGTGCCGGCGCCACAGGCGGAGGATTAGCCTAGTGAGCCGCGGCGCCGGCTTAAAGTTTTTTTTTTTTTTTTTTTTAAAGATTTTATTGGCCAGCGCCCGCGGCTCACTAGGCTAATCCTCCGCCTTGTGGCGCCAGCACATCGGGTTCTAGTCCCAGTCGGGGTGCCGGATTCTGTCCCGGTTGCCCCTCTTCCAGGCCAACTCTCTGCTGTGGCCAGGGAGTGCAGTGGAGGATGGCCCAAGTACTTGGGCCCTGCATCCCATGGGAGACAAGGAGAAGTACCTGGCTCCTGCCATAGGATCAGCGCATGGGCCGCGGCAGCCATTGGAGGGTGAACCAACGGCAAAGGAAGACCTTTCTCTCTCTCTCTCTCTCTCTCTCAGTCCACTCTGCCTGTCAAAAAATAAAATAAAATAAAAGATTTTATTTACCTATTTAGTTGGCAGGCAGAGTGATAGCAAGAGAGGGAAAGACAGAGAGAGAAACACCTTCTATCTGCTGGTTCACTCTCCAGATTGCTGCAACAGCCAGGTCTGGGTCAGGTCAAGGAGAGGAGCCAGGAACTCCATTTTGGTCTCCCCATGGGAGTGGCAGAGCCCCCAGCACTGGAGCCATCCTGTGCTGAATTCCCAAGCACATCAGCAGGAAACTGGTTCAGAAACAGAGCAGCCAGGACCGGAACCTGCACCCCAGTATGAGGTGCTAGGTTTCCAGTGGTGGCACACCTGCTGTATCGCAATGCTGGCCCAGATCCACCCTTTCTTCCATCCCAGCTGCCTATTCTGCACCTCGACTGTCTGGGCTTGTCATCCATCCAGGCCTCCCCCAGTCTGATCATATTTAAGCCCTTCAACTGGCTTCCCCCACCCCTGACCACGGGATTGAATCTAGTCTCTTGCATGGTGAGCAAGGCTCTTAGCAACTCAGCCTACCTGGCCCTACCAGCTCCATGCCAGCTCCACCCTTCCCTAACACTGAGCTCACCATACGAGACCCCTCACCAGGCTCAGCTGGCAAAGACACTTTCCAAACTTCTCCACTGATAACCCAACGTGGGGCACAGAGCTGGTTTCCGTCAGGGAGACTGACACTTAAGTGATCTAAAACAAAGAGGAGTCACCATCCCAAGAGAGACAGAACTGGAACGCTGCTCCGAGGAGAAAGCATTTCACGTGAGTCTTGAAGAGCGAGAAGGAATTTATTGGGCTAAAAGTGTGCCCTACGAGGAAGAACAAGCAGGGAAGTGGCTGGAACGGCTGGAAAAGAGCCTTTGTAGTCTGGATCATGCTCACAAATGTCACCTCAGGGACAGTGCGGTGGACAGCCCATGGGCTCTGGAGCCACACGGAGGGTGTGATGCAATCCTGGATCTCCCTACTCAGCTCTGCGCTTGCTTACTCAGCTGCAAAAAGGAGATAAGAAAGCAGGGGGCAGAGGAAAGCCTCTGAATGAGATAGGGAAAGTGCCTAGCACAGCAGAAATAAGGCCAAAGGTCAGTTGCTTCTCTACGAGAGGCAGCATTAGGGTCTAGGTATATTTGGGGTTAATGTGAGCATTCCTGGAAACTCTGGGTCTATTACAGAGCTTGTGTTGTACTCAACGTTAAGGTCATTACTGATGATTCGCTGGTATTGCTTTAAATGGCTGGTAAAGTCTTTAAATTACACCATATACTCAAAACCCAGGGCTTTTCTCCAGGGAAATCATTGAAAGTAATTACTTGAATCAGTAGGAAAAAAGGCTATGTACACACAGATATTCTGATTCAAAATGAAAAATTATGGGCCAGTGTTATGGCACAGCAGGTTAAGATGCCTGCCTGCAAAGCTGGCATCCCATATGAGTGCCGGTTCGAATCCTGGCTGCTCTGCTTCTCATTCAGTTTCCTGCTAATGAGCCTAGGAAAGCAGTGGAAGAGTACATGGGCCCCTGCCACCCATGTGGGACACCTGGATGGAGTTCCAGGCTTCTGGTTTCATCCTGGTCCAGCTGCGGCCATTGCAGCCATTTAGGGAGTAAACTGGTGGATGCAAGATCTCTCTTTCTCCCTGTGTGTGTGTGTGTGTGTGTGCCTTTCAAATAAATAAATTTTTTAAAATTTGTGACAAAAGTTACCATTAATTCTGAGAACAAAGCACAGAGCAGAAAAAAAGTTGTGACATCTACAACAACGCTTAACATCCCCAGTTAATCTTTCAGTCAATTGCTTCTGCAAATTAAAATCCAATAGAAAAATGGTGAATGATTATCTGTACAGATAATTTATAACAGAGAACATTCAAGAGAAAACTGTAGTTGTTGGGGAAATACAAATTCAAGCAATAAGGCGATGCCACTAGGAGGCTGGTGTTCAGGAGGATTCTGCGGACTTAGCAACACAACAGTTGGTTTGTCAGGAGAACCTTAAACTAAAAAGGGAGATAGAGTGCAGTGCCTGTAAAGGCTCAGAGAAAAAGGCGTTCTTGTCCACTGCTGCTAGAGTGTGACCTGCTGTAACCGGCTCAGGAAGTAATTTGACACTATCAAGAATACAAATACAAGGGCCTACACTGGGGCTCAGCGAGGTCAGCTGCTGCCTGTGATGCTGGCATCCCCGTATAGAAGCACAGGTTTGAGTCCCAGCTCTTCCTCTTCCAGTGGAAGATGACCCACTTGGGCCCCTGTCACCCATGTGGGAGATCAGGATGGAGTTCCTGGTTCCTGGCTTCCAGATGGCCTAGCACCAGCTATTGTGGCCATTTAGGGAGTGAACCAGAGGATAGGAAGATCACTGTCTCTCTGTCATTTTGCCTTTTAAACCAATCAATCTTGAAAGAAAAAAAAGTTACAAATAAATACATACATTTGTTGACCTTGTCAATCCCATTTTGGCAAATCCAGCTTACAGAACAAAAGCAGCAGAGCAGACGGGTAGATGCACCTGGGTGTTTCACTGCAGGATTACTTGCGGAGACCAAAAACTGCATACAACAGGAAAGTTTGTTATTAGCAAAATAGTTTAGAAATTTATAATAAATCTTCCCCATCAAATATCATGAACCTGATTAAAAGAGCAAGTTACATTTATACCATCTGACCTAGAGTAATATATATGCCATATACCCAAAAAAAGCAAGTTAGCAAGAAATATGCATAGTGTCCCAATTTTTTATTGATTTATTATTTGAAAGGCAGAGTTACAGAAAGACAGAGAGAGAGAGAGAGAGAGAGAGATCTTCCATCTGCTGGTTGGCTCCCCAAATGACTGCAATGGCTGGAGTTGGGCCAATCAGGATCCAGGAGCTTCCTGGGGTCTCCCACATGAGTGAAGGGCCCCAAGAATTTGGGCCATCTTCCTCAGCCCTCCCAGGGCATTAGCAGGGAGCTGGATAGGAAGTGGAGCAGCCAGGACTGGAACCTGTGCCCATATGGGATGCTGGCACTGCAGGAGGCAGCTTTACACACTATGCCACAGTGCCAGCCCTAGTATCCCATTTTTTTTAAGATTTATTTATTTATTTATTTGAAACAGTTACAGAGAGAGCAAGAGACAGAAAGAGAGATCTTTTATCTACTGGTTCACTCTCCAATCAACTACAACAGCCAGGGTTAGGCCAGGCTGAAGCCAGGAGCCTGGACTTCCATCTCTCATGGTCTCTCATGTAGGTACAGAGCCCAAGTATATGAGCCATCTTCTGTTGCTTTCCCAGGCCTATTGGCAGGGAAATGGATCAGAAGTGGAACAGTCAGGACTTGAATCAGTACCCATATAAGATGCCAACATTGTAGGCAGCTTAAGCTGCTGTGCCCCGACACAGGGACTATATTTGCTTACTTTTTAATGTATGAAAGATAAATAGAAAGATACAGAGTTGGGTACCTGAGACCATTGATATTATTACTTCATGGTTGGAATAGCTTGTGGGGCAGATATAATTTTTCTTTCATGTAATTTTTGGGTTATTCTGCTTGTAACAAATAAGCATTAATTATTTTGTAATTCTTTGAAGACGTTTTTAAAAATTTTTTTAAAGATTTATTTATTTATTTAAAAGTCAGAGTTACACAGAGAGAAAGAGAGGCAGAGAGAGAGAGAGAGAGAGAGAGAGAAAGATCTTCCATCCGTTGGTTCATTCCCCAGTTGGCCACAGTGGCCACAGCTGCGCCGATCCAAAGCCAGGAGCCAGGAGCTTCTTCTGGGTCTCCCACATGGGTGCAGGGGTCCAAGACCTTGGGCCATCTTCTACTTCCCAGGCCATAGCAGAGAGCTGGATCAGAAGTGGAACAGTCAGGTCTTGAACCTGAGCCCATATAGGATGCTGGCACTGCAGAGAGTGGTTTTACCCGCTATGCCACAGCGCTGGCTCCTAAAATTTTATTTCTTTGAAAGGCAGAGTAGCTGGTATTGTGGCACAGAGGGCTAAGCCACCGCCTGTAACACCAGCATCCCATATGAGCACTGTTCTACTTCTGACCCAGCTTCCTGCTTGAGAAGGCAGCAGAAGATAGCCTGAATGCTCGAGCCCTTGCCACCCATGTGGGCAACCCAGATGGAATTCCAGGCTCCTGGCTTCAGCTTGGTCCAACCCTAGCTATTGCAGCCATTTGGGGAGTGAACCAGCAGATGAAGACCTCTCTTTCTCTCCCTCTCTCCCTCTCTCCCTTTCTCCCTCTCTCCCTCTCCTTTTCTCTCTGTAACTTTCAAATAAATAAGTAGTTCTTAAAAAAAAAAAAAAAAAGAGGTAGAGCCATAGACACACACACATAGAGAACTTCCATCTGGTGGCTGCAACAGCCCAGGGTGAACGTTAGCAGGAAGCTGGAAATGGCAGCTGAGCCAGGACTAAAACCCAGGTACTCCAATATGGGATGTGAACTTCCCAAGTGCTGGTAAACTGTCATGCCAGACACCTTCCCCACTTTCAAGTCTTAGAGGAAAATTCAAGGAAAAAAAAATGACAAAGAATATAAGGAAATACTAAATGTTCATAATATAAAGTGACAGAACACAATCATTAAATGGAATTTCTGCTTTAATTCCAACTGTCAAAATGAAATATGTGAGTGGATAGGACTGGTAAGGAGAACGTAAAAGACTTTCAGAGTTATTTTGAGTGCTAAGAGTATGCAGTGATTTTAAACACATACTATTGTGAAATGTGTAAACTATGGACACAGAGGACAAAACAGACCTAGAACATGTAACAGTGAAGTTGTTCAGTGAGGGTGACAGGCTTATAAACACATTTTTCAACTTCCTCAAACTTTCTATGATATCACACTCTAGGATAAACAGCAAAGCCTCTGCCTCTAAGCAAATAGGTTTTCTTCTGCTGGAGCCCATAACATTAGGAGAAAAGACAGAACACAAATTTGTATCAGTTACAGCTTTGTCAAAAGACAGCCCTGTAAGGATAAGGCCTGGAGGAGGAATGCTGAGGTCATGGAGGATTTTCCAGTTTTTATTTTCTTTATGGTTATGTTGGGAAAAGTACAGATCAAGAATGAGGGGAAGGAACTTCTAATTGGTGTTTTCTCAGTTTCCTGAAGCTCTATCCTCTTTTTCAAATCCTACAAGGGTATTCCAAAGAGTTGGTGGGAAATAGCAAGTTAACTTTATTTTGGTGAAAACCAATTTTGAGATTCATGCATACATGGGCCTTTCAAAAGTGCATGAAAATGTATTGTGGGCCGGCGCCGGGGCTCACTTGGCTAATCCTCTGCCTGCGGCACCTGCACCCTGGATTCTAGACCTGGTTGGGGCACCAGATTCTGTTCCGGTTGCTCCTCTTCCAGGCCAGCTCTCTGCTATGGCCCGGGAGGGCAGTGGAGGATGGCCCAAGTCCTTGGGCCCTGCACCCCATGGGAGACCAGGAGGAAGTACCTGGCTCCTGGCTTCGGATCGGCGCAGTGTGCCAGCCACAGCGTACTGGCCATAGCAGCCATTTGGGAAGTGAACCAACGGAAGGAAGACTTTCTCTCTGTCTCATTGTCTAACTCAGCCTGTCAAAAAAAAAAAAAAAAAAAAAAAAAAAAAAAAGAAAGAAAAAGAAAATGTATTGTGAAAAACTATACATAAATTAAAAAAAAAAACTCTGTACTAAAATACACTTGTACTTTCATTTTTCCACAAACTTTTTTTAAGTGCTCTCACAAAAATTCCCTCTTTTAAATACACGCTGATCAGGTTGTCCATGAAACACATTAACTCAAGCTGCTGACCTTTGGAAAGCAAATCAGAGACTATATTGAGAAAGAATTGTAATCAGGCTCAGCCACTGCGAGAGTTATTTCAGACAGCCTCTCGCTCAGTTCCAGCCCTAGCCTGGGGCCAGCGGGGTTACTGGGACGTGCTGACAGCCCCTGTGCTCTGGACACTGGAAGACCTGCGGCAGGCTGGGGCGGGAAGGAAGCCATAGGACTTCCTCAGCAGGACTCCCCCAGCCAGCCAAGCACTGTCCACCCTCGAGTATGTGTTTTGTCAGGGCTCAACATAGGCAGCAAGCTGAACATGATCCAAGCAGATCACTTCCCTGCAATTTTAGAAAGCAAGTCAGTCCTAGATTCGATGTGGTTCACGTCAGCTAGAGCAGGGCCTCTCAGAGGTTGAGAGAGACTTGCACCACTTCTAATTTGCTTTAATGAATATGAAGAAGTATCAAATCAAGTTTACAACTGTGGTAAATTATAAATACTTACTTCTAATTAACACTTCCAACACACAAATACTGAGCTTATCATAGGGTTATTCTAAGACTAATTATTTTAAGAATAATTATGAAATATATATATAAAGCTGGAAAATATGATAAACTTATTCTAAGTAGTATATTATTTACATTTTTAATTAACATGCTGAATATTTTTTCTTTAATCCCTAGCCACCTTTTCAGGTAAAGCATCTTGAAATTTTAAAGGAATGAGCTAATTGGTAAATTTGAAAACCTAGGTAAATACACAGGGAAATTTTATATGTATTTTTCTCTACTCATGGTACATGCCAGGTGTTCTTGTTTGAAAAAGGAAGACAAATTCAAGGTAATATGATAAGCATCTTCTTTTAGTCCTGCCAAAGCATCTCTGACTCATGCACACCCTTGTATGGAAATGAACTGTTGGAGAATGTGCAGCCTGGCCCCCTGCCCATGGCAGGCCCTGCTTTTGGAAAGGCAGAGCTGCAGGGAGTGGATGGAGTCTGCGACTTGGAATCAAAGGATTCATGTTGGAACTGGACTTCTGCCCTTTATTGTACTGACTTTGACCCTATACCTTCCACTGCAAGATCAAGATAGTGACACAACCTCTTCACAGCGTTGTGGGGGAAGATTAACTGAGATAATGCATAGGAAAGCCCCTAGCACAAAGTTTAGTGTGTAGGTTGCCCAAATGTTTGCTTCCTTGGACTGGCTCTTCTTGGCTGGGTGTGAGGACTACACTGGATGATGTATGTGAAAACAAATGTTAGTTATAATTAGAAATGGGTAACAGGGCGCTGAGTCTAAGTCAACACATCATGTCTCTGTGTATGCAGGGTTGGGACTATCTGTGATAGGATGTTAGTCCTCAAATACTATACTTTTTAACCTCATTAAAAAAAAAGTTTGTTTAAAATCCAGAATGACAGAAAGAGAGCGAGTGTGAGACAGCGAGAGTGAGAGAGAGAGAGATCTTGCATATGCTGGTTCACTCCCCAAATGCCTGCAACAGCCAGGGCTGGGCCAGGCTGAAGCTGGGAGCCAGGAACTCCATCTGGGTCTCCCACATGGGTGGCAGGGCCCCAAGTACTTGGGCTATCACCTGCTACCTTCCAGGGTGTGTGTTAGTAGGAAGCTGGTATCGATGTTGAGGAACCAGACTGTAATGTGGGATGTGGGTGTTCCACTGAACAACAATGCTCTGTATGAATTTTTTGACACCTATCATTGTCAGTTTGTTGCTATTTATAAATGAAAGAAGTTTATTTAACTTGCAATTCTGAAGAGTTAAAGTCCATGGTTAGGTAGTCACAACTGGGAAGATTGGGCATCCTCTTGCTGTGTTACAATATGACCATAAAGGGCAAACAGGCACAAAACACAAGGGGCCGCCTTGCTTTATAACAACGCTGTTGAAAGAAACTCAATGATGCAAAAGAGACATTAATCAAAAAAAAAAAAAAAAAAAAGACAGACAGACAGACAATCTTACACAACGATCTATTCACCTCTTAAAGGCCTCACCTTCCAATACCACCACAGTGGCAGTCAAACTTCCACATGAGTTTCCAAGGGAATGAACCATGTTGAAACCACAGCTACACTCCATAGGAGCTCACCTATCTCATCTATGCTGAACCCTGAGCGACTACATGTTCAGTACATAGTTGTAACATGAACAAATGAGCAAATGCGTTTATGAAATCCTTTTTTTTTTTTTAATCAAGGATGTATTTGAAAGGCAGGGAGAGAGAGAGAGAGAGGTCTTCCACCTGCTGCTTCAGTCCCAGATGGCCGCATGGCCAGGGCTGGGCAAGGACAAAATCAGGAGCCTGGAACTCCATCTGGATCTCCCATGTAGGCGGCAGGGTCCTAAGTACTCGGGTAATGTTTCACTGCTTTCCAGGTGCATTAGCAGGGACCTGGATCAGAAGTGGAGCTGTTGGGACTCAAATTGGCAGGCATATAGGATGCTGCTGTTACAACCAGCAGCTTGAGCCACTGCACCATGGTGCTGGGCCCCCTTTATCACATCTTTGTAGCAGAACGAGTTACTTTGTTCTCAGTGGTCCACAGCAGTTTGTTTCTGTGTGCAGCACTTATCTTAGTTGAGGTAGGTGGTTACATGAGTGGTCTCTGATAAAAGTCCTTGGGCTCCTGCACCAGCATGAAAGACCTGGAAGAAGCTCCTGGGTCCTGGCTTCGAATTGGCCTAGCTCCAGCCATGGCAGCCATTTGGGGAGTGAACTAGCGGAAGGAAGACTTCTCTCTCTCTCTCTCTCTCTCTCTCTCTCTGCCTCTGCCTATCTGTAACTCTGCCTTTCAAATAAATAAATCTTTTTTTTTAAAGATACATTTTAAACAAATCATTAAAGACACTAAGTTAGGGGTGGGCATGGTGGTACAGAGAGCTAAGCTGCCGCATGGGGTGTCTACATCCCATGCTGGAATGCTGGTTTAAGTCCTGGCTGCTTTGTGCTTCCCACCCAGCTTCCTGCTAATGTACCTGGATGGCAGCAGATGGAAGCCCATGTAATCGGGTTCCTGCTGCCCATGTGGGAAACACAGATGGAGTTCCTGGTTCCTGGCTTCAGCCTAGCCTGATCTAGTCCCAGCTGTTGCAGACATATGAGGAGTGAACCAGCAGATGCACAATATCGCTCTCTATCCTCTCTTTCTCCTTTTCAAATAATAAATAAATATTCTAAAAAGACACTAATGTGTATATTGTTCATTATATAGCAGTAAGTAGCTAAGACACCAGTTTGCATTACATTATAAATTATTGTTTATGTCTTCCTCCACTAAGCTGAAGGCAAAGTATTGCAAATATAATTATCTTTGTACTCCCTACTTTGTCTCACATGCTGCACAGATTAATCAATCTGACAGTCTGCTTTAAGTCAATAATTCATTCAAAGATTTATTGAGCTGCTTGATGTGGTACTCTCCACGCTGTTTGTTTGTGGTTAGTTGTGTGTATGTGCCAGGGATGGGGAAGGATATGAAAAGAGGAAGTGAAGGTTCACTCCCCAGACACTTCACAAGGCTGTTTGGTCGGAGATCACACCCAACTGCCACTGCAGCAGTCTCAGCACAGAAGATGAATGTCAGGGTCCGGAGGTTTCAGAAGCAAGGGTCTGTGGGTGCCCTGAGAGGACAGAGGTGGGGCAGGCTGGTAGGGTGGCTTCCTTATGTGGGGACTGGCCCCTAAGCTGAGCATCAGCAAGGTCCTGACTGCTGTCTTAAAGCACCAGGGAAGCTGGCAGAGCGATTTCAGTCATTTTTCACATGTGATCGTTAAGGCCAGCTTGTAAGGTCATTGCAGGGTCATCTTGTGGTTTGTCCCTGATCACATAGCTTGTGATGGACCTCTACAACCAGGCTAAGAGGAGCAAGCTTCCTGCAGATCTCAAAGCTGGCCTCACTGCTGTCTCTTGGGTTTAAGGTATACAATCCCTCATGCCTGGGCCCTGGGCAGGGACACTGCCCACCTTCCTTGGCTTCTGTCTACACAGCCCCAGCTGCCCTTCGGGGGAGAGAGAGACAGAGAGAGAGAGAGAGAGAATAAGACAAGTCTGTCTAATCTTGAAGCTCATTCATGTTTTAAAAAACAAAACCCAAGAGCGGCGCCGTCCGCTCCACGGGTTCGCGGCCAACCGTTGCTTCGGAGGCCTCGCCGCTGCCATCACATTCTGCAGCTGAGAGACCATGGTGGGCCGGAACAGCGCCATCGCCGCCGGCGTGTGCGGGGCCCTTTTCATCGGGTATTGCATTTACTTCGACCGCAAGAGACGGAGTGACCCCAACTTCAAGAACAGGTTGCGAGAACGAAGAAAGAAACAAAAGCTTGCCAAAGAGAGAGCTGGGCTTTCCAAGTTACCTGACCTTAAAGATGCAGAAGCTGTTCAGAAGTTCTTCCTTGAAGAAATACAGCTTGGTGAAGAGTTACTAGCTCAAGGTGAATATGAGAAGGGTGTGGACCATCTGACAAATGCAATTGCTGTATGTGGGCAGCCACAGCAATTGCTGCAAGTATTGCAGCAAACTCTTCCACTGCCAGTGTTCCAGATGCTGCGCACTAAACTCCCAACAATTAGTCAGAGAATTGTAAGTGCTCAGAGCTTGGCTGAAGATGATGTGGAATGAAGAATTTCAACATAATAAAATCTCACTTCAAAATATTAAAAAAACAAAACAAAACAAAACAAAAAACAAAACCCTACTCTATACAAACCCAACTTTAAGCAGAAAGTCTTATTTTTTTCTTCCTTTTTAAAAATTTCTCCTGGATATAATGAGGTAATTTCAAAGAGATGACACTTTGTCTCAAGTAGTCTAGAAGGTATGATTTATTATATGAGAATAAAAAATGATTTTATAATTAAAAAATAAATACTAAAAAAATAAATAATAAAGCAGGGGCGAGCACTTAGCACAGTAGTTAAGATGCCACCGGGGATGCTCACAACCTGTATCAGAGTGCTTGGGTTTGAGTACCAGCTCTGTTTCCAGTTCCAGCTTCTTGTACAGGCTGGGAGGTAGCAGGTAGTGGTTTAACTAGCTGAGTTTCTGCCACCCATGTGGGAGACCTGGATAGAGTTCCTGGCTCCTGGCTTTGGCCTGGCCCAGCCCTAGCTGTTGTGTGCATTTGAGGAATGAAACAGAGGATGGAAGAGCTTTCTGTGTTACTCTCTATCTCTCTGCTTCTGAAATAAAATTAAAATGAAAAAAAAAAAATTAGGGGCCGGTGTCATGGCGTAGGGGGTTAAACCACCACCTGTGATGTCAGTATCCCATTTGGGCAACAATTCAAGCCCAAGCTGTTCCACTTCCCATCTAGCTCCTTGCTAATGTGCCTGGGAAAGCAGCAGAAGGTGGTCCAAGTGACTGGGCTCCTGCCACTGACATAGGAGACATGGAAGAAGTTCCTGGTTCCTGGCTTCAACCTGGCCCAGTCTCAGCCTTTGCAGCCATTTGGGGAGTGAACTGATGGATGGAAGATCTCTCTCTCTCTCTCCCCCCACCCTCTGTAACTCTGCCTTTCAAAATAAAGAAATAAATCTTTTTAAAAGATTTAAAAATACATAGATAGAAGCAGACAGTTAGCTTAGCACTTAAGACTTGTGTACTATGTCCACATCCCACATCAGAATACTTAGGTTCAATGTTCAGCCTGAGCTCCTGACTCCAGCTTCCTGCTAACACAGACCCTGGGCAGCAACAGTGATTGCTCAAGTAATTGGATTCTTGCCACCTATGTAGGAGACCTGGATTGATTTTCTGGCTCTAGACATTTAGAAAGTGAAACAGCAGATAAGAGCTCGCTCTCTCTCTCTCTACCTAAAAAAAAAAGGGGGGGGGGGTCAGAGGCAGCATTGAGGTGGAGTGGGTTAAGCCACTGCTTGGGATGCCCACATCCCATACTGGAGTGCCAGTTTGAGTCCTGGCTGCTCCAATTCTGATCTAGCTTCCTACCAGTGTCTCTAGGAAGGCAGAAGATCGCCCAAGTACTTGGGCCCCTGCCATTCATGTGGGAGACCAGATGGAATTTCTGGCTTCTGGTTTGGCCTGGCCAAGACAGGGCTGTTGCAGCCATCTGGGGAGTGAACTGGCAAATGAGCTGTGTGTGTGTGTGTGTCTGTCTGTCTGTCTCTCTGCCTTTCAAATAAAAATAACTAAAAAATAAATTTAGCTTTAGTTTTAGCTCCCATTTTTTATTACTAAAAAAAGTCAAGGTGGTTGGGGGAGGGAGTTTGCACTGTAGCCTAGTGGGTAAAGCTGCCTCCTCCTGAAGTGCTGGCATCCCATATGGGTGCCAGTTGAGTCCCGGCTGCTCCACTCCCAATCCAGCTCTCTGCTATGGCCTGGGAAAGCAGTAGAAGATGGTTCAAGTCCTTGGGCCCCTGCACACATGTGGGAGACCCAGAAGAAGCTTCTGGCTCCAAGCTTCAGATCGGCTCAGCTCCGGCCACTGTGGCCATTTGAGGAGTGAACTAGTAGATGGAAGACGTCTCTGTGTCTCTATCTCTCTCTATAACTCTTTCAAATAAATAAAATAATCTTTTTCTTAAAAAAAGCATAAAGAAAAGTTAAAAGATTCAAAACTCGTTAATATGAAGTTGGTGTTCTGGCACAGCAGGTTAAGAATCATATATCAGAGGGCCGGTTCTGATCCAGTTCCTTACTAATACAACAAAAGATGGTTCAAGAACTTGGCTTCTGCCACCAACAGGAGACCCAGATGGAGTTCCAGGCTCCTGGCTTCAACCTAGCCCAGCTCTGGCTCTTGTGGCCATTTGGGAAGTGAGCCAGTGGATGGAAGATTCTCCCTCTCTCCCTCTGTCACTCTGCCTTTCAAATAAAAAAATTAAATCTTTAAAAAAAAACTTAATAAATTATACATTCACTGTGTGTGCTTTCCTCAAAGAATTAGAACTGATTTCAATTCTTGTATATAACCACCCTAGCATTGTCACACCAAAGAAAATTTTATTTAGACAGAATCTTTGGACACAGAGCTTGAGGGTGAAGAAATAACACCCTTATCTCCACTTCCTATCTGGGAGCACAGGGAAGTCAGCCAGGATGCTGGATCAAAAACAGGGGTGGGACGAAAGTGCTGGTTCTCCTTGTAGACCAGAAAGCCAGCATGGTTCAGAGATGTGCTCAAAGCCACTTACGGGAGGTCCTGAGCGGCCTGGATTCCCAGGAAGTGTGATTAATCGCCTGTGCGATTGGGAGGACGTAACTGAGCAACAGCACGAAAATGAGGTGAGAAATAAAGTAAACAGGTCTTTGAGAGGTGAAAAAACTGCAGCCACCAGCCACCCTAGCAAGCATGACTGACAGGAAAGATTCCATGCAGACACATCTGCTGTGAATGAGCCCACGTCTTCCCAGGGGGAGGGCTGAGTGGCAGCGATATGACTGAGGAAGGAAATGAGGCTCCAGGCAGGAGGAAATTCTCTGCTGTGTGAATTAATAACAAACGTGCTGTACTGTTGCCCTACTCTTCCTACCTGGCAGGCTCTGGTGGCTACAAAGGGCTCCTTCCTGCCCTGCAGAGTTCTGCAGAAACTTTCTATACATTTTGGGACTAGAGGAAGCATCCAGCCCCTTTTCCCTCTCTGCCCCTAACACATTGTTGTTCTTGATCTGAGTCCCCAAAATGCTTCCTCCATAAAATGGACATGGTAACATCTGCTAGCAGGGCAAGTCCCAGGCAGGGCTCAGTGGGATGGTGAGGGTGAAGGGTCTGGCCCAGTGTCAGCCACACTGTAACAGGCCCCAAGAGAAAGTTGTCTCATCATTTCCAGGGGAGCCCTGCCCTTGTGGAAACTACCTTTCCCAAGGTCCTTAGCAGCTATTTTTCTGGATTCAGCCAAGGGGAAAACCTTCCAGCTGAGTTCAGTCAATGGGAAATCTTTCAGCGGGGCTCAGCCAACAGGAGGCCATTTGCCCAGTATTTCTGTCTCTTTCTCTTGTGGGTGAGGGTGGGCTCGCCGACTCTCCTGTGTAGTTGTGGCTCCTAATAGGAAACCCCCACCCTTTGTGGCCCCAGAGCCCAGCAGGTAGCTCCACCAGGGCTTTGCTTCCCACCGAAGTCTCCAGTCTCAGGGCTCCGGTGACACGACGTCCATCCTAGAAGCAGGAGGGACTTCCTGTCCTTCCTTGTTGCTGATCTCCAGTTCCCTCCCCGCCTCCTGCTTAGCTTCCTAGCTGTTCCATCACTCTCAGAGCCAATTCCTTGTATTCAGTTCTCTCTCTTTTACATACTTGCAGTAGTTTCAATTTGCTGATAAACTTGATCATTGTTCAGACCAACTATGCACCAAAGGGAAACAGTAAGCTTGGGATGCTCAAACCTTACACTTCCAAAGAAGGGCCTATCCCCTGACAGGCTCCTGGGAGATAACCTCTAAACCCTTGAGATGGGCCGGCGCCGTGGCTCACTTGGCTGATCCTCCACCTGCGGCGCCAGCACCCCAGGTTCTAGTCCTGGTTGGGGCACCTGGTACTGGTCACAGTTGTTCCTCTTCCAGTCCAGCTCTCTGCTGGGGCCCGGGAGAGCAGCAGAGGATGGCCCAAGTGCTTGGGTCCCTGCTCCCGCATGGGAGACAGGGAGGAAGAACCCAGCTCCTGGCTTCAGATTGGCGCAGCGCCAGCCGTGGTGGCCATTGGGGGAGTGAACCAACAAAGGGAAGACCTTTCTCTCTGTCTCTCTCACTGTCTATAACTCTCTCTCTTTCTCTCCCACTAACTCTGCCTGTCAAAAAAATAAAAAATAAAAATAAATAATAAACCCTTGGGATGTCCAGCCTGATGAGAGTGTCCGTGTGTCTGGAGCCTTGGGCCATGCCAAATAGCTTGAGCTTGTGTGATTTATGTTGAATGTCTGGCTTTTGTGTTCCTGGGCCACACATCCAATTTGACCTACTTTTGAGGGGGAGGGTTTCAAGACTGAAAAGCTAAGATCAATCATATGGGTGCCCCATGCATGTGTGACAGACCCTCAATAAAACCCTGGGACCGGGTGAGCTTCCTGTGAGCAACACATTACAGCAGGCAGAATTAAACACTGTCCAACCAATTCCTCTGCTATAGACAGCAGGAAGCTTGGAAGCTCTTCCTGTTCTCTTCTGGACTTGGCCCTATGCACTTTTTCCTTTGCTGATTTTAATCCATATCCTTTTGCTGTAATAAATTGTAACCATGAATACAGAAGCTTTTCTGAGTTCTGAGTCCTCCTAGCAAATCACTGAACCTGAAGATAGTTTTAGGAACCCCCAACATGCCAATTAAAAAAGAAACAAAGTGTGCTAGGTCCCCGGACTGAAGTAGCTACCTGAGCAGAATGCACCCTCTGGAATTTTTTTTTATTTGACAGGTAAAGTTATAGACAGTGAGAGAGAGACAGAGACAAAGGTCTTCCTTCCATTGGTTCACCCCCAAATGGCCGCTGCGGCTGGCACTAAGCAGATCCGAAGCCAGGAGCCAGGTGCTTCCTCCCAGTCTCCCATGCGGGTGCAGGGCCCAAGCACTTGGGCCATCCTCCACTGCCTTCCTGGGCCACAGCAGAGAGCTGGACTGGAATAGGGGCAGCCGGGACTAGAACCTGGCGCCCATATAGGGTGCCGATGCCGCAGGTGGAGGATTAACCAAGTGAGCCATGGCGCCGGTCCCATTCTCTTGAATTTAAAGTCCTGGCTGCTGCCACCATGCATCTCATAGGAATACAATACGCTGGGGCCAGTGCTGTAGCATGGTGTGCTAAGCCTCTGCCTGTGGCACTGGAATCCCATATGGGCACCAGTTCTAGTCCCAGCTGCCTCTCTTCCAATCCAGTTCTCTTATGGCCTGGGAAAGCAGTGGAAGATGGCCCAAGTGCTTGGGCCCCTGCACCTGTGTGGGAGACCTGGAGGAAGTTCCTGGCTCCTGGCTTCAGATCAGATCAGCTCCGGCTGCTGGGGCCATCTGGAGAGTGAACCAGGGGATGGAAGACTTTTCTGTCTCTCCCTCTCTCTGTCTGTAACTCTACCTCTCAAATAAATAAAGAAAATCCTTAAAAAAAAAAAAAAAAGAAAGAATAATCGGGCAGTGAGTGCAAGGGAAGTAAGTAGAAAGACCACTTGACTGAGAATCTGAATCTCTTCTGCCTGCAATACCCTTTAAGGCTTTAAGTCAATAAGCACCTATTGAACCCATGGACTAAGCACTCAGTTGCTTGCGAGGGGTGACAGAAAAGATTTGTGTAGACAAGGCTACCCTATTTGCAGACTGGTGAGGAGCCAGCAGAATGGAGGCTGTCATAGGAGCACAAGGAGACAGGCTGGCAGCCTGGCCTGCGGGTGGCAGAGAAGGAAAGGCCAAGGTGGATTCAAGTGACCAGAGGAAATGGGCTGCTGGGCATCACCTCCCAGCAGGTGCTCCTCCCAGCTGGTGTTGCCCTAGGCTTCCCCATTTCAATAAATGATACTGGCTTAGTAAAGCCAGGAACACAGCAGTCACCTCTTATTCCTTCTGCCCCTGTCGCTCCCCCTCTTCGTGGAGGAACGACACAGGACCCTGCGCTGTTCTTTTGTCTGCTCGGCCCTCCCCGGGGTTGGCTGCTGGTTCTTCCCGGGTTGGCTGCCCCCTGCCACTTTCCCCACTTCCGCGGGGAAGCGGCACACCGCCGGCCGGCTCTCTTGGGGGCTGCTCAGATGTTCCTCAGGTGTTCCCCTTAGATGTTCCCGGTGCATGTTGTCTCTCTCCTCCTTTATAGTCCTCTTCCACCAATCCCAACTCTGCTACCCACACGCCAAGCACGCTGCTCTCCTCCAATCAGGAGCAGCTCCTGCAGCTTGTCAAGTTGGTGAAAGGCAGCTGTGTAGAAGCTGTTTACTCCTCTCCCAGCGCCATATTGTGGGAGAGCAGATGCATAGAATAAGTCTTAATTCCAGTAACTTAGTCTAGTCCGAGTTGCTCCCCACATGCCCCTGCTTCATCCACCTCCAGCAAATCTCATCGGCTCTACTTCTGAAGTGTGGCTGACATGGGTGGATGCTCTGTGTACTTCCAGCCTGGCCCAGATTGGCACCACCTTTTGATCTCTCCCCAGAGCCTACCTGAGGTTTCCTCTCATCCCTCAAGAGTCATTCTCTCTCTCTCTCTCTCGCGTGCCTGCATTCTCTTTTGCTCTCTCTCTCTTTTTTTAAAGATTTATTTATTTGAAAGTCAGAGTTACACAGAGAGAGAAGGAGAGGCAGAGAGAGAGAGAGAGAGGTCTTCCATCTGCTGGTTCACTCCCAAAATGGCCACAACGGCCGCAGCTGTGCTGATCTGAAGCCAGGAGCCAGGAGCCTTCTCCAAGTCTCCCATGTGGGTGCAGGAGCCCAAGGACTTGGGTCATCTTCCATTGCTTTCCTAGGCACATTATCAGGGAGCCAGATTGGAAGTGGAGCAGCTGAGACTCAAACCGGTGCCCATATGGGATGCCAGCACTGCAGGTGATGACTTTACCTGCTATTCCACAGCGCTGGCCCAAAGGTGTCATTCTCTATGTGGTTCCTCAGAGACACCTTCAAGGCCCATCCTGGAGGGAAGAGGTTCCATCTCTTGTACTCTGCAATAGCTTCTGCTTTTTGCTTTTGTGGGTTTGCTTACTTTCTCTAACAATAACAACTAGCACTTACTGAGCAACTGCTGTAGGCCAGACACTGTTCTAAGCATCCTGCATCACAGTAACTCATTTAGTCCTCATTTACTGACTTCTGTTGAGTAATTTCTCCTTACATTAATTGTGTAGACTGGTTGCAAACCATCACCTTAGCCAGACTGTGGGTACCATGAGGGCAGAGAGATGCCTGCCCTCTTTGTTGCTGCTTCCCAGAATCCTACACAAGCCTGGTCCTCAGGGAGAATTCCATGTCTAGTTGTTGAAGAGACAAAGAACGTATATGGATTGCATGTGGGGCTCAAAGAGAAAGGAGATGTCCAAGATGCCTCCAGGCTTCCGGATTGTGCAATTGGGTGGTACCACTGAGATACGAGTCGGTCTGGGTGGACTGGGGACAGGGTGACACATGGTCAGGTTAGGGAAATGTGGAGTGGGGAAGTCAGTTCTTCCATTGCATTAGGTCTGGAGTTCACGTTTGGGTGGTGGATCTAGACTAAGACACTGTCAGCACCTCCACAGTTACTTAAATCTGAGGGTAACTGAGATCCCCAGGGAAGTCTGCCCAGGAGAAGAGAAGATGTAGGGCAGAGCCATCAGCAACGTCAACATCTAAAGGGAAATCAAAAGAAAGATCCAGCAAAACAGGTGAGAAGCAGCACCCAAAAAAGGTAAGTGGGAAACCAGGGCTGGGTGACCCCACAGGAGAGCTGAGGAGAAAGTGAAGTAGGTGAGTGGGCTGGAGTGTGCTTTTAATCTTGGCATGAATGATATTTTAAAACACTTGGAGTTAGTTGCCAAAAGTGAAAAACCAGGGTATTTCTTTTGGAATATCTATTTCTAATTTCCCTGGAAAATCTGAGGACTGGCCCATTCAGGGCCTGAATTCCTGCATGCCAACAGTCAGATGCACTGAATTATCAGTTTACCCTCAACAATGGGGAAACAAAAGACCGAGACAGTCACCCATTTCTTCTTTCTTTTTTTTTTTCTTTGACAGGCAAAGTTAGACAAAGAGACAGAGAGAAAGGTCTTCCCTCCGTTGGTTCACCCCCATACGGCCGCTAAGGCTGGCGTGCTGCGCCGATCCGAAGCCAGGAGCCAAGTGCTTCCTCCTGGTCTCCACAGGCGGCAGCCTTACCCATTATGCCACAGTACTGGCTCCAGTCATGCATTTCTTAAGACAATGGTATAGCACACATATTTCTTTCTTCATTTTCGTCTTCTTTTTATTTATTTTTTTAAAGATTTATTTATTTGGGGCCAGCACTGTGGCACAGAGGGTTAACGCCCTGGCCTGAAGCACCAGCATCCCATATGGGCACCAGTTCTAGTCCCGGCTGCTCCACTTCTGATCCAGCTCTCTGCTATGGCCTGGGAAAGCAGTAGAAGATTGCCCAAGTCCTTGGGCCCCTGCACCCACAAGGGAGACCCGGAAGAAGCTCCTGACTCCTGGCTTCGGATCAGCAAAGTTCTGGCCGTTGCAGTCATCTGGAGAGTGAACCAGAGGATGGAAGACCTCTCTCTCTGTCTCTCCTCTCTCTGTGTAACTCTGACTTTTAAAAAAAGATTTATTTATTTGAAAGGTAGAGTTACAGAGAGAGAGAGAGAGAGAGAGAGAGAGAGATCTGTGGCTGGTGCTGTGGCACAGTGGGTTAAAGCATCCATATAGGCACCGGTTCTAGACTCGGCTGCTCCACTTCCAATACAGCTCTCTGCTATGGCCTGGGAAAGCAGTGGAAGATGGCCCAAGTCCTTGGGCCCCTGCACCCACATGGGAGACCCAGAAGAAGCTCCTGACTCCTGGCTTCAGATCATCTCAGCTTTGGCCATTTTGGTCATTTGGGGAGTGAACCAGAGGATGGAAGACATCTCTCTCTGTAACTTTGTTTTTTTTTTCAAATAAATAAAATAAACCTCAAAAGAGAGAGAGAGAGATGGGTCATCTTCTTTTGCTTTCCTAGGCACATTGGCTGGGAGTCAGATTGGAAATGGAGCAGTCAGGACTTGAACCAGCACCTATTTGGGATACTGGTGCTGTAGGCGGTGGTTTTACCAGCTATGCCAGAGTGTTGGCCCCAGAGCACAAATTTCTTACACACAAAGAATATTCCTGAATTTTACTCACATACCTTCTCTGCCCAAGAAACTTCTTTTTTTTTAAAGCTTAATAAACCACATAAATTTACTTCTCACAGTTCTAGCCTATGCTGGAAGTTCAGCAGATTCAGTGTCTGGTGAGGACCTGTCTGCTCATATATAGACAGTGTGTTCTACCTGGATCCTCACATGGCAGAAGGGCTGAGGTTTCCAACGGCCACTGCCTCCAGGTGCCCACGCCCTTGGGCTGGACCCAGTGACTTTAAATCTAATAGAATCTGACAAAAAAGATGACGAGTGGGTATGGCACTGTGGTGTAGCGGGTAAAGCCACTGCCTGCAGTGCCAGCATCCATATGGATGCCAGTTCAAGACCTGGCTGCTCCACTTCCGATCCAGCTCTCTACTATGGTCTGGGAAAACAGTGGAAGAGGGCCCAAGTCCTCGGGTCCTGTACCTGCATGGGAGACCCCGAAGAAGCTCCTGGTTCCTGGCTTCAGATCGGCACAGCTCCGGCCATTGTGGCCAACTGGGAAGTGAACCAGCGGATGGAGGATCTCTCCCCCTCTGCCTCTCCTTCTCTCTCTGTGTAACTCTGACTTTCAAATAAATAAATAAATAAATAAAATAAAAAGAGGTTATGGGGGTGGAGGCAGGTGTTTGCAGCTACTCAGACCCCACTTGGGAGGCCTGCATCCCATATTGGAATGCCTGGGTTCAAGTCTTGGCTCTGCTTACATTTCCAGCTTCCTGTCAACGTGCACCCTGGGAGGCAGCAGGTAATGACTCAATTACGTGGATCCTTGACACCCACATGGGATACCTGAACTGAGTTCCAGGCTCCTGGCTTTGGGCTGACCCAGCCCTGGCTGTTGCAGCTTGGGAGAACCAGTGGATGGAAGATCTTTCTCTGTCTCTATCTCTCTGCCTTTCAAATCAGTAAAAAGAAAGTACAGAATTTAAAGATAATGGTATATCAGTGTGTGATGAGGTTACCAAAAATTCTGACTTCTGAGGACCCAGCACTGTGGCATTGCAAGTTAAGTCTGTGATGCTTGCATCCCATATGGATGTGGGTTCAAGTCCCAGCAACTACACTTCTGAGTCAGCTCTCTGCTAATGTGCCCATGAAAACAGTGAAGACGGACTAGCCTGGTCACTGTTGCCATTAGGAGGGTGACCCAGTGGAGAAGAGATCTGTTTCTCCTTTCTCTACAATTTTGCCTTTCAAATGAATAAATCTTTTTAAACAAATTATGACTTCCCTATTGTTAGTAGATTCTCCCTGTGGCTTTCCTGGCTGGCACATTTGGAAGAAGCAAGTCAACATGTAGGAGAAGCCCACACGCTGAGGGACAGCAGCAGCTTCTGGTAACAGCCAGCGAGTGAGGCTCACAGCACATGAGGAACTGAGTCCTGCCATCAACCATGATAGGAGAAAGGCATCTCCCCCAAGGTGAGTCTTCAGAGGGGATCTCAGCCCTCGTGCAGCTGCATAAAAGATCTGGAAGCACCCTTCTTCCTTTTGCCATTGCAGGCCCGTGCTGTCCTGTGCCTTCGGACCACCCGCGCCATGCTTCCTGGCCTACATGCTCCTCCGCGTGGCTGGCTCCTGATACTTGGTATGAATCCACATCTCTATCTCTCTTTTGGATGGGGCCCTCACTCTCCTATGCTAAGGTATACCTGGATTATTGAACCATACAAATTATAAGGTAATAAATATGTGCTTTTTAGTATTGCACATAACATGAAATTTACCACCTTCATTTCTAAAAAGATTTATTTATTTTGGAAGGCAGAGTTACATAGAGAGAGAGAGAGAGACAGAGACAGAGACAGAGACAGAGACAGAGATGGAGACCTTCCATCTGCTGGTTCACTCTCAGATGGCCACAATGGCCAGTGCTGAGCCACAGACCAGGAGTTTCATCTGGGTCTCCCACATGGGTGGTAGGGACCCAAACACTTGGACCATCTTCTGCTGCTTTTCCCAGGCCATTAGCAGGGAGCTGGATTGGAAGTGGAGTAGCTGGGACCCAAACTGGCATCCATATGGGATGCTGGTATCATAGGTTGTGGCTTTACCCACTATAATACAACGCTGGCCCCTCCACCTTACTTTTTAAAATGATTTATTTTCATTCTATTTTTGGAAGAGACACATAGAGAGAGACAGAGACACAGATGAAGAAAGATCTTCCATCTACTGGTTCACTTCCCAGATGCCCACTACAATCAGAGCTGGGCTGGGCCAGGCCAAAGCCAGGAACCCTAAACTCAATCTGGATCTCCCTCATGAATGACAGAGACTCAAGTATTTGTGAAATCATGTGCTACCTCCCAGGGTGCGCAACAGCAGGAAGTGGAGCATCCAGGACTGGTACCAGGTATTCCAGTACGGGATGTGGGCCTCCCAAACAGCAACCTAGCAGCTTCTCCAAATGCCTGCCCCCACCATTTTAACTATCTTGAAGAGTACACTTCAGAGAATGGTGTTTGGCCTGATGGCTAAGATCCAGGTTAAAATATCTTTCTCTGTTTTCAGGGCACGTGGGTCTGAGGAGCTGGCACGATCGTGCAGTGAGTCAAGCTGGGCTTGCAATGCTGCACTGGCATCCCGGTTTGAGTCCTAGCTGCTCTACTTCTCTCTTTTTGTTTAAAGATTTATTTTACTTATTTGAAAGACAGTTACAGAGAGAGGTAGAGCCAGAAAGATAGAGAGAGAGAGAGAGAAAGAGAGACCCCCATTCCGCTGGTTCACTCCCCAAATAACCGCAATGGCCAGAGCTGAGCTGATCCAAAGTCAGGGGCCAGAAGCCTCCTCCAGGTCTCTCACGTATGTGCAGGGGCCCAAAGACTTGAGCCATCTTCCACTGCCTTCCCAGGCTACAGCAGAGAGTTGGATCAGAAGAGGAGCAGCCGGGACATGAACCTGCGCCCATATGGGATGCTGGCACTGCAGGCTGAGGTTTTAACCCACTGTGCCACAGTGCTGGTCCCTGCTCTACTTATTCGGCTTCCTGCTAGTGCACCTGGTAAGGCAGCAGATGATGGCCCCTCTCACCAATATAGGAGACCCAGATGAAGTTCCTGGCTTCTGGCTTTGGCCTGGCCCAGCCCTGGCTATTGTGGTCACTTGGGGAGTGAACAAGCAGAATGAATATATCTCTTTCTCCCTGTCTCTCTAATTGCAATAAATAAATAAATAAATCTTTTTTTAAGTATATGAGTTTGAGTCCAGTTTCCTTCTAATACCATACTTGGAGGTGGCAGGTGACACCTCAAGTAATTGCATCCTTGGCACTCACATGTGAGACTGGGACTGAATTCCAGGCTTCAGGCTTCAACCTTGGCCCAGCTTTGGCTTCTGGAGGCATCTGATGAGGAGCTAGCAGATAGAAGCTCTCTCTCTCTCTCAATGTCTGTTTCTCATTCTGTCTCTTAAATTTAAAAAAAATATATAATAAAAAGGAGTATATTTAAGTGTTTGCTGTCTTCACATTGTGCAATGAGCTCAAGGACTTCTTCAGCTTGCAAGTGAAACTCTGTACTCATGAACTTCCTAGTTCTCCTCCCCAGCTCCTGGCAACCACCATCCTACTTTCTGTGTCTATGAATTTGACCATTTTAGATACCTCACATAAATGAAATCATACAGGATTTTTTATGAGTGACTTATTTCACTTGGCATGATATCCTCAGGGTGTATCATTCACATTGTAGTATGTGAGATGATTTTCTCATTCTCTTGTGTGTACACATTTATACCACATTTTGCTGATGCATTTACCCATTGACGGACAGTTGGGTGGCTTCCACATTTTCTCTATTGTGAATAATTCTGTTGTGAACATGAGTGTACAAATACCTCCCTGAAATATTGCTTTCCATACTTTTGAGCACACACCCTGACAAGGCACTGCTGCATCATCTCACAGCTCTATGACTAATTTTTCAAGGAGCCATCACACTGTTTTCCATGGCAGCTGTGCCCATTTTACATCCTCACTGATGGTGTATGATAGTTTCAGTTTCCACACATTCTTTTTTTTTTTTTGTTGGACAGGCAGAGTTGGTGAGAGAGAGACAGAGAGAAAGGTCTTCCTTCCATTGGTTCACCCCCAAAATGGCCGCCATGGCCGGTGCAGTGTGCCGATCCGAAGCCAGGAGCCAGGTGCTTCCTCCTGGTCTCCCATGCGGGTGCAGGGCCCAAGCACTTGGGCCATCCTCCACTGCTCTCCCGGGCCATAGCAAAGAGCTGGACTGGAAGAGGAGCAACCGGGACAGAATCCGGTGCCCCAACCGGGACTAGAACCCAAGGTGCTGGCGTCACAGGCAGAGGATTAGCCTAGTGAGCCACGGAACCGGCCTTGGCCTAGAAGTTAATGGGCCCACATCCCATATCAGAGTGCTTAGGTTAGATACTTGCCTAGTTTTTTTTTTTTTTAAGATTGTATTTATTTATTTGAGAGGTACAGTTACAGACAGTGAGAGGGAGAGACAGAGAGAAAGGTCTTCTTTCCATTGGTTTACTCCCCAAATGGCCGCAACAGCCAAAACTGCACCAATCTGAAGCCAGGAGCCAGGAGTTCCTTCCCGGTCTCCCATGTGGGTGCAGAGGCCCAAGGACTTGGGCCATCTTCTACTGCTTTCCCAGGCCACAGCAGAGAGCTGGATTGGAAGAGGAGCAGCTGGGACTAGAACTGGAGCCCATATGGGATGCCAGTGCCACACGCAGAGGATTAACCTACTGTGCCACGGCGCCAGCCCCACCTAATTCTAATACTCCTAATCCCAGCTTCCTGTTAATGTGGACCCTGGGAGGGGCTGGAAAGGCAATGGAAGATGACCCAAGTGTTTGGGTCCCTGCAACCCATGTGAGATACCTGGATGAGGCACCTGGATCCTTGCTTCAGCCTGGCTCAGCCCCAACCATTGCAGCCATCTGGGGAATGAACCAGCAGACAAAAGATCTCTCTCTCTCTCTCTCTCTCTCTCTCTCTCTCTTCCTCCCTCCCTCCCTCCCTCCCTCAAACTCTGACTTTTAAATAAATAAATCTTTAAAAATAATGTAGACCCTGGGAGGCAACAGTGATAGCTCAGAAGGTTGGGTTTCTGCTACCCACATGGGAGGACTTAGATTGGCTCCTAGCTTTGACTCAGCCCAGTCATGGTTCTTGTGGGCATTTTAGCAGTGAACCAGTAGATGAGAACTCTAACTCTTTCTCCTTCTCTCTCTTCTCCTTTCTATATATCTCCCAAAATTAAAAAAAAAAATTAGGGGTCAGCATTGTGGCACAGTGTTTTAAGCTGCTGACTGTGACAGTGGCATCCCATATGATCACCGGGCTAAGTCCCAGCTGCACCACTTTCTGTTCAGCTCCCTGCTAACACACCTGGAAAAGCAGCAGAAGATGGCCCAAGTACATGACTCTCTCACCCACATGGGAGACCCAGGTGGACTTCCAGGCTCCTGGCTCCAACTTGGCCCAGCTCCAGCCATTGCAGCCATTTGGGGAATAAACCAATGGATGGACAATCTCTCTCTCTGTAATTCTGCCTTTCAAACAAATACAATGAATTAAAAAAAAATTTAAACCCAGTTTAAAAAAACCTACAAAATTCATCAGTTAAACATGTGTACAGGTGTATCCGTTTTCAAAAGGCAAGGAGACAATGAGCTAGAAATTCAAGATGTAGGATTTCCTCTGGAAGAGGGAAGCCAGGAAGCACAGGGGAGGAGCTCCAGCTATTGGTAACAATCGCGATCTGTATTTGAAAGGTGAATTCACGGGTGTTCATGGAACTAATATTCTCTAACACTTACATATATATGACATACAGTATTCTTTGGAATGCATAAAACATAAGCATGTATTAAAAGAAAAAAACAATGGATGATTTTCTACTTTTTACTTTAAATTATCTGGGGAAAAATGAAATAAATTATCTAAGAAATGCTTCTTGCTAAATTCACTTACAAACAACTGTATGCATCTATTCAGACAAAATGATTTAAAAAAAAAAGTATAATTCAGAGGTTGACTGGATCCCTGCTCGTCTCAAAACCATGCAGCCAGGTCAAACCTTCCAGAAGGTGACTTCACCCTGAGCTTTTCTCTCAGTTGATGGCGTGAGTTCAACACAAAAACTATCTTTGGAAACCCAGGAACTTAAGTTTGAACCCCAGTTCTGTCATCAGTAACTGCCCTTCAGCAATACACATAACCTCTCTGAGACTCAGTTTTCATGACAGTAAAAGCATAGTGATATTTTCTTTGAATTTTTGTTGGGTGGGTTAAGAATAACGTACATGAAATGTCTGTCTCCTGGTGAGTCCTACATAAATGCCAGCACTTGTATCCTGATCTGCTGCCCCAATAATGCTCACATCTTGTTACAGTGTAGTTTATGTTTACAAAGGATGGGGGATTATAATATATTCATTATCCCATCTTAATAAAGTTGATTTTATTAATAATAACTTACACATATAGAGTACTTGTTATGCCTTTTTAAAACAAAAGAAAAAAGATTTATTTATTTATTTGAAAGGCAGAGTTAGAGAGAGAGAGACGGAGATCTTACATTCCCTGGTTTACTCCCTAAATGGTCACAATGGGAAAAGCTGAGCCAGGCCAAAGCCAGGAGCTTCTTTTGGGTCTCCTACATAGGTGCAGGGACCCAAGCACTTGAGCCATCTTCCACTGCTTTCCCAGGCGCATTAGCAGGGAGCTGGATCACAAGTGGAGCAGCTGGGACATGAACTGGTGTCCATATGAGATGCCAGCACTGTGGGTGGCAGCTTTACCCACTATGACACAACACCACAGCAATGGTCCCTGCTATGTTTTACAACCATTATGTAATAGAAATGCTGAATTAATGAATGGTTTCAAACGTGGATGTGAGCTGAGAGGAAACAGGTGACTATCAAAATAGCAGAACGCACGATACAGGAGCTGCTCCTAAAGTTAGGCTGGACCTGCTTCTTCCTGTTATATGCAGGGAAGTTCAGGTTAGGCTTACGGACTTTGAAACTGTCTGGGCCATTCTGGTGGACAACCAGAACGTCCAGCCTCTTCCTGCCCTGACTGCCTAGTAACAAGCGAAAAGAGAGAGTTGGTGCCACCTGGAGGGCAAGAGAGGGCATTGTTAGAACAAACCTTAGTTATTTTTAGTAGAAGGGGATTGGGATTGTGTCATAAAAATAATCCCAATCATTTAAAAATTAAATTTTTTAGTTTTTAGTTTTTATTAATATAGACAGAACAAAATTCATGTATTTATTAGATAAAACTCTCAAGATAAAATTAAATTTTTATTGAAATAGTTGAAAACTCATGTGCGTAAGAAATAACAGTTCTTTTACATCCATTGCCTAATTTCCCCCAACAGTACACACTGCAAAACTATAGTACACAGTGCAACAAAACAGAATCAAGAGTTCAGAAATATACATTTATTGTCAATGAATTTTCAGCAAGGGTGCCACAGAATTCAAGGAGGGAAAGAAAAGTGTTTGAACACAGTATGTTGGGACAATTAGTATTCACATACAAAAGAGTAAAGCTGGACTGTGATCTCACACCATATACAAAAACTAACTCAAAATGGATCAAAGACTTAAATCTAACACGAAAAAAACTGTTTGAGAAAAGTAGGGGCAAGGCCGGTGCCGCAGCTCAATAGGCTAATCCTCCGCCTGTGGCGCCGTCACACCGGGTTCTAGTCCGTGTCGGGCACTGGATTCTGTCCCAGTTGCCCCTCTTCCAGGCCAGCTCTCTGTTATGGCCCGTGAGTGCAGTGGATGGCCCAAGTACTTGGGCCCTGCACCCCATGGGAGACCAGGAGAAGCACCTGGCTCCTGGCTTCCGATCAGCGCGATGCGCCGGCCACAGCGGCCATTGGAGGGTGAACCAACAGCAAAGGAAGACCTTTCTCTCTGTCTCTCTCTCTCTCTCTCTCACTGTCCACTCTGCCTGTCAAAAAAAAAAAAAAAAAAAAAAAAAAAAAAAAAAGTAGGGGCAAATCTTTATGACCTCGGTTCAAGCAATGATATCTTAGACATGAAACCAAAAGCCCAAGCAAGAAAAGTAGACAAAATGAACTTTATCAAAAGTAAAAACTTTTGTGTTTCAAAAGACTATATCAAGAAAGAAAAAAGACAATTCACAAAGCAGGAGAAAATATTTATAAATTATTGTATCTAATAAAGGGCAAAGGAGCTGAATAAACATTTTATCAAAGAAGGTATGAAAGTGGCCATGAAACACATGAAAAGATATTCAACACCAGTAGCCATCAAGAATTGTACATCAAAACCTCTTCATACCCACTAGGATGCCTACAATCAAAAAAGACACTAACTGTCCGGCCGCAGCTCACTAGGCTAATCCGCCTGTGGCGCCGGTACACCGGGTTCTAGTCCCGGTTGGGGCACCGGATTCTGTCCCGGTTGCTCCTCTTCCAGTCTAGCTCTTTGCTGTGGCCCGGGAAGGCAGTGGAGGATGGCCCAAGTGCCTGTGCCCTGCACCCACATGGGAGACCAGGAGGAAGCACCTGGTTCCTGGCTTCGGATCGGTGCCGTGCGCTGGCCATAGTGGTCATTTGGGGGGTGAACCAACGGAAGGAAGACCTTTCTCTCTCACTGTTTTTTTTTTTTTTTTCATGATGATTGATGCTGTGACGTGGCTGGATCTTGGAAACACACAGGTAAAGGAAAGAAGCCATACACAGAAAAAGCTGCATACTATTTATTTATGTTAAATATTCAGAATATGAAAATCTAGGCACAGAAAGTAGATTATTAGTGGCCAATGGCTGGTGCACTAGGCCAAATGTGCACCCTTTAACTGTACACTTTAAAAAGGTGAGGGGTGAGCTTTTGGCTCAGAAGTTAACAAACCTCTTGTTGGGCTACTGTTGTGTTAAACCACCACCTACAATGCCTGCAATTCATACAGGCACTGGTTCAAGTCCCAGTTGCTCCATTTCCCATCCAGCTTCCTGCTAGTGTACCTGGGAAGGCAGCAGAAGATGGCCCAAGTGTTTGGGCCCTTGCCACCCATGTAGGAGACCTGGATGGAGTTGCATGCTCCTGGTTTCTTTTTTTTTTTATTTTTTTTTATTTATTTATTTATTTTTTTGATAGGCAGAGTGGACAGTGAGAGAGAGAGACAGAGAGAGAAAGGTCTTCCTTTGCCGTTGGTTCACCCTCCAATGGCCGCCGCTGCAGCCGGCGCACCGCGCTGATCCGATGGCAGGAGCCAGGAGCCAGGTGCTTTTCCTGGTCTCCCATGGGGTGCAGGGCCCAAGCACCTGGGCCATCCTCCACTGCACTCCCTGGCCATAGCAGAGAGCTGGCCTGGAAGAGGGGCAACCGGGACAGAATCCGGCGCCCCGACCGGGACTAGAACCCGGTGTGCCGGCGCCGCAAGGTGGAGGATTAGCCTATTGAGCCACGGCGCCGGCTCATGCTCCTGGTTTCGACCTGGTCCAGCTCCAGCTGTTGAGGCCATCTGCGGAGTGAACCAGCAGATGGAAGACCTCACTCTCTCTCCCTCTCTGTCTCTCCCTCTCTGTAACTCTGCCTTTCACATAAATAAATAAATAAATAAATAAATAAATAAATAAATATTTTTTAAAAAAGAAATATCTTGAGACTCCTGAATCTCTTATGTGCCTGGGTTCAAGTACTTGGGTTCCTGACACCAACGTGGGAGACTGATTTGAGTTCTGGGCTCATGGCTTTGGTCTGGCCCAGCCCCAGATGCTGTGGGCATTTAGGGAATGAACCAGCAGATGAATATCATTCTTTTTTTCTCTCTCTCTCTTTTCTTCTTCTTTTTTTTTTTTTTTGTAATGATCTTATTTTATTATTATCGTGGTTTTATAAATTTTTTCAAAATTTATTTAAAAGGTAGAGTTAGAAAGAGAGAGGAAAGATAAAAAGAGAGAAAGAGATCTTCCATATGCTGGTTCACTCCCTAAATGGCTGCAACAGCCAGGGCTGTGCCAGGCAGAAGCCTGGAGCCCAGAGCTTTTCCAGGTTTCCCAGATGGGTGCAGGAGCTCAAGCCCTTGGGCCATCCTTCACTGTTTTCTTTCCTAGGCACATTAGCAGTGAGCTGGATCAGAAGTGGAGCATCCAACTCTCGAACTGGTGCCCATATGGTATGGCAGCAATGCAAACAGTGGCTTTACCCACTATACCACAACGGTGGTCCTCTGTCTTCTCAAATAAAATGAAAAAATATTTTTAAATTTTAAAAGGTGAATTTCGGGGGCTGGTGTTGTAGGTCAGCGGGTTAAGCTGCTGCCTGAAATGGCAGAGACCCACATTAGCTCAGGTTCATGTCCCATTCGCTCTACTTAAGATCCGATTCCCTACTAATGTGCATGGGAAGACAGTGGAAGGTAACCAAATGCTTGGGCACCTGCTTCCCACAAGGGAGATCTGGATGAAGTTCCTGGCTCCTAGCGGCAGACTGGTCCAGCCCCAACCATTATGGCCAATTGAGGAGTGAACCAGTAGATGGACATCTCTCTCTCTTTTTCCCTCCCTCTCTCTGTAACTTTGCCTCTCCAATAAATAAATAAATCTTTATTTTAAAAAAAGTGAATTTTGCTGGCACTGTGGCATAGCAGGTTGCCTGCAGTGCTTGCATCCCATATGGGTGCAAGTTCAAGACATGGGTGGTTTGAGACTTCTGATTCAGCTCTCTGCTAAGGCCTGGGAAAGCAGTAGAGGATGGCCCAGGTGGTTGGGCCCCTGCATCCATGTGAGGGACCCAGAAAAAGCTCCTGGCTCCTGGCTTTGGATTGGCACAGCTCAGGCCATTGAGGCATTTGGGGAGTGAACCAGCAGATGGAAAAGCTTTCTCTCTTTCTGCTTCCCTGTGATGCTGTCTTTCAAATAAATAAATCTTTTTAAAAAGGTGAATTTCAGGGTATGTGACTTATATTTCAATTTTTAAAAACTAACAGAGTCAGTTTTAAAATATCATAACTAAGGGCCAATGTTGTAGTTGCAACAGGCTATACCACTACTTGCAACATCAGTGTCCCATATTGGAACGACAGTTCAATCCCAGTTGCTCTGCTTCCAACCCAGCTCCCTGCACCTGGGAGGATGGCACAAATATTTGAGTCCCTGCCACCCATGTAGGAGATCCAAATGGAGTTCCTGATTCCTGGCTTTAGCTTGGCCCAACCCTGCCCATGGTAGCCATTAGGAAAGTGAACCACTGGACAGATCTCTCTCTCTTTCTTCCATGGCTCTGTCACTCTGCCTTTAAATTAATCAATCTAAAAATATTAAATATCAAAATCAGGATATTGAGATTAATATAATCTACCAATCTTATTTGGATTTGCCTGTACTTTCAGTACTGTTTATAAAAGAACTTAACAATTATCAAGGAGAATTCTATATTACATTTAAAAATAATAAAGAGGCTAGTACTGTGGCACAGCAGGTTAAGCCTCTGCCTGCAACGCTGGCATCCCATATGGATGCCTGTTGGAATCCTGGTTGCTCCTCTTCTGATCCGGGATCTGTTAAAGTGCCTGGGAAAGCAGTGGAAGATGGCCCAAGTATCTGGACTGCCATCCATATGGGAGACCTGGATGGAATTTCAGGCTCCTGGCTTTGACCTAGACCAGCTCTGGCTGTTGCAGCCATTCAGGGAGTCAACCAGTGGATAGAAGCGCGCGCTCTCTCTCTCTCTCTCCCTCTCTCCCTCTCTCCCTCTTTCTTTTCTTTTTTTTTTTTTAAAGATTGATTTTATTTATTTAAGAGGCAGAGTTCAGAGAGAGGTAGAGACAGAGATAGAGGTCTTCCTTCTGCTGGTTCAATCTCTAAATGGCCACAATGGCCAGAGTTGGGCCATCTGAAGCCAGGAGCCAGGAGCTTCTTGCAGGTCTCAACGTGGGTGCACAGGCCCACTTTGCTTTCCGAGGCCATTTGCAGGTAGCTGGATCAGAAGTGGAGCAACTGCGACTGGAACCGGCACCCACGTGGGTGAACACTGCCTCCCACGCTATCAGCACTACAGGCAGAGGCTTAACCTATTAGGCCACAACGCCGGCCCTGCCCCCAATTTCAAGGAAAAATAAGCCTTTAAAAAATGATAATAACAATAATAAATCCTACAATTATATAAGCACTTACTTAGCACTAAATCCACAATCCATAATTCTTATTCTCAGAAAGGCATTATAAAAATTGTCATTAGTATATAGCTTTATAGAATTAATATGATAACATAAAGTGGTGGCCGGCGCCGTGGCTCAATAGGCTAATCCTCCACCTTGCGGCGCCGGCACACCGGGTTCTAGTCCCGGTCGGGGCGCCGGATTCTGTCCCGGTTGCCCCTCTTCCAGGCCAGCTCTCTGCTATGGCCAGGGAGTGCAGTGGAGGATGGCCCAGGTGCTTGGGCCCTGCACCCCATGGGAGACCAGGAAAAGCACCTGGCTCCTGGCTCCTGCCATCGGATCAGCGCGGTGCGCCGGCTGCAGCGGCGGCCATTGGAGGGTGAACCAACGGCAAAGGAAGACCTTTCTCTCTCTGTCTCTCTCTCTCACTGTCCACTCTGCCTGTCAAAAATAAAAAAAAAAAAACAAAGATAACATAAAGTGGTACTTTAAACCCAACACAGTTCATCCACATTTCATCATCTTAACACAAAAATGTCAATCTCTGGGGTTCTTTTTTTTTTTTTTTTAACCATGAAGCATTGTTATTTCATTTTAATTTTGAACACTTTTGCACCTTACTCTTCTCTTTTAATATTTTAATTATTACAAGAAATCGGAACACTGCCTCCCACGCTATCAGAATGATCCCTTTTAAAGGGTGCAGAATAGTTCCTCAATCCCTCCTGCTGGTTGCTCTCGCCGCAAACTGCGGCAGCAGGCAACTTTGCTTCCTTCTTTGGGGCAACCGCCTCCGGATCAGGGGCTGGGGTTACTGGTTAAAGATCTGGGTCGTCTTGTTAGCTCTGCACAATTTCACCCTGGCTCAAGATCTGCTCGCCCCCAGCCCCAGCCTCTGCAAAGCTGGACCCTAAGGACCCTGCTGTCTTTCCGCCTCGCCCCTGCTTCGCTGTCACTCTCACCTGCTCCACCTGCGGGTCTCCGCCCCACCCCACACTCCGAGGACCCCATCTCCCCGCGGTGCGAATGCAGTTTGCTTACCTCCGCCTCCCGGCGTCTGGCGTAGGTCGTGGTGGCTGAGGTGTCTTTTCTCTTTCCCGTCCCCTGTCACCCCGGTGCTGGGGGGCGGGGCACATCTAGCCGGGGAACACCCAAAGGATCCAAAAAGCAACCCTGGAGTTCCATGCTGACCCCTGACTTTAAGTTCGAGCCCTGAAAGCGAATAAAGCGCACAACAGTTTGCACCGGGAGCAGACGTGACAGGGAGAGAGGGGCGGGTAGGAGTCCCAGCTGCAAAGCCGGGGTCCCATTCAATCATTCAACAAGGGCTTAGCAGCTACCGTGCGCCGGCCTTCGCCGCTGCAGTGAATAAAAACAGAGGGTGCGAGACGGTGGTGCCGGCTGCGGAGGGCACTCGGGCAAGGGAAAGGGACTGAAGTGAGGGGCGGCCAGGAGGCCTCCGCGGGGACTACAGTAACAACGGTTGTCAGTCACTGGGTACTACTGCGGGCCTGCGTGCTACGGACCTCACATTTAACGCACTCGGGCAGGGACTGCTCCGCCAACTGCCGTCGCACAAAGGAGGAGGGTGTGAGGCGCAGATCATCGCGCCAGCGGGTCTTGGTCAAAGCCGGCCCGCCCCCCGCCCCGGCCCCCTCCGCCCCGGCCGGGATAGGGTTAACGCCGGCCGCGGCGGCGGCGGCCCGCAGGTGCGCATGCGCAGGGCGCGGAGCGCGCCTGCGCAGGCTGCCGGGCGACGTGGCCGGCCGGAGCCCGGAAGTGGTCCGAGTGGAACTGCCGTCGGACCTTCGCTCGAAAGTGAGCCTGCCCAAGTTTTGGCTGCTGCGTGGCGTCTACCCCGGCACCACCATGTTGAAGAAGTTCGACAAAAAGGACGAGGAATCGGGTGAGCTAGCCTAGGCGGAGGCCTGAGAGAGGCGGGGCCTCCGCTCAAGCTCTTGGACCCTTTCTGGGAGTCCTCCTGGGCCTCGGTGCTGACCCTAAGGCCGACGAGGTCCCTTGGGGGCGGGGGCTTGTGCAGAGGTCTGCAGTGGGTCATCCGCGGGCTTCTGCAGACCCCGAGTATCCTCTGCTACCCTTCCTTCCAACCCACGCTCGTAGGCTTGGGCAGCGATCCTCTGGGTCAGCTTGGGCAGGTCCTGCCCCTCCGTGGGCCTCAGTTTCCCTGTTATGTCAGAAGAGGGCACTGGTCAGATGCTCTCCTTTTACTTCCTCCGTCCAAGGAATCGCCAGGCCTGCACTCGGGCTGGCTACGATGAGGCATAGTCGTCAGAGACTCTGTCCTGCCCCTTTCATTCATTGATTCCACAAGCACACGTCGGGCGGGCACTGGACCGTGTCCTGGTACTGCGGGGAACAAGGGGACTGTCGTGCCTGCGCTGGGAATATTAGGATGGGAGTAGGCAGAGCGGAGAAGCCTGACAGCAGCCAGATAATCACACGTACGGTTAATGATAAACATAAGGTGCTTTGGAGGAAACGTGGTAGTGAGGCATAGGGAGTCAGTTAATGCATGAATGAGAGACACAGGACTATACCAGGGCTGCTGATGATTGGCAGCTTGGAGCAGAGCTCTGTCCCCTTGAGAGTAGGATCTCTAGACAGACTGTGGAGCCCTGGTTGCCGTTCCTGAGGGGTTTGAACTCTACTAGATAAATAGTAGGGACAACTTTCGCTTCCCTGTCTCCTGGAGAGTTTTGAAATTCAGGGTAGCAACATGTCTTCTCAATTCTTCTTCTTTTGAATTTTATTGAAGATATACAGATGTCATGCGTTTCATGTGTCCCACTCTTCTTGACTGTAGGTGGAGGCTCCAACCCCTTCCAGCATCTTGAGAAGAGTGCCGTGCTCCAGGAGGCAAGTGTCATGTGCTCCTGTCTGTCCCATCATGGGGGTTCACCGTCCAGGCGGGCGACTCACTGTCATGGTCACAGTGCCGGTTTAACAGCAATAGGAGAGGAAACCTGTGCGTGGAAAGGCAGGGCAGCCCTGTTTGTTGTGCTGCTGTTTTTGTTCTTGTTCATTTCTCTTTCTAGGTAACCATGTTTATAGTTCATCCCTAACTAGTATTAAGAGAGGATTTCAGGAATTATTATTAGATGAGTTAAAAAAAAATTCTTTTCTTATGAAAATGAGCTTGTCTCGGCAAGTGTGTTTATTGACCTTGGGACTTCTCAGAGTTTGAATGTGCTAGGAAGTAATATCTGCCGTTGCTTCTTAGGCCCGTGTATTTAATGAAACTCCCATCAACCCTCGGAAATGTGCCCACATCCTCACCAAGATCCTTTACCTCATAAACCAGGTAATGGGGTAAGGCTGAGGGTGGATGTTGTTCGGAGGGGTGCACAGCTCGTTGTTACCCTTTGGCTGTTTGACAGCCTCTGTGTGGTTGTAGCCAGTGGCCCAGCTCTGGGGCCCCTCAGAGTCCAACTCTGATGTGTTGTTTCTAGTGGAGCCTCTGCAGGATCTGAGGATCTGGCCTGGGCTGCTCCAGCAGGAAGTACCATGTGGCCCCTCTGTTCCGAGCTGAGATTTATTTATTTGTTTACTAGAAAAGCAGAGTGACAGACAGAAACGGAGAGATAGAAAGATCTGCCACTGGCTGGTTCACTCCCCAAATGTCTGCAACAGCCAGAGCTGGGCCAGGCTGACGTCAGGAGTCAGGAATTCCATGTGGGTCTCCCACGTGGGTGACAAGTTAACAGAGAGCTGGATCAGAAGTGGAGCAGCCAGGTCCTGAACCTGCATACTCCAATAAGGGATGCCAGTGTCTCAAGCAGTGGCTTAATGCACTGCACCACACTGCCAGCCCTGACACTTCTTTCTCGATTACCGCAGGGGGAGCACTTGGGGACCACTGAAGCCACCGAAGCCTTCTTCGCCATGACCAAACTCTTTCAGTCCAACGATGTAAGTGCCCCAACCCCAGCTTTTCTGGAGAGGTGCCAGGTGGCTGGGGAGTGGGAAGGCCAAGGGAAACTGGCCACACCCATCAGTGAGGGGTACGTTTGTGTAGGTTGGAGGATTCTTCTGACGTTGGCCCTTTCACTGAAGCAGGACTGATAGGACTTTTCCCGTCTCCTCCCCAGCCCACACTCCGTCGGATGTGTTACCTGACCATCAAGGAGATGTCTTGCATCGCAGAAGACGTCATCATTGTCACCAGCAGGTGAGAATGGAGCCTGTGCTTGGCTCCTCTGATGGTTTCCCTTGACAGAGGCCATTTTCCTCCTGTGTGTTGGCAGTGAGATTTTCATTTGCTTATTGCCAGCTGCCCATTCCCTTTCTGTCTCCGTCACTGTTTAGTTACTGCTGACTCCCCCATGGCAGCCCTCCAGAGTGAGCCTTTTCCCTTTGACTTCTCTGGCCTTGTTTTATACACAAATATTATTTCCCTAATTACTGCTAGTCAACAGAGCCAGCCTGGAACTTTCTCAAAGACTTCAGTGAGTACACAGAAAGAACACTAGAAAAATAGGTGTAGAGAATGCAAGAGGTGAGTGAACAGGCTTGCGTCCTAAGTACTGGTTTCTGTATCAAGCTGAATGATTCAGGATATATGTGTAATTTAAGTGTAATTCCCTGCCCTTTAGAACTGGGATTCCATTTTCTTATTTCTTCTTGCCACAGTTTGGAAGGGATGTCAGACATTGTAGATTTGTTTAGAAAATACTCTGTATCAGTCCTTGTGTGTAGCTCTGGGATATAGCAACAAACTTGACAGTTACGACCTGTACGGGGCCCTTGAATTTACAGAGAAATGGCCAGACCATCGAGATCTGTGTAATGTAGTTTATCCCAGGAAGTATTACAGAGTGGGAGGACAAACTAGAAGGGTACTCAGCTTGAATCTGGACTAGGAAAACCTCCCAAAACAAGAGTCCGAGGAGAACTGAAGGACCAGTAAGCAGTTGCAGGACAAAAATGGAAGTGACAGGTAAAGAGTGCTCCAAGCTGATGAAATAGCTCCAAGGCCTAGGAGGAGAGAGCACGGCGTGTGGGCCTTTGTCTGTCTCCTGTTCTGCTCGCAGTCACTAGCAGTAGGAAGACATGGGAATGCTTTGGTGAAAACAGGGGAGTGACCTGGCCAATTTTGAGTTTTATAAAGATCCCACCAGGTGCTGTGTGGAATTTGGGTGGAGAACACAGAGGAGACTCGTGTAGTCATGCAGGGTGACAGGAACTGCAGAGGGATGGACAGGGCCAATTTCCGCATGTGTTGACAGCACCTTCTCCCTTGCAGCCTGACAAAAGACATGACCGGGAAGGAGGACAACTACAGGGGCCCTGCCGTGCGAGCCCTCTGCCAGATCACTGACGTGAGTACTGCTGCCTTTGCCTGCTTCCTGGCTGCTTGGTCAAGGCATTGGCCAGATGGTTTGCACACTTCAAGTTGTCCCCCATTTCACTGAGCCAGGTGGTGCGGGGGAGGTGGAAAAACTTTACTCCCATCCTCCCCCCACACCTCACTGTCTGCATCATTAGTGTTGCTGAGAGTTCGTTACATCGCCTCCCACCATCTCCTTGTCCCCACAGAGCACCATGCTGCAGGCTATTGAGCGCTACATGAAACAGGCCATCGTGGACAAGGTGCCCAGCGTCTCCAGCTCTGCCCTGGTGTCTTCCCTGGTGTGTAGCTGCTGCTGAGTGCCTGCTGGGGATGGGGTGGAAAATTGAGGAAAATGTCAGAGTCAGTTTCCCTTAGGGAAAACAAACATGGTTTTGTATTCTCAAGTCTGAGGGTCCTGCCCACCTTCTCAGTGAAGAGAGCCAGGGAACTCTGGGTTGATTGCGGAGGGGCCCAGGTGAATGGCCTTAATGTCCCTTGGGGTGAAAGGCTGTTGGAATTTGGGTCTGGCAGGAAATCTGCCAGAGCAGTGAGACTAGGAGTAGGTGTCATATTGAATTTGTTCACAATTTCAAGACCAGACAGTGGTAAGGCCCTGAGCTGAATCTGAGGGAAGCTCGAGAGCCAGGCCCAGGAAGTATGACAGGAAAAGCATCTCTCCTGCCTGCCCCTTAACATGCCCTGTCGTCCACAGCACCTGCTGAAGTGCAGCTTTGATGTGGTCAAGCGCTGGGTGAATGAGGCCCAGGAGGCAGCGTCCAGTGATAACATCATGGTCCAGGTGAGATGTGAGCAGGGAGTATTATTTAAAATACTTAGGCAGGGGCAGGCATTTGGCTTAGGCCTGTCCATAAACTGATGGTAAAGAATGTGGCATATATATATGATAGAATACTGTTCAGCCATGTGACTTTCACAACATAATAAATGAGTTGGAGACCATCACCCCAGTCCCAAAAAGACAAATACTACGTTTTCTATGATTTGTGGTGACTAATACACAGAATACCAAAAGAGGTATATGAGTGAAGTTGATATTTTGAAATTTGATTATATATTTGATTATATTCCTGAGGAACAATGGCTTTTCTACTTACTACTTGTTGAATTCTTCATGTGGTGGGTGATTATGCTTGTGATTATAATGAAAATTGCACGTATGTCATTGCAAAAATTAAAAGTAAGGGGACCGGCACTGTGGTGTAGCGGATAAAGCCGCCACCTGCAGTGCTGGCATCCCATATGGGTGCTGTTTTGAGTCCTGGCTGCTCCACTTCCGATCCAGCTCTCTGCTATGGCCTGGGAAAGCAGTAGAAGAGGGTCCTGTCGCTCCCCGTCTTCGTGGGGGAACGACACTGAACCCTGCCTAGGCTTCATATCCGAGTCACGGCACCATTATGTCGCTCCCCCTCTTCGTGGAGGAGCGACACAGGACCCTGCGCTGTTCTTTCGTCTGCTCGGCCCTCCCCGGGTTTGCTGCTGGTTCTTCCCGGGTTGGCTACTGACCCTTCCACCTCCGTGGAAGGGCGGTTCCCCCTGCCACCTTCCCCACTTCTGCGGGGGAGCGGCACACTGCCGGCCGGCTCTCTCGGGGGCTGCTCAGATGTTCCTCAGGTGTTCCTTCAGATAGATGTTCCCCTTAGATGTTCCTGGTGCATGTTGTCTCTCTCCTCCTTTATAGTCCTTTTTCACCAATCCCAACTCTGCTATCCACATGCCAAGCACGCTGCTCTCCTGCAATCAGGAGCAGGTCCTACAGTTTATTGGTTGAACTGGAGGCAGCTGTGTAGAAGCTGTTTCCCTTCTCAGCGCCATATTGTGGGAGAGCAGATGCATAGAATAAGTCTTAATTCAGTAACTTAGACTAGTCCGAGTTGCTCCCCACAGATCCCCCTTTCTTTTTATTTTTGGCGTTGATACGCGCCTGTCTTCGGTGCCCCGCGGCACACACTCTGCTCTGCTTGCTAGAGTTGCCCACAGGTGCTTACAAGCCCTATCAATCAGGCAAACCGAATCCGGGTCCTCTCTTCGCCATGTTGTGAGGAGGTTTTTAGGCGCTGATGCGTGCCTGTGTTCAGTGCCCTGCAGCGCATGCTTTGCTCTGCTAGAACTGCCTGCAGGTACTTACAAGCCCTAACAATCAGGCAAACCAAATCCAAGTCTTCTCATTGCCGTATTGTGGGGAGACTTATTGGTGTTGATTCGTGCCTATCTTCGGTGACCTGCAGCTCATACTCTGGTCGAGCTGCCTGCTGGTGCTTATCGCCTTACTAATCAGGCAGACCGAATCCAAGCCTTCTCATTGCGGTATTGTGGGGAGACTTACTGATGTTAATTCGTGCCTGTCTTCGGTGACCTGCGGCGCATAAGCTGCTAGCTGCCCGCAGGTGCTCACCACCTCCCTAATCAGGCAGACCGAATCCAAGCTCTCTCATTGCCATGTTGAGGGGAGGCCTTATTTTTCTCTATTTCTCTATCTCCGGGCATTCCTATCTCTCCCATTTTACTTCTATCTGCCAGCATTCCTATTTCTCTCATTTTACTTCTAAATTTCTGTTTCTCTTATCCCTGTGGCTTCCCGGCGCCCGCCCCGAGGCTGCTTCTCGGCGGCTTCCCGGCTCTGAGCCGCTTCAGCCTGCGCTTCTCTCATCTGCGCGGCTTCCCGGCTTCGCGCGCGCACTCCGTGGTCTCCGCGCCCCTTCGCGCCCACGCCACAGCCTCGCACTAGCCCCACGTTCCCTATCTATTCATGCCCCGTGCTCTCTCTGCACGCGGCGGCTTCCGCGAATCACACAGCCCCAGCTCACGTTTCTGCCACTGGTATTCAATCTAAGTTCCCCGGGCTAACCTGGCGAATTCAACCCAGCTCACGTTTCCGCCTCACGGTTTGGCTTCCCGTCTTTTGCTCCCCGGGCTAATCTGACGGATTCCAACCTGGCCCACGTTTCCGCCTCTGGTTTAACTTTTCGCCTTTTGCTCCCCGGGCTGACTTAAAGAATTCCAACCTGGCTTACGTGTCCGCCTCAGCCTGCCCCCGCAGCTTCAATTTCCCTAACATTTTTCTCTACCCGGTATGTTTCCCTAAGTTTTCTTCCAACAATATTCCTCCCTCATTTCTCCTGGCTTCTCCCCACAGTCCGTATCCGAGTCTGTTTGTTCTAGCTTTCACTTTCGCTTTCGACCTTAGAGATTTCTCCCAGCTTCCCCCCGTAGTCCGTATCTGAGTCTATGCCTAGGCTTTCAATACTTCTTCCGGCACCTTTTCCGTCCGGCTTTTCCCTAGGCTGTTTGCTAGTCTCTCTCTCCGGTATTTTCCCACTTCTTCCCGTTTCTTCCCTCCTCAGTTTCCTATCCGAGTCACGGCACCATTATGTCGCTCCCCGTCTTCATGGGGGAACGACACTGAACCCTGCCTAGGCTTCATATCCGAGTCACGGCACCATTATGTCGCTCCCCCTCTTCGTGGAGGAGCGACACAGGACCCTGCGCTGTTCTTTCGTCTGCTCGGCCCTCCCCGGGTTTGCTGCTGGTTCTTCCCGGGTTGGCTACTGACCCTTCCACCTCCGTGGAAGGGCGGTTCCCCCTGCCACCTTCCCCACTTCTGCGGGGGAGCGGCACTCCGCCGGCCGGCTCTCTCGGGGGCTGCTCAGATGTTCCTCAGGTGTTCCTTCAGATAGATGTTCCCCTTAGATGTTCCTGGTGCATGTTGTCTCTCTCCTCCTTTATAGTCTTCTTTCACCAATCCCAACTCTGCTATCCACATGCCAAGCACGCTGCTCTCCTGCAATCAGGAGCAGGTCCTACAGTTTATTGGTTGAACTGGAGGCAGCTGTGTAGAAGCTGTTTCCCTTCTCAGCGCCATATTGTGGGAGAGCAGATGCATAGAATAAGTCTTAATTCCAGTAACTTAGTCTAGTCCGAGTTGCTCCCCACAGGGTCCTGGTCCTTGGGCCCCTGCACTCGTGTGGGAGACCCTGAAGAGGCTCCTGGCTCCTGGCTTTGGATTGGCGCAGCTCCAGGTTGCAGCTATCTGGGGAGTGAACCAGCAGATGAAGACCTCTTTCTCTCTCTCTGCCTCTGCTTCTCTGTAACTCTGCTTTTCAAATAAATAAGTAAATAAATCTTTTAAAAAAATTAAAAGGAAGTAAGGAGGAGGGTGGGAAATATTATTATGGATTTTTTTTAAGATTTATTTATTTATTTAATAGGCAGAGTTAGAGAGGGAGAGATAAAGAGAGGTCTTCCATTTGCTGGTTCACTCCCCAAATGGCCACAGTGGTTGGAGCTGGGCCAATCTGAAGCCAGGAGCCAGGAGCTCCTTTAGGTCTCCCATGTGGGTGCAGGGGCCCATGCACTTGGGCTATAATACACTGGTTTCACAGGCTGTTAGCAGGGAGCTGGGTGGGAAGTGGAGCAGCCAGGATTCATACCGGGCGTATGGACTGCCAGCGCTACAGCCAGAGGCTTAACTTACTACATGACAGTGTCAACCCCTGTTGTTATGTTCTTAAAGCTGTAGATATGAAATAGATGAAACATGTCCCTTTATATAAATAAAAACAAGCAGGGAAAGAAAAAAAGACATCATAACCACCATTGGAGTACCTGGATTTGATACCCAACCCTGGCTCCTGATTCTAGCTTCCTGCTAATGGAGACTCTAGGAGATAATGATAATGGCTGAGAGAGTTGATTTCCTACTACTCACATTGGAAACCTAGTTTCTGGCTCTCCACTTTGGCCCCGAGCTGTTGCAGGCAATTTGGGAGTGAAAGGGAGCTTATACTGTCTATCTGTCTCTCTCCCTTCGTATCTCAAATAAACAACAACGAAAAGTTATTTTTAAAATCCAATGTTTAAGCAGACAGTGCACTGGACAGTGTTACTGTGGAGATTCTGGGGGCCCCTGGCCATCCCAGGCTTTAATCTTTCGTCATTAGATTTTGGGGAAACTTGATAGCTTCTGGGAAAGAATCCAGGACACCACGTTGGGCGCCAAAGTATTCAAGTGTTTTGATAAGCAGCTAAGAATTGTTTTGGAGTATGTGCTGTTGGCAGGCAAGGCCATGTAAGTTCCAGCATTTGCAGACTGCCTTGTTAGTGATGTGTGGCAGTATTTGGTGGCACTTCCATTTGCTTAACTCTTGGTGATCCAGACCAGGTATTCCTTCTCTCTCTGAATCTTGGTTTTCTTGTCTGTAAAATGAAAATGAAGGTTCCTGCCTTACAAGGCAGGCAGTTAATTGAGAAAACATTTATAATGCCTGAGCCATCTGGGATATACCTCTCAGTGATGTCCTGAAAAGGGGTATCTCTGGGCTGTCCCCCCAGATTGCCATGAGTCTTTGGGAAAGCCATTGGAATGACAGTGTGTCTTTAGGGTTGTAAGACTCATATTCTAGTTCAAGTCTAAGGGATCCACATGATATATTATGGCTCATGACCATCCTCATAGCCCAGCACCCACCTTGTCTTTTTCTTACTGAAAGACACCAGGTCTTCAGCCATTTCTTTTATCTCTTTAGTTTTTCTTGTCCTCTCCACATCTTATTCAGGTCCCTGCCAAAATTGAGGCAGAAACTAGAACTACAGACATATTCATGTAGTTTGTTAAGTGTTGTGTCAAGGGCTACATATACAGATATCTGGGGTAGTTATCACAACCACTCTGTGCAGTGGCTGTTACTGTACCTTTCTAAGAAATAAGAAGGCTATGGGCTGACATATGGCATAGTGGTTAACACGACTGCTTGTGACGATAGCATCCTGTAGGATTACCAGTTCATGTCCCATCTGTCCCACTTCTGATTCAGTTCCTTGCTAATGTCCTGGAAAAGCAGTGGAAGATGGCCCACAAATGTTTGGACTCCTGCCATTCAAGTGGGAGACCCAAATGAGGCTCCTGGCTCCTGCCTTTGGTCTGGCCCAGTACTAGCCATTCCAGCCAACTAGGGAGTGAACCAGCAGGTAGAAGATATCTCCTTCTCTGCCTCTGTGTGTGTGTGTGTGTGTGTGTCTTCCTCTCTCTGTTACTCTTTCAAAATAAATAAGTAAATCTTAGAAAAAAGAAAAAACTGAGAAGGCTAAAAAGCTCAAAGAGATATAGTGAGAGGCAGGGCCACACAGACAATGGACCTGAGCTTCCCGTGTCTATATCCATGGCTGTTTCCTGTCCTCCAGTACCATGCGCTGGGGCTCCTGTATCATGTGCGTAAGAATGATCGCCTGGCCGTCAATAAGATGATCAGCAAGTTCACCCGGCATGGCCTGAAGTCTCCCTTTGCCTACTGCATGATGATCCGGGTGGCCAGCAAGCAGCTGGAAGAAGAGGATGGCAGGTAATGACTCTGGTCTCTCACCAGCCAGATGATGCCTCATTCGTCCTGCCTGCAGGACCGTCCCTAGTCTTGCCACCCTGTGTTCTTTCGTAGCCGTGACAGCCCTCTGTTTGACTTCATCGAGAGCTGCTTGCGCAACAAGCACGAGATGGTGGTGTATGAAGCTGCTTCAGCCATCGTCAATCTGCCCGGCTGCAGTGCTAAGGAGCTGGCCCCGGCTGTGTCAGGTCACTAGGTGTTCCTTCACTCAGCTGCATGCATTTTTGTTTGCTGGGATCTAGGCTCTGGGTAGGGGTCAGGGGCAAGAAGAAAATGCCCTCATGTAGGCCATGATCTGGTGTGAAGTGGTCAGTACCCAGACAGTCCCTGCTCTGTGCTGGGCACTGCTGGAGCCTCTCAGGTGTTACATTCTGCGGTGGGCTACTTTTAGTTCCATCTTGCCATTAAAGAGGCTGAGATGAAGTTCAGGTCCATTCTGGAGCCCTTTGGACTGGTCAGCCAACGATGAAGACCTGGTGGAGGAACCCGGGATCTGTGAAGCCACTGTGTCCTGGCTGGGGCTTGGCTGTCCCAAGTGAGAGAAAGAAGTACAGGGATTGTCCTGAGCCTGGGCATTGGAGCCCTGTACCTGGGTTTGAATCCTGGCTCTGCCCTTTACCAGCTGGGTTAGTCTCAGCGGTCACCCATCCTTTCTTGGCCTCCTTTTTCCTCTGAAATGTAGATAATGTTCATGCCTATTGCATAGGGTTTTGGTAGACAGTAAACACGTGTGATCTGTACATGCTGCCTAGAGCGGTGCTCAGCACCATAGTGAATGCAGCGTGTGTTCTTTGCTGTTGTTAGGGAGAATTCAGCAGCCTGGAATTGTTTCAGGTTCAGTCATTGAGCCTTCACAGCCTCATCTGGGTAGACCCCATGCTGGTTATTGGGGTCTCGTGTGATGTGGTTCTAAGTGGTTGGTGCTGGAACATGGGTATGTTGAGAGGTTAGGAAAGGAGAGGCTCTGAGGAGTCAGAAACCTGGATTTAAAGAGAGAGAGAGAGAGGAGAAGAGAGAAGAGACGAGGTGTTCTAAACAAGACATGACCAGTGACAGCAGAAAAAAACACCTAAAGAATTCATTCAGTGAATCAGATATGCTTTCATTCTTATTATATCCTCCTTATTTTCAGAATAATGGAAGATGTAGCGTCTTCAAAATGAGAGTTATTTTAAGAAAAAAAAATTCTTTGAAAAAAATACAAAAGCCACATTATAGACATGGATATTCCAGTCTAAGTGCAGAATTTCGCTCTGAGCTTCCTGGCAATCAAGACAGAGGAAGGAAGTGGTGGTACCTGACCTAGATCTCCCCTAGTGGTAGGAAGTAAACCAGTTGTTGCTGAGAGGACTTTGTTTCCCACCCTCAGAGAAACAGGAGTGAGCAGTGGGGCTCTTCACAGTGCTGAGAACTCAGGCTGCAGGTGCAGGCAGTCCTGGATGCCAGTCCTGCTTCTGCTGCTTACTGGCCGATAACCTAAAGTTAACTTCAGGGGCTTTACCCCATTGTGCCTCGGTCTCTTCATCTGTAAAATGGGGCTGATGGCAGCTGTTGATTTCCCATGATTGTGAGGATTTGGTGAGACTTGCCAGCTGCTCAACCTAGTGTGCCTGGCACGGAGCAGGTGCTTGGTAAATAACGGCTGTCATCATTCATGAGACTCACTCAGCTCCCACAAACTTATAAGGGGCCCAGGTCATGGCCCAGATAGCCAGGGGGCCAGAAATGTGGTTTAGTTGGGTAGGGATGTCAGCAGGAAATGAGCTAAGCAGATGGTTTCAGTCCGAGCAGCCTTGGAGCCCTTGATACCATGCTCCTCTCTGGGAGGCTTTTCCCCAGATTCTCCCAGCTGCCCGGCACTGAGGGCAAACTAGCCTGCGGCATCTCTTTCCCCACAGTGCTCCAACTTTTCTGCAGCTCGCCCAAGGCCGCTCTCCGGTACGCTGCTGTCCGCACCCTCAATAAGGTCAGAATCCGGGTGTGGGCGTTGGGAAGGTTGGGGGAAGTAGGCCTGATTCAGCTGGAGGTGTTTCCTGGCCCCTGACTGGCTGGGAAGGGGGTACTCCAGTCACAGTTAATTATTCTGGATGGTGAAGTTCATCGAAAGATAAGGGCCAAACTCATCAAACGTACTGACAGAATTGGGTCCTGCTCTCTTCTCTGTCCTCCCAAAACAGGTTGCCATGAAGCACCCATCAGCAGTGACAGCCTGCAATCTGGACCTGGAGAACCTGGTCACAGACTCGAATCGCAGCATTGCCACACTGGCCATCACCACCCTCCTCAAGACAGGCAGTGAGAGCAGCATCGACCGCCTCATGAAGCAGATCTCCTCCTTCATGTCAGAGATCTCCGATGAATTCAAGGTACCCAGCACCCTGCTTGCTCATGACCCTCAGAGTCATGACCCTCATGACCCTCAGCAGCTGTGTACCTGCTGTCCATGCCCAGAATCCTTGGGCCAGGATATATCTGAGGGGGCCAGGTCAGCCTGGAGGGCTCAGTGCAGGTGGTCACATCACCCTTTGGGGGCTTGGCCCTGGGGGTTGTGCCCAGCTCTGCCTCCAGCCCTTCATCCACTTGTCCCGTGGTACTGCAGGAGCAATAGTACTCAGGTATTTATGGAATGCTTGCTGTCTGTTGGTGGAGTTTCAGGTGAGGCAACAGAGCAGTGAACAGGACAGGTAACTGCTCTGGTGCAGCCTTTTTACTTGCAAGGGGAGATAGGTGGTAAACAAGTGAGTGAGTAGATGGGACAATTTCAGGCGTGGGCCATACAGGGATACATAGAATACAGTGAATATAGAAATGCAGCAGAAGTTGCTGGTAGGGACATGATCTGGAAGACCATTATGAGGGGTTGAGCCAGCCTTGAGAACTTTGGGGCTAGCATAAGCAGTGAGGTCATAGTAGATGAAGCAAGACCCCATGTGGGGCATTATAGGTCATGATTCAGGGTTTTGACTGTAAAGAAGACATTGGAGAGGTAGTTTTTAGTAGTACTTTTTAAATTTTTATTTTGAAACAATTCAGAGAAGTTTGCAAAGAAATGCACTAAGAAGTCCTGAACATCACACCATTAACCGCCTCTCCCAATGCCAGCATCCCATGCAGCCACAGAAAGTTGTTATACAAGAAACTGACATAGGCACAATCCATGGAGCTTACTCAGAATCCAGTTACTCTGTGTGTGTGTGTGTGTGAAGCCATGTGCAGTGTGGCACAAGGGTAGCCTTTCAAAACTGCTTCTGCGATCAAAGCGCTCCACTGAACCATCAACAGAAGGATCTCCTGTGTTAGCTGTATAGCCACACGCATTTCTACCCACTGGCCCTGATCCCTGGAAGCCGCTCATCTGGTCTCAATTCCTCTAATTATGTTGTTTCACAGTGTTACATAAGTAGAGTCATGTAGTATGATCTAGAGCAGATAATAAGAATAATTAGTGTGGTGAGTTCTGCAGTGTGGATTATGCAAAGTAGGCAGAAGTTACCTCTACCTGGGTTCTCAGAATGCTTTGTAGGCTGAAATGACACAGTGAGATTTTTTTTTTTTTAATATTTATTTTTGTTTATTTGAAAGACAGTTACAGAGAGAGGTAGGGAGAGAAAGAGAGGTCTTCCATCTGCTGTTTCACTCCCTAAATGGCCACAGTGGCTGAGCTGAGCTGATCTTAAGCCAGGAGCCTCTTCCAGATCTCCCACGCTGGCGCAGGGGCTCAAGCACTTGGGCCATCCTCTACTGCCTTCCCAGGCCATGGCAGAGAGCTGGATCAGAAGTGCAGCAGCCAGGACTTGAACTGGCCCCCGTTTGGAATGCCGGCACTGCAGGCCAAGGCTTTAACCTGCTATGCCACAGCACCGGCCCCTACAGTGAGATTTGTGCATTGGAAAGATCCTTCTAGGGCAGGCATTGTTGCAGCAATGGGGCACCGTGTTAAGCTGCCACTTGGGATGCCCACATGCGCTATCAGGATGCCTGGGATTGAGTCCTAACTCTGCTTCGAATCTAGCTTCTAGTTGATGTGTGTTCTGGGAGGCAGCAGGTAATGGCCAAGTGCTTGGGTCCCTCCCACCTGTGTTGGAGACCTGAATGGAGTTCTTGGCTCCTGACTACAACCTGACCCAGCCTCAACCATTGCAGGCATTTGGGGGAGTGAACCAGCAGATGGAATATTCTTTATCTCTCTCTCTCTCTCTCTCTGTCTGTCTCTTTTGCTCTGCCTTTCAAATAAAAGTAAGTTTTTAAAAAGTAAAGAAAGATCCTCTGAGAGCAGTGTGGAGAGCTAACTGGGCGAGGAGACAGCTGCAGCAGTTCGGAGGAGATGAAGGTGCCTGTACCAGGCCCAGGAGTGGGAAAGCAGGGATGGTGCAAGCTATTCAAGGAACAGAGCTGGTTGGCAGGGCGTAGTGTGAGAGCTGAGAGGGTGAATGCTGGCAAAGGTGAAGCCATTTCTATTTTGGGATGATGGTGGTGCTGTTGACCTGCCTGGGGAAGGAGGAGAGGATCAGGCCTCAGGAAAGGGGAAGGCGATGACTGACTGCAGCAGCACTGAGTTAGGGACTGCAGGTCTGGGGAAGGTGTCTGGTAGACAGTTGGAAATGCAGGTCTAGACCTCCAGGCAGGAGATAAGGTTTGGGGGTCATTGGCATCCTAGTGAAAGCTGTGAGGGAATGTAAGTTTGCTGAAGAAGAGGACTGAGGACAGAATAATGAAGCAGCAGGCTGGATGAAAGAGGAACCCAGATAGGTGAGGGGTTGAATTGTGGAAGTGACTAGGGAAAGGGGCTGGACAAGGAGTGGAGGGGGCTAGAGACTCACTGTGAGGTCTGGGTAGAAAAGCAGAGTTTGTAACCAGAGTCTGACCCTGAGGCCATTGAGAGTGCCGTGTGTGCCATCTGTGCTGGGTGAGCTCAAGGATTACATGATCCTGAGCCTGAGGGTGAAGTTCCTTGCCCTTGTGTTGTGTCCAGGGTGTGGTGGCCTGGTCTGAGATGGACTCAGCTGGCGTTTGAGAATGGAGTCACTCAGCCCTAGTGGTAGGGGCTGCTGCTCACACCTTTCTGTTTGACTCAGGTGGTGGTTGTCCAGGCCATCAGTGCCCTGTGTCAGAAATATCCTCGAAAACACGCCGTCCTCATGAACTTCCTGTTCACCATGCTGCGGGAAGAGGTAAGAGTAGGGGCATTTGGGACATGCCAGGTCTGGTTCAGGGAGTGACTGGCAGCTGACTCTAGGCTCGGCTCAGAGCCAACAGCCTCCTCATCGTAGGTGTGCTTAGTCAGCCTGTTAACAAGCTAGCTTTCCTGGTGCCTGCAGCCCTTTAAACTCCTTGTAGACACACAATGTAAACACACACCAATTACTGGTGATTTCAGTAATAACTATGTGACTCACCAGCTCACAGCAGATGTCCTGAGGTGATGCTTATGCAGAAGATGGGAAAACATGTGTTCTCTGCTGCTGGAGTCTAGCACAGAAATATTCTGTCTCATTCCAGGAGCTCAAGGGGCATTTTCTTATAAAACTGTCCTAACAGTGCAACATTGTTTCTGTTTTTGTTCCTGATAACTATTAATTCATTTATGTCACCTTTCTTTGGATGACTCAACAAAACTGGTTAACTTCACAGGAGCTCAAGCAAATGTTCCAGGAACAGGTTGAGTCCCCAAGGTACATGGTACCCCTTCCCCCAGGCCCAGAGTGGGTACCTCTTACAAGTGGAATCATACAGTGTTTATCTACTTCTGACTGGCTGATTTTACTTAGCATAATGTCCTAAAGGTTTATCCATGTTGTGGCATATATCAGAACTTTCTTCCTTTTAAAGATTGAAGAATGATACTTTTGTATGGATAAACCACATTTTGTGTTTTCCATTCCTCTGTCAGTAAACATTTAGTGGGATAGGCATTTATCCTAGTGGTTATGACACTGGTTAGGATGCCCGCATCCCACATTTTGGAGAACTAGGATTCAGTTCCTAACTCCAGACCCTGGGAGGCGGCAGTGATGACTCAAGTAGTTGGATCCCTGCCACCCATGTGGGAGATCGGGGTTGTATTCCCACCTCCCAGCTTTAGCTCCTGCTATGGCAGGCATTTGGGGGATGAACCAGCAGAATGGGAGATCATTCTGTCTTTCTGAATGTGTCTCTTTGCCTTTCAAATAAATAAATAATAGACGCTTAGGTTGTTACTGCCTTTTAGCGATTGTGAGTGATGTCATTGTGAGCATGAGTGTCCAGATAGCTCTTTGGACCCTGCTTTTAATTTGTTTGGGTATATATGCAGAAAAGGAATGTTGTATCATATGGTAATCCATGAGGAGTCACCATTCTCTTTTCTATATTCTGTCTTTCGTCTTTCCTCTTAATTGGAAAGGAAAGTAGGACCTAAAATGTTTTTATTAAACTGTCGAGTATTAGAACTGGGATGCTGGAGCCAGCATTGTGGCGCAGTGGGTTAAGCTGCCACCTGCAACATTGACATCTGTTATTAGCCTTGGTTCGAGTCCCAATTCCTCTGCTTCTGATCCAGTTCTCTGCTAATGTGCCTGGGAAGGCAATAGAATATGGGGTCAAGTGCTTGGGCCCCTGCCACCCATGTGGGAGACCCAGATGGAGTTCAAGGCTCCTGGCTTCAGACTGGCCCAGCCCTGGCTCAGTGGCCATTGGGGTAGTAAACCAGCAGATGTAAGATCTCTCTCTTTATGACTCTCCCTTTCTTTGTACCTCTGACTTTCCAATAAATACATCTTTAAAAAAAAAAAAAAAAAGCTTCTGCAAGCTTTCAGTCCAAGCCTTTTGTTTTGCGTGGAAAAGAGGTAGAGCCCTAGGGAGCCAGGTGCTGTGCCTCCAGTTCCTGTGTTTGCACCATTGTCACTGGTCCTGGTTAGACTCCGGGCCATTGCTCAGCTCGACCCCTCCTACTGCAGGGCGGCTTTGAGTACAAGCGCGCCATCGTGGACTGCATCATCAGCATCATTGAGGAGAACTCAGAGAGCAAGGAGACAGGGCTGTCGCACCTGTGTGAGTTCATCGAGGACTGTGAGTTCACTGTGCTGGCCACTCGCATCCTGCATCTCCTGGGCCAGGAGGGGCCCAAGACCAACAACCCCTCCAAGTATATCCGCTTCATCTATAACCGCGTGGTCTTGGAGCATGAGGAGGTTCGGGCAGGTAGGTCTGAGCCAGATTTGACATTGGGCTGTTTGTTTTAGTCAATGTCCCAGCAAAACGGTTGAACCCCCAGTGGGGTCATTGAATGCAGTGTTTTTCCCTCATAAGCTGCTTTTTGTAATATTTAGAAGGGCCTTAAATGTCATCTAGTTCAGTGGTTCTGTACTTCTATAATTTGTTGATTTTTTTTTTTTTTTTTTTAGTTTCACTGTTTGTTAGCGTTGAGGGGTTTTTCTTCAATAAGTTTTGTTGAGATAAAATTCACATACCATAAAATTCATCTTTTTATATAAGTGTACAATTCAGTGAACATCCGTCTTTTTCTTTACTTTTTAAAGTTTCTATTCTTGGTGCGGGCATTTGGCATAAAAGTTAAGAAGCTGCATGTGGGCCTGGCTTTGTGGCCCAGCAAGTTAACACATTGCTTGCAATATCAGAGTATGAGTTCGAGTCCCAGCTGCTCCACTTCTGATCTAACTCCCTGCTAAAGTACGTGGAAGGCAGTGGATAATGGTTCAAGTACCAGGGCCCTTGCCACCCACGTAGGAGAACCAGATGGAGTTCCAGGCTTCTGGCTTCCACCTGGCACAGTGCCAGGCTATTGTGGACATTTGAAGAGTGAACCAGTGGATGGAGAATCTTCTGTCTCTCTGCCTTTTCAACAAGTATAAATACATAAATGTAGAGGATAGAATTCTTTTTTATACAGTTTTATTTGTTTGGAATGCAGAGTTAGAGAAAGAGAGGTCTTCCATCTGCTCATTCATTCCCCAAATTGTCACAATGGCTGGGGCTGGGCCAGACTGAAGCCAGGATCCAAGAGCTTCCTCCTGGTTTCCCACAAGGGTGCAGGGGCCCAAGCACCTGCGCCATCCTCTGCCACTTTCTCAGGTATACTACCAGGGAGCTGGACTGGAAATGGAGCAGTTGGAACTTGAACCGGTGCTCATATGGGATGCTGGCACTGTAGGCGGTGGCCCAACCTGCTATGCCACAACGCCAGCCCCGTGGATAGAATTTTTTTTAAAAAGTTCCTAGAGCCCTTGAATGGGAGCCACCAATCCAATTTGGCTCCCTTCATTAACTAGTCAGGGAAGTTGGGTTCCAGATGGCGCTAAGATCCAGCCAAAACCACTCATTGTGTTTGTGGTGACTTTGGGCCTCCTAGCTTGAGACTACTATTCTCTGGGTCTCTTCTGCCTGAGTGAAAACCCACTGGAAATACTCAGATGATAAGCTCTTGGCATATGTTGGGTAAATCATATTTGCTTCATGATTGCAGGCGCTGTGAGTGCTCTGGCCAAGTTTGGAGCCCAGAACGAGGAGATGTTACCCAGCATCTTGGTATTGCTGAAGAGGTGAGTGTAGGCCCAAGGAGCCTGGTGTATGACAGTGTTCTCTCCAGCCCAGGTGACTTTCCCTTATTTCTTTCTGTTAAAAAGGAGGAGAAAAGTTATACAGCTGTTGATTGTAGCAAAAGAATAGAAAGCATAGAAGAACATGGAAAATAGTATCATGCACAGCCCATCACCCAGATGTGACCAATGTTGAATTTGTATAATCTATATACCGTGCAATTCAGTATTCAAAATGTATAATTCATTGGTTGTTGTTGTTGTGTTTTTTTTTTTTTTTTTTTTTTTGACAGGCAGAGTGGACAGTGAGAGAGAGAGACAGAGAGAAAGGTCTTCCTTTGCCGTTGGTTCACTCTCCAATGGCCGCCGTGGCCGGCGCACCGCGCTGATCCGATGGCAGGAACCAGGAGCCAGGTGCTTTTCCTGGTCTCCCATGGGGTGCAGGGCCCAAGCACCTGGGCCATCCCCCACTGCACTCCGGGCCACAGCAGAGAGCTGGCCTGGAAGAGGGGCAACCGGGACAGAATCCGGCGCCCTGACCGGGACTAGAACCCGGTGTGCTGGCGCTGCTAGGCGGAGGATTAGCCTAGTGAGCCGCGGTGCCGGCCGATTCATTGGTTTTTTAATATATTCATGGAGTTGTAGAATCGTCACCACACTCTAAAACATGTTTGTTGCCCCAAAAAGAAACCCATCCTGTATCTGTTAAGTACTTCCCACTCCATCCACACCTTCTGGTCCTAGGCAACAATGAATCTATTTTTTATCATTTCAGATTTGCCTTTTCTGGACATTTCATATAAATGCAGTCATAACATATGTAGCCTTTCTGTTTTCCTAAGGCTTATCCATACTACACAAGTGCAACAGTACTTTATTCCTGTATATTGCCAGATATATTTCTTTGCATGGATATACCATATTTTGTTTATCCACTTATCAGTTGACAGACATTTAAGTTATTTCCAATTTGTGTTTATTAATGTTTTATAAATGCTCAAGTACAAGTTTTTCTATAGATATATATTTTCCTGTCTCTTGGCCATATACCTAAGAGTAGAATTTCTGGGTCATGTTCAATGTTTTTTGACATGCTATTGAGTAAGCTGACTGGCTTGGCTTCTGGGAGAGGATGTAGAGAGCATGAATATGCCCACCTCCTGGCCTGTCATTAGAGTTTCATGGGCCCCTCTGTGCTTTTTGATGCCACTGTTTAAGATCTGCTTGGGTGCCACTTGTTCCCAGAGCTTTAAGACACCTGCTTCCTGCTTTCACCCATTGATGAAACCCTACAGGGCCACACCCACTAGGCCCCAGTCAGGAGCACTCTGTGTCCCTGCTGCAGGTGTGTGATGGACGATGACAATGAAGTAAGGGACCGAGCCACCTTCTATCTGAATGTCCTGGAGCAGAAGCAGAAGGCCCTCAATGCAGGCTACATCTTAAATGGTGAGTCTTTCCCTGGCTGTCTCTGAGCCTGCACTTTACCGGAGCTGTGGACCTTCTCATCACTCCAGAGCAGCCAGGGGAAAATGCCTGGACAGGGGAAGTCAGCAGCAAACCACTCTTGGCTGGTCTTTCACGGCAGCCTCCCCAGATCATACCAGTGTGGGTAGGAACAGCCCAGGGAATCGAACTGAAGTCATGGATAAAAACTTGTGTTTTCATAATACTTTACCTTTTGTCTGTCATTTTGTATCTGTGTTTACTCCTTTCACCAATCCTGTGGGAGAAAGGTGTATGAGAATGCAGAGGCTCAGGAAGTTACATGATTTTCTCAGGATCATAGCATGCAGGATTTGTCGTTTGAGGATCCTAGGCCTCAGTCTTTGTATAGAGGGTTCCTGGTGCACATTTTCTTGTGCCTTCCAGACAGAATGACCTCTGTTTCTCTGACCTCCAGGTCTGACTGTGTCCATCCCTGGTCTGGAGAGGGCTCTGCAGCAATACACTCTAGAACCATCGGAAAAACCTTTTGACCTCAAGTCTGTGCCCTTGGCCACCACGCCCGTGGCGGAGCAGAGAACAGGTATGGCCTGCCACAGGCCCTCACATCCAGGCCTCTGTTTGAGGGATTTGCCTTGGTTGGTAAGCTAATAACCTAGCCAGGACAGATAGGGTTATCCTTTCTACCTCTGGGCCCAGGGAATGGAGACACACACTCCAAGATGTTTGCTGTTCTTGTTAACAAGTTCTGAACCTCACACTCTGGGGAGGGTTTGGGTTTAAAATCCCTAAATAATGGCACTGGGCCTATACTCACACTGCCCCTGACTGGAGCCATCAGTCACCATGTACATTTGCTCTTGCAGAGAGTACCCCCATCACAGCAGTCAAACAGCCTGAGAAAGTGGCAGCCACCCGACAGGAGATCTTCCAGGGTGAGTAACGGCTGGGTGGGCATAAAAGAGCTGGACTTGGTCTCTTCAGGGGAATTAAAAACAAGAACTGTTTTTATTGTGTTTCTCCTGAGTGCTGGGCCCCAGATAGTGCTTTAGATCATCACATTCGACCCTCACTTAGAGGTTGCTAGGTCCTTTGGTATCTGAGGAATTAGAAGTTTAGAAAGTAGGTTGTCCAGGGTTGCACAGACAGAAGGTGGAGGGGCTGGAATTAACAATCAGCTCAGAACTGGCTCAGAGCTGCCATTGAACTATGCTTCTGAGAGCTTAGATCCCTGGAGCCCAGGTGGTTCAGGATATCTGATCGAGCACAACTAGGGTTCAGAGACACTGGTAGGTTTTCTTGGTCCATGTTGTGTTCAGTCCCCATCAACTTGTAAGGTTTTGTTTAGGCATCCATCTGTGCTTTTAGTCTTGTATTGTTCAGTTTGTCTTTCTGTTTTATCTGAAAGACAGAAAGACAAGCAGAGAACAAAGAACAGACATCCTCTTATTCACTCCCCAAAAACCCACAACAGCCAGGACTGAGTAAGGAACCCTTACCTCAATCCATGAAGGTGGCAGGGACCCAAGTCCTTTTATTTATTTATTTTTTTTTTTTTTTAAGATTTATTGGCCGGCACTGTGGCTCACTAGGCTAATCCACCGCCTGAGGCGCCGGCACTCCGGGTTCTAGTCCCAGTTGGGGCGCCGGTTCTGTTCTGGTTGCTCCTCTTCCAGTCCAACTCTCTGCTGTGGCCCAAGAAGGCGGTGGAAGATGGCCCTAGTGCTTTGGGCCTTGCACCCGCATGGGAGACCAGGAGGAAGCACCTGGCTCCTGGCTTCGGTTTGGTGCAGCGCACCGGCTGTAGTGGCCATTTGGGGGGTGAACTAACGGAAGGAAGACCTTTCTCTCTGTCTCTCTCTCTCTCTCACTGTCTAACTCTGCCTGTCCAAAAAAAAAAAAAAAAAAAAAAAAAAAAAAAAATTATTTATTTGTTTGAAAGGCAGCGTTATACAGAGAGAGGCAGAGGCAGAGAGAGAAGTCTTCAATCTGTTGGTTCACTCCCCAAATGGTCCCAACGGGCAAGCCTGGGCCAGACCAAAGCCAGGTATCAGGAGCTTCATCCAGGTCTTCCATGAGGGTACAGAGGACCAAGTGCTTGGGCCATCTACTGCTTTCCCATTAGCAGGGAGCTGGAACAGAAGTGGAGCAGCAAGGCTTGAACTAGCACCCATATGGGATGCCAGTGCTGCAAATGGCAGCTTAACCTGCTATGCCATAGCGTTCGCCAGCCCTGCGATCCAAGTACTTGAGCCATCACCTGCAGCCTCCCAGGATGTGGCATTAGCAGGAAGCTAGAATGGAATGGGAAGCAGAGCCAGGACTCAGACTGAAGCACTCCAGTATGGCATCTTCCCCACTGCACTACATGCCCTCCCCAGTTTTGCATTTCTTAAAAGGAGGGCTGTGGTGGAATTGCTAGACCTTTTTCTCCACTGAGTTCTTACTTTGAGAACTAACAAATGTCCCTCTTCGTGAAGCTCTCCTGTTCTAAGCTCACCACTTCACCCAGCTCTTCTCTTTCTGTCTCTCTCTGCCTTTCAAATAAAATTTTAAAAATAAAGTATCTGTAAATGGATTTAGGGCTGAGATATTGGGATCTCCCTGTCAATTTGTTGCTGGACAGAGGGGAGGAGATTATTCTTTGGAAATGGTACAACGTGAGCAAAGTCAGGAAAATAGGCACAAATGTATTCCGATAATGGTGAGTAGCCACTCATATGTACACGTCCATCTGTCTCAGGAGGGTGGAAGACCTTGAGGCTTGGTCATAGATTTATTAGAAGCCAGTTGGTCTGGGGATTGGAAGCTGAGTGAATGTGGCCTTGTGGGTTTCAGAGCAGTTGGCGGCAGTGCCAGAGTTCCATGGACTGGGGCCCCTGTTCAAGTCCTCGCCTGAGCCCGTGGCCCTCACTGAGTCAGAGACAGAGTACGTCATCCGCTGTACCAAACACACCTTCACTGACCACATGGTGTTTCAGGTGAGCAGGTGGGCTGATGCCCTGCTGGGGCTTGTACCCAGGGAGTGGTTCCCTTTCTGTTGGGTCCAGCACTGGGAGCCAATTTAATAACACTATCAGTTCCCAGTAAACAAGGCCCTCTTTACCAAGGACCTCTCTGGCTCCTGAGTGACAGCACAGAGACAGGGAAACTAGGGCATGGGGACTGGGTGGGAGTCAGCTTGGCCCCCAGGGAAAAGTGGGACCTCCTGGTTCTTCCTCTGTAGCCTGGCTCGGACCTAGCGCGGTATCTAAGCTCTTCTCTCCTCCCTTGTGCAGTTTGATTGCACAAACACACTTAACGACCAGACCTTGGAGAATGTCACCGTGCAGATGGAGCCCACCGAGGCCTATGAGGTGCTCTGTTATGTGCCGGCCCGGAGCCTGCCCTACAACCAGCCTGGGACCTGCTACACACTGGTGGCGCTGCCCAAGGAAGACCCCACAGCTGGTGAGACCCTTTCCAAATACCAGTCTGGCCTTTTGGAGCCCATGGGATGAGGTTGGGGTGGGCAGCTGAGCACCAGGTATTTGTCTAGTAGAGCTTCATCTTCTTGATTTCAGGCCTGAGAATAATAATGGCCAAGTGCCAGCTATTCTCATATACTGTTTCATCCACATAGCAATTCTATGGGGATAAAGACTGCTCTCCCTGTTCATTTAGGTGAGGAAACTGAGGCTCAGGTTATATGACCTAAGCTCACATGGCAGCAGAACGCAGGCTCTCTGATTATACCTTGTTGTCTCCCAAAGACAGGCTTAAACACTCAGACACCTCATATCCGTTCCTCCAGTGAAACCACTGTGTCTTTTTCCAGACATGGGACAGTAGACCAGACGTGGCTGCTGTTGCATGGATGTAGACATCCTGCATTGTCTGTTTTCTTCTCTCTTCCTCCCCTTGGACCCAGGACTTAACTTTCCTATCCTTCTACAAGGCGGTGCCTATCTTGGTGGGGTTGGATGGCATATTACTGCTACTAATAATGTAGCAGCGGCCTCAAGGTATACTGTGCCCATCTGCCCCGTGGAGGAGAAGAGCTGCCCCTGCAGACTGGGGATCTCCTGACCACACAGACTTTGTTTTCCATAGTGGCCTGCACATTCAGCTGCATGATGAAGTTCACTGTCAAGGACTGCGACCCCACCACTGGGGAGACTGATGATGAAGGCTATGAGGATGAGTATGTGGTAAGAAGCCAGTCAAAGGAGGCTCAATTTTGTATCTGAGGCTGCTCTTTCCAGAAGCTGACAACCAGAGTAAATCCTTTTCTTGCTGTTTATAGCTCTTCTTTCAAAGAACTTTTAACTTATAAATAGACATGCTCATGTATAACAGAATACTTAAGAAACACAAAAGTGTAGTATAAAACAAAGTACAGACAGATTATAAATAATTTTTGGTAAGTGTACTTTTAGGGGTAGTTGTATAATTGAGATCATTCTGTACATCATAGATCTTGCTCTTTTAACTAAAAGTCATAGTTTGTTTTCCATTAGCATTACAAATACTTCATAAACACACTTTTTAATGGCTTTATATTATCTCACTTTATAGATAGGTCATAAGTCATCTGACCTTTTTGTTCCTTTAATGTTGGGCATTTAAGTTTCCAAATTCTCACTATTTGGGTTTCCACATTTTCAGTATTATTTATAATGGTACATTAAACATCCCTTTTGGTATAACTTTAATCTTTATTTCAGATTATTTCCTTAGGATAGATTCCTAGAAGGAGATAATTGGGTGAAAGAATAAGCATGATTTTTAGATGACTCCTGTTATCAGATTGCTCTCTAGATAAGTTGGATCCATTTTCTCTGCTGGGAGGTCCTTTGGTGCAGTAAAATAGCCCTTGAACCTCCTCCCAGAGCTTGGTTGGAACCAAGTACAGGCTCCTTCTGGAGTCTGAAAGTAGGGCAGTTACTCAGTGCCATCTGCATGGGGACGTGCATTTTTTTTTTATTCTTGAAGATTTTATTTATTTATTTGAGAGGTTGAGTTATAGACAGAGGGGGAGACAGAGATGTTCCATCTCCTGGTTCACTCCCCAAATGGCTTCAAAGGCTGGGCTGACCACAAACCAGGAGCCAAGAGCTTCTTCTGGGTCTCCCATGTGGGTACAGAGGCCCACCTTCCACTACTTTCCCAGGCCATAAGCAGTAAGCTGGATTGGAAGTCAAGCAGCTGGGACATGAACCAATGCCCATATTGAATGCCGGTGCCATAGGCAGAGACTTAGCCTACTACACCACAGCACTGGCCTGGGACAAGCATTTATTTTATTATTATTATTTTTAAGATTTACTTATTTATTTGAAAGAGTTACACGGAGAGAAGGCAAGGCAGAGAGAGAGAGAGAGAGGTCTTCCATCTGCTGGTTCACTCCCCAATTGGCCACAACGGCCAGAGCTGCACTGATCCAAAGCCAGGAGTCAAGAACTTCTTCCAGGTCTCCCACATAGGTGCAGGGGCCCAAGGACTTGGGCCATCTTCTACTGCTTTCCCAGGCCATAGCAGAGAGCTGGATCAGAAGTGGAGCAGCCAGGACTGAAACTGGTGCCACTTAGAAAGGATATTGTGATAATTACAGAGTTATTACTGGGCCATACACTGCCCCCCCAGCAGAGACAGAACCCTTGCACCAGACCTGGATGGTGAGAAGCTGCCGAGAACAAGTGAATTACCCTTCTTTCACAAGTAGCTGGAAACTTGCTGTGAAATCCCCCTATTTAAAAATTTTGGCTTGATCATAATGATAGGATTAAGAGTCAAAGGGATCACATAAACAAGACTAGTGTCTGATAGAATAAAAAAGGCAGGCCAGCGCCGTGGCTCAATAGGCTAATCCTCCACCTTGCGGCACCGGCACACCGGGTTCTAGTCCCGGTCGGGGCGCCGGATTCTGTCCCGGTTGCCCCTCTTCCAGGCCAGCTCTCTGCTATGGCCAGGGAGTGCAGTGGAGGATGGCCCAGGTGCTTGGGCCCTGCACCCCATGGGAGACCAGGAAAAGCACCTGGATCCTGGCTCCTGCCATTGGATCAGCGCGGTGCGCCGGCTGCAGCGGCGGCCATTGGAGGGTGAACCAACGGCAAAGGAAGACCTTTCTCTCTGTCTCTCTCTCTCACTGTCCACTCTGCCTGTCAAAAAAAAAAAAAAGGGAAGTGGGATACACGGCAGACTCGTAGAATGGCAGATGTCCTACACAGCACTCTGGCCTCAGAATCAGCCCTTAAGGCATTCAGATGTGGCTGAAGAGCCCATGAGAGTATTTTAGGCATGGAAAGCCAAGACACTCTGGGGAAAAAAAAAAAAAAAGGACCTGAAATGAAAGATCTCTGTGAGTGAGATCCCAGTGGACAGAACGGGTCATCAAAGAAGGAGGTACCTTTCTCTGAAGGGAGGAGAGAACTTCCACTTTGACTGTGACCTTGTCTAAATAAGATTGAAGTTGGCGAACTCAAAAGGCTTCCATAGCCTTGGCAACTCATGACTAGAGCCTAGGGAGATTACTGACGCCATAAACAAGAGTGTCAATTTATTAAGTCAACAACAGGAGTCACTGTGCACTTACTCCTCATGAAGGATCTGTCCTTAATGTGTTGTTCAATGTGAATTAATGCTGCAACTAGTACTCAAACAGTATTATATACTTTATGTTCTGTGTGGATGCAAACTGTTGAAATCTTTACTTGATATATACTAAATTGATCTTCTGTATATGAAAAAAAGGATATTGTGAGGCCAGTGTTGTGACGTAGCAGGTGGGACTGCCACCTGCACCAACCGGCATCCCATGTGAGTGCCAGGAAAAGTTCCAGTTGCTCCACTTCCAAACTAGCTCCCTGCTAAAGGCCTGGGAAAAGCAGTAGGAGATGGCCCAAGTGCTTGGGACCCTGCTATCCACACGGGAGACCTGGAAGAAGCTCCAGCCTCCTGGCTTTGACCTGGCTGCTGCAGCCATCAGAAGAGTGAATCAGTGGAAGGAAGGTCTCTCTCTCTCTGTCTCCCTCTCTCATTGTAACTCTTTCAAAAAATAAGTAAATCTTTAAAAAAGGAAAAAGAAAGGATCTCACAGATGACAAGTCCAGGATGAGAAGTATTGGTAGAGTGATACCTGATGTCAGAATGTTTTCCGTGGGAGGGTTATAAGAACCTTGAGGACAGGTCTGCAGGCCTAGCACACCCTCAGAACCTAGCAGGCACTTTCTGAACAAGTTTCAGGAAGAGATGAATGGATGAGTTCAGAGCAGAGGTCCATGGGAGTCTCCCCTGTGGGTGCCTAATCTCCACCTCCATATCTCCAGCTAGAGGATCTAGAAGTCACTGTAGCTGATCACATCCAAAAAGTCATGAAACTGAACTTTGAAGCAGCCTGGGATGAGGTAGGGGATGAGTTTGAAAAGGAGGAAACATTCACCTTGTCTACCATCAAGACTCTCGAAGGTAAGATCCTGGGGATGCTCTTTCTGGCCTGTTTGCCTTGCAAGACCCTTGGGTGCTGTTAAAGTGCCCCTCCCTTTTTTCCTCTAAGGATCCAGGGCCATAGCTAGAACACATCAAATGCCACTTCACCAAAAGCCCTTCGGAGCACAGAGTGGGTGGTAGCACACAGGGGAGACAAGATATATGGCTTAACAGTACTGGGATTTCTCTGCAGAGGCTGTGGGCAATATCGTGAAGTTCTTGGGAATGCACCCTTGTGAGAGATCAGACAAAGTACCGGATAACAAGAACACCCACACGTTGCTTCTGGCCGGTAAGCAGCATTTCCAAGTGGCAAGGGCATGGGTCGTTTACATGGGGGATGATTGGATCCTGGGCTAACGACTGCACTGGGAACAGGAAGAGTCAAAATCCACAGCTTTAGAATTCACAGGGTATACCAGGGGGAGGAGGGGCAGGGCAGGGCATTGTGGCAGTGTTAAACCACTGCTTGGGTTGCACATGTTCCATATCAAGAGTGCTGCTCAGAGTTCCAGTATCTGTACTTCCAAACCAGCTTCCTGCTAATGCCTCCTAGGAGGTGGCAGATGATGGCTCAAGTGTTTGGCCTCTGTCACCCACATGGGAGACCCAAATGGAGTTCTGTACTCCTAGCCTTGGAAGTGAACCAGAGAATGAGAGCTCTCTCCCACCCCCATCCCACACACTCTGCCTTTCAAGTAGATGAAAAATAAACATACATTTAAAATTCGCTAAGTATAAAGAAAGGACAGTGAGTCCTTCCCCCCCAGCTTGCTGCCGGCTATCCAGTTGTCCTTCCAGCATCCAGTGTTACTATTACAAACCATGCCTGTATATCCTCTAGTTAGTTTATAGCCAGAAAAGCTAACATTGCCATTTCTTAATTCATTTTATTCGTATAATTACACTGTTCTGCAATTTGCTTGTCACTGTACAGTGCATCTTGGAGATCTTCGCTGTCAATATATAGTTTCCTCATTTTTCTTTTAGTTACAATAAAATATATGTAACAAAATTTAACTTTTAAAAGATTTTTGTTTATTTGAAAGGCAGAGAAGTAGAAGAGAGAGAGCTCTCCCATTTGCTGGCTCAGTCCCTAATGCTGGGAACTCTATCCTGGTCTCCCATGTCAGTGGCAGGGACCCAAGTATTTGAGGCATTGCCTCCCAAGGTGCACATTAGCAGGAAGCTGGAAAGGAGAGCAGAGCCAGGACTTGAACCCAGACACTCCAGCTTTGGATGCATCCAGAGTGTATCCAAGTGTCACCTTAGCCGTATGGAACAGTTCCGTGAAGTTACACATATTCCCGTTGTTGTGCAGCCATCACTGCCATCCTTCTCCAGAATCTTATCCCAAACCGAGTCCTTGTTTTTCTTGTTTATAGCTGTTTCATATCCTATCCCACAGTGTGGGTATACTGTATTTTATGGAACAAGCATTATGATAAACATTTAGATTTCCAGTTTTCTGTTATTACAGACAGTGCTACTGTGTGCACACACTTTACCTGGCATGTATGCCCTGAGGATATCTGTGGGATACATTTCTCAAATTTTCATTTCTCATTTTGATAAATACCTAACTGCAACAAGCCATTCAGAGGGATTCTGAGCCTTTCCTTTCGGACAATACAGAATGTTATCAAACTTTGAGATCTTTGCCATTCTATCTGAAGAAAATGGTATCTTAGTGTAGTTTTGATTCACATTTGTTATATTTTGAATGAATTTAAATATCTTAAATATTGAAGAGTCATTTCCATTTCTGTTTTCTGTTAATTGTTTTCATATCTTTTGTCTAATTTTCCACTGGGTTGGTTTCTAATAGGTATGGGTATTTAAACAGTGTATCATTGGAAATTTTCAAACATATACAAAAATTGAACAGTATAACGAATCCTACATTCTCATCTCCCAGTACAGCAACCAGCAGCACCTGTACCCACACTCACCCAGATTATTTTCATGCAGATTCCAGATAGAGCATTTTAGATGTAAATGATTCTGTATCTGTACATTTCTATGAGATTAGGACTCTGTATTTAACATAGCAAAGCAATACGGTTACACCAAAAACAGTTAACACAAGGAAACAGGACTTGGGGGTTGGGAGGATGCTCTGCTTCAGTGCCTTGCTCACGGCTGACAGCCTCCAAGACCTCATTTCTGGCCACAATGAAGCAACCCAGTCTCCTGGGTCCTGCAGACATCTGCTTTGTGGTTTCCTCTTGGTAGGGCTGTCCCCCACCTCTGTGCTCCCAGATTCAGCAGCACGTGAGAGCCCCTGTGACATCAGGTGTGAGCCTTCCATGGCCGTTAATTCACATGAGCTTGGCGGAAGCCGTTAGATTTATCACCCCTCTACTTTGTAGTTGAGAATTCTGATGCTCAGGAACCTAGATGACGTGCACAAGCCTCGGGGACCTCTGCTCACCCCTTACTGACTTCACCGCACCACGGCCGCCTTGATCGGCTGCTGCAAGTGTGACCCTCAGCTCCTTCTGCAGTCCCATATGCCTTACCTACTGCACTTCTCTCCCTTCTAGGTGTGTTCCGGGGTGGTCATGACATCCTGGTGCGCTCTCGGCTGCTGCTTTTGGACACAGTGACAATGCAGGTGACAGCCAGAAGTTCAGAGGAGCTCCCAGTAGACATCGTCTTGGCATCTGTGGGCTAAGGGACCTGCCTGCATAGGCCCTTTTCTAATCCTTTCCCCCCAACACTAAGAAGTCACGCCTTCCCCATGAAACTGGTGAAAACCGCTTCACGAGCTTCTGTATAGAAACAGAATTAGGAATCATTTTGCAGGTTTTTTTTTTTAATTCCACCCCACTTACAACTGCTGGGGGTAACTTTTTTTTTTAACTAGGGGATGATTTTGACTTGTCCTACATCTCGCTGTCCTGAGAGCCAGGGAAAGAACGTTGCAAATGAATAAAATGTTGGTACCTGCTCTTGAATTTATCCCCAAAGGAACCGTTTTATGCCTATAATAAATCAGCATGTATTTATTGAAAGACTACTTCTGCAGACTCATGTGTAGAGCTTCACCCAGTTAGAGCATCTGCGCTGTCCCCTCTGCACTGCTCAGCCACTGTGCTCACAAGGCACAACCCTCTCCCGCTCATTCCCTGGCCGGTGCCAAGCCCAGGGACCGGACCAGGTGCAGGTTTGCCTGGGGAATGCCAACAGCTAACTCAACCACTCTGCTGTTAGATGGCAGCGGGGAGCTGGGAGGGTCTGGGTCTGACGGGTGGGCCCTGGGTTTTCTGCTCCCAGTTCAGGGATGAAGAGAGAGGAAAGGACAGACTTTGAGAGCGTCCTCCGTTAGCCACGGAGGAGGGGAGCCCGGGTTTATGTCCCAAGGGAGCAGGCTTTTAACTCAAGCCAAGTGGTTTTGCCACCTGTGGAAGAAGACCTGTAATGCCTGGTTTTAAAAATCCTTCGGGATTCAGATGGAGGCGACTCCGGGAGGCCTCACTTCGGTGCCCACCAACGTTGGAGTGATTTGCGGGACCCCTTAAGTTCCCCACGGTGTGAGGCAGTTAAGACTGACAAGAAGACTACCAGGGTTTCCTGATTTCACCCGTCATCGGCCTGCTGTCCCGGGGCGGGGACGTTAATGCCGCCGGGAACCGGCCAGGTTGCAGGAAAGCAGAGCTCTGGAAAAGCGGGGGTTCGGGCGGTTCCCGAGGCGGTCACCGTAGCTCCAGGAACTTCCGGGGAATTCGTCCCCCCCCCCCCCCGGGAGGAAGGGGGCCCCACCCGCGGCGAGCCGAAGAACGCTGCGGGAGGACGCTCTGCTGGGGGCGGGCGCTCCGCTGGGGGCGGGCGCTCCGCTGGGGGCGGGCGCTCCGCTGGGGGCGGGCGCTCCGCTGGGGGCGGGCGCTCCGCTGGGGGCGGGGCCAGGCTGCGCTCAGGAGGGCGGGCGCTCCGCTGGGGGCGGGGCCAGGCTGCGCTCAGGGGGCGTGGCCTGGGCCCGCGCGCCCGCTATAAGAAGCCGCGGCGACGCGGGGAGGGGGGCGCGCGGACGTTGGGAGGTGAGGTGAGGCGTCGCCGACGGCCCGCGGTGGTGGCCAGGACTGAGGGGAAGGGAGACCGCTTCGGTGGTCCGGGCCTGTGCAAGGCGAGGAAACGCGGGGCTGCCGGGCCTGGGCCTGGGCCGAGGGGAGAGGTTGGGAGTTGACGCGGGACGGCCGAATAGGCGGGCTGGGGCCGAGCGGACAGCGTTACCGGCGGCCGTGGGGCTGCCCGCTTCCGGAGCTCGGAGTGCGGAGCGCAGTCGGCGGCCCGCAGGTGTGCGGGGCGGGCCTGTCGGACCTTGGCGGGCGGTGAGGAGCCCTGACGTCGGGGCGGGAGGCCGTGCTCCGTTCGCCCGACCGCGTCCTCCGGTTGAAGGGTGCTCGCCGGCGTGAGGCCCTGGCCCCAGCAGGCGGAGAGGCCCGGGGAGTGCAGGGACCAAAAGTCACTCAGAGGAAGGAGCTGGCGGCTCCCGAAGTGCCCAGAGATACCTTCTCTCGCCGCTCGGGGACCCGTTTTCCTGCATTCAGAAACATTGCTGGAGCACCTGCGGAGGCTTTGTTTAATGTCTTGCACGCAGCGAGGAGAACGGGCGGGCTGGACAGGGGTGTGCGCCGCCGTCGGTGCTCTGGGCAGCGCAGAGCCCTGCGGGGTCGGGAGAGAACGCTGCCTGTAAAGGAATGAGCCCTAACGTTTCTCCGTGTTTGGCCGTTTAGAGGTTGTGAGAGGCCGTGCTGAACATGTGCGGGCGAACCTCCTGCCACTTGCCTCTGGACGTTCTCACCAGAGCTTGTGCCTATCGCGACCGGCGGGGCCGGCCCAGGCTCCCCGAGTGGAGAGAACCCGACAAGTATTGCCCCTCCTACAACAAGAGCCCGCAGTCCCACAGCCCCGTGCTCCTGTCTCGGCTGCACTTTGAGAAGGTAACCAACTGCTCCCCACTGGCTTCCGGCCCGGCATTGCGATGGCCGAGTAGCTGGGATGAGCCTCTGGGATGACATTAAAAGCCAATAAAAGTCATGTACTCTGACCTAGCCCACCACCACCTGACCTTGGAGGATGACCCAGTCTTCCTTAACTCAATTTAAGTGGGTTTGGTATAGAAAGCACTCCAGTCTTAATGCATGTGAAATGTATAAGAGCCTTGTATTTGAATATTTCTTTAAGAGAGCAGCCTTCAAACCTAGCTGATGATCTGTGTCATTCGATTTGAAAACTTTTTTTTCTTTTGAGTATATTAAAAACCTAGGGCAGACCAGCTGATCTAAAACCCTTCTGATACTTCATGAACATTGAAAAGCTTCTATTGTTTCTGCATGTGTTTTTATTATTTTATATCTGTGTTTGAAGCTAGAAACATGTAATTGTTTTGGTTATCTGAAGTTTTTTTTTTTAATAGTTTATTTATTTATTTATTTATTTATTTTTTTACAGGCAGAGTGGACAGTGAGAGAGAGAGACAGAGAGAAAGGTCTTCCTTTTGCCGTTGGTTCACCCTCCAATGGCCGCTGCGGCCGGTGCGCTGCGGCCAGCGCACCGCGCTGATCCGATGGCAGGAGCCAGGAGCCAGGTGCTTTTCCTGGTCTCCCATGGGGTGCAGGGCCCAAGCACCTGGGCCATCCTCCACTGCACTCCCTGGCCACAGCAGAGAGCTGGCCTGGAAGAGGGGCAACCGGGACAGAATCCGGCGCCCCAACCGGGACTAGAACCCGGTGTGCCGGCGCCGCTAGGCGGAGGATTAGCCTAGTGAGCCGCGGCGCCGGCCAATAGTTTATTTATTTTGAAAAGTTACAGAGGGAGAGAGGAGAGCTTTTCCATCCGTTGGTTCACTCTCAGATGGCCAAAGCAGCCAACACTGGACCAGTCTGTGGCCAGGAGGTTCATCCCTGTCCCCTAACCCACATGGGTGGCAGGGGGACAACCACTTGGGCCATAGTTTGCTGCTTTCCCAGGCCATTATTAGCAGGGAGTTGGATCAGAAGTGGAGCAGCCAGGACACAAACAGGTGGCTGCTTTACCCACCACACCACAATGCTGGCCCCTATTATCTAAAGTTTAATTGTACTCATTGTGTATTAATCCCTTTAGTGTGGTATGACACATCACTTACAATCATATTTTAATTGTTTTATCTCTTGAAAGTGTGTGTGTGAGAAAGAAATAAAAATGCTTTGTTCCGGGAGGTAAGTTTGAAATGCCTTTGATCATGTTTTTAAAAATCAGGATTGTTTACTTCCTGGAAACCTGTGGTACATACTTTTCCTTATTTTTTTAAAGCACTGAACTTTTTAAAAAATATTTTATTTATTATTAATTTATTCAGATATATAAATTTATATATTTGAAAGGCACAGTTTCAGAGAGGCAGAGACAGAGAGAGAAAGGTCTTCAATCTGCTGATTCACTCCTCAAATGGCTTCAGTGGCTGGAGCTAGGCCATTCTGAAGCCATGAGTTTCTTGCAGGTCTCCCACACAGGTGCAGGGGCCCAAGTGCTTGGGCCATCTTCCTCTGCTTTCCCAGGCCGTAGCAAAGAGGCGGACCTGAAACTGGAGCAGTCAAGACTTGAACTGGCACCCACATGGGATGCCAGCAGTGCAGGTGGTGGCTTTACCCACCATGCCACAGTGCCAGCCCCGATCGATACTTTTTTTTTTTGACAGGCAGAGTGGACAGTGAGAGAGACAGAGGGAAAGGTCTTCCTGTGCTGTTGGTTCACCCTCCAATAGCCACCGCCACCGGCGCGCTGCGGGTGGCACACCATGCTGATCCGAAACCAGGAGCCAGGTGCTTCTCCTGGTCTCCCATGGGGTGCAGGGCCCAAGCACCTGGGCCATCCTCCACTGCACTCCCGGGCCACAGCAGAGAGCTGGCCTGGAAGAGGGGCAAGCGGGACTAGAACCCGCTGTGCTGGCGCTGCAAGGCGGAAGATTAGCCTATTGAGCTGCGGCGCCGGCCCTGATACATACTTTTCAAAACTCTAATCGTAAATGATAGAAAGGACTCATTCCCTTATTCCAGGGGTCACATTATTTTGAAAAAATACCAGATACGTTGATTTTTTTGGGGTTGAATGAAGCAATTTACTTGAAACAGTAGATTTTAAAAATTTTTATTTATCTGAAAGAAAAACAGATATTCTCTCTGCAGATTAATTCTCCAAATGCCCACAATGACTTGGGCTGGGCAAGGCTGAAGCCAGGAGCCAGGAACTCAACCCACATCTCTTGCATGGGTGCCGGAGACTCAAGTACTTGAGCCATCACCTGCTGCCCTCCCAGGGTGCACATTAACAGAAAGCTGAAATCCCAGCAGACAATCCAGTGTGGGATATGGACAGCCCAAGTGACATCCCAACTACTGTACCAAACACCTGCCCCAACACGAAATAGTTTATTCTTGGGGACGGTGTGGGCCACAGTGGTTAAGATGCAGCTTGGGACACCAGCATCCAGTATTGGAGTGCCTGGGTTTAGAGTCCCAGCTCTTCCACCCACTCCAGCTTCCTGCTAGTGCACACCCTGGGAGCAGACCTTGGCTCAAGTAGTTGTAAGTAATAGCATAACTCACTGCACCACAAGAGTGATTGTGAAAGAAAGAAATTGGGGTGGGTAGAGTGGTGCAGTAGGTTAAGCCACTGCCTGGGATGCCCACATCCTGTATCAGTGAAGGAGTGAACCAACAGATGGAAGATATGACCCCCCACCTCCTGGCATTCTTCCTTTCAGATGAATAAATAAATAAATCTTTTTAAATAAAATGGGGAAGAAATCAAGATAAAATAAACATCATAAGCAATCTTGAAGGGGAAAAGATAAAACATGTTTCAAAGGAAGCCATAATTTCTAGTGAGGACAGAGGCTTAAGTGCATATGTGAACTTTACTCTGTTTTAACCTTAATTGTCTTTATACCAGTTCTTTAGATTTATAGAATGAATGTTAACTGGAAAAAAAAGTTTAACAGATATAAAGATTGTGACTAATTGGTGATGGTCAGAGCTGGAACCTAAATCCAGATCACTGTCCCCATTTTAGTGAATGCATCTTTGAACCAAGAATGGGTTAGGTGGAACCTCTAATATGGTCATCCTCTGAATCATTGATACACGTTTACTGATGGAGTGCCGGACTGCACATCTCTACTTAGTGTAGTTAAGATTGCTAGGATTTCTTAGTTTTATAAATCTTTGATATTTCATTTTCCTCAAACCTTTAAATTATAAAGCAAAATTAGAACCAGCGGTTAATTCATCCAAATCATCAACGGCCAGCCTGTTTGTATAGACTGCAGTATTTGCATTTGAAACCACTGATTTGCAGATGACTTCCTCTTTGATTCACTCACCCGTTGCCGCCAGCTGTCCTGTTCAGAGGTCCTAAAGTGGAAAGGAAAAGATGACTAATACTGAGCAGTATTTTGGCTTCTCAGCTACTTTCTATTCGTCCTCCATTTGAGTTTGGGTTGTAATTGTCCAGTGAACACATGATCTATAGACTTTGTGAGAGTGGGCTTTCTCAACCTTGGCACTATTGAAATGTTTGAGAGGGTAATTGATCGATCGTGTGGGTAGCTGTCTTATGCACTGTAGAATGTTTAGCAGTGTCCTTAGCTTCTACCCACTAGATGCCAGTAGTATACCCCACTGCCCTATCTGGGTCATAACTATTGAAGATACCTTCTGATACTGCCAGAAGTCTCTGGGCAATGGGAAGGGATGTGTTGGAGTCAGTTCTAGTCCTGGTGGGACACTGGTTCTGTCTCGGTTGCTCCTCTTCCAGTGCAGCTCTCTGCTGTGGCCCGGGAGTGCAGTGGAGGATGGCCCAAGTCCTTGGGCCCTGCACCCACATGGGAGACCAGGAGAAGCACCTGGTTCCTGGCTTCGGATCAGCACGGTGCACCAGCCACAGCGCGCCAGCCACAGCGGCCATTGGATGGTGAACCAATGGAAAAGGAAGAACTTTCTCTCTCTCTCTCTCTATCACTGTCACTCTGCCTGTCAAAAAAAAATTTTTTTTTACTTATTTTAAAGAGTTAGGCAGAGAGAGAGAGAGAGAGAGAGAAAGTGAGATTGTCTTTTATCCACTAGTTCACTCCCCATTGGCCACAATGGCCAGAACTGAGCTGATCTGGAGCTAGGAGCCAGGATCTTCTTCCGGGTCTTCGCACGCAGGTGCAAGAGTGCAAGGACTTGAGCCGTCTTCTACTGCTTTCCCAGGCCATAGCCGAGAGCTGGATCAGAAGTAGAGCAGCTAGGACTTGAACCATTGCCCATATGAGATGCCAGCACTGTAGGTGGAGACTTTACCCACTACACCACAGTGCCAACTCCAGAAGAGAGGATTTTTAAAATCTGTCTTTTCACTCATTCTTGCTCTTTCACACACAAGAAATCATTATTCTTAGATTTCCATATTTACAAAATCACTAACATGTTGAATATTTGCAACCTCCCAAATCAGTACTGCAGTTGCATGGCCCCTCTTGTGATGCAGCAGTTTGAGCTGTCACCTCCCACCCCAGTATCCCATGTTTGCTCGAGTCCCAGCTGCTCCCCTTTGCATCCACATCCCTGCTCATGCACCTGGGAAAGCAGCAGAACATGGTCCAAGTGCTTGGGCCCCTGTCACTCATGGGAGACCCAGATAGAGTTCCAGGCTCCTGGCTTCAGCCTAGGCCACCCCTGGCAGTTACAAATAAAGTCTTGTTAGACCAAAGCTGCATGTTTGTTCCCTGAAAAGTTCATATTGAAATCCTAACCCTAGCCGGCGCCGCGGCTCAATAGGCTAATCCCCCGCCTAGCGGTGCCAGCACACTGGGTTCTAGTCCTGGTCAGGGCACCGGATTCTGTCCCGGTTGCCCCTCTTCCAGTGCAGCTCTCTGCTATGGCCCAGGAGTGCAGTGGAGGATGGCCCAAGTGCTTGGGCCCTGCACCCCATGGGAGACCAGGAGAAGCACCTGGCTCCTGGCTTTGGATCAGCGCACCGGCCGCGGCAGCCATTGGAGGGTGAACCAACGGCAAAAGGAAGACCTTTCTCTCTGTCTCTCTCTCTCACTGTCCACTCTGCCTGTTAAAAAAAAAAAAAAAAAAAAAAAATCCTAACCCCAAGGTGATAGTATTATGGATGTGATTTGGTCATAAGGTTCAAGGCTTCGTGAATGGGATTAGTGCACTTAAAAAGGAGAACCCATGTGAGGACTCAGTGAGAAAGTGCCCTCTGTGAACCAGAGGGTGGGTCCTTACCAGACACTGAATCTGTTGGTGCCTCCAGATCTGTGAGAAATACATTTCTTTCTTCTATAAACTACCTAGTCTATTGTATTTTATAGCAGTGCTAATGGACTGCTGCTATAAATGAGCCACCATGCTCATCCGTGTAAATGTTCTTTGCCCCTCTTCATGCTACCAACAGTGACATCCTTTGATTCAGTCCCATATGGCCGCAATGGCTGAAGCTGAGCCGATCCAAAGCCAGGAGCCAGGAGCTTCTTCTGCGTCTCCCATATGGGTGTAGGGCCCCAAGCACTTGAACCATCCTCCATTCCTGCTTTCCCAGGCGCATTAGCAGGGAGTTGGATTGGAAGTGGAGCAGTCAGGACTGGAACCGGCGCCAATATAGGAAGCTACTGCTGCAGGCCAGGACTTTAATCCACTGAGCCGTAGCACTGGCCTCGACAGAAGTTTCTTGACCCTTTCTGTTTAATATGCTGCTGCTCTCCTAAGTTGGTTTTTTTTTTTTTTTTTTTTAAGATTTATTTGAAAAAGTGACAGGAAGACAGACAAAAAGATCTTCCATACACTGCTTCTTTCCCCCCAAATAGCTACAATGGCTAGGTCTGGGACTGACTGAAACCAGGAGCCTGTAACACCTAGGTCTCCCATATGAATGTCAGGGGCCCAAGTGCTTGGGCCATATCCTCTGCTTTCCCAGGAAAAATCAGCAGGGCGCTGGACTGGAAGCAGAGCATCTGGGACTGAACCAGCACTGCAACACGGGATGCCAGCAATGAAGGTGACAGCCTCACCTGCCGTAGCACATGTCAGCTCCTCCTCTAAGATTTAATTCTATGTCTCTGAGTGCTTATTGGACATAGTTTTTATTCTGTACCAGTGAGGAGTTAGGATAGAGAGCATGGTTGGTATGGTTTGTCTCAATGTATTGGGCTTCAACTAGGAAGACTTGGCATCTGCAGCTAGGATCATCTAGAGCAAGGGTCAGAAAACTTGGGCCTTCCACTTGTTTTTGTAAATGAAATTTTATGGAACCAGTAACATCCCTTCATTTGTTTGTTAGCCATGACTGCTTTGCTGTTGTAATGCTAGATTTGCAGTAGATACTGTAAGGTCTACAGAGCCTAAAATACTTTGTGTCTGGACTTTGACAAAAAGGTTTACCAACCCCAGTCTAGAGGCATCCTCACTTATCTGGCAGTTGATGTTGGCTTTTAACTGGAACTTGTTTTTTTTTTTTTTTTAATTTATTTTTATTTTTTTTTAAGATGTGTTTATTTTAAAGGTCGTAACAGCCAGGGCTGTGCCAGGAATGTCATGTGTGTCTCCCACATGGGTGCAGGGGCCCCAGTACTTGGGATATCTTTTACTGCCTTCCCAGGCGCATCAGCAAGGAACTGAGTTAGAAGTGGAGCAGCGGAGACTCAAACTGGTGCCCAAATGGGATGTCAGCAATTTAACCCGCCATACTGCAAAGCTGGCCTCTCAACTGGAACTGTTGACCAGAGTATTTCCATGTTGCCTGAGCTTCCTCACAGCATGGCTGTTTTAGGGTAGCTGATTATATAAGGCAACTCATGGCACTAGAAGCAGCGCCAACAAACAAGGAAGACCTAGCCTTAGGAACCATACAATGTCACTTGTGCCACATTCTGTTGCTTACAACAGAATGTGGCACAACTTACAAGTGAGTTATAAGGCCGTTCAAATTCAAGGGGAGAGAACATAGACCTTCCAACTCTCAAGAGAAGTGTCAAAGATTTTTCAGCCATTTTTCGAATTGCCGCAGACTTCTCACTAGTATCAAAAATTCCTTGTGTGCTTGGGATCTTGGCCCAAACTAAACCCCTCTCCCCATTTTTTTGTTGTTCAGTAGTCCTATCATTATTTTACTCTTCAGGGATTGAAAACTTAATCATTTCTGTTTGACCATGCACATCCATTTACATCATAGGGTTTTTGTTTTTCCCTACCTTTTGGATGTTACTTTTACTCTCAGCTGCTATTACCAGTTCCATCTTATCCTCACCCCAGGATCATTATAGTAGTAACCAAAGGGCGGACTCTGCTTATTGGTCCCTTCATAACCATAGTATACAGATAATTGTCAATACATTTTGATCTGTAGATTTCATCAAATTCTCAAGGGGCTCATTACCCAAAAAATGTTTGACAACTGTATATTGGGAATCCCCAGACCTTGCCCATATTTGGAGACTCAGAAAGACTCAGCATATTGCACATATTGCAGCTAAGGCTTATTATACTGAAGGGACATAGTATCAGCAAGGGTAGAAGACACAAATAGGAATTTGGGAAAATTCACGCACAGGCTTCCTCCTGTTCTCTTCTTCCTATGAGAGGACACACCACGCCCATTGCTTTGTCTAGCAATAATGAGACATGAGGTAGAAGTATGCAGTGCTTCTGCCCATGGAAACCCCTTAGAGATGCAGGGCCCAAGGTTTTCATTGGGCCAAGGTTGGTCACAGAGGCACTCTGCCTAGCAAGTACTAAAATTCCAGACTCACAGAAAGAAAGCATGTGTTCAACATGAATGTCATTGTTTACACAAGCAGATTAGCAAGGGTAAACCACTCTTATCAGTTAGGAAAGGTGGAAGCTCTGTCGAAAACCCAAGTTCTAAAATACTGAGGGTCAGCTTTGTTAAGTAGGTCTGCTAAAATTGTGTAGCATCCTAAGGCCTACTATGTTAACTCTTCTGCACAAAGTTACTTGTTTACACATTGCTGATACGTATAATGTTATGTGTAATGTTAGACATTCCTGATATGCCTTTTTGGTCATCTGATTTCATCTTCGCTCTCATCACTTCCCTGTCAGAACCCTCTTGTGAGATACAGTTCAAGGATTGCCCCTCAGCCTCCTTGCCCCTATCCCTGACCAGGAGCTGGTACTTCTTTATTCCATCTATTACAGATCATTCTTTTTTTTTTTTTTTTTTTTTTTTTTTTTTAAGATTCATTTACTTATTTGAAAGTCAGAGTTAGAGAGAGAAGGAGAAGCAGAGAGAGAGAAAAAGAGAGAGGTGTTCCATCCACTGGTTCACTCCCCAGTTGGCCACAATGGCCAGAGCTGCACCAAGCCAAAGCCAGGAGGCGGGAGCTTCCTCAGGGTCTCCCATGTGGGTGCAGGGGCCCAAGGATTTGGGCCATCTTTTACTGCTTTCCTAGGCTATAGCAGAGAGCTGCATTGGAAGTGGAGCAGCCAGGTCTCGATGCCAGCACTGCAGGAGGTGGCTTTACGTGCTATGCCACAGATCATTCTCCTTTGATACTCAAGAGCACCACGTATCTGGCCTTTGGCCTGTAGCTTTTTTTGATTGATTGATTGATTGATTGATGTATGTATGTATGTATGTGAGAGAATTACAAAGAGAGGCAAAGACAGAGATCTGCCTTCCACTGATTCACTCCCCAAATGGCCGTTACAGCCGAGGCTGAGCCAGGCCAAAGCCAGGAGCCAGGAATTTCATCCAGGTCTCCCACTTGGATACAGGGGCCCAAGCACTTGGGCCATCTTCCAGTGCTTTTGCAGGTGCATTAGCAGGGAGCTGGATTGGAAGTGGAGCAGCCAGGATTTGAACCTGCCCATATAGGGTGCTGGCACTGTAGACGGCAGCTTAACCTGCTACACCACAGTGCCGGCCCCTGGCCCATAGAATCTTAGATTACTGCTTAATATTTTCAGGTCTGTGTGGTTAAAGTGCATTACGTGGGGCCTGTGCTTTGGCATAGTGGGTAAAGCTACTGGCTGCAGTGCCGGCATCCCATATGGGCGCTAGTTCAAGTCCCGGCTGCTCCACTTCCGATCCAGCTCTCTGCTATGGCCTGGGAAAGCAGAATATGGCCCAAGTGCTTGAACCGCTGCACCCATGTGGGAGACCCTCAGGAGCCTCCTGGCTCCTGGCTTCAGATTGACACAGCTCCAGTCATTGTGGCCAATTGGAGAGTGAACTAGCAGATGGAAAACCTCCCTCTCTCTCTCTGTCTCTCTCTCTCTGCCTCTCCTCTCTCTCTGTAACTCTTTCAAATAAATAAATGAATCTTTCAAAAAAGTGCAATCCCTTTGAGATTAGGCATTCCTATATGGCCTCATAATCACCCCGTGTGTCCCTTGGTAATGGCATGGACCTCATTACATGTCTCTTGAGAACTGAGACCACATGAAATGCAGGATCTAGTACTGTCTTCCATAGTAGCAACAGTTGCAGGTTTATTGGAACTAAACCTCTTTGTTCCCCATCCTACTCAAACAGATTGCCATACATTCTAGCAAATGCTAATTGTTTTCAAGTAGACTTTTTCACTTTTAATAATTTGTATTTTTTGTATTTTAAAACTAAATACATAGGCTAATTTGGTTTTCTAAATTTCATTGTCTCACTAGATTCTAACCTTTTTCTGTGGCAGGATGCAGACTCATCTGAGCGTATCATTGCTCCCATGCGGTGGGGCTTAGTCCCATTTTGGTTCAAAGAAAATGATCCTTCCAAGTTACAGTTCAACATGATCAACTGTCGTAGTGATACCATGATGGAGAAGAAGTCGTTCAAGGTAGTTGGCTAGGGGAAGGGTAGGAGGGAGGAAGGGAATGCCATTATATTCTTAGAATTGAATCTATGAAGTACATTAAATCTATTCTCTTTGTATTATCATATTAACATTTAAAAGTGTCAGAAAAAAAGAAAGGTAGGTGACTGATCTAGGGGAAAGGCACATCCTCTATTCTTTTTTCCATCAGAGCTGTTAGTACCTTCCATACCTGAGAATTAAAATAAGGTTCCAGTGTTTCCAGTTGTTAATGTTGATGCTGTGCTGTTTATTAGTGCCTTAAAGCAAATCACCCCCAAACTTAGTGATTTAAAACAAAACCGTTATTATCACTCATGTTTTGTGGGTTGTCCAGGCTCAATTGGGCACTTTTCACTTAGAGGGTCTCTTGTAGTTGTAATCAGATGGCAGCTGGAGCTGAATGTCTAAGATGGCTTCTTCATCCACATCTGACCCTTTAGCTAGGATGGCTAGAACAACTGAAAGCCGTTCCACATGCTTTATTTAATGGGCATGTGAGAGTAGTTAGTGTGCCATGGCAACTCGCAACCCAGAGCTCATGATCCAAGAGAGCTGAACAGAGGCTGCAAGGCTTTGACTTAGCCTTGGCAAATCCTACAGCATCGCTTCTGCTCTGAGATGTGCTGTGCAGAACCAGACCAAAATCAGTATGGGAGGAGATGGACTAGGTAGGGGATGAATACTGGAAAGTGTAGTTCATTGAGCATCCAACTTTGGAAACTAGCTACCACTAGGACTTACTTGTTAGAAAAGAGCTGATTGCATTTATATACATTATTTAATCTTTTAATATACTTGTAATTGAGTGGTGACCTTAGGCATAAGAAAAGGAAATACAGAGAAATAACTACTCTGAGGTTAATCTTGAGATTTTTGCAAGGACATGTTAATAGCAGCAGTTTGTGTCACTCAAACTGTACCTTGCTCTTATTTCCCCTCAGGTCCCTCTGGGAAAGGGAAGGCGCTGTGTTGTTTTAGCAGATGGATTCTACGAGTGGCAGCGATATCGGTGCACACATCAGAGGCAACCATTCTTCATCTATTTCCCCCAAGTCAAGACAGAGAAGGTATCATCACTAACACTCACAGAATGTATTTGGAAAGGTACAGGGGAGGCCGGCGCCGCGGCTCACTAGGCTAATCTTCCGCCTTGCGGCGCCGGCACACCGAGTTCTAGTCCCGGTCGGGGCGCTGGATTCTGTCCCAGTTGCCCCTCTTCCAGTCCAGCTCTCTGCTGAGGCCAGGGAGTGCAGTGGAGGATGGCCCAAGTGCTTGGGCCCTGCACCCCATCGGAGACCAGGATAAGTACCTGGCTCCTGCCATCAGATCATTGGAGGGTGAACCAACGGCAAAAGGAAGACCTTTCTCTCTGACTCTCTCTCTCTCACTGTCCACTCTGCCTATCCCAAAAAAAAATAATAATAGTAAAATAAAATTTTAAAATTTAGAAAGGTACAGGGGAGCAAATTAATCCAAAGAAGGACATTTTTTCCTTAACTCACACAGTTGGGTTTTTTTCTTAATAACAGCATTACTGGGATAAAATTCATCAACTCATTGATAGATTACATTAAAGTTCTACTTCAGGTTGTGCAGCCATTGCCACTATCCAATTTTGGAACATCTTCATTACCCCAGAAAGAAACTCCATACCCATTCACCCTCCACTCTTTAATCCTCCCAGCTCTTGGCAACCACCAATCTGTTTCCTGTCTATAGATTTGCATGTTTTGGACATTTTCTAAAAATAGAAAGCAGAAGCTTAACCCCCTGCACCACAACACTGGCCTCTCTGCAAGAGCCTTTAACATATTAATTCTACGTACTTTAAGTTTCCAGTCTTTAATATTTGACTTTGATTTCAACATCTAGGACATGTAATCTCTCAGAATTAGTTCTGTCGATTTCTACATCTCTTGGCAATTGATTATTTTTTCCAGCTTTTGTGTCTTACAGTTTTATTGTGGCTAGGCATAGTAAATAGGACAAAAACTGAGAAAAATAATACTTACAGGGGCCAGCGCTGTGGCGCAGTGGGTTAACACCCTGGCCTGAAGTGCCAGCATCCCATATGGGCGCCAGTTCTAGTCCTGGCTTCTCTTCCAATACAGCTCTCTGCTATGGCCTGGGAAAGCAGTGGAAAGTGGTCCAAGTCCTTGGGCCCCTGCACCCACGTGGGAGACCGGGAGATAGCTCCTGGCTCCTGGCTTTGGATCAGTGCAGCTCCAGCCGTTGAGGCCATCTGGGGAGTGAACCATCTGATGGAAAACTTCCCTCTCTCTCTGCCTCTCCTCTATCTGTAACTCTTTCAAATAAATAAATAAATCGTTTAAAAAAATAATACTTACAGCTGGAAATTCTTCTAGTAGGCCAGTAATGTGTGAGAGTGAGCTAAGCATACCAGGAATTAAAGGAAATGTGGGGTTTCGTTGTTGATAAAATTACCTTTGCTTACTGCTGGCTTTCTGTTTTTCTGGGGATTACTAGTGTTTGGGGTGAGATTTTATTTATTTATTTGAGAGGCAAAGCTACAAAGGGAGAGACAGGAGACAGGTATTTCATCTGGTGGCTCACTCCCAAAATGGCCACAATGGCCGTACCTGTGCTGATCCAAAGCCAGAAGCCAAGAGCTTCTTCTGGGTCTCTCACACAGGCAGAAGGACCCAAGGACTTGGGCTATCTTCTGCTTTGCCAGACCATAGCAGGGAGCTGGATCAAAAGTGGAGCAGCCAGGACTCGAACTGGTGCCCATATGGGATGCCAGCACTGCTGGCAGGTTTACCACCATGCCACAGCACCAGCCCCAAGGATTGATTTTCTAGAGGGTTTTTCTTGGTAGCTGCAGGACTTTGCTGTGAGACTGAGCCGTGAAGAGGCTCTGCCTGTGGACTGCTGTTGTCACTGGGTGCTTGATAGTCTGAGGGTTCTTCTTTTTTGATTGTCTGTCATGGATAGACCCATGTTTCAAGCTTTCTACGTGATCCTGACCTTCCTCAGAGCTTGGGGACTTTATTCTCTTTTTCCCCTAATTTTTATTTATTTATTTAAAAGAGACAGAGATATCTTCCATCTGCTGATTGAGTCTCAAAATACCTCCAACAGCAGAAGTTGGGCCAGGTTGACACCAGGAATCGAACTGAATGTGGGTCCCCCACATGGGGGAAAAGAACCCAGATCCTTGGGCCATCACCTGCTGCTTCTCGGGGTGAGCATTAGCAGGAGGCTGGAATTGAGAGCAGAGCCAGGACCCCACACTGCAGTACAGTACACAGGTGCTCCAGGTGGTATGTTAACGGGTGCACCACGTGCCCGCCTCCGGGGAGTTTATCCTCCCATCTGTAGCGTTAGTAGGACTTGGCTTGTATCCTTGGGCTGACAGGGATCATTGCTCTTTGCCTGGCACTTTGAGTCTTGTCTCTGAGGGGTGATGTCCTCAGATGAGGCTTCTTGCCTTTTCTGAAGCAGAGAACTGCCCTCCTCTATCTGTGCAACACAGGAGGACTACCTCCCATCTCCTGCCCTGCTCGCATTCTTTCTTGTGACCATTTGTGTTAGCTGTACTCTGCTTCTAGCAATGTAATACTCATTTTATTTGAATTCTTACTGGTTTCTATGAAGGCCCGGTGTTCCTTCTGTTGTCACCAATTAGCCAGTGTTTGTGTCCCATCTCCTCTTGGAAGTTCCTGTCCTTCCTTAAATTTCAGGCTTATTGGTTGCCCAGAAACCTCAGTTCTATGATAAACTTTTAAAAAGTTATGTTTAGATGACGAGTATGTTGTGAATCAGGTAAGACGCCACTTCAGATGCCCACATCCCATGTCAGAGTCCATGGGTTCAAGTCCCAGCTCTGCACCTGATTCTGCTAATGCATACCCTGGGTCCCCCAAGGGAAACCTAGATAGAATACTGGCTCCCAGCTTCAGCCTGGTCCAGCCATGACTGTTGCAGGCATTTGGGGAGTGATCCACCTGTCTTTCTTTTCTTTCTTTCTTTCTTTCCTTTTTTTTTGACAGGCAGAGTTAGACAGTGAGAGAGAGAGACACAGAAAGAGAGGTCTTCCTTTTCCGTTGGTTCACCCCCAAAATGGCCGCCACAGCCGGTGCTGCACCAATCCGAAGCCAGGAGCCAGGTGCTTCCTCCTGGTCTCCCCTGCAGGTGCAGGGACCTGGGCCATCCTCCACTGCACTCCTGGGCCACAGCAGAGAGCTGGACTGGAAGAGGAGCAACCGGGACAGAACCGGCGCCCCAACCAGGACTAGAACCTGGAGTGCTGGCACCACAGGCGGAGGATTAGCCTAGAGAACCGCGGTGCCGGCCTCTTTCTCTTTATTTTTTCCTTCTTTCCTTCTTCCTTTCTTTCTTTCTCTGTTTATCTCTGTTTCTTTTTCCCTATATCTATCTATCTGCCAAGTTAGATAAAAAAGTTATGGTGTTGTAGATTATCAACATTCGTCCTAATTTTTAGGATAAAGTGACATACTTTGCAGCTTTCCATATTCTAGTTCTTGAATTGTATCTTGAATAGCAAGTAGGAGGTGGCATTGATGAGAAAGGGTGGGAAGGACATTTTGGGCAGAGGAAGGTTGCTTATTAAGACACAGGGACATAGAAGTACATGACAGCTTCATTGACTGACAGTTTGGGTTCAAATTAGCAATGTGAGCTACAGTTAGAATCATGGGATAGATCAAGGAAGGCCTTAATACCCTGTGAAGGTGTTAAATTCTGAAAATATTATGGAGCCATGAATCCACAGTTTCTCTGAACACTCACCACCAAACCTCTTCCTTTTGGTGACCATGGATTAAGAGGGGTTAATAGGTCATGGGCTGAATGACTTCTTTTCTTTCTTAAAGATTTATTTATGGGCCAGTGCTGTGGCATAGCAGGTAAAGCCACTGCTTGCAGTGCTGGCATCCCATATGGGCACCGATTTGAGTCCCAGCTGCTCTACTTCTGATCCAGCTCTCTGCCTTGGAAAGCAGTAGAAGATGGCCCAAGTGCTTGTGCCCCTGCACCCATGTGGGAGACCCAGAGGAGGCTGCTGGCTCCTGGCTTCAGATCAGCATAGCTCCAGCCATTGCAGTCATCTGGGGAGTGAACCAGCAGATGGAAGACCTCTCTCTCTCTGCCTCTCCTCTCTCTGTATAACTCTGACTTTCAAATAAATAAATAAATATTTTTTTAAAAAAAATATTTAAAAAAAAATATTTATTTGAAAGGCAGAGAGAGATCAATCAATCTTCCATCTGCTGATTCACTCCTCAAATAGTCAAAATGGCAATGGCTGAGATGAGGCCAAAGCCAGGAGCCAGGAGCTTCATTCAGGTGTACTATGTGAGTGCAGGGGCCCAAAGACTTGGGCCCTCTTCCACTACTTTCCCAGGCATGTTAGTAGGGCGCTGGATTGGAAGTGGAGCAGCCAGAACTGCAGGCAGAGGCTTAACATTCTATGCTACAGTGCTGGCCCCGGGCTGAAAGACTTCCAGAACGATTCCTGTGTTGTTGAGTCTACAGTGGTATCCAGGCTGCATGTGGAGAAGGACTGCTGCGTGCATCTTACCTGCCTGTGTTTTCTGCTTTCAGTCAGGCAGCATGGGTGCTGCGTACAGTTCTGAGGACTGGGAGCAAGTCTGGGACAACTGGAGGCTGCTGACAATGGCTGGGATCTTCGACTGCTGGGAGCCCCCAGAGGGAGGAGACCTCCTCTACTCCTATACCATCATCACAGTAGATTCCTGCCAAGGCTTGAATGACATCCACCCCAGGCAAGTCACAGTTCTCATCCCTGCAGCCTAAAGCATTCAAGTAAAGTTTGTGCTTTCAGACTTTTTGAGAATAAGAAATTAAGGGCAGTTGTTACACAAAGTACAGGTAGAGTGAGTTTGGCTGTAAATGATGTGTCATTCCTAAAAATCACTGCACTATGTGAAATCGTAAAAACTATGTAACTTGGGGCTGGCGCTATGGTGTAGCAGGTAAAGCTGCCACCTGCAGTGCTGGTGTCCCATATGGGCACCGGTTCGAGACCTGGCTGCTCCACTTCCATTCCAGCTCTCTGCTACAGCCTGGGAAAGCAGTAGAAGATGGCCCAAGGTCTTGGGTCCCTGCACCCACATGGGAGACCCAGAAGAGACTCCTGACTCCTGGCTTCGGATCAGCATAGCTCCAGCCATTGCGGCCATCTGGGGAGTGAACCAGCAGATGGAAGACCTCTCTCTCTCTCTGCGCCTCTCTCTCTGCCTCTCTGTAACTCTGCCTTCTAAATAAATAAAATTTAAATACATAAATAAAACTACATAACTTATGCAAGAATGAGGTTAAGGAGACAACACTTAAAAAGTTTTGTCAGTGTCAAATTAAAAAATAGGGGAGTAGTCTGTAGCACAGCAGATCAAACCAGCACCTGCAACTCTGGCATCCCATTTGGACGCTGGTTCAAATCTCAGCTGCCCCACTTCCAAGTGCCCCTGCTTGAGGAAAGGCAGCAGAAGGTTGGCCCAAGTATATGAACCCCTGCCACTCATGTGGGAGAACAAACGGAGTTTCTGGCTCCTGGCATCAGCCTGACCCTTCTGGACCATCACTGCCATTTGGAGAATGAACCAGTAGACAGAAGATCTCTTTCTGTCTCTACCTTCCAAGTAAATAAAAAAATAAAAAAATAGGAACCTAATTCCTATTAAGAACCAGTTCTGTTCCTGTTATTAGGAAATATGCAAATACCACACCTGACCTTGAATAAGACTTAAAGTTTGCTTGTGGAAGAGGTGTTAGAAGAACTATACTCAGAGCCGGCATTGTGGCTCAGTGGGTTAAGCTACCAACCTGTGATCCCACATGGGCACTAGTTCAAGTCCTACCTGGTCCATTTCCTTTCCAGCATCCCTGCTATTGTGCCTGGGAAAGCAGCAGTAGATGGTCCAAATACTTGGACCCCTGCCACCCACGTGGGCAACCTGGATGGAATTCTCAGCTCCTGGCTTGGCCTGGCCCAGCACCAGCCATTATGGCCATTTGGGGAGTGAACCAGCAGATTGAAGATTTTCTCTCCTTCTCGCCTCTCTCTCCTCTCACCTCTCACCTCTCCCTAACTCTGCCTTTCAAATAAATTAAATCATTAAAAAAAAAAAAAGGCAGAACAATAACTTATGAGTTACTATGTAGTGTCAGGAGGGAGGTTATACACAGTTTGTGATCTTGAATTCTAAAGTCCTGAGGCATGTTTTTCAGTCTTTGAAAAAGTTGTTCCTTTGAAGCAAGTGTTTATAGCAGTTGCCTGTTTGATCAAATTGAGCATTTGATCCAATGTTTTGCTGCTTCCTTCAGTTAACGTCTGTATCATTGCTCTAAGTTCTTTCAGCAGCATTTTCTTCTGTCAGGGCGGCTTCTGACAGGAGAAAGCTTTGCAAATTGTAGCAACATACAAGACCACTACCTGCTACTGGCACTAAAAAGGGCTGGTGCTGTGGCATAGCAGCTAAAGCTGCCGTCTGCAGTGCCAGCATCCCATGTGGGCACCGGTTCGAGACCTGGCCACTCCACTTCCAATCCAGCTCTCTGCTATGGCCTGGGAAAGCAGTGGAAGATGGCCCAAGTCCTTGGGTCCCTGCACCTGCATGGAAGACCTGGAGGAAGCTCCTGGCTTCGGATCAGCACAGCTCCGGCCATAGCGACCAATTGGGGAATGCACCAGCAGATGGAAGACCTCTCTTTCTGTCTCTCCTCCTTTCTGTGTAACTCTTTCAAATAAATTAAAAAAAAAAAAAAAAATGGAGCAACCAGGACTCAAATTGGTACCCATAAGAGATGCTGGCACCATGGCAGCAGCTTTACCTACTGCACCACAGCGCTGGCTCCTAACCATCTTCCTGTTGCTTCTGTTTTAGGTCTGGTTGGTATTGGCTTCATAGCACTTTTTGACTTTGTTTCAACCATGGATGTTTTATTTTTGCAGCACGTCACTGAAGTGAAATCCTTTATAAATGTTGCTGCTCAGGATAACCACATCCTCACTTTTTTTCAAGATGCTGTATCATTTCAGGCTCTTCAGTGTTTAAAACATTTCTGTTTTCATGTATTGCCTGCCATTTTTTGAACCAGGGAGCTTAAACATGTGTTATTTTATTATATATAGCAGAGTTCACAAGTGCAAACGAAGAGTAAAACCCAGCTTTGTAGGATAATGTGCCATGAGTCAAGGTAGCTGTCAGCATTTAAGGTGGGTGCAGATGTACATTTTGTGTATTTCTACATGGTTCAGATCAGCAGGGGGGCAGTTTTCTGTGTCCATCCTCCTGGCTCTTACAGATGAAATTGTGCAAAGCAAGCACAGAATTTTTGTTATGCTCCAGTTGCTCTCTGATGTATCAGTTGCATCGGAACAAATATTTTTAAAACAAGCATTAGCAGAACTGACTATACTTGTTTAACGCCTTCACAGTTTTTGCTGCATCAGCATACTCTGAAGTGACTTTTTTGGTGTTCTACTGAAAAGAATGTAGTACTATACCTATCAGAATTACCCACTTTATTTAGCTTTCTCCTAAGCTGTATCTGGGAAAATATGCTTTCATGTGATTACAGTACCAATTTTTGCTAGTTAATCTGAAAATAAATTCCTCTATCTTAGATAATTAAAACACTACTAATTTTAAAATGTACTGTTATTTTATCTGGTGTTAGGTAAAGCTCTGTGAATTATGGCCAACTAAACTATGAGGAGCTTCAAAAATTTCATGAAAAATGGAATTAAAAGATAAATTTGTTTTTGTGAAAAAAGATTTTTGAAATCCATGCACACTTTTCTCCTACTACACATTTTGTTTCCTTTTATTTTTTAAAAAAGATTGATTTATTTATGAGTTTCCCACGTGGATGACAGTACTTGGACCAGCTTCCACTGCTTTCCCAGGTGCATTAGCAGGTAGCTGGATCAGAAACAGACCAGCTGGGACACAGGCACTGACTTAACCTGCTATACCACTACACCAATCCCCAGAGTACACGTTTTCTGTGAACCTTTAAATATTTCTGTTTCTCGTCTACTTGTAAGGCAGAGTGACAGACACCAAGACCCTCTATGTGCTGGTTGACTCCCCATATACATTAAACAGCCAGAGCTAGACCAGGCTGAAAAGGCACTCAGAGCTCCATCTAGGTCTCTTTAGGTCTCTTACGTGGGTGGCAGGGTCCCAAGCACTTGAGCCATCATCTTCTGCCCAGAAACAGAAGCAGAGCAGCTAGGACTTTTTAAAAAAAATTATTTTATTTGAAAGGCAAAGTTACAGAGAGGCAGAGGTAGAGAAAGAGAGTCTTCCATCTGCTGGTTCACTCCCCAGATAAAGCGGAAATAGAATGGAGCAGCTGAGATTTGAACCAGGGATTCTGACATGGAATGCAGTGTCCTAAGAGGGCAGCTCAACCTACTGTGCCACAATACCTTCCCTTAAAATATTTTTTAAATACATGTTTTATTTGTTGAATAGAATTAAACCACTCATATAGAAGTTCATACTTTTGTTTCCTGAAATCAGTTGTACCATACACTGATGAAGTATGTATCATGTTGTGCATTGGCCTAGGACACAAAAGTGACACTAGACATATAGTCTTTTCCCAACATCTTTGGTAGCCTCTGCTTTTCTAAGGCTTAGTTTCCTGTGTTCACAATAAGGTGACTAGTGGTTTCTTCCATTAAGTCTTTAACCAGTGGTGGAGGCTGGACATTGTTGGCAGACAAGTTTTCCAAATCTGTTTTATCTTTAATTGTAGTTTGTGCCATTATGGAAAATTGAACGTTGGCTAGAGGATATACTTGAGCGTACTATACTAGATCCATACACAGCACTCACCCCTAATTATCTTTGCCACAAAACATTATAACATGGCTTTCCAAGTACTGAATCGAGCGTCCTTACCAAGTTGTGTTCAGGGAACACATACATGGCAGGTGCAGATAAAGAGTGAGCTGCTCCTGGTGCTGATCTGAGCCATCAGCTGGCTCAGATCTCTCCCTGCTTCTCTCCTTCCCCTCTCTCTACCTCTCCCAACCTCTATCTCCATTTTCCGCTAGGATGCCGGCTATATTGGACGGGGACGAAGCAGTCTCTAAATGGCTTGACTTTGGTGAGGTCTCAACTGAGGAAGCTCTGAAGTTAATCCATCCTACAGAGAACATCACCTTCCATCCAGTGTCTTCTGTGGTGAGCAACTCACGGAACAACACTCCCGAGTGTCTGGCTCCTCTCCACTTGGTGATGAAAAAGGTAGGGACCTGGGACTATTACAGTCCTTTCCAACTCTGTCAGGGTGGCCCCTGCTTGTAGGATCCGACCTTTTACAGTGGGAACTTTGTTGGTGAGCCTGATAAGCCATTTGGAGGACTCTTTATCTAGAGGGTGAGGATGAGACAAAGGAGCTCTTTTTTTTTTTTTTTTTTTTTTTTTGACAGGCAGAGTGGACAGTGAGAGAGAGTGAGAGACAGAGAGAAAGGTCTTCCTTTTCCGTTGGTTCACCCCCCAATGGCTGCTGCGGCCGGTGTGCTGTGGCCGGCGCATCGCGTTGATCCGAAGCCAGGAGCCAGGTGCTTCTCCTGGTCTCTCATGCTGGTGCAGGGCCCAAGCACCTGGGCCATCCTCCACTGCACTCACGGGCCACAGCAGAGAGCCGGACTGGAAGAGGAGTGACCGGGACAGAATCTGGCGCCCCAACTGGGACTAGACCCTGGGATACCGGCGCCGCAGGCAGAGGATTAGCCTAGTGAGCCTCAGTGCCAGCCAAGACAAAGGAGCTCTTGACAGTATTATATCTCCGCTCCTAACCAGCCATGATATTGGATGGTAACTTTCGGCACCTCCATTTTCCCAGCTGTATGTTGGAGGCACGCCAGTCTCTTTAGAAGAGTTTGACAATGTTCTTGTTACAAACTAGTTTCTTAGAATTGGCAAGGATCTAGAGGGTATGATTTGAAGGGACGGTGAACAGGCAAAAGGTCTGCAGTGGGGAGGCTGGCCCCACGGACATTCTGGGGTAAGGGTTTAGGAGTAGGGATTGTTGGCAGCTAGCACTGGTGGCATGGAAGGACGTGAAGTAGGACATGCTCAGTGTTCCAAGAATAGGCATCAAATGATGCCTGAGCAGTGTCAGTGAGGATGATTGCAAGAGCAGCCATCCCATGCCTCAGTTTGCTTTGCTTTCCATGTCCGTAGTCGGTGTCTTTTTGTCTCAGTTTTCCTTTTGTTCCTTTTGTCTCAGTTTTCCATAAACTCCTGCAACTCTTAATACTTTTTTTTTTCATTAGATGCCTAGACATGTGACTGTGTTCCTTTTACACGAGCTACTGCCCTATTTCCACCATGGTCCTTACGTGGGGAAGTAGTGTTCTGGAGAGGCAGCAGTACACTGAGGACCCTTCAGTTCAGCGTGGAGGTACAGGTGTAAGGAAAGCCGCGAGAGGGAGTAGCAGTGGGCAGACAGTTGTACAGACAAACCAAAGAGGAGACCATAAGCCGCGAATCCCTGTCATGGTCGGTGGCTGTTGGAAGCTCTCCCACTCCTGCAGCCTCACTTGCCAGCATTCCTCCTGAACTGCCTTCTTTGCTTGCTTCTCTGAACTGCTCCCTGCCCTTAAAGCACACTCCTTGCTGCCCACTCGTGATGCAGGGCCCAGCTGGCACTTGGCTACATCTTCCAGCCCAGGGCCAGCAGCTGGTGCCTCTTCCCCAGGTTCTTCCCCTCGAGTGGGCTTTTTCTAAAAGGTCAGCTGAGTCTTTTCCACTTTTCCTAGGAGATCAAGGCCAAAGGCAACAGCCAGAAGATGTTGCAGTGGCTGGCCTCAAAATCACCCAAAAAGGAAGAACCAAAAACACCTGAAAAGGAGGAATCAGAGGTGCCCCAGTGGTCCAGCCAGTTCCTACCAAAGGCCTCATTCCCCTCCAAGAGAGGCAGAGCAGCAAAGTCCTCATTCTCCCCGAAGAGAGGCGGCGCAGGGGCCCTGGAGCGTTGGCTGAAGCAGGAGGAGGAGGAGCAGCCCGTGGCTAAGCGGCCTCATAGCCAGCACTAAATACTAGTGCTGGTAACAGGTTCTTCCATTGTGTGCTTCTTTGTGTTAATTGACGGTGGGCTCATGAGGAAGTGGCTATCCTGGCTGTGACGAGGTACCCCAGGGAGGCTGTTGGGCAGCTGCCATCAATGATCCTCTGGGCCCCCTGGGCTGCCTTTTCCTGCTAGGGCTAGCAGAGCCTTCCTCCAAGCAGGTCCCTTTCGGGGTGCTCAGCCCTCGTCTGGGGCCTCTAGCAGCAGGCTCTTCTCTGCTCAGCCTCTGGTCTCTCTCTGTGTTCTACAGTTAAGTTCTTGAACTGTTTTATCAGAATAAATTCTATTTGGTAAACCTCTACCTACATTATGGAAAATGATGCTGGCGGGGGAGTGGGTAGAGTTCTAGATCTTACCCAGTCTTCTGGCATAAGTCTTAAGGAATAGATTCTTTCACACATGGGACACTGGGGCTTGGTGAGGAAAAAAACTAAAGAAGCTTTGGGTGCTATGGCCCGGGAGTGCAGTGGAGGATGGCCCAAGTGCTTGGGCCCTGCACCTGCATGGGAGACCAGGAGAAGCACCTGGCTCCTGGCTTCGGATCACCGCGGTGCACCGGCCGCAGCGGCCATTGGGGGGTGAACCAACGGAAAAGGAACACCTTTCTGTCTCTCTCACTGTCCACTCTGCCTGTCAAATAAATAAATAAATAAATAAAGAAGCTTTGGGGAGGGTTCCTGTTGGGTCTCTTCTCTCTTAATACTTGGAAGCTGTCTGAATCCTTTAGCTGAAAACCAGCCCAAGTTGAGTGCCTGTCACACAGAGGCCAAGACCTCTTTGGCATAGGGAATAGGGGCTGCATTCTGAGGACGAGGATCTGAGGCTGTGGGAGAAACTGCCCACCTGCTCCAGCCTGGGCCAGAGTCCCAGCGACTGCTCTGCGGGCTCCCCTGTCTTTCCTCTGGGCACGGAGTCACTTTACGGCTAATTCGGTACTTACTTTCTCTTCTGTTGTCCCTCGTCCCATCTGGACCATTAGTTCCATGAAATCAAGAACTGCCTTTTTTGCTGTTTTCCCCCAGTGTTAATAATTGGTGTGCAAATATTTGTTACATGGGTCCAGCGCTGTGGCACAGCGAGTGAAGCTGCCATCTGCAGCGCTGGCATCCCATATGGGGCTGGTTCCAGTCCTGGCTGCCCCATTTCCCATCCAGCTCCCTGCTGGTGGCCCAAGTCCCTGGGCCCTCGTACCAACATGGGAAACCCGGAAGGTGCCCCGGGCTCTGGCTTTGGCCTGGCCCAACCCCGGTCCTTGGGGCCACTTGGGGAGTGGAAGACCTCTTTGTCTCTCTCATTCTCTAACTTTCAAATAAATAAATCTTTTCAAAAAAAATTCTTTGTTCCATGGATTTGAACACTTCCTGTGTGCCCAGTCCTTTGCTACAGCAGGGTCTGACACGTTAATTGCCAGGCGCCACAAACGCAATTAAGTACTTTTGTGTCCTGCAAAGTGGCCCAGAACTGCAGCAGCTGGGACTGCCCCACAGTCCCGCTCCCGCGCCCCTTCCGGCCCGGGACTGCCGCCGCCAAAAGGCTGGGGGCGGGGTGGGGGGCGGAGCGGAAGAGTCAGCACCAGGCCGGTTCTGCTCCTGCCTCTTCGGGACATCCAGGAAGAAGGGGTCCGCAAGACGCTGCCCCAGGCGGCTGGAAGGGAGAGGGCTGGACGACTGGGAGGCGCAGGAACCGGGACCCCCACGCCGCGCCGGCCACAGGTTGCCAGGAGAATGTGCTTGAGCGGGTGCTGGCCCCAAGCCCTACGCAAATTAGGGATCGGAATTTCCGCCAATCAGAGTGAAGCTTCGACCCCGGGGCTGCTAATAGGCGTGAGCGGCGCTGGTCTTGGGAGAGGTGGGGGGCTGGCAGCTCGCGGGGCCCAACAGCCAGTCTGGTCTGCATTCCGCTTTCCCGCGCCCTGCGTTCCCGGTGCAAGGGTGGGGCAGGGTCGTGCTGGTGACGCACTGGAGCGCCGCCGTGAAGGCGGAGGCCTTCCGGTTTGGGGCCGGTTTGTGTAGGTTTGGTTGTTAAGTAATTTTTAAAATTCAGATAAGTTTCTAGGAATGTTCAGTGCTGTAACTTGCGGTAGTTTCCTGTCACAGTGCACCCGGGTGTTGTGTTTGCTTCAACTTTAGTAATGACAAAATTCTCTGCTTTTCATTGGCACCTCCGGCTGTTCCTTGGTTGCAGGTGAGCTTGGTGGGTTCTTTTCATGTCTGTAAAAGACACTGCGTGGACGTGCGTCCTTTCCATTTCAAGTTTTTGAACTTTCTTATAAACGTGATGTTAAGAGCATGTGTTGATATCGGAGAACTGTTTTGTGTTGCACGCTTTCATAAATGGTTTTTATTGGGCATTTCATTCTCCATCTTTTTTTCTGAGTCATCAGCCTAGTTGGCCATGGCCACTTCAGGGGTTTCTAAATCCCTGTTTTCCCCACCTCTCCACCAGTACTTAATCCACCTGATGGAGCACGAGAGCATCTTCTGTCCTTGGTTTGTAACTGAATCTCAGGGACCAGACTGCCCTCACCTGCCTGTCTGGGTGTGGCCAGGTACAGCCAGGCCCGCATTCTCTGGTGCCAGTGAGGGCAGCCCTAGGATGTGGCTGTCTAACCCCCTGGGCTCTCAGATGGCAGCCCTCCCTCTCCTTGGCAACCTCTATCAGTGGCCAGGCTGGGCTCCAGGGCTTGTGGGCTTCCCTGCCCTGCAGCTTAGAGGCAGCTGAGGGCTCGGGGACGCATGGTTCTGATCACTTCAGGTGACTGTCGCAGTCCTGGCTCCAGTGCGCCTGGATCCACCGCCACATGCTGCTGTTGTGTTTGAACCCCAGCCCTGCCTTGTGTTGGGACTGAACAGACCCAGGCAAGGGTCAAAGTTGGCTGAGAGCATACTCTTCAGAACAGGAAGTTGGGAAAACATGTGAGGGACTCCCAGCCTGGGAGGAGTGGCTCGGCTTGGAGATTTTGGACAAGATCCTGCTGTTGCCAGTAAGGGCATGGAGGACGGGTGTTTTGGTGGGAACTAGAGACTGTAGGAGAAGCCTCAGTCTCCAAGATTCCCACTGGAGCCTGCACATCCTCCCTCTGTCTCAGCCAGCGTGAGCAGGGAGGGATGCGAAGGGAAGAACCCCGTACCCCTGCAGAGTCAGAACATGCCAGATGATTGCATCCTCTCTGGGACTTGGTCTGGCCATCTCTCAATCAAGAGGGTGGGTGCTCACACTCAAACACCCAGGAGCCCCGGGCAGCACATGCTGGCTATTCAGGGGAACCTAAGACCCACCCCTGTCCTGGTGTTCCTTGTGTGGACGTGGATCCCTGCTTGGTGTGCTTCCATCCTAGGGTTCCAAAAAGGAAAAGCTTGCTTTAGGCTCCAGCAGGCAGCATTCCCAGTGGGCAACGGAAGCCACAGGACTGAAGGAACTGGGGCATCAGTGAAAGGGTCGGAAGTCAAACTGGATAACACAGGTGGTTTCATTTTTTTTAAAATATTTTCATCTGCTTGAAAGGCAAAGTGACAGAGAGGGGTCTTCCAACTGCTGGTGCACTTCCCAAATGCCTACAACAGCCAGGTTTCCCACATGGGTAGCAGATACCTAATACTCCAGCCAGTATCCACTGCTTCCCAGGATACATCAGCAGGGAGGTGGATTGGAAATGGAGCAGCTGAACTCCAATGTGTGCTCCAATATGGGATGTGGATGTTATAAGCCGTGGCTTAAACGGCTGTGCCACAGTGTCCACCTCAGGAGGTTTTAGAGGGCAGCCAGGTTGGGGCTGGGTCCAATCCCACATTTCTAGGCCCTAAGACACCAGAAGAATAGGGGCTAGAGGGAGGAGGAAAGAAGTTGGCAGAAAAGGGACCCCTTGGGAAGTGCACTGGGCAGAGCTCTCGAATCCTAGTGAGAAGTACAGACACTGTACCCCAGCAGGTGCGCCCTGGGTTCCACTGGCTTATGGCTTCCTTTGGCTCAGTCTCCTCCAGGACACCGCCACATGTGGCTTCTTGTGAAGTGGCTGGAAGGGTCCACATAGAAAACTGAGTTGAAGAATCACACAGGTGGGGAACTGTAGACCTCATTCAGCTAAAACGTTGATTTTTGCCTGTGTGATATTTATTATAATTGTGGAGAAATACATAATATTTGCCATCTTAGCCACTTTCAATTGTACAATTCAATAGTGTTTGTTCGCATGGCTGTGCAGTCTCTGGAATTTTTTCATCTTGCCAAACAAACACCTAAGAAGCAGGTCCCATTTCCCCTCCGCTCAGCCCTTGACAACGGCCATTCTACTTACTTCGAAGGGCCAGAGAGAGCACTCCTGTCCACTGGTCCATTCCCCAGATGCCTGCAACATCTGAGACTGGCCAGAGCTAGGAGCCAGGAACTCAATCCGGGTCTCCCATGTGGGTAGCAAGGACCAAATTACTAGCACCAACACCACTGCCTCCCAGGGTGCACTTCAGCAGGAAGCTACATCAGAAGAGCAGCTGGGACTTGGATCGGGTACTCCACGCAGCATTTTAACTGCTACACCAAGCACCTGTCCCTTTTCATCTGCAGTTTGGACTCCTCCAGGTACCTCATGTAAAAGAAACCATGCAGTGGTTGGGGGTCCCTACCGGTAACTTAACCACTGTGCCAAACACTCAGCCCAGCGCTTCTGACCTGGCCTAAGTTTGGCTGTGTTGCGATTCAGCAGATCAGGAGCAGAATCCGGGTAGTTGCGGCCCCTCTTCAGGAGGGATCTGTGCCTTCTGGTTGGCCTGGCAGCTGTGGATGTGTGTTGGAGACACCTGGCCTAGTTCTTCCTCATCTTCACACCCCCCGCCCCCACACACCTTTTCTACCTAGGGATCTGGGGTGGCCAGGCAAAACTACATTTCCCAGGTCTCACTTACCTGTGTGCTTCCACAAGGCCGGTTCCTGCCAGACCAGGATGAAGCTGACCGCCTGCCTCACCGCCTTGGGAAGCAGCACCGTGCTTTGGTTTCTCTGACACAGGGGTCAGGCGTGCACCTGTTGAGCTCCGTGGCTGGACAGCAAGAGCAGACACGGGTTTCGGTCTGTCCTCAGTGCCGGGAGGTGGTCAGCCTTTGCTTGGGAGCCTCCCTGCTGAACACCTGCCCGTGGACTTGAAGCTCTACCGGTCAGGGCGATACAGCCCCCAGGAACGGCTTCCTCGGCGCCATGGCGACATGGGCCCGTTCTCCATGGCAGAGCGAACCGCCGCATCCTGTACGTGCCTCCTGGGTCCCCTCTGGCTCTGCTTCTCTGCTCCAGCCCTGGCAGCACTGCCCTCTGTCAGTCACCTGCTGTTGTCTCCGTTCTCCAAACGTCTTCCGGGCGCCAGGGCCTGTGCTAGTGCTGAGTCGAAGCTGCTGCTTGTGTCTCCTTCCACACAGGACCTAGCACCTTCCCCTACCTCGGCGCGCCTGGCCTCAGCCTGGCCCAGCCAGTGGGTGCTATGGAAGACCATGGACAAGACCTTAACATGTTCCACTGCCCCCATTCTGCACATGCCAGTGGGCCCAACAGCAGTTGCCATACCAAGAACCAGGACCTCTGCTGTCTCCCACCTGGCAGGGCAGCTGCCCGGGGCAGGGGGTGTCAGGAGAGCGAGCCTGGTGACGTGGAGAGTGCTCCCCGCAGGGATGAGGAGGGGTGCTGGGCAGCCTGGCCAGCCGCTGAGTGAGTCAAAGGCATCCTCCTTGGCTCCATTTACAGATGAGGAAACTGAGGTGTGAGGCGAGAACAGTCTTGCCCCAGACCAAAAGACCACAATGGACCTGGGCCCAGAATCTCCACCCCATCCATGGGGTGGTGACGGGGGAGGGGCATGCAGAGTGCAGAGAGGCGCTGAGGCTGGGGCTGTGTCACAGGCAGGTCCTGTGCCCCCTCCATGTCCCTCCCCAGCCTGACAGGCTCAGGGGCCCTCATTGGTCAGCTGCAGCTGAGGCTCCCTGAGGTCAGATCCAGGGTCCTGGACCCTGCAGCCCAGAGTATGGCGTCCAGGCAGAAGAGCCTGACCTGGTTCTCCTGGCAGCCACTCAACATTGCCTTGTGACATCCCCTGCGAGGCTGAGATGAGGCCCACGCAGTCTCTCGCAGAGCACCTGGAACACAGTGAGTGCTCACGGGTGACTGGGTAGAGTCAACAAGGCTGCAACCTGGGACACCCCTCGGGGACATGGAACCTGCCCCGCCCCCACCCCACCCCCAGGAGGTTTACATAAAGTCAGAGAGCTGGAGGCATGGTTCTGGAGGAAGAGGCCGGGATGCAAGTGACAAACCCAATTCAAACCAGACAGCAGGTGTCAGATCACATGGCCGTCAGGCTCGGGCTTCAGGAACGGCTGCATCCAGAAGCTGTTTTGTTCTCGGGCACCTGTCCATTCCCCAGCTCCCGGGAAGCTCCTGGCCCCGGGCCCCTCCGTTTAGTGACCTGGAGGAAAGGGCACCTGTTTCTCAGCAGTTCTGGGGAAAAGTCCCAGCAGTGACTTGCCTTGAATTCACGGTCACGAGCCCACGTCTGACCCACTCTCCGTGGCCGAGTGGACACTCACTCCGGTCCCACAGCAAACCCTGGGGCTGGAGAAGCCAGATCCTCAGAGCCCTGTGCTGTGGCCTGAGAGTGGGTGCCCAGAGGAACAAACAGTACAGTGCTGTTAGCAGAAGGGCAGGCCGGTCAGCAGCGTTCTCAGGTGCTCAAGAAGCACGCCAGGCTCCTGGGGAGAAGTCGGCAAGCTGGGGGAGAGAAGGGGACAGGCGGCAGGGAGGCAGCGGCTTCAGATCCAGAGGCCAGCGGTGGAGGCAGATGACGCCAACAGCGAGGGGTAGATTCAGTGAGAAATGTGGAAAGGCAGTTAGGAATAAGGACAGCCCGCAGGGCACCCTGGGGCCCTGGAGTGCACAGGAATGTTCCCAAAGGACAGATGATCAACAGGGTGGGGGGCTTTGATCTGGGGAGGGAGTTCTGGGAGTACGCAGAGAAGCAGGCATGAGGCTAAGTGGCCCCTGAGTGTCCAGTGAACACCCGGGCAGGAAGCAGTGGCCACTGACAGCGTGTGGTCAGAAGCCTGGCTGCAGCAAGTGGCGCTCCCCAAGTCTGTCTCAATCTCAGAGCCACTTGTGGAGCTGCTCACAAAGCCAATTCCCAGGCCCCAGCCCCAGAGTGCGGACAACTGGGGTGAGCCTAGTTGGGATTGGAACAAAGTCTCCAAGTGCTTCTGGTTTAGGGCTGGAAGATGTAATCTGAGGCATCACATTGAGCTGGTCAGTAGCACCATTCCCACAGAATCCTGTGTAGGCCAAGGCCTCTCGTGCCCACTAGCTGCTGCTCTCCTACTGCCTAGCCCCAAAGAGCTTGGACTGGCTCAGCACCCGCAGGAAGATACCAGGCACACTGCTGCCCTGTCAGAACTGCAAGCAGATAGGGCTGGCAGGAAAATAGCCTGGCTCCAACCTAGGCCTCTCTCCTGGGTACCCAGAAGCCCTCAGACCCCAAATGGCCGCTGCCCAGTGTAGCTGTGCCCTCTTGCTGGTGTCTCCCACCCCTGTCAGGCTCCAAGGTCCCAGCTGGCTTCCAAGCAGCTCTCTGGAAGTCCATCTCCAGGGCAAGGTTGTCCCCACCCCCCCACTGGTGCATCCTGTCCACTGCTGTGGGCTTGGTGCCCAGCCGTGCATTGCGAGAGGAAGCAGCCCCCAGCCGGGTGTGACGTCTGGAGGGCAGTGACCCCTTGCCTAGGTGGCTGAGAGGTCTGTTTTGGGACCACACTTAGGCCAGGGGCAGGTGAGGGACACTAGCAGGCCGGCAGCTCCTGCCTTTCACCCAGGCTTGCCCGGCCTGGACAAGAGCGACCCCACCAGGAGAGAACCTTCCCCTGCTCCCACTGACCCCAGGGTTGGCTGGCTGCAGAAGAGACCCCCGCCTAATGTCCACTGGAAAGACAACCAGTTCCTGTAATGGACACCAGGGTGTCCACCAGCCAGGGCCATTCCTTCCCAGCAAAGCCTGGCGTCCCCTGCCCGTCTCAAACTAACAAGCGAAAGGCAGCCAGAGAGTGAACGCGGGCTGGAGTGCGCCGAGAGGCCGAAGCCAACTGCCCAGCGCGCCTCCCGAGGCCGCCCACACCCTGGCGTCCACCCCAAGCGTCCCGGGGCTGCCGGGACCTCCCGCATCGTCCCGCGAGCCCGCCCCCCGGGTGCGAACCCCCCCAACACACACACTGCAAGAAAACGAGCGCGGCTCAAAGGTTCAGACAATTTATTGTGCCCCGCAAAAAGGCCCCCGGGGACGACAAGCGCCGCGCAGCCCCGAGCCGCGGGCCACCGCCCGCCCGCCGCACCCGCAGGCGGGGGCGCAGGCAGCCGGGGCGCGCGCCGCCGCCGCCGCCCAGCGAGCCCGGACCGGGCCGCCCAGCGCTTGCGCCCGAGCGGGCGGGCGGCGGCCGCGGCCATTGGCGCCCAGGGGCCGGTAACCATAACGACGGCCGTTGCCAAGGGCGAGAGCCAATGGGGGCGTCGCCAGGGCTGTTTCAAAAACCTAAAGCAAACAACGAAAAAAAAAAAAAAACCGCTACGCCGGTGGGGGAGGGGAGGGAAGGCCCGGGGCCGAGATGGAGCGGCCCGGGCCGGGCCGGGCTGCAGCGGACGCGGGCGGGCTAGAGGGGCGCGCTCACTTGCGGCCCTTGGGCACTTTGGGGACGCTGGGCTTGGCCGCCTTCTTCACCTTCTTGCCCGCGGCGGCCGCCGCCTTCTTGGCCTTGCTGCCTTTGTCCTGCTTGGAGGCGGCGCCCTTCTTGTGCGAGCGCTTCTCCGGCTTGGCGCCCTTGGCGGGCTTCCTGTCCGCGCGCCGCGGGGCTGCGGCGCCCGCGGCCGCCTTCTTGGCCTTGGGCGCGGCGGCGGGCGGCGGGGCCCCGGCCGCGGCCCCGCGCCGCTCCCCGCTGCCCTCCAGCTTCTTGCGGTTCAGCTTGAACGAGCCGTTGGCGCCCGTGCCCTTCACCTGCAGCAGCGTGTCGTTCTGCACCAGCGCCTTGATCGAGTACTTGAGGTAGGTGCGCCCGTTCTGCTGGTCGAACCACGGCACCTTCTTGGCCTCGGCGTAGATCCTGGCCAGCGACGAGCCGTTGCGCTCGCCCAGCCTGCGGATCGTCTCCACCACCAGCTGGCTGTACTTGCCCGGCTGGTTCTTCTTCTTGCTGTTCTTCCTCTTCTTCGACGGGGACAACGCCGCCGAGCCGCCGGCCTTGGCCGCTTTCTTGGCCGCCCCCTCGGCGGTCGTGGGCGGCAGGGCCTCCTCTAGCTCCACGGACATGGTGGCGAGCGGGTTGGTGGCGGGCGGGGCGCGGAAGCCGGGGGGCCGCGCCGGGAAGAGGAAGGCGAGGGGCCGAGGGGGCGCCGGGGGGCTGGGGGCGCGCGGCGGCTCCAGGCGGGAGCGGCCGCGGCCGGGCCTGGGGCCGGGCGGCAGGGCTGGGGTGGGGGCCGGGCCGGGCCGGAGCGATGCGGAGCGGGGCGAGCCTGGGGGGTGGGGCGAGCCTGGGGTCGGGGTGAGGGTCCGAGCTGGGGCCGGAGAGGGTCGCGGAGCCGAAGATGGAAAGCGCCGAGCCGCCGCCGCCGCCGCCGCCGCTGCTGTTGCTGCTGGAGGAGATCGCCAGGCGCGCGCGCTGCGCTCTGGCGACGAGGGCGCTCTACTCCGCTTTTATAGCTCGCTGGCGGACCACGTTGAGAACAACAACAGCCTGGTCCGGAGCCAGCGCAAACTTGTGCTTCTTCGAGCCCCTTTCTCAGCCACTGGCTTCCCGGACTGCGCCTCCACGGCCCCGTGATGCGCTCGGCGGTGCACCCCGGACGGGGCCCGAGCCCACGGCGCCAAGCAGAGGCGTCCTGCGCCCAGGGAGGGCTCAGCAGAAGGGGACGGAGCGGCGCACCCCGGGCTGCGGGAGCGCGCGAGGAGGGGGGCACCCCTTTTGGGAGCGAATAGCGCAGGCCCCGGGCGAGGCCGCGCCGACACGGGCTTTGCAGGCGGCAGCCAAGAGTGTGCCACGGGCACCCAAGCCCTGGCCCGGCCCAGGGGCCCCTGGCCTGGCCGCAGGACCAGCTTTAATTCGTCCCAACTAACACAGGGCACGCCCTCACGCGGTCGGCCGGGGCAGCGAGGAGCGCCCAGGACGTCCCCGAGGGGTCTCCGCCCGACCCACAGGGGACGGAGGGTGGGAGGCTCCTCCCGCCTCTGCCTGCAACTCTTCTTGTGCTCTGGGGACCTGGGCACCACACGGGGCGCGACGGGTCGACGGCCGGGGCTCCGGCGGGGACGTGGTCTGGCCGCACCCCCTCCAGCCGACGCTCCCAGTGATACGTAGACGCTGCGGGGCTCCCCAGAGCCACGCGACGGCTGCGGGGGTGGCAGGCGGGCCAGGGCGTGGTGGAGACCCCCCCCCCCCGCCCAGAGGAGTTCCCGGGAGACCTGGGGTGGGGATGGCAGGGAGAGCTGATCTCCCGTCCGGAGGGAGCTCAGCGGAGGGGCGCAGGGGCGTGGGTCCTGTGCAGGGGCTTCCCTTGCGTTCGGGCGCTGCTGTCTTGGGGCAACCGGCGAGTTCCTCCAGGGGAAACTCGTGCAAGTCTGCGGCCCCAAGCTCTGCTTGGGGGGGGTGCAGAAGGTGCCCCAAAAGGTCAAAAACGCCTAGGCAAGGCAGAGAGTGGGGGAGACGCTGGGGAGGGCAGTGAGTGATTCCGGAGCGCGGGGCCGTGGGCGCCGCAGACCCCAGCACGCAAAAGGCCATGGGGAGCGCAGCACGCCAGCCGCCTGGGGTTCCCAGGGCCAAAGAGAGGGGCATTTTCATGTGAGGAAAGCTGGGAGCCCTGAGATCCGAAAGTTGGGGGTGGGTGCATGTGTTGGAGCCCTGTCAGGCCTGGTTCTCTGGCTGACCCCTTTCACAGACCCCTCCCATTCTGCACACTTGACAAACTGGTAAGGGAGGCCCTGGAGATGAGGGAACCGAGGCTGGTGGGGAAAGCTGAGGCTGGACAGGTTGAGCCTCTTGTGGGGCTGGAGGGTGGGTGTCAATGGACTTCAGGCCCCAGGGTGATAGGTACACAGAGAAGAGAAGGTGGGTGACAGCCCAGGTCCCTGCAAAGGAAGCCTTGAGGGCCTTGGACCACAGACCCAAGACCATCTCATCCCCATTTCCTGTACCCTGGGGAACAGGTTTCTGGAAGGCCGCCCCACTGCCACCCCTGCCCGCTGAGCCCAAGTGGTGGAACTGGCCCAGTCTGGGAGGGCTCCCCAGAACAGCGCCTCCCAGGGACGCAAGGGGGTGTGGCCACCCTGGGGTGGTCCTGGGCCAGCGCACATGGAGATGGGATGGGAAGAGGGAGACCCAGAAGAGAGCCCCCACCCCCGGGAACTAGGTGGGCTCTGTGCCAGGCAGAGGGCGTGGGAAGAGGGTGCCGCCCTGATGGAGTCCAGCAGCGGCAGCCAGGGTGCACGGGGGTCCTGGAGCAGGGAAGGGCAGGTGCTCAGTGGGGGATAGGAAGAAGAGTCAGAGAGCAAGGAGGGAGCCATGTGTACCGGTGGAAGCTGACAAGGAGAGAGTTTCAAGAAAGGAGGGCTGGTCACATGGCCCCCGGCTCTCACAGGGGTGGCAGAGCTGGACAGGCACCAGTTATCTATCGGGCCACCAAAGCCTAGCCAAGGCCCCCGCAAGTCCATGTGATTGAGGGAAAAAAATGCAGGGACATGTGAGGGTTTGTCGAGGAGGCAGGGGCCTGCACCCAACACCCCCAGCACCTGCTCAGTGAGGGGCAGGAGGGCTCTCCTGCCCTGGGGACGAGGCCTGGCCATGACTGGCGGAGGGGCCCGAAGCATGAAGGAGGACACAGGAGATGGGGCTCCGCACAGCTGCGAGTGCCCGTGTGCTTTGGCCCAGAGGTTAATGCTTGTGGAGCAGAGCTCGGCTTGGGAAGGTGGGTGGCACCCACTGCTCTCAGTACACAGGTGAGGCACTGAGGCCTGCGGGAGGAGGTTCGTGGCTTTGCCCAGCTGGACAAGAGTCTGCCCTTCAAGGATGCCTCCCAACCCACACTACTGCTGTCCCTCCCCCACCAAGAAGCCCCCGGGGCGCGAAGACTCCACGTAGCCAACAATGGCCAAAAAAAGGCGTGAGGGGCATCGGAAGTGGGCACCTGGCAGATGGGGCCCTGGGCCTGCTCTGCGCAGCGTCTGGCTGGCTGGCTGTCGCTGGGTCCTCTGCCCCAGGGCGAGCTTGTCCAGTCCTGGGGCTCCAGATGCTATGCACTGTCCTGCCCAGGGGGCTGCCTCTGCCGGTGCCCGCTCCTGTCCTGTCCCCGCCGTGGGCAGCGGCGCAAGGTGTCCAGTGCATAACAAATCTTCCCAGGCAGACGAATCAAGCAATTCACAAGCTTTTATTGGTATTCCACTCCCGGGCGAGGTTCCCCAGTCCCAACAGAGCGTCAGAGGCTGGGAGGGCTCCTTCTGAAGTAGGCAGGCATACAGGTTAAAATTGATCAGATTTGTGAACTGGAAGACCACGCCTTCACCACACCCCTGTGTGACCTCATGCCCCTACCTGGCCACACCAGGGTGCCCACCAGCCAATCAGGTTAATTAGCCACTCCCCTTTGGAGTGGGTTAAAAGCCTGGGGCACAGTGTGCCCAGACCTGCTCTTCTTCCCTGGCCTTTTGCCAGGACAGGGCTTGCTGTAGCCCTGCGCCTCCAGGGCGCGTGGCCTTCGGGCCATGTGCTCTAGGCTTCCTGGCCTAGATGCTCATCCATGTGGCTGGTTCCTGGCACTGGGTATGAACCCCTATTCACCTCTCTCCCCTAAATAAAGCTCTCACTCTCTTATGCACCTTTCTTACTAAATAAAAGCTTAAAACGTACCATGCTGCCTCGTTTATCTGTGCCGGTATTTAGAATTCTTCTCTAAATACTAGGCAAGAACCCTCTCGGGCTTATTAATATCAGGGATTTGGTAATAAGCCTGTGGTGAAATCGTAAGGCACCCCAAATTCCGGTAACGCATGTGGCACCCCGGATAGCATTTCTAGGGAACTTTAAGGGGCCACAATTGAGTGTAGATTTTAGGGGGTCTTTTCCGATTTCACTTCTATAGATACAGGGCTTGAGGGTTAAAGGTTGAGGCAGGTCTGATCCTCACTGGTTGACCTTTAGGCACCCGCAGGGACCTTGACAAGGATTTTTCTTCCCCGGAAGTGCGGGTGGGGACTCTCCATTCCCGGAAGTGTAGGCCTTCCCTCCTTGCGGATCCCAAAGCTACCAGTATCCTCACCTAACCCCTTTTGGTTTTCGTTTTTTGTTTAAAATATTTATTGAAAAGAGAATTTCGTCTGCTGGTTCACCCCTCAAATGCCCTCAACAGCTGGGAGTGGGCCAGGCTGAAGCCAGTGGCCAAGCCTCCCCCAGTACAGGGTAGCAGCCCCACTCCCACTCCACGCTCATACATGGGATGTGGGGTCTCCACCACTGTGCCTGACGCTCACCCCCAGGCTGACCCTCTGTCTGCTTGGTTGCTCCTTGGCTTGCTGGGCCTCTGCACCCTCTACAAGCCCCTGTGTGATCCAATCCCTTTCTCCACTGCCCACCCTCCATTTGTAAAATTCCCCCAGAAGGGGGCTTCAAGTGTGGAACTGGGACGCCCAGTCTCAGTTTCCCAACTTGTGCAAGGGCTGGAGGTATGGAGTGTGAGTGATACTTCAGCGCTGACTCTGAGCTCCTGAGCAGAAGAAGACGACCCACCCGCAGACAACAGACAACCCGGGGCCCACAGGAGCACGGAAGCACAGCCTGACTGGAGGAAAGCCTGGCAGGGTGGGAAGTCCAGGACTGGGATTCCCAAGCTTTGGGCTCCGAACCAGCCCCTGAGCCTCTGTGGGCCTCAGTGTTGCCGTTGGTAAAAGGGGCGTATGCACCGGAGCACCGGTGGGGAGGCTTGGAGGGTTTCCGAAGGCCTGGGCAGGGAGGGTAGTGGAGGGCTGAGGGGAGGAGGAAATGGGGCCCCAGGTCCTGCCGCCAGCCCCCCAGTTCTGGGGAGGGAAGCTGGCCCGAGGGTTAACATTTGGGAAGGGCTAAAGTGCTTTAAACCAAAGCCTTGGCTCCAGCCTAGGCCTGAGCCCAGGTTTGGGATGAACACGTCTGTAGGGGCCTATGCTCTGTTTTTCAGCCTTGAAGGGGAAACAAAGGGGAACACGGCTAGAGGGTGTGGGGCAGGTTGCCTTTAAGATGCAAATGTGGATCCTGAAGCCCTGAATGGGGACATTGTTGGGGGCTTGGCCCCTCCTGCCCCCCCTCCCATGGCTGGGCTGGGCTCGGCTGTGGGCCCAGGAAGCTAGGAGTACACCTGGCATCAAAGGTTGCCACAAGTTGCTTCAAAGGCCGAGAGGATGAAAAGGTGGGGGCTGAGGTCGAAGCAGAATTCCTGGGGAGCCCCCACAGTCTAGCTGCAGACAGGGGCTCTCCATCAAAGCTGCAGCCCCGAAGGGTCCTGCTGGCCATCAGCCTCCCTCCAGGGCTCCACCCTGGGGACCAGGAGAGACCCCACGCCCAAGGTTGCTGGGCCCAGGAACTGAACCAGCTGCAGTCTCTAAGTGGGATTTAATAGCTCCCTCTGTGATAACAGAACAATCAAAATGGCTACGGAATGGTTAAAAAGAGCAAGAATCCTATTCGCTGAGGACTAGAGATCTTACTGTGGGGAGCAGTTTCCAGGAATTTGACAAGAGCTTGCAAAAGCTGAGAAAGGGGCCACTTGGGGTCTGAGAAGTTTGCCACCACCCCCTCAACTCTGCCCATCACCCCGAGAATGCTCGGCCACACAGACCCACGTGGTAGGAAAACGCCAGACCCTGGCGGGGAGTTGGTGCCTTCTATCTCTAGCAAATCTATTCTGCATCCAAATAAAACTGCTTTTCACCTGCTCTCTGATTTCTTGGTTCAGCAGCTGCGCAGGGGCCTGGAAGGAAGGGGAGGGGGAGGTTCCCCACTCCAGGCTGGCAGCCGGGCAGCGGCTTTCCCCTCCTCTATGTAATTCATTCTTTCTTTCTCTCTCTCTCTCTCTCTCTCTCTCTCTCTCTCTCTCTCTCTCTCTCTCTTTCTTTTTTTCTTTTTGACAGGCAGAGTGGACAGTGAGAGAGAGAGACAGAGAGAAAGGTCTTCCTTTTCCATTGGTTCATCCCCCAATGGCCGCTGCGGACCACGCTGATCCGAAGCCAGGAGCCAGGTGCTTCTCCTGGTCTCCCTTGCGGGTGCAGGGCCCAAGCACTTGGGCCATCCTCCACTGCACTCCTGGGCCACAGCAGAGAGCTGGACTGTAAGAGGGGCGACCAGGACTAGAACCCGGGGTAACGGCGCCGCAAGCGGAGGATTAGCCTAGTGAGCTGCCGCACTGACCCCCTTTATCTATTTAAAATACCTTTAAAATCTGGATCCTTTTTATTTTTAAAAATTGCTTGGTGTACAGCTATGCTGATTATATTTTTTAATCTATTTTTGTCTCATACTACATGGTGATCACTTAAATCTAAATTCATGTCTCTGATCTCAGTTGTTTTTTTAAACTTATCTTGTTTTAATTAAATGATTTTAATTGGCACACTCGTACATGTTTGTGGGGCAGTGTGAGTGTGTACTCATCAGAGAAGGGTGATTGGCATAGCCATCACCTCAGGATATTGGAAATACTTCTAAAAGTTATTTTCAATTTTAGTTGAAACACAGAAATCTTCCATCCCCCGGTTCACCCCCAAAATGCCCAAAACATCGTGGCTGGGCCAGCCTGAAGCCAGGAACCCAGTGGGTGCCAGAAACCCAAACACCTGAGCTATGGTCACTGCCTCCCAGGGTCAGCGCTGGTAGAAGCTGAAAGTGAAGCGGAGCCAGGACTCGAACCTGGGCACTCAGATATGGGATGTGGATGTCCCAAGTGGAGTCTTAACCACTGCTCCAAATACCCAGCTCCACCTTGCTCTTTTGAGTGACTGCCCGGCAGCTGGGGCCCTGCCCCCTTGATGGATGTGTCATGCCCATGCCACGCCCATGTGAGCCTGGACTCTCTTCCCTATCCCAGCTGCCTGGGTCCGGGCAGGGCATTTCAAGTTACTGCCCTGAGCGGCATGGCTCCCTCTCCTGGGGTTCCTGCCCCCCAGGCTCGAGCAAACCCCAGCCCTCTGGGCTAGGATGCACACTGGGCTTCCCAGGGCTCTAGAGAGCCCTGGCTCAGTGCTCCTGCCGGCCTCTGGCCAGTCTGCTGAATCCCCCCGCTGAGCCCGGCTGCCCTGCCCTCTGCTTCCCGGGGCTCCAGCCTGGGTACCCAGAGGGAACGTAGTCCCTCCCAGGCAGGAGAGACTCTAGTCTTGACTTTCCACTTGGGTCTGCGCTGGAAAAGCTCCACGTCCCCCTGGGTGGGGACATCGAGAAGAGAGCAGGAGTGGGGCGCTCATTTAGGGGCTGGCCCAGAGCCTTCTTCTAAGTAACAGAGTCTCCCCGCAACGCCCTCCTCAGAGAGAGGCCCCGCTGCTGGCCCAGCCTCCGTCCCTGCCCTGGAAACCCCCTTGCTGAGGTTTGGCTTTGCAGCAGATTCCTCATGTGAACACGCCCCCCATCTGCAGAATGGGGCAGGGGATGGGGGGATGCATCAGGATGAGGTCAGGGTCCCCAGGCTCCAAGGCATAACCTGACAAACACAGCAAACATCCTCCAAGACCTGCCTTGTGCATTCGTGGCCAGCGGCCTCAATTTGGGGAGACAAAGTTTGTGGGATTGGGGTGGGAGCGGGCCAGGGAAGCCAGGGCCAAGGCTGTGCTGCCTCCCCGACCCCGGGAGTTGCCTCCCAGCGTTCCCAGCACTTGTGCTTATTCTCATGTCTTTGTGAAATGATGTCCCTGTACGACTGGTCACCCCCACTGGATGGTGGCTCACTTACTGCTGCAAAAAGGGCCTGGCACGTAGTAGGCCCTCAATAAATATTTGTTGAATGAATGAGAAGAGACCCGCCCAGGGGCTGCCTCTGTGAGACTCCAGATGCCTCATTTCTGCCCCATACCCAGTACCCACGCCTGTCCGGTCTACGGGATCCTGAATTCCAACCCGCACCACCGCCGTCCGGCTTCTAGTCAAGAGCGAGTTCGCAGCCACCCCAGTTTCCTGGGCAACCTGAAACCGGCTCTGCTGTCCCCGTGGGGGCGTGGGAGGGGAATGCCACTGGCCACCTCGCCATCTTTCCTCCCACGATCCCTGGCTGGCCCACCCTTTGTCCCCTTCTCCCCCGTTACAATGAAGAGGCAGCCAGGCCATGCTTGCAAAGGCTGCCCCTTGCAGGGTCCTCTGGCACCCGCTGACCTCTTCGACTTTATCTCCCAGGCTCGCCTCCATGCCCGCCTCCTTGCTGCTGCCACCCCGGCACCCCAGCCCCGTCCCACCCCACCACCTCCTCCCTCCTCCCTCCCCTTCCCGCCCCCCCCCTTTCCTTTTCTCACTAGCGACAGCATCCTTTGCTTATCTGCCTCCCTTCCCCCGAGGCCTTGTCTATCTTGTGCAGCAGTCATTGGCACACAGATGTCGGTTTGTGAAAGGAAAAAGAAAAAACAAAATGTCAACCCACAAAACCGGCACCTGGTGTGAGTAGCACTCATTAAAATGTCCGTGATGGCCCTTTGACCAGCTCATTCTCCAGAGACCGGCCCTTGAGAACCCCACGTGCGTTCCCCACTGGGTAAAGGCTGCCCTCCAGAGAAGAGGAAGGGCCTGTGCAGGACCCTGGGTCACACTTCACGTCTAAGCCCCAGCCCAGCACCCTTGCTCCCACCCGGTCCCCGGCAGCTGGCCAGTCCGTGGAAGCCAGGGACTAGGGGACGTTTGCAGTGGGAGGAGGCAGCGAGGCCCAGGGGAGGCCACAGGGTGGCAATGTGGAGCCCTCCCTGGGACAGCTGTTAGGAGCTTGTCCATCTGGCAAGGGCCTTGGAACCCAGTCGCGTCCGCTTCCCCACCGCTTCCCCCTGCCCGTCCCCGAGCAGGATCACAGCCCTGCCAGTGGGTCCTTCTGCCACCTGCTCTTCACTGAGGCCAAAGCTTTCTCAGAGCTTATGGGGCCTGTCCTGCTGCTGCGCAGGGCTGCAGGCCCTGCCTGCTCGATCACCCCACTTTCTAGCTTGCTGCTCTTGCCCCGCCCCGCTGCCCCGTTTCTGTCCCCAGACAGTCCCACTAGACAGGGGCCTGGTGCCTCTGGCCCCTCTTCAGAGACCTTTGCTGGCCCATTCTTTGTTGCCCCTTAGCCCAAAGGCAGACGCCCCTCCCCTGATAAGCCCATCTGAAGTAGGGGTCCCCTGCCCACCCCCACCCCACCCCAGTCAGCCTTCCTCCTTTCTTCTCCCCGCACTCCTTGTTATGTTTTGCATTCATATGTGAGTCTCTCTGGACCCCTCCAAGTCCCCTGCGTCTGGCCAACAAACACTTGTTTGAATAATGGAAATACGGAGTCTCCACTCAAACAGGGACATTGGGCCTGCGGCCCTGCCACCTAGCCACCTGCGGACAGCGGGTCCCCTCTCCGCCAGCTGCCCGGGCTTGCAGCAGCTCAGGCTTCGAGGCCGCTGGGGATCTAACTTGTGGAGCCGCGGGAGAAGGGCGCTCTCTCTGGGTGCGAGCAGCAGCGCTGCCCATCACCAGCCTCCCGTGCCCAGTAGCCTTGAGAGGGCTGCCCACGCGTGCCTTCCCTCGGCGCCCACGGACAGGGCTCTGCCGCCAGCGCGGCCGTTAGGCGTTGGGCGCGTGCGCCCCCCGGCCCCGCCCTCGTCTCCATAGAAACTCGGGAAGCCTGCGCGCGGGGCGGAGCGGAGAGAGCCGGAGAGGCCCAGTGCCGCACTGCCTGGCGACCCTGCCCAGCGCCAGGGCAGGGTGGGCTCCTCCTTTAGCAACGGGGGCACGACTGACCCACGGGCCAGAGAGTTTGTGCCCCGGGCCGTGGTTTGCTAGCAGCCCGGGAGCTCCAGACCTGCTTGTCCTGCCGCTCTGGGAGCAGTGGAGCTCCGTGTTTGCCGGGGGTGGGGCCCTTAGGGATGGCGGGGGGGGGGGGAGGCTCTGAGCGCAGGGGGACAGAAGCCCTAGGAGGACCTTTCTGCTCCGCGGACTGCCCCCCTCTCAGATCGGGGCCAGCTCCTCATAGAAGCTCCGCCCGGGCACTCTGCTGTCTTTGATATGCCGGCACCTGCTGGCTCCCTCCCTCCATCCGCTCCCCAGCCCAGGTCACATCTGTGCCTCCCTGTAAGGGGCGGGGTGGGGGTGGGGGAACAGCTGCTGGCCTCTTTCCCAAGATCCCCTGTGCAGATTTTTATTTATGTAATTTATTTGTTTTATTTGAAAGGGGAGAGAGAGAGAGATCCCATATGCTGGTACACACCCCAAACAGCTGCAACAGTAGAGGCTGGGCCAGGCCAAAGCTGGGAGCCTGGAACTCCAGCAAGGAGTGGCAGGGACTCGAGTATGTGGACCGTCACTGGCTTGCCTGCGCTCAGAGCCTCCCCCCTCAGTGTGTGCTTTAGCAATAAGCTAAACTTGGAGCCAAGACTTCACCCCAAGTGCTCAAGTGTGCAATGCAGTTAATGCAGTTGTGTCTTTATCAGGAGTCCGAGTAGATGTCAAAGGTTAAGAATTGTCTATATACAGGGGCCTGCCAAACAAAGCTGATGACACCTGAGGCCACCTAGCGGAGCTGGCTTCTAGAGTGGCCTTTCTTTTTTTCTTTCTTTCTTTCTTTTTTTTTTTTTAATTTTTTGACAGGCAGAGTGGACAGTGAGAGAGAGAGACAGAGAGAAAGGTCTTCCTTTGCCGTTGGGCACACTCCAATGGCCGCCGCGGCCGGCGCACTGCGGCCAGTGCACCACGCTGATCCGATGGCAGGAGCCAGGTGCTTCTCCTGGTCTCCCATGGGGTGCAGGGCCCAAGCACCTGGGCCATCCTCCACTGCACTCCCTGGCCACAGCAGAGAGCTGGCCTGGACAACCGGGACAGAACCCGGCGCCCTGACCGGGACTAGAACCCGGTGTGCCGGCGCCGCAAGGTGGAGGATTAGCCTAGTGAGCTGCAGCACTGGCCTAGAGTGGCCTTTCTGAAAAATTGGGGTCCAGCATTGTGGCACGGTGGGTAAAGCCACCGCTTGTGCCACTGGCATCCTACATGGGCACTAGTTTGAGTCCTGGCTGCTCCACTTCCAATGCAGCTCCCTGCTAGTGCACCTGGGGAAGCTACAGGAGATGGCCCAAGTGCTTGGGCCCGTGCACTCATGTAGGAGACCCATAAGATGCTCCTGGCTTCTGTCTGGCCCAGCCCCACCCATTGTTGCCAGTAGGGGAGTCAATCAGCCAGTAGAAGGTCTCTTGCTCTCTCTGTCACTCTGCACTTAAAATAAGCCTTCAAAAAATTTTGAGAGAGTTCCCATCCACCGGCTCATTCTCCAATTGCCCACAAAATGACCAGGATTGGGCCAACTGAAGCCAGGCGCCAGGAATCAAATCCTAGTCTCCCACATAGGTGGCAGGAAAACAACTACTTGAGCCATCATCCAGGGCGTCCATTAGCAGGAACCCGAAACCGAGAGCAGAGCTGAACTTGAAACCTGGCACTCTCACATGCCACTTGACCAGCCCAGTGTCTTAACTGCTACACCAAATGCCCACCTTCAGGGTGGCCAGGACTTACTTATTTACTTGAAAGGCGGAGTTACAGAGAGGCAGAGGCAGAGAGAGAGACAGAGATCTTTCATCTGCTGGTTCACTCCCCAAAAGGCTGCACTGGCCAGAGCTGGGCCATTCTGGAGCCAGGAGTCTCTTTCGGGTCTCCCATGCAGGTGTAAGGACCCAAAGACTTGGGCTATCTTCTACTACTTTCCCTGGCCATAACAGAGTTGGATTGGAAGAGGAGCAGCCAGGACTTGAACCGGCACCCACATAGGATGGCCAGCACTTCAGGCCAGGGCATTAACCCACTATGCCATAGCGCCGGCCCCCGCAAGATGTTCTTAAGAGGCAGGAAACTGCTATTTTTCCTGTATAATCTCTTGTGCACATATGTGTGTGCCCATGTTTAAACAATAGACTCTAAAAATTTCAGATTAAAGAATAAAACTGTGGCAAGTAAAACAACACTTTTGCAGCCCTGATTGGCTGGCAGGCTGGAGCCATGGTGGACTTCAGCGCACTTGAAACATCATGCCACTTGTGACCTTGGCAAGGCTTGCTTGCTTATTATTTTTTTTTTTTTTTTTGACAGGCAGAGTGGACAGTGAGAGAGACAGACAGAGAGAAAGGTCTTCCTTTGCCGTTGGTTCACCCTCCAATGGCCGCCACAGCCGGCGCGCTGCAGCCGGCGCACCGCGCTGATCTGATGGCAGGAGCCAGGAGCCAGGTGCTTTTCCTGGTCTCCCATGGGGTGCAGGGCCCAAGCACCTGGGCCATCCTCCACTGCACTCCCTGGCCACAGCAGAGAGCTGGCCTGGAAGAGGGGCAACCGGGACAGAATCCGGCGCCCCGACCGGGACTAGAACCTGGTGTGCCGGCGCCGCAAGGCGGAGGATTAGCCTAGTGAGCCGCGTCGCCCGCCTTGCTTGCTTATTTATTTATTTCATATGGGATGCTGGCACTGCAGGCGGCGGCTTTACCCGCTATGCCACAGCGCCAGCCCCAGGGCTCCATTTATTTAAACACTGCTGGGCGCCCCATCTCTGCATGTGGCAGAGCCGCGAGGGCCAGAGATTTCCGCCCTGTTAGCAGGGCTGTGTGTCCTGCAGGGCGGGTCCCTGCCTGGCTCAGTTTGCTAGGCTGCTCCCTAAGAAGTAGCGGCTGCCGCGGGAAGATATTTGCCAAACCAGTCAGCCCTGGTTCTCTGGGCCACTCCCCACTGCGCGCAACTGCTAGTCCTGCCACCAGGGTGCGCCCGTCTCCCTGGAACGCTCCCCGGAGGCTCCTGGGGCGCCCCGGAGGCCGGAGCGCTGGGAAAGGAAGCAGAACTCACTGGCTCCGGGCCCCTGCCACAAGCCTCCTCGAACCCAGCCCGAGATTCTTAGATTCGGGGCTCCAGCCACGCTGGCTTCCTCTTCGCCTGGTTTCCGGGCTCACCAGCCACCTGCCGTATCACCAGCTTGGCACGCACTGCGGGTACAGCCGTGCTAAGCCAAGGAGTGGCTGTCTCCTCCAGGCCTAGGTGCTGATTTCCTAAAGGGACAGGAGAGCCACAGCTTCCTCTAGGGTCCTTGTTCGTATGCAGCGTGCGAGGAGGGCGCGCACGGAGCAGCTCCGCCGGCTGCAGGTCTTGATCAGGAAAGGAGAAGGGGCGTCTCTCTGCCCACACAGAAGAGGAACGGACGCGCATCTTGGTTTTTCTTCCCGTGTATGGGTGCTGGACGCAGTAATTCCGGACTCCTTTCCTATTTCCTTTTTTTTTTTTTTTTTAAGATTTATTTATTTGAAAGGCAGAGTTAAAAACAGAGAGAGAGAGAGAGAGAGAGAGAGAGAGAGAGAGAGAGAGATTGATTCTATCCGCTGGCTCACTCCCCAAATGGCAGCAACAGCCAAGGCTGGGCCAGGCCAAAGCCAGGAGCCAGAAGCTTCATCCAGGCCATCATCTGCTGCTTTCCCAGGCCCATTAGGAAGGAGCTGGATTGGAAGTGGAGCAGCTGGGACTCAAACCAGCACCCACACGGGATTCCAGCACTGCAGGTGGCGGCTTAACCTTCTGTGTCACAGCGCCGGCCCCCTTTCCTACATCTCTAAGAAGCCCTGAACTTGGCCGGCGCCGTGGCTCACTAGGCTAATCCTCTGCCAAGCGGTGCCGGCACACCGAGTTCTAGTCCCGGTCGGGGCGCTGGATTCTGTCCCGGTTGCCCCTCTTCCAGGCCAGCTCTCTGCTGTGGCCAGGGAGTGCAGTGGAGGATGGCCCAGGTGCTTGGGTCCTGCACCCCATGGGAGACCAGGAGAAGCACCTGGCTCCTGCCATCGGATAGGCGCAGTGTGCCGGCCGCAGCGGCCATTGGGGGGTGAACCAACAGCAAAAGGAAGACCTTTCTCTCTGTCTCTCTCTCTCACTGTCCACTCTGCCTGTCAAAAAAAAAACCAAAAAACAACAACAACAAAAAAAACGCCCTGAACTCAAGGTCTGTGCTAGTATGCAGAGGCATGGTTCTCCCATCCCTAGGTGAGCTTTTAAATATATGAAGCTGGGGCCAGTGCTGGAGCCTAGCAGGTAAAGCTGTCACCTGCAGTGCTGGCATCCCATATGGGCACCGGTTCAAGTCCCGGCTGCTCCACTTCCTATCTAGCGCTTTGCTATGGCCTGGGAAAGCAGTTGAAGATGGCTCAAGTCCTTGGGCCCCTGCACCCACGTAGGAGACCCAGAAGAAGCTCCTGGCTTTAGATCAGTGCAGCGCAGACTGGGGAGCGGGCCACCAGATGGAAGTCCTCTCTCTCTGTCTCTGCCTTTCTGTAACTCTGCCTTTCAAATAAATAAATCTTTTTAAAAACTTAAAAATAAAAATACCAAGCTTGGGGCTCACGTTGTGGGTTTTAAGTTGCAGCTTGTGATGCTGGCGTCCCATTTCAGAGCCACAGTTGGAATCTCAGCTTCTCTGCTTCTGATCCGACTTCCTGCTTATATGCCTGGGAAGACAGCAGAAGATGCCCCTGCCACCCTTGGGGGACCAGGGTGGAGTTTTGGGCTCCTGGTTGCAGCCTGGCCCAGACATGGCTGTTGTGGTCATTCATGGAGTGAACCAGTGGATCTGTCTCTCCCTCTCTCTGAATTCTGCCTTTCAAAAAAGGAAATAAGGGGCCGGCGCTGTGACGTAGCGGGTAAAGCCACCTCTTGCAGTGCCGGCATCCCATATGACAGCACCAGTTCAAATCCCAGCTGCTCCTCTTCTGATCCAATTCCCTGCTAATGTCCTGGGAAAGCAGCAGAAGATGGCACAAGTGCTTGGGCCCCTGCTCCTGTATGGGAGACCTGGAAAAAACTCCTGGCTCCTGGCTTCGGACCTGCCCAGCTCTGGCCATTGTGGCCATTAAGGGAGTGAACCAGCGGATGGGAGACCTCTCTCTCTACCTTTCCCTCTCTGTAACTGTGCCTTTCAAACAAATAAATAAATCCTAAAAAAAAAAAAAAATTTTTTTTTTTTTTAAGACAAGGCTTGGGGCCAGCACTGTGGCACAGCGGGTTAAAGTCCTGGCCTGCAGTGCCAGCATCCCACATGGGCGCCGGTTCAAGTCCTGGCTCATCTTCCAATCCAGCTCTCTGCTAACGGTCTAGGAATGCAGTAGAAGATGGCCCAAGTGCTTGGGCCCCTGTACCCACATGGGAGACCAGGAAGAAGCTCCTGGCTCCTGGCTTTGGATCAGCACAGCTCCAGCCGTTGCAGCCATTTGAGGAGTGAACCAGCAGATGGAAGACCTCTCTGTCTCTACCTTTCTCTGTAACTGTCTTTTAAATAAATAAAACCGTAAACAAACAAACAAAAAAGAGGAGGGTTGTGGTGCGCCTTGCAGCACATCAGGTTAAGTGCCGCTTGGGACACTCAGAGTGCCTGGGGTCGAACCATCTGCTGCTTCACTCTCCAATGGCTGCGATGGCCGGGCTGGGCCAGGCTGAAGCCAGGAGCCAGGAACTTCATCCGGGTCTCCCATGTGGGTGCAGGAGCCTGAGGACTTGGGCCATCCTCCGCTGTTTTCCCAGGCCATAACAGAGAGCTGGATCAGAAGAGTAGCTGGGACTCGAACCGGTGTCCACATGGTAAGCCGGCATTGCAAATGGCGACTTAACCCACTGTGCCACAGCACCGACCCCTAAATCTCTACTTATCTGAGAGGCAGACAAGTATCTCTCCCCCGCCCCTCTCTCTCTCTCTCTCTCTCTCTGATTTTTCAAATGAATAAATTTTTTAAAAAGTTTAGCTGAGTTAAAACTCTCGTTTACCCACAAAGTGGTGCTGTTTCTTTAACTGTCGGGAGATACGCCCACCTTCCCAGAGCGACCTGTCCCATCCGGGACCCCCAAGCCCAGCTGCCTATCACATTGAGGTACCACCCCCTCCCTTATAAATAGAGGCGGAAGTCGGAGAGACGCGCTCTCTACGCGCAGTGGGCCGACGCTGCTCGCTTTGGTCTTTCCGCTGTGGGACACGAACTGGGGTGAGGCTCTCGTTTGCTCACCACCGACCCGGCTCGGACGGACCTCTTGCATTCTCGCTCAGAGGTACTATTTTCAGGTTTTTCGCTAAGATTTATGTATTTATTTAAAAGCATAGTTAGAGCGAGGTCTTCTATCCGTTGGTTCACTCCCCACATGGCCACTGGGGCTGGGCCAGGCCGGAGCCAGAACCAGAGCCAGGAGCTTCCCCGTAGGCCGTCCTACTCTGCTCTGCCCGGGCCGTTAGCAGGGAGCCGGGTCGGAAGCGGAGCAGCTGGGACTGCAATCCATGCCCGCGCGAAATGGCGGCGTCGCAGGCAGCGACAGCTTCACCTGCGCCGGCCGCCCTGTTGGCAGGTTTTTCTTCCTGGTGTTGACGACCACCCTTGGGCCCGCTCAAGTTGGTGGGGCAGCCCCCACCAGCACCTGTGGTTGTGTTTTATTCCCTCACTGTCAGCTAATTCCGTTCCTGTTGGCATTCAAGACTCGCCTCTGCTTGGTGTTCTGCGGAGACCAGAACCTGGCTTGGGAATTGCCCACGTCATATCCAGGTCTCCTGTGTGGGTGACAGGGACCCAGCGACTGGAGCCGTCCCCGGGGCCTCGCAGGGTGCACATGGGTGGGACGGAGCAGTCGGGAGCAGGAAGTGGTGCTGAGCCCACCTACTCCGGCGTGGAACGTGGGTGTCTTCCCTGCAGGGCACAACATAAGCACCAAGGTGTGAGTGTTTTTTGTTTATTTTTACCTGTTTGAAAGGCAGAGAGAGAAGCATCTGCCATCTCCTGTTTTACTTCCCAATGTGCATGACAGCCAGGGTTGGGCCGGGCCAAAGCCAAGAGCCAGGAACACAGCCCAGGCCTCCTGTGGGGGCGGCACATCTCCATGTGCTTGCGGGGTGCCCACCAGCAGGAGTGTGTATCGGAGGTAGGCCGGGCACGCTTGTCGCTGGCACTCTGATGTGGGGTGTGGATGGCCCAAGCAGCAGCTCACCCCACTTTGTCACAGCGTCCAACCCAGATTTTGTTTTTTAATTCTTACTCTGCTGGTGAGTGGAGGCGGCACTACAGCCTTGGGGCACACAGGGACAGTGCCTTGGCAGCTCAGTTCCCTGCAGCCAGCCAGAGAGGGAAGCTGGGATGCTGGCGGGGACCCCAGCACCCTAGTGTCTGGCCTGGCCGGGGAGCCACGGAATTCCCTGGGCCCTAGGGGTCGGTGTGTCTACCCGGTTTCTGAGTCTGCGTCAGGCAGCAGGGCTGGGCGGAGCTGCTGACAGGTGTTCTGAAAGCCACAGGATCGAGGAAATTGGTTCAGCCTGCTGCTGCTTCCCGCACCCGGTGAAATCCCCAGGCGCCCTCCTAACTCAGCCGTCTCAGACGTCCGAAGCACAAGGCTGAGTGCTCGGGACTCGGCAGCTGCTGCAAGGTGTCCGGCGCATAACAGATCTTCCCAGGCAGACGAATCAATTAATTCACAGGCTTTTATTGGGGTTCCGCTCCCGGGCGAGGTTCCACGGCCCCAACAGAGCAACAGAGCAGGGGCCGGGGAAGTCGCGTGTCAGAGGCTGGGAGGGCTCCTTTTATAGATTCAGGGCATGGGGGTTAAAGGTTAAGGCGGGTCTGATCCTCACTGGTTGACCTTTAGGCACCTGCAGGGACCCTGACAAGGACTTTTCTTCCCCAGAAATACAGGTAGGGACTCTCCATTCTGGGAAGTGTAGGCCTTCCCTCCATGCGGATCCCAAAGCTACCATCCTGACATTTTGATGATAGGAAAGGGGGCGACGATGAGTCTCTCTGGCTGCTTCCTGCTGACTGGGGACATCGTCTACAGGGGCCCGCTGTGGGTATCTTGGGGCTCCGCAGGGACAGGCATGTATGGATGGAGAAGCACCTGGTTGACTGCCTGGTTTCTGAAGGCCTTGGTTCATTCCATTATCACCTGCTGTAAACACTTAAACAGACACTGTAGTATACAAGTCAGGGTGAGAATAGCAACCAATGATCCTAAGAGTGGCATTAACCAGGTAATGAAAGGATTTCATAGAGAGGAAATGAGGGGGTCTCTGGACCCTTGTGAGGATTGTTTGATTGACGTGGTTTAAATCTGATCCCAGCCAAGACTGGGAGAAAGGCCACTCAACTTGTGCAGGTAGTGGGGTTTGTCTGTAGAGAAATTCTGAATAATCATACAAATTAAATGGAGGAGAGGACCGCCAGTACACACAGGTTGGGAGCAGAGCCTTGATGTTAGAGTAGAGGTTATGATTATAAAGGAACGAGACCCAAGCGGGCTAGACAGGGTCTAGAACAAAGGACAGAGTCATTATTAGAGGACCCAAGCAAGGTGCTGTCTAAGCCACCACTAAGTTTGCTGATTGAGAGGCAAATAGAACCTGACAGAAGGGGCTTGATAATAATCTGGTGGGCTTTAGGCCTTGTAAGTTAAGAGGTCCAGACCTGTCTCTTGATAGGGTACATCCTAAGGGAGGTGTGAACCTCCTTGGGGAAGGCACCCTGTTGACTTCCATTACCTGGCTGGCCTGGGAGGAGAGCTGGCCAGGTGAAGGCAGGTGGCAACTCCAGCAGGAAATTTACAGCTCTGCTTGCAGTGTTGCTGACCCTACTTGGCCTTCTTCTCTCAGCAGCGGTGGTCACCTCGGAAGCTGGGCTGAGTGAAGGGCTTTTCAGCTTGGAGCCAGCAAGGTCTGTGGCTCTGACCTGAAGTCTTTTGACTCCAGGGCAGTTCCATTTCCAGTGATCCAACTCTTGGCTGGCCGAGCTGCCAGGGCTCTTCACAAGCTGACTACTTCTGAAGCCCAGGCTTACCACACTGAAAGCCACTGCAGTAGACTGGCCTGTTGGGTCTCCTTGAGGGCAGATCACTGTGCAGAACAGCCATTAATAGGCTGCCACCTATCTTTCCATTTCTGATGCCCAGCTTTCTCTTTCTCCTGATTTTTGTTAAAGCAGACCAGAGGATGCAAGTCAAGGGGGTGCTCAAGTCCCATCTCTAATCTAAAAATCAAATTGTGCACCTTGGAGAGTCCTTCAGAATAGAATTAGTTTTCTACCTAGAAGAGAATAGAGACAAGAGAGAACACTTTGGACTTAGAATACAGAAATGGGGGTGCCAGTCCCATATCACTTACTGACAATAGTGATATCAAATGAAAACTTAGAAAGCAGTTTCAATCATTAGATAATATAGCAGTTTCAATTAAACTTTAACTGTTTTTTAATTTACCAATTGATTCAAATTACTTTCTGCTCTTAGTAACCTCAGCTAACCATACTTTCTCTCAGTTGGTACCTGTAATACATTATTGGCTTCATCTGTTTACAGTGCCATCCCAAAATACTGAATACAATAGATGTGGCTGGAAAAAGTCCATCGGAACCTGTAAGAGGACAGCTAAGCACAGAACCAACAACGCTTTAGTTTTATGAGCAGCAAATCTGATATATAAAACTGTGACGACAAAAGACTTTCAGTTGCCACGTTTAAAATTACGAACTCATTATAAACTCAGCAAGTGGCATTTGCTTACTTCACATAGCATTTTTGAAAGCACCTGTAAGATTTTACAGACCATTTAACTCTTTAGGCCTCTGTGGCTTTCTCATTAATATCCAAGATTTCTTTTGTAGCCTGTTGTGATTTCCACACACCTTCTTCAACTTACTTGAAACATTCCATCATTTCCATTCCAGTCTAGAGTAAACTAGCCATCAGGATGAAGTCAATCTTACAAACTTTGTCCTTCCTTAATTCAAAATAACTCTTTCCTTTTAACCTTCCTTACCAAATGCACATTTCTATAACATTTTTAACACAAATTTAACATGCTGAGTATACAAAGTTTACAATAAATTAGCAGTTACACCTAAATGACTTAAGATGCTGATATTAAATATCGCTCTCTGAATTCAATTAAAATTAAAATTGCATTCATTTAAAACAAATACTAATTACCCATTGTTGTTTCATTGAGTACTGATTACCAGGAAACCTGTTAAAATAAATTGCAAAATAAGTTCAGCAAGTTACAAAGCGATATTTTCAAAGGTAGTGATCTTCCTAGATTCAAAGAAATTCCTTCAAACTCAGTGTCTTTTTACAGTTACAGTTGCCTTTATCCTAAGAACACCTTAGGCCCATGATGTCATTTTCAGTTGGCCACGTGGGGCTTAGGCACTTGACCTAAAACCCAGCAGACCAGAGGGGTGGAATGAAGAAGGGAAAAAAAGGGAGGAGGAGAGTGTAAAAGATAAGAGAGGAGAGGAGCTAGTGAGGAGAGAAGAGAGATGAGAGGAGAGAGCCAGCAGGAGAGAAGAGAAAGGAGACCAGAGGAGGAGGCTAGAGAGCCATGTGTTTAGGAACAGGTCCTTTTAAAACTTTGTCGGAGGGCAGTCAGGGAAGCAGGAGCAGTGAATCCCATTAGGATGGGGGTGGGGAGGAGCTTGAGACCGGTGGTTGGGCCATGTGGCTACCTGGCTTCCTGCAATGGTGGCGGGGAGAGGCAGGACATGGCAGGACATGGCGTGGGGCGGAAGAATGCACATATGGGGGCGGGAGGATCCTGGCTAGCTGTGGGATCCCCAGGAACTCAGGAGGGTCCAAAAAGGTGGAGGGTGGAGAGTTTGGCAGTAACACAGAAGAGGCGTCCTTAAGAGGTGGGGGCCCGATCTTGGCCAGCAAGACCTGGGCTGTGGAGCAGACAGAGGAAAGTAGAGGAGAAGAGGGTAGGACGGGAGCAGAGGTCAACAGCCTGGACATAAGGGACCTCTGACCATTTTCTCTCCCTGCGACAGAAAATCTCAAGGTCATTAGGCCATGCCTGGGTGGAGTAGAAGATTAGGCGTTTACGCCGTAGGTCCTGGGCTAGTCCCAGTTTCTTCAAGTTCTTTAGGAGGCAGGCCGGGGGGCATTTTGAATCCCACCTTCGGAATTAGCCAGATCCCATGGTCTCCCTGGTAGCCCGGATCTACTGAAATTTGGTCAAGGCGTCCCCTGTCCTGGACTTCAGCAGACAGATTAGAGTCAGTCCTCTACGGGGCCAAGCCAGTGGTGGGACATCTCCACAGCCACTGGGAGGCTAAACAGCGGAGAACAGAGCCCATGTGTGCACTATTTGGAGGTCTCTGTCCAGATGGAGAGCTAGCCAGAGATCGCAGAGACTGGGCCAACCCAAAGGAGGGAGGGAGAGCAAGGGAGGAGTTACTAACAGTTGGTTGAGCGTGCTCCGTCCGTAGTCAGCCTGGGGCACCAGACAGGTTCAAGGAGCGAGGGGGCCTCGAACCCAGAAAGGGGAGGCATGAACCCTCAGATCCCGGGTTTCGGTACCATCTGCAAGGTGTCCGGCACGTAACAAATCTTCCCAGGCAGACGAATCAATTAATTCACAGGCTTTTATTGGGATTCCGCTCCCGGGCGAGGTTCCCCGTCCCAACAGAGCAACAGAGCGGGGGCCAGGGAAGTCACGCGTCAGAGATTGGGAGGGCTCCTTTTATAGATTCAGGGCATGGGGGTTAAAGTTTGGGGCGGGTCTGTTCCTCATTGGTTGACCTTTAGGCACCCGCGGGGACCTTGACAAGGACTTTTCTTCCCCGGAAGTGCGGGTAGGAACTCTGCGTTCCCGGAAGTGTAGGCCTTCCCTCCTTGCGGATCCCAAAGCTACCACTTGCAGCCTGGCTCGTGAGCCGGGGTTCTCTTCCTCTGCCTTGGATCTCTGGCTGGGAGCGGTGCCATCGTGGGCCACCAGGACTGCCGGGGGAGGCGCTGAGGTTTTGTGTGAAGAAGCCGCATTTTCAGGTTCCTTTCCTTCAGGCACTGATGTGTCTTTGAGTCAGTAGACTTTTTCATTTCAGAAAATCATGAAGTTGACCATTGGAACTGTGTCCAGTTCCATAGCACCGAGTGCATGCAGGGTTGTGCAGCCCCCACTGCTGTTTGTTTCAGGAGATCTGACAGTCTGAGGTGGGCATCCCAGGCGGTACGTGCCCCTCAAGTCAGTTTCTGGATATGCTGTGAGGTAGGGGTCCAGCTTCCTTCTCCTGCATATGAACATGCAGTTTTCCCAGCATGAGCTGATGGAAACACTGTTCTTCCTGGGCCAGTGCTGGGGCACAGCAGATAAAGCTGACACCTGCGATGCTGGCATCCCATATGGGCGCTGGTTTGAGTCCTGGCTGCTCTGCTTCCAGTCATGCTACCTGCCAATGTGCCTGGCAAAGCAATGGAGGATGGACCAAGTGTTTGGGCCCCCTCCACCCACGTGGGAGACCCAAATGAAGCCCCTGGCTCTTGTCTTTGGCTGGGCCCAGTGCTGGCTGTTGTGGCCATCTGGAGAGTGAACCAGAAGATGGAGGATCTCTGTCTCCCCCTCTCTGTTATCTGTTACTCTTTTTTTTTTTTTTTTTTTTTTAAGAATTGACCTTAGTTCTTTTTATTTTTTTAATTTATTTTTTAAAGATTTATTTATTTGAAAGTCAGAGTTACACAGAGAGAGGAGAGGCACAGAGAGGTCTTCGATCCTATGGTTCACTCTCTAATTGGCCTCAATGGCTAGAGCTGTGCTGATCCAAAGCCAGAAGCAGGTAATCTTCTGCTTTCCCAGGTTATAGCAGAGAGCTGGATTGGAAGTGGAGCAGCTGGGTCTCAAACCAGCACCCATATGGGATGCTGGCGCTTCAGACCAGGGTGTTAACCCGCTGTGCCACAGCGCTGGCCCCTCTCTGTGTTACTCTTTCAAAGTATATAAATAAATCTTGGAAAAAAAAACACTGTGCTTTTCCCATTGAATGGTCTTGGTGTTCTTGTTAAAAATCAGTTGACCAGAGATGTGAGGGTTTGTTTTGTGCTCCCCATTCAGTTTGATTGGTTTGTCTTTAGAAACAGTGACACAGCCCTTTGATTACTATCGCTTTGCAGTAAGTCTAGAATTAGGAAGTGCAAGTCCTCCAATGTTATTTGTTTATTTTTAAAACTTTTTAAAGATGTATTTGAGAGGCAGAGTTACAGAGAGAGGGAGGGAAACAGATCTTCTATTCTCTGGTTCACTCCCCAGATGGCTGCAATGGCCATAGCTGGCACAGGCTGAAGCCAAGAGCCAGGAATTCCACCAGGGTCTCCCATGTGGGTGACAGGGGCCCAGGCACTTGGGTCATTTTCTGCTGCTTTCCCAGGTGCTTTAGCAGGGGCCTGGTCCTGAGTGGAGCACCTGGGACTCAAACCAGAATCCATATGGGATGCCAGTATCACAGGCAGTGACTTAACCCTCTGTCCACAGCGCTGGTCCTGTCATCAAGATCGTATTGGCTGCTACTCAGGGTCCCCTGATTTTCCATATGACTTTTAGGATGAGTTTTCCTATTTCTGCAAGAAATGCTGCTGGGATTTTCATAGGGATTGCCTAGAATCTGAAAGTTGTTTTGGGTGGAACAGACATTTTAAAAATGCTAAGCCTTCCAATATGTAAATATAAGACTGTCTTTGCATTTGTTTAGGTTGTCTTTAATTTCTTTGAACCATACTCTTGTTAGCTTCCACTGTACAAGTGTTTGGGCCCCTTAGTTATATGTATCCTTGAGTATTTTTTGATGATGCTGTTGCCAATGGAATTTTTCATAATTCAGTTTTGGATTGCTCATTGTTTGTGTATAGAAATGCCACTCATGTTTCTGTATATGTATTTTGCTTCTTTCAACTTTGCTGAATAGTTGATTATTTTCAGCAGTTTGCTGTTTGGTTGGTTCTTCACGGTGTCCTATATGTTAACGTGTCATCTATAAAGATATTTTTATCTTTTTCTTGCCTGCCTGTACTTTTTTCTTTTTTCTTTTACAGATAGAGTTAGACAGTGAGAGAGACAGACGGAGAGAAAGGTCTTTGTTCTGTTGGTTCACCCCCGAAATGGCCAGTACGGCTGGCGCTGTGCCGATCTGAAGCCAGGAGCTGGGTGCTTCCTCCTGGTCTCCCGTGCGGGTGCAAGGCCCAAGCACTTGGCCATCCTCCACTGCCTTCCTGGGCCACAGAGAGCTGGACTGGAGGAGGAGCAATTGGGACTAGAACCCGGCACCCATATGGGATGCAGGTGCCGCAGGTGGAGGATTAACCAAATGAGCCACAGCGCCGGCCCCACCTACCTGTACTTTCAAGAACTTGCAGGACTGTATGGAAAGCAGGCCTCTTTGTCTTGTTCCTGATCTTGGATGCACAGCCTTTTACTTTCATCATTTGGAGTTTTTATGTATGGCCTGTATCAAGCTGAGGAAGTCCCCTTCTGTGACTGGCATACTGAGTGGTGTTTTGTTGTATTGTTGTTGTTGTTGGTTTTTTGCTGTGAAAGGGTGTTGAATTTTGTTAAATGCGTTTTCTGCCGTGAGGCTACCATGTGACCCCACTTTGATTCTCATAGCCCATTCCCTGGATTGGTTTGTGTTGAGCCATCCTTGCATTCCAGAAAGCCCAGCCACAGAATTGGTGACTCAGTAGAATTTTGGTGCTCTCCAAGACACTGTGAATTACTGTCAGAGTTGGAGTACCTATGCTGCAGCAAGGAATGACAGGTGACAAGCTTCCCTGGCCTCCACAACTCTTTTTTTTCTTTTTTAATATTTATTTATTTGAAAGGCAGAGTTATAGAGTCAGAGGCATAGAGTGAGAGATCTTCTATCCAATGGTTCACTCCCCAAATGGCTACAATGGGTGGAACTGGGCCCATTCGATGCCAGGAGCTTCTTCTGGGTTCCCATGGGGATACAGGGGACCAAATTCTTGGGCCATATTGTGCTGCTTCCCCAGGCCATAGCAGAGAGCTAGGTGGTAAGCAGAGCAGCCAGGACTCTAACCGGTGCCCATATGGGATGCCAGCACCATAGGCGGTAGCTTTACCCAATATGCCACAGTGCCGGCCTTAGGTAACTCTTTTTTTTTTTTTTTTAAAGATTTATTTTTTATTTGAAAGTCAGGTAACAGAGAGGCAGAAGCAGAGAGAGAGGGGTCTTCAATTCGCTGGTTCACTCCCCAGATGGCTGCAACAGCCAAAACTGCGCCAGTCCGAAGCCAGGAGCCAGGAGTTTCCTCTGGGCACTGTAGGCGGCGGCTTTACCTGTTATGCCACAGCGCCGGCCTTCGTTGACTCTTGAAGTAGCCACGACGGGGAGATCTGGGCCAGGCTGAAGCCAGGAACTCTTGTCTTGGTCTCCCAAATGGGTGGCAGCAGCCCGAACACTTGGGCATCTTTTTGCTGCCTTACCAGGTACATGAGCAGGATGCAAAATTGGAAGTAGAGCAGCTTGGATTCCATTGGGTGCTCTGACATGGGATGCTAGCATCAGAAGTGGTAGCTTAAACTCCTGTGCCGGGACACTGGCCCCTTTCCAATTTTTATGTTTTTTTTTTTTTTTTTTTTTTTTTTTTTTTTTTTGAGAGAGAGACAGGTGTTCACTCCCTAAATTGCCACATACCACAATGCCAGACCCTCTTTTTCCAGTTTTTAAAAGGAAATCTAGAAAGCTGGTTTTTGTGTGATAGTTTCCCGTGTAAAAAACAGTGGTTGAGGGGCCAGTGCTGTGGCGTACCGGGTAAAGTCGCCATCTGCAATCCCAGTGTCTTATATGGGCACCAGTTCAAGTCCCAGTTGGTCTACTTCTGATCCAGCTCTCTGCTTATGATGGCCTGGGAAAGCAGTAGAAGATGGCCCAACAGCTTGTGCCCCTGCACCCGTGTGGGAGACCCTGAAGAAGCTCCTGACTCATGGCTTTGGATTGGTCCAGGAAGGGCAGTGCAACTCCGGCTGTTGCAGCCAACAGGGGAGTGAGCCAGGGGGTGGAAGACCTCTCTCTCTGCTTCTGCCTCTGCCTCTCTGTAACTCTGCCTTTCAAATAAATAATAAATCTTAAAAAAATAAAAACAAACAACAACAACAACAAAAAAAACAGTGGTTGCATGTAGGCAAAGTGGGTTCAGCAGTGTGTGTGCAGGGCTGCAGCTTGGTGGCAGTGGTAGGACGCTCAGAGTAACCACTGGTGATGTGTGTTCATCATTTTAAAGGCCAAACCTCCAGTGTCTTAGGAAGCAGCAATGGGCTTTCCATATTCAAAAGTCCAGTCCCTAAAATAGTTTTTATCAGCTAAACTCTGGCTGCCATCAGAATCAACTGGAGGGTTATTTTTTAAGATTTATTTATTTATTTGAAAGGTAGAGTTACAGAGAGGCAGAGAGAAAGATAGAGAGGTCTTCCATCTGCTGGTTCACTCCCCAGATGGCCGCTACAGCTGGCGCTGCGCTGATCCAAAGCCAGGAGCCAGGAGCTTCTTCCAGGTCTCCCACGTGGTTGCAGGGGCCGAAGGACTTAGGCCATCTTTTGCTGCTTTCCCAGGCCATATCAGAGAGCTGGATTGGAAGTGGAGCAGCTAGGATTCGAATCAGGGCCCATATGGGATGCTGGCACTGCAGGTGGTGGCTTTACCCACTATGCCACTGCACTGGCCCCCTGGACGGGTTTCAAAAGGCTATCTAGGCCCCACCACAGGTCTCTAAAGTCCAGTAAAGCAGCAGAGGCTCCCAGGTGACTGACACCCAGCCTGGCTTGGTAGACAAGACGTCTCCTGGCCAGTTGCAGGCAGCTGATGAACTCTCGATCAGTTTTCTTCTCTATAGAGGCTGTACCTCAGCAGGCTGATAAGAATTAAAATGAGTCATGAGAGGGGAACCCAGGGCACAGGAAAGAAAAGTTAGAGTGAGAATGACAGGGAGCGAACAGGTAGACAGGCTACAAGCTGCCTTGTGAACCCCCTGAAGTTCAGTGTTGAAGGCCCAGCCTCTATACCCCAGCACAGAACTGTCGTTGGAGATAGGGCCACTGAGTTTGTGATAAAGGTGAAGTGAGGTCTGTGGGTGTCCCCTAAAGTGACCAGTGTCCCGATGGGAGCTTGGGACAGACACAAGGGGAAGACATGAGGAGAGGCCTACGAAACAGCTCTGTTGATACCCACCCTGGCTCCCAAATTGTGAGAAAACAAATTTCTGCTGTTGAAGCACCATGCGGTCTAGTGTTTTTTACAGTAGTCCTGGCACAGGATCCAATCACAGGATGAGTCAATGAAAAAGTGGGATCTGGACGTGGTTTGGGACTTGGTCATGGTCAGTGTTAGGTTCAGGTTAATGACCATCAGAGTTACGGGGAAGGTAAGAGCCAGGGTCAAGATGGTGACAAGATCATTTAAGTGTTAGATGGGTTGAAGTGTGGATGGCAGCTTGTGTCCAAAGGATGATTACCAGCAGGGTTGAGGTACAGGTCAAGGTCAGATAGCAGCATCAGGACTACAGCAGCTATTTCAAGGTCAGGGAAACTGACATAGTCAAGGCAAAAATGTATTGCAGGGTAGAGGTCAGATTTAAAGTCAAGTTCAGAATGAAACCAACCGTAATCAGAATGAGTAAGGTTAGGGTCCGGGTCCGTTCAGAGTCAGTGGCAAGGAAAATCCGAAGTTCAGTGTCACTTCACTCTTGGGCCTTTAAAGGTAAGGGTGGCTCAAGGTCAAGCTTGAATCTTAATGTGCAACGTGGCAGAATGCTGGTCAGCACCACAGAGAAGACTAAGTCCAAAGTCACAAGGACAAGGCTGGGGTCAGGGTGAAGGTTATTTTAAGGCCGAAGCAGCTCAAGGGGCTGGCATTGTGGCACAGTGGGTTAAAGCCCTGGCCTGCAGTGCTAGCATCCCATATGGGCATCGGTTTGAGTCCTGACTGCTCTACTTCCTATTTGGCTCTTTTCTATGGCCTGGGAAAGCAGTAGAAGATGGCTCAAGTGCTTGGGCCTCTGCACCCATGTGGGAGACCAGGAAGAAGCTCCTGACTCCTGGCTTCGGATCAGCTCAGCTCCAGCTGTTGTGGCCAATTGGGGAGTGAACCAGCGGATGGACAACCTCTCTCTGTCTCTCTGGCTCTACCTCTTTCTGTAACTCTCAAATAAAATATATCTTTGAAAAACAAAATAACAAAGCAGCTCAAAAATAGGACTGTCATCTTATGACAGGATGACTAACAAGGTCAGGTTCAAGATCAAGAATACCATTGTAATCCATAAGTCGTACTTTGGAAATTTATATTCATTAAATAAAAGTTAAAAAAAAAAAAAAGATCAAGAATAAACTTAGGGTCTGACACAGCCAGGATAATGCTCAGGCTGTTTCAAATTCGAGGCCACGAAAAACATCAGGGTGTTGGGTTCAGTACGGCAGTTCAGGTTAGTCCTGTCGTTTGGATGCAGTTTGGCCTCCAAGGGCTCCTGTGTTGCAGACTCGGTCCTTAATGTGGTGACGTTGGGAGGAAGAGGTGGACCTGGAGTAGCTGTAGCCTCGCAGGTCACTGAGGTTCTCGTGGGCCTCGGGTTCGTTCTTGCAGGAGGGTTAGGAAGAGAGTAAGCCTGGCCTGGCCTCTCCTTGCCCTGGCTTCTTACCTGGTCCTGTTCTCTCCCTCTAGCATGTGTACCTGCCAATGTGATGCCATCTGCCGGGATGTCCTCACCAGAGCCAAACCAGTGCTGACACCGTGCTCTTGAACCTCCAAAACGGTAAGCAGAGTGAAGCTCTGTTCTTGAGAAAGTCACCCAGTTTTCAGGTGTCTGGTTTTAGTAATGAAAAATGGACTAATACACTTTGTATGGCAAGTTAGAAAATGAGGGCAAAACATGGTCAGGGGAATGCTGAGGGTGAGGACAGGGGTGTCCTCATTAGGGCCAGGATCAATTTCCAAGGCAGAATAATGTCTGTTTCAGGATGTCAGGATTAAGGTCCAGGATCATGGTTAACTCTTGTTCAAGACACGGAGGTCAGATGCTCATGACTCAGGTCCACGTCAGGACATGTGTGGATGTCTCAGGTGAGGGCCAAGGAGTGAGAGAGAGTCAGTCAGTGTGAGAGGTTGCCAAGATGTTCAGAGTTAGGATAAGGGTCAACTTCAAGATGATCAAGTTCAAGGTGAAACTAAGCACTGGCTGTAGTCAGCATGCCGGCCTCAGGTCAGTCTCAAGGTAAAGATCGTTAGTTGGCATTTAGTTTTAAAGTGTGAACAGTAACGAGAGATGGAGATAGATCTTCCATCCATTGGTTCATTCCCCAAATGACTACAATGGCCAAGGCTGGCCAGGCCAAAGCCAGAATCAGGAGCTTCTTCCAGGTCTCCCATATGGGAGGGGCCCAAGCACTTGGGTCATCTTCTACTGCTTTCCCAGGCCATTAGTGGGGAGCTGGATCAGAAGTGGAGCAGCTGGGATATGAATTGGCACCCATATGAAGTGGCAGCATCCTAGGTGGCAGCTTTATTGGGTACACACAATGCTGACCTGTGATGCTTAGTTTCAAATTCATGTCAAAGTCAAAATTGGAGAAATTCATGATTAGAAAGACAATCACAGGGTTAGAACTTGAATCATTTAGAATTTAAAAAAAAATATTTATTTATTTGAAAGAGTTACAGAGGCAGAGAGAGAGAGAGAGAGAGAGAAGTCTTCCATCAGCTGGTTCACTCCTCAGTTGGCTGCAACAGCCATAGCTGCGCGGCTCCGAAGCCAGGAGCCCGGAGCTTCTTCTGGGTCTCCCCCGTGGGTGCAGGGGCCCAAGGACTTGGGCCATCTTCTGCTGCTTTCCCAGGCCATAGCAGAGAGCTGGATCAGAAGAGGAGCAACTGGTATTAGAATTGGCACCCATATAGGATGCTGGCGCTTCAGGCCAGGGTGTTAACCCACTGCACCACAGCACTGGCCCCGAATCATTTAGAATTAAAGTCAATTTTGTTAAAAAATTTTTTCCTTAAATTATTTATTTAAAAGGCAGAGTTAGAGGGAGAGACAGAGATCTTCTGTCATCTGTGTCACACCCCAAATGGCCAGGACCCAGGAGATTCTTCTGTGTCTCCCATGTGGGTGGCAGGGCCCAAGCACTTGGGCTGTCCTCTGCAGAGAGCTGGATAGGATGTGGAGCAGCCTAGACTTGAACCGGTGCCAGATGGAAGATGGCCCAAGTCCTTGGGCCCCTGTACCTGCATGGGAGACCTGGAAGAAGCTCCTGCCTCTTGGCTTCCAATTGTTCAGCTCTGGCCGTTGCAGTCATCTAGGGAGTGAACCAGCAGATGGAAGACCTCTCTCTCTCTGTCTCTGCCTTTCTGTAACTCTGCCTTAAAAATAAAATAAATCTTTTTTAAAAAAGTGTAAGTTAACTTAAAATTTAGGAGACATGGTCAGAGTCATGCTGAAATTCAATTTTTTTTTTTCTTGACAGGCAGAGTGGACAGTGAGAGAGAGAGACAGAGAAAGGTCTTCCTTTGCCATTAGTTCACCCTCCAATGGCCACCGCGCCTGGCGCGCTGTGGCCGGCGCACCGCGCTGATCCGAAGCCAGGAGCCAGGTACTTCTCCTGGTCTCCCATGGGGTGCAGGGCCCAAGCACTTGGGCCATCCTCCACTGCACTCCCGGGCCACAGCAGAGAGCTGGCCTGGAAGAGGGGCAACTGGGACAGAATCTGGTGCCCCGACCAGGACTAGAACCTGGTGTGCTGGCGCCGCTAGGCAGAGGATTAGCCTAGTGAGCCGCGGCGCCGGCTGAGATTTAATTTCAGGGTCAAAGTTGTTAGATGAGGTGGAAGATCATGGTGTAGATGAAGTTTTTTTTTTTTTTTTTTTAAACATGCTTAATGTTTATTTTCATCTGCTTGAAATGAAGAGCAATGGAGACATAGAGAGAGTGGGGGGTAGGGAAGAGAACGACACCTGCAGTTACCAGGGCTGGGTCAGGCTGAAGGCAGAAGGCACACCCCATCTGGGTTTCATGTGGGCGGCAAGGACCTAAGCACTTGAGTCATCGCTGCCTCCTAGGAGGCATTAGCAGGAAGCTGCACTGGGGGGCAGAGTTGCTGGGACCAGTATGGGATGCAGGTGTCCCAAGCAACTTAACCCACTGTACCACAGTGCACACCCCTCCCTCCAGAAAAATTGACAACACACACCGCCACCCTCCAAAAGGTTTTGTGTTTTTTTTTTTTTTTTTTTTTTTTTTTTTTTTTTTTTTTTTTTTTTCCCATTTTATTTGAAAGGCAGACAGAGAAAGATCTTCTATTTGCTGGTTCACTCGCCCAGTGCCCCCAGCAGCCAGGGCTGGGTCAGTGCAAAGCCAGGAGCCTGGAACTCAGTCGAGGTGTTCCCCATGAATGGCAGGGACCCGAGTACTGGAGCCATCCATCATTTGCTGCCTGCCAGGATGTCCATTAACAGAAAGCTGGATTGGAAGCAGAAGAGCCAGGACTTGAAGTGGATACTCTGAAATGCGTGTGAGCATCCCACGTGGTGGCTCTAACCCCTGTACCAAATGCCTGCCCCGTATGAAGTTCCAAGTCAGGATTAAACAAGGACAGGTTCAGGAGGGTGACCAAAAGGAGTTTCAAGGTTAATGTGATGTCCATGAAGATTTCCAGAGTTGTGATGGAGAGCTGGTTCAGTATCAAGGTCAGGTTCATGTTAAGGTAAGAGTCAGGGTGAAGCCATGGTCTTGGAGTGTGTGTGGTAGAGCATCAGGGTCTAGATCAGAATCAGTGACTCAGAGTGAACATAAATGCCCCCTGGCCAGTGCCGCGGCTCACTAGGCTAATCCTCCGCCTGCGGCACCGGCACCCCAGGTTCTAGTCCCGGTCTTGGCGCCGGATTCTGTCCCAGTTGCCCCTCTTCCAGTCCAGCTCTCTGCTGTGGCCCGGAAGTGCAGTGGAGGATGGCCCAGGTCCTTGGGCCCTGCACCCCATGGGAGACCAGGAGAAGCACCTGGCTTCTGGCTTCAGATCAGCGCGGTGCGCTGGCTGCAGTGGCCATTGGGGGATGAACCAATGGTAAAGGAAGACCTTTCTCTCTGTCTCTCTCTCTCACTGTCCACTGCCTGTAAACAAAAACAAAACAAAAACAAAACAAAACAAAACAAAACAAAAAAACATAAATGCCCCCACAGACATGGGCCTCAAAACAAGCTTACAGAGTTAGAGCCAGTTAGGATGAGACTAAGCGTTAGTACGGAAAAGAACTCGTACTAAATGCATGCGGGCTCCCCTGCTGCCATCTGACACTGGTAACCCCGCACGGCATGGTGGTACAAAGCGGGAGGCGCGTGGCACGTTCTTGCTGCGAGATGCATGGTGGGATACGAGGCACATCCTGCTGCACAGCCCTAGACTGTCATCAAAGGTCACCTCTGAGAACTGGGTGCTGTTAAGTGACAGCAGCTTAAGCAGTGTGGCCTTAACGCGAAGAGGAATTAGAAGGAATCTGAGGAAGAGTTTAGATGAGAATCCCTCTTAGTACGACGACTTGGGTATTCCCAAATCCAACTACTCCTAGCTTCCAGGGGCAAAGCAAAGTGAGAGTAAGCCCGGCGGCACAGTGCACGCTGGGCAGAGGGCCTTTGCGTCACCCAGGAGGACCACGGAAACACATCTGGACTCCTGCTGCTACTTCCAAAAAGTAGCTTTACTGCCTCTCAGCAAACTGAGCTGAGAAGGATGCAGCCGCAGCTACGCAGACTTACCTCGGTTCACATCCTCGCTCTGAGGAAAAACACTCTCCAAAGAAGCTAAACCAGTCTTAGAGCTGTCAAAAGCAGGGCTCATTATCACGGCCGACTTAACTTCCAAGTCATGATAAAAGTCCCATTCAAGGTCATTTCAACAGGAATCATGTTAGGATGATGGGGGTGAAGATCAGGGATGAGGCAAGTTTAAGGTTAAGGTTAAGACCAGAGTCAAACACGGTAATGATTGAGATCAGGGTCACTTAGAAGGTTTTGTTCAAGGTCACTTCTAAGTTAAGGCAGGTCCTTTTTAAAGTGATCATCAGTGTTAGGATGAGGGTAGACATCAGAAGTCCAGTCCATTTTAATGTCTCATTCTAAGTCAGGACCAGAGGAACGGTACCCTGATTCATGGCTGTGGGCATCACTGGGCCCTAAGCTGGAGGGGACTCTGCTCCCCTGGAGACCAGTAACAGCCGGTGCAGTCCAGCGTGAAACTTGGCCCTGGAGAGCACTGAGGCAGTGCATGGCAGCCAGCCTGCAGCTGTGCAGCTGTAGGTGTGCGTGGTCGCCTGTGGGGCAATGCTCACACGTGAGGTGTGCACCGTGAGGCATGAGCAAAGGCACTGAGGCACCTGAGGGAGGTGGAAATGGAGACAGACACAGCAGAGGAGAACCCAGGGTCTGAGGCAGTGAGGCACTTCTGCAAAGCCTCTGAGGTGGCTTACATGTGTCAGAACACAGGGCTTTGCCGCTGAAAAACACAGAAATATGTGGTATCTAAGTGTTGGTAACCAACTCAAGGAAAAGACACGCAGGGGCGAGTGGTGCAGCACTTGATGCCCGTGCCCTGTGTCAGCGCCCCTGTGGGTGTCTGGGTCTGCTCAGTGTGCATGCTGGGGGGCAGCAGGTGTTGGCCCAACCTCTGGGTCCCGGTACCCACGTGGAAGATCAGGACTGGGTTACTGGCTCTGAGCTCTGGGCCTGGGCCTGGGCCTGGGCCTGGCTGGCTGTTGTTGCCTTGAGAAGTCTGCTTTTTAAATAATGAAAACAGACACCACAGGGCTATGGTTGTAGCTACACCTGCAGGCTGTGCCTGCCTGTGGGTCAGCAGCAGTTCGCTGCTGCTCCATTCAGGGTTCCCACATCTCACTGCTAACACTGAACTAGGGACAGGTGTCAGGACTGGCCGCCTCAGGGCAGCCTGTGTGTCCCGCAGCACCCCAGTGCCTGGGAAAGCACTTGCTCTGTGAGCCAAGGCTCTGGCAGAAAGAAGGCAGAGGCAGATGGTCTTGTTCTGGTTAAATTTTATTGGCATCACGTTCATCTCTTTACAGAAGAACTCAGCCCACACCCTAGAATGTAGACCTTTGGAAAAGGGGGAAGTGCTCCGTTAAGCAAGCTACAACGCAGGGCAGGTCCTAGGAGGGGGACAGAACTGTCAGGTTCCAACCAAAGAAACAGGTGCATTAATGATGGGCAGTTGTACGGTGATGGGGAGGAGAGGAGAGGCATAAGAGGTCTGCTAACCTAAGGACACCACAACCCTGAAAGGAGCGCCTTCTAGAACAAAGGTAGAATCACCAGGACAGACGTTAGGGTTTCCCTTCCCTCCTGCAGCAGGATGCTTATATAACAGGGGCGTTGTAAAGGGTGGAGCAAGAAAGGAAACGAGAAAAAAGGGAAAATGAAAACTCCAATTTTTGCAGTAACAGCTGTTTATCCATTGCACACACCACTGTATTAGGCAAATCAACCTTTCAGAAAATTTAGACACAGAAGGGATCGAGACAGTTTCCCCCGGAGAGACGAAGAGCATTCTGGCTCTCCAGTCCTTGATAAAGGCGCCATCATTCGTGCATCTACTGTACAGAACACTGCCACGATTGGATGTCCAAGTCCCGAGGTGCTGACACTCTGTAATCCAGACAGGGTTCAACCCTCCATCTCACACACCTGCATTACAGGACTTAACACATAATCCAAGAATTTCTTACACTAATTTATACATTTTTAATTGGTTGCATATATTAACATGTACTATAAGATTTTTTTCTAAGAAGCATTACATAATAAATGGATACTGTAAAAAGATCTGATTAGTTAAAAGTAACAAGCATTAACAGATACATACAAAACTCAGCCTGATGAGACTGGGTGTGAGCCTGTAACGAAGCGCGGGGCACCAGCCTTCCCAAGGGGCAGCCTTCAAGGAGGGGGCGGGGTATAGGGTAAAAAGACCACAAGACCGTTAAAAAAATCAGATAACTAATTGGACAGATTAACTGTAAACAGTTCTCTCTCTCCAGTGGACACAAAGAATAAGCTTCCAATGCTGACTCCACGTGAGAACACGCTGTGCGGCCGGCCTGTCCTGCAGCCACACACGAGGGCTCATGTGGTGGGCGGGCAGGCCCCTAGGAGCTGCCCCAGGCATGGGCTGGAGTTTGCCTGCTCGCATCAGATCTGTGTGTGAGAGAGAGAGATGTGTTGGGCGTGGCTGTCTGGAGGGTTTCTTTTGGCAGCTGGAGGTGGGAGATGACCTGTTGGTTCAGGAGAGGAGAGGGGCTTGTGTCTGAAGGCCTAAGTGTGTTCTTGCTGTGAAGACTCTGTGCTCTGCTCTCGCTGCCTCTTCAGCAGCTGCAGCTTTCTGCGGAGGTCTTGGCCCGGTCGTTCTTGTCCAGTTTGATGGGTTCCGGAAATTCATTGTACAGTTCCACCTCCGTTTCCTGGGCAGAGAGAGAGGGGAAGGGGTTGATTACTTAAGACCCTTTCTATGCAGGAGTCTGCCCAGGGAGGGGAGGAGGGGGCACTCAGGGCGGCTGCCAAATGAGTGTGAAGAGGGAGACTGGGGCGGGAGCAGCACCACCGGCACAGGGCGCGCAGGCTGCCTGGGGTCACACGGTGCTTCCCGTATGGTCTGCAGAGTGTCTAACTCGCCAGGCAACCCTGGTGGATGTGCTGAGGCTGGGCGCTGGCTGCTCCTTTTGCTCCCGGAACCCCTCTGCACCTTGCCTTCCTGCACTCGGCTGTCAGACGGATGCCCGGTGGCTAGCATTGCCTTTTCTTACAAAGGCGTAACCGACGTGGGTGTCCTGAACGCCGCCGGCTGAGCGGCACGGCCGCGTGTTGGGTGGACCACGGCGCCGCGGCAGAGCTCTCGCTGAGTGAGCAGGTTTCCACGGAGGAGCAGCTTGCTACTCTGGGGTGCAGAGAATGCGCCCCGTCAACACCACGCACCAGTGTGAGTGGAGGTAGAGCTGGGCCGTGTCTATTCACGGCAGATTCTCTAGAAGCACAGTAGCCATGGCAGTAGCAAGCCTCTAGGAACAGTTTTAAACTCCCACGCCCAGAGCTGTGCAGTTCCCTGGCTGCGCGTGTATTTGCGAAGCTGGCAGCCATCACACATCAGTACTCCTCAGTGGTCACTCCCAGTGCACCACCTACCTCGAGTCTCATAGCTTTACCTACTCTAGACATTTCACTTAAAAATGTTTTTAGAAACAATTAAAAAGAGTTGGGGCTGGCATCCCATAGGGACACCAATTGGGAGTCCCGGCTGCTGCTCTTCCTCTGCTGTGGCCTGGGAAAGCAGTGCAAGATGTCCCACGTGCTTGGTCCCTGCACCCACGTGGAGACCCAGAAGGTCCTGGCTTCGTTGTGGCCATCTGGGGAGTGAACCAGCAGATCGAAGACCTTTGTCTCTCCCTCTCAATGTCTAAAACTCTGCTCTTTCACTTCTCAGGCAGCCGAAACGGCTGGGGCTGGGCCAGGTCACAGCTAGGAGTTTTATCTAGGTCTCCCATGTGGGTGGTGCAGGGGCCCAAGTGCTTGGTGGTCCATTTTCCACTGCTCTTACCAGTTAGGCCCCAATGCTGGACTGTGATTTAAATTTTTAGTTATTTGGCAGGAAAAAAAATTGAGGCAGAGACAGATCCTATCTTCTGGTTTACCCCCACATGTTAGGATCACAGCGGGAGTGCACTCCAGATCTCCCACATGGGGGCAGGAACCCAGTTACGTGAGCCCTCACCACTTCCCACTGGCGGCAAAAAACCGTAGTAGTCAGGTCCAGAGCTGGCTTTTGAGCCCAGTAACTCCCACACACCACCCAGGTGAAGGGCCTAACCTGGAAAACCTCTGAAGTGTTATTTCTCATGAAGCAGAATCCTGCGAGACAGGCTGCTCACTTCCCTGAGCACGCACGCTACAGCAGGTGCTGGGCTGAACCCCATGGCAGGGGTTGGGGAACCCAGTTTTTTGTTTACTCATCAGCTGATGGACTTACACACAGTGACAACCACATGTCCTAGTCACCCAGTACCGCAGAAGAGCCAAACACTGAAAATCTTACTGTAGGCTATGAAACAAGACCTATAAGCTGTGAAGAAGAAATGTTTGTGTCTCCAGTTCTTACGTCCAGGGAACGCGCACAGCGAGGCTCAGCGTCCTCGCCACGAAGAGGGCTCTCAGGAAAACCCGACTCTGCCAGCACTGTCAGCCTGGATTCCAAAACCGAGCCAACAGCATGTGTGCGTCCCAGCCCTGCGCAGGGACCCTGGCACAGAGCCTGAGCGCACCAGTACAAGAGCCGAGACACAATTCCAGTCCAGCTCGCAACAGGGTTTTATTTGGGGATGAATATAAAGGAGAATGAAACGACTACTTTAAATGGAAAACCAGAAACAAGAGTGAGTGAGGGACAGTCTGTCTTCGGCACTACAGAGGCGGCCCGGGCCGGCACAGGAGACCAGAAATAGATCCCAACATCCACAAACACTGAGGACAGCAAAGGTCACGTTGTGATCCGTTTATGTAACAAGGGACTATTAATATCTGAAACAACCAGTTCTCTACCTCCGAGAAGAAAGCCGAGTCCCTTACTTCCTGTCCTAGGCAACGTGTAACCTCCAGGAAACCTAAGACGTTTAACACGACGTACCTGCCTGGAGACTCCCTCGATTCTTCACAATCAGCTGGCTTGTAATTATTTATCCTTATTTCACTGTTAATATGCCAGGAACGCACAAGAATGGCCGGGTGTCCAGCCAGGTGCTATGTACTGGGCCTCGGCACCACCCAGGTGACTGCTGGCATTGGACAGGGATGCCTGCTGGTAGAGATAGGGACTCGCAGGCAGAAATCAAGGAATCATAAGGTGACAGGGACACAGTCACCAAAACCAAAAACTGACAGTAACGCCGGGGAACAGGTGGAGAAATTTCTTAGCACACATTAGGATTCTCATGCGATTACATGAACATTACAGAAAATGCAAGTTATTAAGCGAGGTGTGGGGTGTGGGGTGCCCTGATCTTCATTACTGCAGAGCCTGCTGCGCATCTGGGGGAGTGCAGCCCTCAGGGATGCCAAGATTCTCCCAGGAAGGACAATCTCCCTACCCACACAGCTGGTGGTGTGGCACAGTGGGTTAAGTCGCCACTTGGAATTCCGGCATCTGGGACAGCAGCCAAGGATGGACTGAGTGTGTGGGCCCCTGCACCAGTGTGGCAGACCCAGAGCCGTTCCAGGCTCTTGGCTCACCCCAGCCATGGCAACCATTTGGGGACTACCTTTCAAAAAAACTTTTTTTAAAAAAAGTTACCCAACAGCTATGAATAAAGTTTTTCCGCCTTTTCTTTCTTAGGTGCCTGTTTCCAGGCAGAAAAGTTACTTATTGACAGCTAGTCACTCTGAGCCCCGGGAGTCCACCTCATTTAACCTTCGCAGTCACCTGGTCAAGCAGCTGTCATTTTACAGGTAAGGTGACGGAGGCTCAGATGGGCGGCAGAGTGAACTAAAGTTTATCTCCTCAAAAACAAGCAGCAGGGGCTGGTGCCAGGGTGCAGCGGGTTAAAGCCCCAGCCTATGGGTGCCGGTTCGAGTCCCCATTCCTCCACTTCCGATGCAGCTCCCTGGTAACGTGTCTTGGAAAACATTGGAAGATGGCCCAGGAAGAAGCTCCAGGCTTCGGATCAGCTCAGCTCTGGCCTTTGTTTGCAGCCATTTGGGAGTGAACCAGCAGAGAGAAGACCTCTTTCTCTTGTCTCTACCTCTCTTCAAATAAATAAAATCTTTAGCAGCCCAATCAGGAGCCTCCTAGCAAGATGGCGTCAGACTAAGGCTTCACTGCCCTTTCATTTCTAGAAGCTTAAGTAGAACCTTCCCAGATAAACACAGAGGTTCTGCTGGCTACACAGGTGGAGGCCGGGCTGGGCTGGGCCCGGGGCACCCACCTGTTTAAGTGCATTCCGTGCAATCGTCTGGAAGGCCTGCTCCACGTTGATGGCCTCCTTGGCACTGGTTTCGAAGTAGGGAATGTTGTTTTTGCTGTAGCACCAGGCCTGTGCCCTCTTTGTGGCCACCTGGAATAGGAAGCATGGCATGTAACATTCTGCCTCCAACCTGCAGCCATTTTTCAAGGACTGAGTCAATGACTAAATCACTTAGGAAGGGGAGATCAATGGTCAGAACACACACTAGTTAGAACTAACAAACGTGCCTAACATCCAAGAGAGCCCTCCAAATTGGCCCCACCTTTAGCACTTACTTGTCTGTTTTCGAGGTCGATCTTATTTCCCAACACAACAAAGGGGAAGTTTTCCGGATCCCGGGGACTGGCCTGGATGAGAAACTCATCTCTCCAGCTATCAAGCGTTTTGAAGGTGTTGGGGGCGGTCACGTCGAATACCAGAACGCAGCAGTCTGCACCTCTGTAGAAGGCTACACCGAGAGACTGGAACCGTTCCTGTCCTGCTGTGTCCCAGATCTACAGAGACAAAACAGGCACTCCTTGGGAGATGCTGGGCAGAGCAGCAAACGCGCATGTCTGTGTTTTGCCAGATAATGGCCTGGACTATAGGGCTACCCGCAAAGACAAGTGACTTCTGAACCAGAGCACCCCCACAACTCCCACTGTGTGTCTGGGGGGGGGGGTCGTCACACTTGAGTGCAAACACTAGGGTGCTAGAAACATTTTGTCACGTGAACAGACAGGTAATTTTTTAAGAACTTACTTGAAAGAATTACAGATAGAGGAACGCATATATACACACACAGGCACACACACAGATCATCTATCCACTGGTTCACTCCCCTATTGGGCAGGGACAGGCTGCAGCCAGGAGCTTCACTGAGGTCTTCCCACAGGGGTGGCAGGGGCCCAAACACTTGAGCCATCTTCCACTGCTTTTCCCTGGCCATTCGGCAAGAGCTGGATTGAAGTGGAGTGACTGGGACATGTACTGGTACCCATATGGGATGCTGACATCACATTCACCTGCTATGCCACAATGTCAATTCCCATGGACAGAGATGTGAAATTCAAACTTAAGATTCACAGATTCCAGGAACCTTCAGGAGTTGATGGAAATAAAGGGAGGCGATTACTTGAAAGGTACATGTGTCATGTATGAAAAGCTCAGTATGTTTTATTTATATAGTGCAATTAAAAAAACAACTAGGGCTCAGCATTGTGGTCCAGATTAAGCCACTGCTTGTGATGATGGCACCCTGTATCAGAGCACCAGTTCAAGTCCCAGCTGCTCCACTTCTGATACAGTTCCCTGCTAATAATGCACGCGGGAAAACAACAGATGATGGCCTGGGTAACTACGGCCCTGCCACCTAAATGGGAGAACTGGATGTATTTGTTGGCTCGTGGCTTAGCCCTGCCTATTTTGGCCATCTGGGGAGTGAACCAGTAGATGAAAATTTCTGTCACTCTGCCTTTCAAATAAACCAGTAAGTGTTAAAACAACAACAGGGGCCGGTGCTGTGGCGCAGCAGGTAAAGCTACCACCTGCAGTGCCAGCATCACATACGGCTGCCAGTTCAAGTCCCGTCTGCTCCATTTCCAATCCAGCGCTCTGCTATGGCCTGGGAAAGCAGAAAATGGCCCAAGTGCTTGGACCCCTGCACCCACGTGGGAGACCCAGAAGAAGCTCCTAGTTTCAGACTGGCCCAGCTCTGGTTTTTGTGAACATTTGGGGAATGAACCAGCAGATAAAAGACCTCTGTCTGTCTGTCTCTATAACTCTGCCTTTCAAATAAACAAACAACAACAAAATACCCTGTTAGAGATCAAGAAAACAGTGACAAGAACATAAATAATGGAGTAAAACTGGCCAAAGACCAGCACCTCGCTTGGTACCATGCTAGGTTCCAGAAAAGCCTAGATCTCCTCACTGCTGCAGATCCTTCGTGGTGTAAGGATAAAGTGCTATCAAGACAAACTAGCCCTTTTTTTTCCTGACAGGCAGAGGGGACAGTGAAAGAGAAAGGTCTTCCTTTTCCGCTGGTTCACCCCCCAATGGCCGCTACGACCGGCACACTGCACTGATCTGAAGCCAGGAGCCAGGTGCTTCTCCTGGTCTCCCATGCAGGAGCAGGGCCCAAGCACTTGGGCCATCCTCCACTGCACTCCCGGGCCACAGCAGAGAGCTGGCCTGGAAGAGGCCACAGCGGCCTTTGGTGGGAGAACCAATGGAAAAAGGAAGACCTTTCTCTCTGTCTCTCACTGTTTCTCTATCTGTCAAATAAATGATGATAATAAAAGGTTTTTAAAAATTAAAAATCTTTAAAATTAATAATAAAAATAGGGGCTGGTGCTGTGGCGTAGTGGGTAAAGTTGCCACCTGCAGTGCCAGCATCTCATATGGGCACCGGTTTGAGTCCCAGCTGCTCCATTTCCGATCCAGCTCTCTGCTATGGCCTGGGAAAGCAGTAGAAGATAGCCCACATCCTTGGGCCCCTGCACCTGCGTGGGAGACCTGGAAGAAGCGCCAACCATTGTGTTCATTTGGGGAATGAACCAGTGGACGGAAGATTGCTCTCTGTCTCTCCCCCTCTGCCTTTCAAATAAATATTTAAAAAATACACACACAACCAGGACCTAAATCCAGGCTTTGACAAGTTAGAAAACGGGCCAACACTGGCATAGCAGGTTCCGCTGCCACTTAAAATGCCAGCATCCCATATAAGAATGCTGGGAATACCCACTGCTTCACTTCTGTATTTTTTTTGAAAGATTTATTTGAGAGGCAGAGTTACAGAGAGGGTTCTTCCACCTACTTCGCCACACTTCAGTCCCAGCTTCCTGCTAAGGCACCTAGAAAGGCAGCAGGTGATGGCCAAAGTCCTGGGGCCCTGCACCACGTGGGAGAACTGGAAGCAGCTCCTGGCTTCGACCTGGCTCAGCCCTGGCTGTTGTGGCCATCCGGGGAGTAAACCATTAGATGGAAGACTTCTCTCTCTCTCTCTCTCTTGATCTCTGCCTTTCAAGTAAATAAGTAAGTAAATCTTAAGATTTATTTGAAAAGCATAATGAGAGAGAGAGAGAGAGAGAGAGAGGTGTCAAGATCTGTCTGCTGGTTTACTCCCCAGATGGTCACTGCAGCCGGAGCTGGACCAGGCTGAAGTCAGGAGCCAGGAGCTCCTCCTGGGTCTCCCAGGCAGGTGCAAGACCATCTTTTGCAGCTTTCCAGGCCATCAGCACGGAGCTGGATCGGAAGTGGAGCAGCCAGGACACAAATGGCATCCCTGTGGGATAAATGCAGGCCTCGAATCTGTTGCCGTTAGTGAACTACATGGTTATTTGGAATTCTGTTACAAAAAGATGACAACCAAATCACATTAAAAAGCTGGAAAATTTAAAAATGTTTCAAAACTGTGTCTTACATAAAAGGCAGAGAAAGGAGGAACACAGCTCCCACTTACTGGTTCACTCCCCAAATGCCCTGAGGAGTGGGCACTGGGCCAAGGCCCAACCAGGAAATGGGTGCAGCTCAGGCCTCCCATGGGTGCAGAGTAACAATTCTTTGAGCCATCACTGCTGCCCCCTCGGGTCTGCACTGGCAAGAAGATACAGTCAGGACCTGGAGCCAGGAGTCAAACCCAGGCAGTGTGGATGTGCAACAGGGCACCTTAACCAACAGGCCAGACGTGACTCACTGAACACCGTCATTTTAATTTCAGTTTCTCTTCCTTCTTCCAGTAAATGACTCCTGAAGAAACGTCAACTACTTCTACCCTCTACTATCTTTAAGTTCATTTCCAAAAGCTATTTATATATCTATACAGGATAGTCCCTGTCTTAATAGTTTGACTTAAATTTCTGACTTCAGGATGGTATGGAACATATGCATACAATCACTCCCATTTTGGGGGCCGGTGCTGTGGCGCAGTGGGTAAAGCCACTGCCTGCAGTGCCGGCATCACATACGGGCACCAGTTCAAGACCCGACTGCTCCATTTCTGATCCAGCTCTCTGCTCTGGGCTGGGAAAGCAGTGGAGGATGGCCCAAATCCTTGGGTCCCTGTAGCCATGTGGGAGACCTGGAAGAAGCTCCTGGCTCTGGATCAGCTCAGCTCCAGCTGTTGTGGCCATCTGGGGAGTGAATCAGCTGATGGAAGACCTGTGTCTCTCTCTGCCTCTCATTCTCTGTGTAACCCTGACTTTCAAATGAACATTTTTTTTTAAAAAAATCACTCCCATTTTCAGTGCAGTATTCATGAATTACATGAGATATTAAACACTTAAAATAAGATTTGTGGGACCAGGGTTGTGGCATAGGGGTTAAATTGCTGCCTGTTGAGGCCGGCACTGTGGTGTAGTGGGTAAAGTGGCTACCTGCAATGCCAGCATCACACACAGGCGCTGGCTCATGTCCTGGCTGCTCCATTTCAGACTGAGGTCCCTGCTAACGGCTTGGGAAAACCAGTGAGAGATGGTCTGAGTGACTGGGTCCCTCCCACCCACATAGAAGACCTAGAAGCAGCAGCTCCTGGCTCCTGGTTTTTGGCTTGGCCCAGCCACAGCTGTTCTAACCATTTGGGAAGCAAACCAGTGGATGTAAAACGTCTTTCTCCCTCTAACTCATACAAATAAATAAATAAATAAAATTTTTAATAAAATAAACTGCCGTTTCCAATGCCAGCCTCCCATATGAGCGTCAGTTTGAGTCCCAGGTACTCCACTTCCCACCCAGCTCCCTGCTGCCTTGAGTTCATGCCCACCTATGTGAAAAGTTCAACTGAGTTCCAGGCTCCTGGCTTCAGCCTGGCCCAGCTCAGCTGTTTCTATACCACTGGGGAGTGATCTAGCAAATGGAACAGAGTCGTCTTTCTCGCAAACATTTTAGGGGCTGGTACTGTGGCTAAGTGGGTAAAGCTCCCGCCGGCAACACCAGCATCGCACACGGGCACTGGGTCAACTCCCGGCCGCTCTACTTCTATTCCAGCTCCCTGCTAACGTGCCTGGGCAAGCAACCGAAGATGGCCCAAGTACTTGGGTCTCTGTGCCCACAGGGGAGACCAGGAAGATGCTCCTGGTTTTGGCCTAGCTCAGCCCTAGCTGTGTGGCCATCTAGGGAGTGAACCAGTGGATACAAGATTGTTTTCTCTTTCTCTCCCTTTACCTTTCTGTAACTCCACTTTTCAAGTAAATAAATATTAAAATTTTCTTTTAAAAAAATAAAGTGTATGAGAGAAAGTACAGAGGATGCTGGTTTACAAGACCACATCCCACACTCGAGTGCTTGGGTTCCCCTCCTGCTTGTGGCTTCTGGTCCCAGCTTCCTGTATGCGGATCCTCGGAGGCAGCATGGATGCCTCACGTTGGGTCCCTGGCACTCACAGTGGGAGAGCTAGACTGAGTTTTTTTAAGATTTTTTTCTTCTTTTTTTATATTTCAGAGTGGCAGAGAGAGAGAGAGACAGAGACAGACGGACAATCTTCCATCTGCTGGTTCACTCCCAGATGGCTGCAATGGCCGGAGCTGTGCTGATCCAAGGCCAGGAACCAGGATCCTCCTCCAGGTCTCCCATGTGGGTGCAGAGGCCCAAGGACATGGCCATTCTCTGCTGCTTTCGCAGGAGCATTAGCAAGCAGCTGGATAGGAGTGGAGCAGCTGGGACTTGAACTGGCGCCCACACGGGATATTGGCCCTTCAGGCAGCTACGCCACAGCACCAGCACTGGCTCCTGGACTGAGTTTTTGTCTGCTGGCTTTGGCCTGGCCCAGCCCTGGCTACTGGAGAATAGACTAGCGGACAACCGCTCTTTCAGATTCTCAGAGAAACAAATAAAATATATGGGAGAAGCCTGGGCAGGGGAGACAGCACTTAAGACATTGTTTGGGACACCCACATTTCCTATGGGGTCCCTGGGTTCAAATCCTGAGCCCAGCTTGGGAGGCAGCAGCTGATGGCTCACGTGGATAGGGGAGTGAACCAAGAGAGGTAGATCTGGCTCTCAAATAGTTTTAAGAGATACAGTAGGATGTGCACAGACCATATGTAAATACTATTCCATTCTATGTAAGCAGCAGATTTTAGTATCTGAAGGGATCCTGGAACATCACCCATGACGCTGAGGAAGATTCAGCCAGGGAGTTCTGTCCTCTTAGTATCACAGTCACAATTATAAAACAGGTACGTACATACGCCAGAGCGCACTCCCCCCGCAGCCCTCGAGGTTCACCCTGTGGCACTCGGGCACCCCCAGGCCTGTGGAGGGTCAGTGCAGTAGGGACTGCTACGCTGCCTGCTGCTTTTGGAACCTGTGCTGCCTGGATCACTGAAAGGTGGCTGTAGTCAAGGCTGTTCTTTCAAATTCGGCTTTCTCCACTGGCTGCCTCTCCTCAGAACCTATTTAAATGTTTCATTATCATCATATAGACTTCTATTTATCCCTCTTTAGAATCTGGGCTTCCTGAAACTGTGGATTGGTGCCACAGCAGTTCTGGAAACGTCTTGACAAATCTCATCTTTAATCTCTCTCTTCCCTCTGAGAGGGATTAAAAGTAGGTCTCTCCTACTCAATGAATCTTGTTTTTACCTTAGCCAGCATCCCATGAGTGCCAGTTTGAGTCTTTCAAATAAAAACTATTTTGTAGAGATCTTAATTCCCCGGGTTGCAGGTTTCTGCCTATGCCTTTCCTCCCCAGATCGCTGTAGCTTGTTTCCTCGGCAGATTTAAGGCTGTCTTATTTTCTTGAGGCGAATTGACAGAACATTGTTCACACATGATCTATACACTTGTTAAGTTAGAATCACATCCCTCTGAAATCCCTACAATCCATGACACAAACCTGCGCATCAGGAAGTTCCTTCCTTCCCTTTTGCTTGTTATTTGTGTGATAAAAACACTCGACGTAAGATCTAAGCTCCCAGCAAACTGTGACGCTTACAGTATAATTACAGGCGCTAGTCTGCACACATGTGTCACTCAAACAGCCTCCTGACTTCCTTACACATAAACAAAATACTCAGAAAAAGTAGGAAAACTCCTTGTCACGATGCCTTGTTTTCTCATTTTGAGCACCTGCTGCTAAAAGCTTTTGAAAATTCCTCAAGAAGTACAGTGACAAAGCCTTTGTCCAGACAGTGGCTTTCACGTACATCCAGTCTTGGAAACCAGCGGGGGAAAGCCCAAGACCCAGTTCGTCCACTTTCCAGACGTCACTTACACCCCCTGGGGCTCCAGCCACGGTCTCTTCAGGAGTGAAGCAGTCAAGGGTCCCAGTGTCCTGGGCATGTGGGGACTGACCATAATGACCCTGACCCAGCAGGGGTTGGGCCCTGACCTCTGACCCCCTAGCCTGCATGGCTACTAAGCCAGGGTTCAGTCTGGCAGACTGTTAACTGGGGACAGCTTTGAGCTCTCTAGGTTACGTCCTTTCCCAACGTCGCCGTATGCCCTTCTGTTGCTACGGAAGACTGTGTCAGTCTAACTGCTGTTCCTTTTCAGGTCATCTGGCTTTTCTCTATAGTTGCTTTCAGGATTTTATCTTTTGCTCTTATGCAGTTTTATGTTTTGTTTAGTAAATCTGCTCAATTCTTAAAGTTGACCACTTTCTTGAGCTGTTTAATCTGCAGCTTAGCTGTTCATTTAGTTTATTTCTATGTGATTTTTTTCACTTCTTCAAGATCTACTTTTCCATATCCTCATTTTCTTTAGTGTCCCTTTCCATCGTGGTTTCTGTTCCTTTCTGAAATGTTTCTAATCATTGCAAACATTACTTGTGGTCCATCATTTCCTCATGTGCTTCTAAGTGTCCCCATGGTTGCCTGCATGTTATCTTTGTTTCTGCCAGGAGTGACAGGGGTTCGTGTCAGATTACTTATTTTTAAAGATCTATTTATCTGAAAGAGTTACAAAATGAGAGGTAGAGGACAGATCTTCTGTTGTTTCACTCCCCAGATGGCCAAAATGGCCAGGGCTGGGCCAGGTCAAAGCCAGGAGTTTCTTGTGGGTCTCCCATATGAGTGGCAGGGGCCCAAACACTTGAGTCATCTTCCGTTGCTTTTCACAGGCCATTAGCAGGGAGCCTGATCAGAAGCAGAACAGCTGGGACCCGAACCAGTGCCCATACAGGATGCCAGTGTCACAGGTGGCAGCTTGACCAGCCACACCACCACGCTAACCCCTCCTGTTAGATTGTTTAAGACAAAGATTCTGTGCCACATGGAGTAGAAACTTAGAATCCACACATGTGGATCGCAGGACTGAGATTTTCCAGCCATGAAGCAAAAAAATCCCAGTCCACACTTCAGTCACAGTTCCACCACTTCCTTAGCCTGCTTTCATTTCCTTCCCAAGTCCTAGACTGTGTGTGTGCACGCACGTACATGTGTGTGCAAGGAGCTTCCCAATGCCAGTGCCTCTACCCTGTGTACATACCCTGCCCCTACGTAACTGGTAAAATTCCCTTCTGTCTACAAACTCCAGTGCACCATGGCAGGAGCCTCCGAACTTCCCATTCCCTCCAGTCCCCTTTGTTCTTGTAAGCTGCAAACTCCTTTTCTCTCAAGCTGGACCAACCAACTGGCTGGCTTATTTAATTATTTATCCTTATTTATTCACTTACATTTATTTGTTTATATTTCAAAGAGAGAGGGAGAGACACAGATATGTCTTCCACCTGTTGGTTCACTCAGCAAATATCCACACAAATAGGGCTAGGCCAGGCGGAAGCCAGGTGTCAGGGTCTCCCACATGGGCGTCAGGAACTCAGGCTGGGCCATCCTCTGCTGCCTCCCAGGCACATTAGCAGGAGCTAGATTGGGAGTAGAGTAGCCAGGACTCAAACGAAACTCCGATATGGAATGTGGCCGTCCCAGCTTAAGCCCCTGTGCCACAATGCCTGCTTTCTGCAAGTTGCCTTAAGTTTTAGTTATATTTTTTTCCTTCCAAATATTTTATTTATTTGAAAGGCAGACTTACAGAGAGAGGAGAGGCAGAGAGAGGTCTTCCATCCACCGGTTCACTCCCCAGATGGCTACAACAGCAGGAGCTGCACTGATCAGGAGCCAGGAGCCTCCTCAGGATCTCCCAAGTGGGTGCAGGGGCCCAAGGACTTGGGCCATCCTCCACTGCCCTCCCAGGCTATAGCAGAAAGCTGGATCGGAAGAGAAGCAGCTGGGACTAGAACCGGCGCCCATATGGGATGCCGGCACTTCAGGCCAGGGCTTTAACCCGCTGTTCCTCAGCGCCGGCCCCAAGTTTTAGTTATATTTTTAAGCTCTTTCAGTGTACGTGTGATTGAAGTGGGGAAAAACTGTCATGGAAAAATTTCAAAATGCAAGCTCTGGGGGCTGGTGCTGTGGCGTAGGGATAAAGCTGCCGCCTGCTGTGCCAGCGTCACATATGGGCGCCGCTTTGAGTCCTGGCTGCTCCACTTCCAATCCAGTTCTCTGCTATGGCCTGGGAAAGCAGTAGAAGATGGATCAAGTCCTTGGGCCCCTGCACCCCTGTGGGAGACCAGGAAGAAGTTCCTGGCTCCTGGCCTCAAATCAGCGCAGCTCCAGCTGTTGCAGCCAACCGAGGAGTGAGCCAGCGGTTGGAGGACCCTCCCTCCTCTCTCTGTGCCTCTCCTTCTCTGTGTAACTCTTTCAAATAAATAAATAAATCTTAAAATCAAAATGCAACCTCTGAGCTAAAGTTGGGGGACATCTCAATGGAAGGAGACGTGACAGCAGGGCTTTGCTGGAAGCAAGGGCGCAGGCAGGAAACGGTGAGCAGTAGCTCTTCCTGCCGTTTTTCTGTGGCCATAATGGTACACGTGAATGTCCTGGATCAACTCTCAAGAGCATCAAAAGTGATGGAAAAAGAGGCAAACGCCAGGTTCTCATGAGGCCACACTCCAAAGTCACGGTCAGTTTCTAACTGTGATGATGACGCATCATTACACTGGCGGACTTGAAGTCACTATGATCACACAACTGGGAAAATCATTCTGAACCTCACAGGCAGGTTAAACAAACGTGGAGTAAGTGGCTGAAATTTTAAATTAATTAACTTAGTCTTATTTTAAAGATAGAGCGAGACAAACGCATGCATGTACACACAAAGAGATCCTCCATCTTTTGGTTTGTTCCTCAAATGCCTACTACAGCTGGAGCTAGGACAGGCCACAGTCAGGAGCCCAGAACAATCTGGGTCTCATGTAGACAGCAGGGATCCCAGGACCTGAGACATCACCTGCAGCCTCCCAGGAGCGGCATTACCAGGAAGCTGAAATCACAGAGAGCTGGGTCGTGAACTCGGGTGCTCCCAAGCAGTGTCCTGACTTCTGTGTCAAACGTCCCTGCTCGGCCCTCGCCAAGACTGGATGTGTAACTCAAAGACTGAACCAGCTGACAGCATGGCCACACAGGCATTCAGGATGAAAATACAGCACAGGGGCAATCTTGGGATTCTTTTCCAAAGGATATTAAGCGTATTTAAAAATAAAATACCTTAACAGAAGAGGGGAAAACCACTCAGAAGTGAATAGTTTATAACCGGAGTGAAGGCTTTCAGAAAGTCATACAGGGGTGGGTTAAGCCTCAGCTTGGGACACTGGCATCCCGTATCAGACTGCAGGTTTCAAGTCTGAGTCCTGACTACTGCACTTCTAATCTAGTTCCCTGCCAATGCGCCTGGGAAAGCAATGGATGATGCCCCAAGTGCTTGGGTCCCTGCCACCTTCGTGGGCAACGCCATGGCCCAGCCCAGACATTGTGGGCACCTGGGGTGTGAGTCAGCTGTTCTCTCCCCCATCACTCTGCTTTTCAAATCTATTCATCTGTCTGCCTGCCTACCTACCTACGTACTTAGTTGAAAAGCCATACAAAGGGATTTGTTCAGAAAGATTCAAGGGCAACCCTTGCGGCATTAGGCTGATACACGAAAAAACCAGCCAAGCTTCTGAGGAACACACCTTGTGGGGTCAGACAGGCTAGATTAAAATTAGAAAAATAAGGCAACAACTTTCATGAGTCCTATAAGAACACAGAAAGGATGCAAAGATTTTTTGACTTAAAACACTGGACAAGTACATTAAAAAAGGGACAAGTTATAAATTCTAGACACAAAACAAGGACCTGCAGGTGGCCAAACTTAGCAAAAACCAAAACCTTAAAGAGCAACAACAACAACCCAGGGAGTTCACTTAAATCTGAATTTTGGAGAGGTAAGAGCCCCTGCGATGCTGGCGTCCCATGTGCACGGCGTGGTTCATGTTCTAGGTGCTCCACTTGGGAACCAACTCCCTGGTGATGGCCTGGGAGGGCAGTGGAGATGCCCAGGTGCTTGGGCCCCTGCACCCACATGGAGACCTGGAAGAAGCTCCTGGCTCTGGTCTGGCCCAGCCCTGGAAGCTCTCTCTCTTTGAGTCTTCCTCTAACTATGCCTTTCAAATAAATAAATCCTTAAAAAATTCAATTTCACAAAAACCATGAAATACTTTTGGAATGTATTATCATGCAATATTTGCGACACACTTATACTAAAAAAGTATTCCCTGTTTATCTGAAACTGAAATTTAATTGGGTGTCTTGTATTTTTTTAAAGCTTTATTTTATTTGAAAGGCACAGTGAAGGGGAGGGGGGTGCAGATCTTCCATATGCTGGTTCACTCAAATGGCTGCAATGGCTAGCGCTTGGCCAGACTGAAGCCAAGAGTTTCTTCCAAGTTTCCCATGTGGGTGCAAGAAACCCAAACACTTGGGCCATCTTCGGCTGCTTTCCCAAGTGCATTAGCAGGGAAAGGGAACAGCTAGGACTTGAACTGGCGTCCACAAGGGATGCTAGTGTTAAGAGACAGTGGCTTTACCAGTTACGGCACAATGCTGGCCCCAGTATCTTGTCTTTTATCTCACAATCCTCCCTCTTACCAATTATCCATGAATACAATAGTGGGATTTGAAGACCAAGAAAGGAAAATTGCTAGGCATGAAAAAAGGATGTAAACTAAATAAACTGGCAAAGCCTGGTTGCCTCAGTTAGAAAGTGCTTACCTGCATCGTAACTAGCCTGTCATCCACCATCACCTCCTTGGTCAGAAAGTCTGCTCCTATTGTGGCTTTGTACTGGTTACTGAATTTCTTGTTCACGTACTGGTTCATGAGTGATGTCTTACCAACTCTGAAATTTGAGAAAAACCACGGTATAAATTCAAATGAAAGAGAATGAAGCCAACTTTGACATTTGCAGTTTTGGTAAAAGGAATCTGCCTGTGTTGAAGGAGAACAAACAGCCCTCAAAGCAAAGGCCGGCGGGAATCACCCATCGAGACCTTCTCCTGGGATAAAACATGGGTCCAGATGCGGTCTGATGCTAAACAACCTTTTGTCAGTTTTGGTAGAGGCAACTCAGATGGCAAAACCTAGTATTATTTCTCTCCTTCCAGGAGAATGCCAGCCCTCGCTTCTAAAAGGAGCTTCAGTAATAAGATCATTTCACTCTTCCAAAAATATCACTGCAGTCCTGGGTGTTTCTCCATTTAGCGGTTGTTATTCAGTTGGATGAAGTAATACAAGGCGGAAGCAACTGGCTCCGAGCAGACACACGCTGCGCAGCCAACTTGCTGCTTTACAGCTTCAGGTCTGAAGCAGAGGAAGAGCCAGCAAACCACCAAGCCAGAGTCCACCTGAAGTATGTTCTTCCAATGATGTTTTTCAGCAAGAACACACTGTTACAGGACGCCATCCTCGCACAGCCGGGAGCAATGCTAACCAGCCCACACCGCCTCAGCCAGGACTGCCAGAGGCGGGGAGGTGGAATCTGTAATGGAACAAGGTCTGGTGATTCGTTTTAGACAAGTATGGGTAAGGCAAGCCTAGGAACACCTCTCCATGGAGACAGCAGGCGGGGACAGGGGAGTGACCATGCACCTTGGCCCTACCTTACTGGCCTCTGACATGGCAAGCGGTAGCTTATAAAAGGTTCCTTGGTGATTTAACTAAGCCAGCCACACCAGGAACGTCACCAGCTTTTTAAAGGAGTGGCAGGAAGCTTTGAAATAGAGGCCCACACACCTGCATCTCCTGTTGTTGCTTTAATACGGGCGTCTTCAGTGAGACAAGGCATCAGAGGTCACTGCAGATGCCAATTCTGCAAAGCTCCCAGACACTGCCGTTAGTTACCTGGTGAGCAGCACACCTAGAACCAGGGGCTCAGGCTTTCACACACAGATCTGAGCCAAACACACCAAAAGGAGGCACAGTGGGCACAAAACCACAGATGCAAAGCAAGATGCCAAATCTATGGAAGCAGGACTCCCTGCCTGCCGACTTGGGAGTTCCATGAAAACGATGCTCTTTGTAGAGCTCAAGCAGTCATCCTCCCCCAAATCATGATGAAATCAGAGAACGGGGGTTACAGAAGATGCCCCGATTCACAGGGCCTGACACCCCGTGTGGTAGCACAGAGGGCTGAGCTCCAAGTCAGTCTTAGTTCCAATCCAGGAGAAACACTTACCCAGAATCTCCCAAGATGATCACCTTCAGCAACACTTTCTTCCGAGAGGTCATCTTTCAAACTAAGTGAGGAAAGGAGAAAGCACCGTGAGTATGACGACAGTAACAAGAAGCCCCTCCTATGGCCCAAGTGCTTGGGCCCTGCACCCGCATGGGAGACCAGGAGGAAGCACCTGGCTCCTGGCTTCGGATGGGTGTAGTTCCAGCCGTGGTAGCCATTTAGGGGGTGAACCAACGCAAGGAAGACCTTTCTCTCTAACTCTGTCAAAAAAAAAAAAAAAAAAAGGAAGCCCCTGCTTTGGCGCGGACAGCACAGGTGTAGGCCTTGCTCGCCTCTTTCCCAGCAGCTAGAGGGCCAGGAAAGCACAGCCCAGTTAGGAGAGGTCAAGGCTGAAGCTACTGGATCAGCATTTGGATTAATGCTCCAAACGGACTCAACAGCCTGTTCCTTGCTTCACTCAAGTCCCTGTGGGAATGCTGAGAACACTTCCACCCTCACCTCTGCTCTCCATCCCATTACCTTGCTTTATTTTTCTTCAGAGCAATCATTTTTATGTACTGTATTTGTCATCTGTCTACCTTCTCTTTTCCAATAATCTCCATGAAGACAGGTTTGTTTTGTTTGTTTTTTAAATGATGGGGATGGTGGGGAGGGGGTGGGAGAGGCAAGGAAGGGGAGAGAGATGTAGAGCAAGAGACCCTCCACCCCTGGTTCACTACACAGACAGGTGTTTGGGCCACCACCACCTTCCCAGGTGAATTAGCAGGAAGCAGAATTGGAAGCAGAGGGGCCAAGACTTCAGGCAGGCACTTGAACCCACAGTGACTTAACACCCACCCCAAAGACAGTTTGGTCCCGCATTGTACACTTGGTGTCAAGCAGAGAATTACTGTCAGCTTTTGTGATGGCGTGTGAGTACTGCTCCACTCTGCAGCTCCAGGGACCACCTTTTTTCCGGAAGACCTTTCGGGCAGGCTTCACTGCCTCTGATCAGGCAATATGGTGATACCTATCTGGGCTCAGTCCTCTTACAGCACTTGCCACACCATGCTCCAAGCACTTGTCAAGGCCCTCTTTTTTTTTTTTTTTTTTTTGGACAGGCAGAGTGGACAGTGAGAGAGAAAGACAGAGAGAAAGGTCTTCCTTTCCCGTTGGTTCACCCTCCAGTGGCCGCTGCGGCTGGCGCACTGCGCGCGGCGCATCGCGCTGCTCCGATGGCAGGAGCCAGGTACTTATCCTGGTCTCCCATGGGGTGCAGGGCCCAAGCACTTGGGCCATCCTCCACTGCACTCCCTGGGCACAGCAGAGAGCTGGCCTGGAAGAGGGGCAACCGGGACAGAATCCGGCACCCCGACCGGGACTAGAACCCGGTGTGCCGGCACCGCAAGGTGGAGGATTAGCCTAGTGAGCCGCGGCGCCGGCCGAGGGCCCTCTGTCTTAACTACCTCTCAGCTGACCCAGCGACCTTTAGGGAAGGAGCAGGTGTCAGAAGCACTGCTTGCTCCTCTCAGCACTGACCACCCAGCTTCTTCAACATTAGACTGATGGTGTCTACAGCACACTGATGCTGAACCCAGACTGCTGGGATTTGTATTCTGGCTTTGCCAACTACCTTAGGCGATTTTTTTGCTGGGGAGGAATAGAGACGTAAGACTGTTTCCGTCCTAATGATGTGGTGGAGACTGAATGAGCAACACGCTCAAGTCAATGACTAGAATACACTAAGTGGTTAGTCCACATTGACCGCTAGCTACTGTTTCAATGGGAGCCAAATACAGAAATGAATAAATAACTGAACAGAGTCCAAAAGGGAATGAGAGAAGCAGAGGATGGTCAAGGACGAGGTAATTAAGCCACACCCTCCTTCCAACTCTCCTTGTTCAACTGCACGCAAGACCACAACTAAAAGGAAACATTTGTCTTGACTACCATGCCACAGGGCGCGACAAGATGGAGAACCCCATGCTCCCGAAAGTGCCCATCTTCCACAGCTGCAAGGACAGTGGGTGTGGGCATGGGGCTCGGCCCCACCACCCACCCCTCGGGGGCAAGGCCCCCTGCCCATGCCGGGTCTATGAGGACTCCGCATCCCAGTACAACAGCAGTTGTCTAGAAAGCTCCTACTAGCTAGTGCTGGTTACAGGGCAGTGGGGGAGCACTGGAGTTCCAATAGCTGGCTTCCTTCAGTCTTCTGTTTTGTTAGTTTGTCTTATTCATCAATGGGGTTAATTCCCCAAACTATCCATTATATGCAGAGAGCACTGGGCCCTACCTTCCTTCTCAGGGACTACCATGACTGACCAAACGTTCAGTCTCAGCTAAGGTCTAGTATTACATTTCAAGCCAGAAATCACATTATGACAGCTGGGGCAAGTTTCAAACCCAAAGAAGGGACGCAGAAGTGTTGAGGAGGCTGGCATTGTGCTGTACGGGGTAAGCTGCTGCCTGTGATGCTGGCATCTCATATGGACACTGGTTCAAGTTCCTACTGCTCCACTTCCCATCCAGCTCCCTGCTAATGAGTCTGGGAAAGAAACAGAGGATGGGCCAAGTGCTTGGGCCACAGTACCCACATGGGAGACCTGGAAGAAGCTCCTGGCTCCCAGCTTTGGCCTGGTCCTGCCCCAGGCAATGTGGTCATTTGAGGAGTGAACCAACATATGGAAGATATCTCTGTAACTCTTTCAAATAAATAAATCTTCAAAAAAAAAAAAAAAAAAAGGAAGAAAAAGGTTTGCTAAGTTTTTTTTTTTTTTTTTTTAAGATTTATTTATGTATTTGAAAGGCAGAATTAGAGAAAGCAAAACACAAGATAAATCTTCCATCTACTGGTTCACTTCCCAAATGGCTGCCAATAGCCAGGGTTGGGCCAGGCTGAAGCCAGGAGCTTCTTCTGGGTCTTCCCTTGGGTGCAAGGACCCAAGCCTTGGGCCATCCTCCACAGCTTTCTCAGGCACATTAGCAGGAAGCTGGATGGGAGGTGGAGCAGCCAGGTCTCGAACTAGTACCTATGTCAGATGCCAGCGCACTGGCAGTGTCTTTACCCACTATGCCAAAGTGCCAGCCCTGCAAAGACATTTGTAACGAAAATATATTAAAGTCAGTAATTTTGAGATTGGGAAAAAGGATTTGGATAACATGATTTGTTAATAAGCTTTTCATGACTAAACCAATGTTAGTTAATACTATTTTAAAAAATGAACAGAAATACACTTTTGCATCCATGTTTCCACACAACAGGTTTCATGTTGCTTTTCTGTGCCGTGTGTTTCTGCCCCACGGAGGCCTCCAGGAAGTGCCCATGTGGCCACCTTACATGGGATGCAGAGTACGACAACCCAGAGTCGCTTCCTTCATTTTTAGTCCCTGTCACAGTAAGCCCAGAAACCACCGAAGGACGAAGCCCTGAAGCCACCTAAATCAGCACTACAACAGGCGCACATCCTAAGCATACAGTTTGGCATTTTGTTCTTCCTACATTATCATTCATCTTTGTTTCTAGCGCTTGTTTTCCATTATAATCTTAAAGTCTAATGTTCCTTTGAGTGAATTAAGCATTCAAACAGCCATTCTTGTTCTTCAGTGTATCAAAAATACAGAAAAACTGTCTATAATAAATAGAAAAAAATTTCTTCCAATTCATCTACCTGTTAATGCACCTGGGAAGCAGTGGAGGATGGCTCAACTGCTTGGGCCCTGCCACCAATGTGGGAGACTTAGATGGAGTTCAGGCGCCTGGCTTTGGCCTGGTCCAGCCTAAGATGTATTTGTGGAGTAAAACAGTGGATGCAAAACCATTCTGTCTCTCCCCCTCTGTCACTCTGTTCTTCAAATAAATATAAAGAAATCATCTTTTTTTTATTTTTTTTAAATAGGGAAACATTTGGCCTAGCAGTTAAGAGGCTGGTTAAGATAACTGTGTTCTACACCAGAGAGCCAGGTAGAAACCTCTCTGCTCCTGACTCCAGTTTGTTAACGCAGACCCTGGGAGGCTACAGTGATGGCTCAGGTGACTGGGTTCCTGAAACCCACACAGATCTGGATTGAGTTCCTGGCTCTCAGCTTCAGGTCCCAAATCAGGGCACGGCAGGCATTTGGTGAAGCAGTGATGGGAGCTCTCTCCGCCTCTCAAATAAATAAATAAATATTTTTGAAAACATACAGAAAACACTAACTATGGACTTATTTCCTTGGGATACAGCAGTATCTGGGGGATGAAGTGGGGAGATCTTCCCAGACTGCGACTCCTAAGACTGTCACTGCAGCACCCTGCTGATAAGCACTGGCAGAGGGTCACAGACGGCAGGCAGGGTAGCAGTGCCAGCTCTTGCACAAGACCACAGAGCCAAGGGCTCAGGCACAGGGAGACTGATGGCCTCACACGTGACGCGGAGCCCCGCTTCCACAGGTAGCCACTATCCCTTCTGCAGCTCCTCAGGCTCCCCACGAGGAATTTGTTTTTTAAAGATTTATTTATTTATTTGAAAGTCAGAGACCCAGAGGAAGTTCCTAGCTCCTGGCTTCGGATTGGCTCAGCTCCAGCCACTGCTGCTGTTTGGGGAGTTCACTGGCAGATGGAGGATTTCTCTGTCTGTAACTGCCTTTCAAGTGAAATGAATAATAATAATAATAATAATAATAATAATAAAATACCCGATGCCTGCTCAGTGGAGGTGAAGACTATGCTGCTGCTGCACTTGGTCTGAAAGCACAGTGTCTGTGAAGCCATCAAGCCAACAACGTAAATGCAGAGGACAATACTGAAACAGGAATTTATCACATCCAGGCTCACAGAGCACAAGTGGCAGAACTGGAATTATCACTTAGTCACCACACCGTTCTGCAACACCAGCTCCTACCACAAAGACTAATTCGCAGAGGAACACACCTCAGGTTTGGAAACCACTCCTGTCTATACCACCGTTTCCGTTTATACGTTGTATCTGATACAAAGCTACAATGATGGCAGATTATATGAACAAGTATTCAAAGCTCACAAGGCTGAAACCATTAAATCAGTTAATATTCCATAACTCAGTAACTTTTTGAAAACATTTATTTATTTGAAATGCAGAGTAATGGGGAAAGCAAGACGGAGAGAGAGATGGATCCATCTTCCATCCTCTGACTCTGCCCCAAACGGCTGCAACAGTCACGGCTGGGCCAGGCCAACCCAAGAGCCTGGAACTTCACCTGGGTCTCCCACAGTGGTGGCAGGGGCCCAAAGACCTGGGCCATCCTCTGTTGTTTTCCTAGGAGCATCGGGGAGCAGGATCTGAACTGGAGCAGCTGGGACTGGAACCGGCACCCATATGGGATGCTGGTGTCAGGGGTGGGTGGCTCAACACCAATCCCCTGCTTGATGTTTCCAAGCTGCCCATCTAGAACAGTTGGGCCCTACCCAGAAAGTTGACTCTTCCTTTTTCCCTGGACCCTTCCCAGGGTCCAGAAAATTCAAAAAGGTACAAAAAGAAGACAAAAAGCTGCTGATAATCCTATCTACTGGCAGCAGTCAGTATTAGTATCAGGGTATATGTCTTTCGATTTTCCCTCAAATGGTTCAGGTTAGACTGTATATTAACTTTCCACCCTATTTTTCTACATTAAATAAGCATATGGATATTCTCAGTCCTTCCCTTGTTTAGAGTACAGGTGTTGGAGCCGGCGCTGTGGTGCAGTGGGTTAACGCCCTGGCCTGAAGCGCCAGCATCCTATATAGGTGTCAGTTCAAGACCTGGCTGCTCCACTTTCTATCTAGCTCTCTGCTATGGCCTGGGATAGCAGTGGGGGATGGCTCAAGTCCTTGGGGCCCTGCACCCATGTAGGAGACCCAGAGTAGGCTACTGGCTTCAGATCAGCGCAGCTCCAGCCATTATGGCCAATTGGGGAGTAAACCAGTGGAAGGAAGACCTCTCTCTGTCTCTACTAAACTCTGTAACTGTCTTTCAAATAAATAAAATATATTTTTTAAGAGTACAGGTGTCTTCAATTATGAAATAAGCCTATGCATACATGGGTACTTCATAAAGTTTGGAAAATGAAATTAAAAGGTAACTTGGGTGGGGTGGCTGGTGTGGCAGCTGGGACACCACATGTGACACCTGCATCCTACGCCGCAGTGCCTGGGTTCAGTCCCAGCTCCTCAGCTTCTGATCCCGTTTCCTGGTGACGTGCACCCCAGGCGGCAGCAAATGCTGCTTCAAGAACTTGGTCACTGCACCCACGTGGGAGACCTGGATTGAGTTCAGGCTCCTGTCTTTGACCTGGTCCTGTCCTGGCTGTTGTGGGCATTTGAGGAGTGAACCGCAGAAGGGAGATTTCTCTCCATCTCAGTCTTCTGAACAGAACAAAAATCAAAATCATAGATGCTTATTTTTGTGAAAAAATTTTTTTGAAATCCATGAGCAGTTTAAAGAAAGCATCATGGGAACACCGATTTGGGCAGGATTTAAGTAAATTCAAAAGGACCACTGTAGACGTTAGCCAGTTATTGATAAATATCTCTCCATCCTGTTTTCTTCCAAGACTACAGGCTGTGTACCTGACCACAGAAGTCAGTCATTCTGCCCTCAAAACAGACAGAGGTCACAGCGCAGAGGGAGGGAGGCAGGCAACAGCTGCTCATGAGGTTCTGGCCAAGCTCATGGGGAAGCGACCAGAATGCGTTCCAGATCACAAAACGCTACTGCCCTGGTCTTCCAGCTGAACAGAAGGGTCTGCTGTGCACAGAGACTTGCCAATGAAGAATCAAATGAGGGCCTCTACTGTGGAACAGTACAGCCCTCAAAACAATGACCATTACTGAACTTACTGAACATGCTCTGGGCCAGACACTCAAGACTTTACTGAGGCAATAATTTAATTCTCACAACAAAGCCTGTAAGGTAGACGCTAAAAATCCCCATTCAACAGATGAAACAACAGACAAACATACAAACGTGAAGCTGGAGCCTAGAAGTCCTTACAAAAGCTTGCATCTCAGAGGGCCGCACTGTGGCGTAGCTGGCGGTGCCCACAACCCTTGTGGTGCCAGTCTGAGTCCCGGTTGCTCCACTTCTCATCCAGGTCTCTTGCTGTGGGATGGGAAAGCAGAAGATGACCCAAGTGCATGGGCCCTGCACCCATATGGGAGACCTGGAGGAAACTCCTAGCTCCTGGCTTTGGATGGGGGCAAACTCCATGTGTTGCAGCCATTTGGGGAGTGAACCAGTGGATGGAAGACCCCTCCCTCTCTCCCTCCCTCCCTCTCTCTCTCTCTCTCTCTCTGCCTCTGCCTGTAACTCTGGCTTTCAAATAAATAAATAAATCTTTAAAAAGAAAACTCAAAAAACAAACCTACATCTCAGCCAATACATTGGGTTTACTGCCACGACCAAAGAGGCACTCTGTGCTTCAAAATAATTCAAAGGCTGAGAGGCAGAAAAGACACAGAAGGACTGGCACCACTGACAGCTGAGGCTGAGCAATGGTGTCTGGGAGTGTAACTCTGTTCCCACTCCTTCCGTACGTATTACAGATTTCTATGGTAACAAATTTAAATGCCATCTATGTATTAATAAAATAACTGGTTAGAAAAATCTAGCAAATACCTTCTAAAAAGGTGTAAATAAAAGATCATGTTATGGTTCTGACAAGCACAGGTAGCTTGGAACTGAACTGGCTAGGTGCTGTCATTTGTTTAAAGATCTGCTCTTGCTCTGACCTTCCTATTTCCATCTTAGGCGGGAATCCAGATTGATCTTTTCTCTCCATTCTCTCTCAGACTGATCTTAGAAGCAGCTACTTTTTTTTTTTTTTTTTTAAAGATTTATTTATTTGACAGGCAGAGCTACAGAGAGGCAGAGAAGGGAGGGAGGGAGAGGGAGAGAGAGAGGAAGAGAGGTCTTCCACCCGCTGGTTCACTCCCCAGATGATAGCAATGGCCAGAGCTGTGCCGATCTGACGCCAGGAGCTTCTTCCAGGTCTCCCACATGGGTGCAGGGACCATAGCACTTGGGCCATCTTCCACTGCTTTCCCAGGCCATTAGCAGAGAGCGCAACTGAAGTGGAGCAGCTGGGACTCGAACTGGTGCCCATATGGGATGCCCGCACTGCAGGCAGTGGCTTTACCTGCTATGCCACAACGCTGGCCCCTGAAGGGAACTCTATTAGTGAATCGTGGTCCTCTAACAGAGTTCCATTTCTACCCAAGTGATTCTATGAGGTTATAAAAAATAATTCTTTGAGATGCTGAAATTTATAGGACTTGAAATACACAGTACATTAATAATGCTTAATGGGGCCAGCGCTGTGATGCAGCAGGTTAACACCCTGGCCTGAAGTGCCAGCATCCCATATGGGTGCCGGTTCGAGACCTGGCTGCTCCACTTCCGATCCAGCTCTCTGCTATGGCCTGGGAAAGCAGCAGCAGATGGCCCAAGTCCTTGGGCCCCTGCACCCGGGTGGGAGACCCAGAAGAAGCTCCTGACTCCTGGCTTCGGATCAGCACAGCTCCAGCCACTGCGACCAACTGGGGAGTGAACCATGGGATGGAAGACCTTTCTGACTCTCTCTGCCTCTCCTCTGTGTAACTCTGACTTTCAAATAAATAAATAAATCTTTTTAAAAAATGCATAACTTGTATGTGATTTTACTTATTTGAAAGTCAGATGCATGCGCGAGAGGGAGAAAGAGAGATAATGAATGCGAATCTCCCATCTGTTCTTGGCCATGGCCAGGGCTGACATCCAGCTGCTCTCTGGAGCTGACCCTTTGCAGACTTGCGCTTTCCCATGTTAGTCCCTTAGCATCTTTACCATGCCTTCTGGGAACTTCTCTGGAGTTTGTTAAGTGACCAATAACAAGTAAAACTTCCTGACCAGTTATTTTTGATATGCTAAATGTTTTCCTTAGGCATTACACCTATAGCTGTCTGGTCTTTCTTTTGAAAATGTTCACTACCAGGGCCCGCGTGTGGGACACACAGAAGAAGCTCCTGGCTTTGGATTGACCCAGCTCCAGCCATTGAGACCATTTGGGGAGTGAACCAGTGGATGGAGGATCTCTCTCTCTGCCTCTCTGTAACTCTGCCTTTCAAATAAACAAACAAATCTTAAAAAAGAAAATGTTCCCTATTTCTGTAGGTGTTATTCTCTCTCTTGCAGCACTGTATTTATCCTGCCCTGTGTCATGATGTCATCTGGCCTACAGACAGCAAACCTTTAGAAGGTAGGTCTGGCCATCTGTTATCTTTGGGATTGCCTTTTGTTTCTGGTGAATGCTGACATTCTCAATTTAGCACAGACATGTAGATTTAAGTCATAAAATCCTAGCACGAATGAGCTTTCCTTTAATTAATGTGGATGTTAAGATGTAACTGAACACAGCTGTATCTTCAGAAACAGATGTGGCTGCCAGATTACCCCATGACTCCTAGTGTTAGAGGACAGGGCACTATGATCAAATTTACCAGAGCTGGTATTTTTCTTAAGCCTTGGAAATCTCCATAAAATACTGCATCAAAGCAGTTGAATGTGAATTTCAGCTAAATGTTCCTTATCGGTCCTTGAGCCTGTTGGCGCAGTAGCTCTTGAACTGTCCAAGGAGCAAACTGCTTCAGCAGGACAAGAAATTCTGTAGGCCTTGTTCAGCCTCAGTACAGGCTCCCTCTTTTGCCAGATTCTACTCCAGATTTGAAACACAGCATCATCCCACCAGTAACATCTCTCTCTGCTTTCACGGAGCTTTTTGTAGACCATCTTTATGTTGAGCCACCTCACACTTAGCATGTCTAAAATCAAGGCAAGCAGCCCGTGCCACAAGGCAGAATTATTGGCGTATGCAGTGTTTGCCCAACCAGCTAGGGCTCAAATGTCAGTTTCTGCCTTTGAATTCCAAGCTTCTACAAAGAAAAGGGAGGTGGTAACTTTTCTGAAGCCGCTCAAACCAGTCATTTGCAGGGCCCAGTTCTGAACTCAGGCAATCAAGCTCCAGAGCTCCTGCTCTTAAAGTTAGATGTTTCTGTAACAGTCATTCTCCAACGCTCAGGTGCTGTTCACTGGGTGTCTGTCTGCCAAACGCTATTTGTAGTTCTGCTTTGTCCTAAAGAAGATGCTTAAGGAACTGGAATCAAAGCTCTCAACGTAGGAAAGCTCAGATCCTCAGAGATGTTACACTGAACACAGGGAAGAACAATGGCCAGAAACTGCCTAGACAAGGTCACTTAAAGCCCACCCTCTACACAGGAGGCACCCACAGCAGTGGGAACGTCACCACAGGTTAAATTCTATCTCCAACACGTCTGCCATGTGAACTTAAATATGCCTGTTTTCATATGAAAATTAGGAACCTTATACAAGTGAATCAGTGTATATATAAGTTCCTAGCCTTCTGTTTGGCACATGAAATATATTAAATGGATGGCGTTTTTATATGAGGGCTTTCCTAACTTAGATGAAAACATGTGCACAACCAAATACTTCTCCACCTTCTAAATGTCTCTCATACTAAATTTATGATTGTTGTTATATCCACCAATTCACTGAAATATGTCTGATGTCCTTGCTACATTTCTAATGTATATATTCCATTCACTCATGTACTACCTAAAATCATGTCATCATGTGATCAGCTGATCATGTGATCAGCAAAGGTATGTTCCATCCTGGGTTAGCAATCACAGTTGTGCAGTCATAGTATAAGAAGATACATGTAAGGAAGCTACATGGAAACCTTTGTGAACCCCTAACACTCTTTTTTTTAAAGATATGTGTGAGGGGTTGGCACTGTGGCATAGTGGGTAAAGCTACCATCTGCAGTGCCAGCATCCCATAGGGGCACTAGTTCAAGGGTTGGCTGCTCCACTTCTGACCCAGCTCTCTGCTGATGCACCTGGGAAAGCAGCAGAAGGTAGCCCAGGTGCTTGGGCCCTGCACCCAAGTGGGGGACCCAGAAGAAGCTCCTAGGTCCTGGCTTTGGATCAGCCTAGTGCTAGCCATTGTGGCCATTTGGGGAGTGAACCAGCGGATGCAAGATCTCTCTCTCTCTCTCTCTCTCTCTCTTTCCTCCTTTCTTTGTAACTCTGCCTTTCAAATAAATTAAAAATAAATCAAAAAACTTCAGCAGTTGCACAGTGGTTAAGACAGTCACCCACACTGGAGTGCCCGAGTTTAAGTCCCAGCTATGGTTCTAGTTCCAGATTCCTGCCAATGTGCAACCCAGGAGGCATCAGGAGACAGCTCAAGTACCCGAGTCCCTGTTACCCAGGTGGAAGACCCAAATGGACATCTAGCTCCTGGCGTCTGCCTCCTGCTTTTGCCTGCAGTTGCTGTGGGCATTTGGGGAATGAATCAACAACTGGAAGATCTCTATCTCTCCAAATGTAAAAATAAATTAAATTTTTTTAATTCCATCAGACCAGAGAATATCCTCTTTAGAATTCTATGCAACTTCATAAAGAATTCACATTTCATTCTCAAGTACACATTCTTTTTTTTTTTTTTTTTTTAAGATTTATTTTATTTATTTGAAAGAGTCACAGAGAGAGGTAGCGACAGAGAGAGAGAGGTCTTCCATCTGCTGGTTCACTCCCCAACAGCCGGAACTGCACCTATCTGGAGCAAGAAGCAAGGAGCCAGGAGCCTCTTCCAGGTCTCCCACTTGGGTGCAGGGCCCTCAAGTATGCATTCTTACAAGAACTGTGATGTTGGGGTCTGAGCTGTGGTGCAGCGGGTTAAAGCCTTGGCCTGAAGCGCCGGCATCCCTTGTGGGCGCCAGTTCTGGTCCCAGCTGTGGCCTGGGAAAGCAGTGGAAGGTGCCTGGGTGCCTGGGCCCCTGCACCCACTGTGGGAGATCTGAAAGAAGCTCCTGGCTCCTGGCTTCAGATCAGCTCAGCTCCAGCTGTTGCAGCCATTTGGGGAGTGAACCAGCAGATGGAGGACCTCACTCTGTCTCTGCTTCTCTAACTCTTTCAAATAAATAAAATAAAAACAAACAAAAAAAAACAAACTGTGATGTTCAGAAACAAAGAACAGTGTGAAAAGATAATCTACAAAATGAGAAAATATAATTAAAACATAGGAAATCCCACTCATAGCAAGATAACAATTTAAAAACAGGAAAAAACTTGAATAAACACTTCAAAAGAAGATAAAGAAATGGATTATTACTGAAAAATACTTAACATTAATTATCAGGGAAATGTAAAGTAAAACCTAGCACCTCACATGTGCTACAATGGCTATTACCAAAAAGTTTAACAAGTGTTGGAGCGAATTAAGAAAATGGAATGTTATGGGAAACAGTAGGAAGTTTTTTTTTTTTTTAATTAAAAATAGAAGATACATATAATTCCATGTTCATGGCAGCATTCTTCACTATAGGCATATAATTTTTTTTTTTTTGACAGACAGAGTGGACAGTAAGAGAGAGAGAGACAGAGAGAAAGGTCTTCCTTTGCCGTTGGTTCACCCTCCAATGGCCGCCGCAGCCGGTGCGCTGCAGCCGGCGCACCGCGCTGATCCAATGGCAGAAGCCAGGTGCTTATCCTGGGGTGCAGGGCCCAAGCACTTGGGCCATCCTCCACTGCACTCCCTGGCCACAGCAGAGAGCTGGCCTGGAAGAGGGGCAACCGGGACAGAATCCGGCACCCCGACCAGGACTAGAACTTGGTGTGCTGGCGCTGCAAGGCGGAGGATTAGCCTATTGAGCCGCGGCGCCAGCCTAGGCATATAATTAACCTACCTATCCATCAGTGGATGAATGAATAAATAAAATATGGAACATCGTCACAATGGAATACTATTCAGCCTTTAGGAAGAAGGAAATCCTACCATTTGCAACAACACGGATAAACCTGGAGGGCAGGCACCCAAGGACAATGATCTCACATAAATGTGGAAGCTAAAGAAGTGAAAGTCATTTACGCAGGCATCCCAAGAGACGGCTTAACCACTGCATAGGACACTGCCTCCCACAGCCCTTTAAAGACTACCACCGCTCAGATCTGTCCACTGGGTTGCCATACCTGACATTCCCTTCTACCTTATCCTGCCTTTCCACATGTTTTCAACCCTCAGCTCCTAGGAGAATCTCTGTTGAACTACAAGACTCAAACCCAGCAGCTTCTGATTAAACTAGCAGTAAGCCTCTGGGCTGAGCGGACATCAGTTCAGAACAGGGGCTGAGCTACTTAGATTTTAAATCAAATCTAAATGGCAACACTCAGTGTGGTGACATGGTGTTTGGTACCAGGCATGAAGCTATGCAGCAAGAGAGGGTTATCAGGGCAAGCCAGACCCAAATGTTCATCAAAAGAAAAAGAGAGCCATTTCAGACCCCCATGATAATGACACGCTGTGTAGACTGACAAATGTGGAAAAATCAGAACCCTTATATGCTGCTGGTAGGAATGTAAAATGTTACTGTCATTCAACATTCTGGCAGTGCCTCAAAAAGTTAAACATATGACACACCAATCCAATTAGTATGTTTACACATGAGAAGGGGACTGAAACGTTTGTTCACACAAAAAACTGGCACACCAAGACTCACAGCAGCATTATTCATAATAGCCACAAAGTGGAAAAAATCCAGTGTCCGCCAATGTATGACTGGAGAAGAAGCTATGAGGAAACAGCATAATCTGCGCAGGTACAGGACTAAAGAGGCTGAAAAGGGGAGAGCAGTAACAAATTCTAGATGTTCCACAGGACGGACAACCCCCTCGCCTCCCGTTAGCTGTACTGAAATCCATTTCCCAAGATTTCCTCATTCCTCTCCCCACCCAAGGCAACGTGAATGCTGAGCAGCACAGGGGACAGCCTGGACCACACCCACCTCTGCCCTGTAAGAGCTTCGCTAGCGCACCACTCTCTCAGTGCTGGCAGATCTGTCCCTCCCAGTGTCGCGGGTTCTCTACTTCTCACTCTGTCGGTGACACTATTTGAACTGGAATGACCTTCCTTCCCTTCCTCATGCATCATCTCTGCTCATATACTTAACAATCTTTCTCAGCCCTATTCAAGTAACACCTCTTAAAATGAACAAATACCCTGAGTCTTTAGTTGGTCCCTTAGTCCCTTTGGGTTGCCATAACAACATACCTTACTTACTGTAAACTATAAACAAAAGAGATTTATTGCTCACAGTTCTGGAGGGTAAAAGTCAGGCTCAAGGTGCCAGCAGAGTCTGGGTCTGGTGAGGGCCATGCCTCACAGACAGGGCAAGGCAGCTCCCTTCCACTTCCTCCCTAAGTATATGAATCCCACTCATCAAGGCAGAGTCCTCAAGACTTACACACTCCCCTAAGGCACTATCTACTACCACATGGTATTAGGGTCCACTAATATCCACTAGGGGATACAGCTCCTCTATACAAGCATAAATAAAAATCAAGGGCAGGCATTTGGCTTAGCAGCTAAAACACAGGTTAGGACACCCACATCCCATATCAGAGTAACCGGGTTCAAGTTCCGGTTCTGCTCCTGATTCTAGCCTTTTGCTAAGCCACATTTCTCTCTAAAACTCTTTCAAATAAATAAATCTTAATAAAAGACTTATTTGAAAGGCAGAGCAGGGAGAAGGACGGTAAGAGAGAGAGGAAGGCAGGGAGGGAGAGACGGAGAGAGCACACGAAATAGATCATCCATCTGTTGGTTCACTCCTCAAATGGCTTCAATAGTCAGGTCTGGGCCAGGCTGAAGCCAGGACCCAGGAATTCCATCCTGGTCTCCCATATGGGTACCAGGGACCAAAGCACTTGGGCCATCTTCCACTGCTTTCCAAGAAATTGGAAGGAAATTGGTCTGGGGCTGGCCTCTGCCTGTGGTGCCTGCCGAGTCCAAGCTACTCCATTTCTGATCCAGAAATGGTGGCCTCAGGAAGCAGTGGAAGATGGCCCAAGTGCTTGGGGCCCTGCAACCACATGGGAGACCCAGAAGAAGCTCCTGGATCCTGGCTTTGGATCATCCCAGCTCCAGCTGTTGCAGCCATTTGGGGAATGAACCAGTGGATGGAAGATCTCTCAGTTTCTGTCTCCTTCTCTATAATTCTGCCTTGCAAATAAAATAAATTTTTTAAAAACAGCGAGAGAGGCTGGTGCCGCAGCTCACTTGGCTAATCCTCCACCTGTGGCGCCAGCACCCCGGGGTTCTAGTCCTGGTTGGGGCGCTAGATTCTGTCCCGGTCTTCCTTCCATTGGTTCACCCCCCAGATGGCTGCTACAGCCAGCGTGCTGCGCTGACCTGAAGCCAGAAGCCAGAAGCCAGGTGCTTTTTCTTGCTCTCCCACGTGGGTGCAGGCGCCCGAGCACTTGGGCCATCCTCCACTGCCCTCCTGGGCCACAGCAGAGAGCTGGACTGGAAGAGGAGCAACCAGGACTAGAACCTGGTGCCCATATGCGATGCTGGTGCCGCAGGCGGAGGATTAACCAAGTGAGTCACAGCGCCAGCCCCTGGTCCCTTTTCTTAACCATTTTATAGTGTACAATTCACTGGCATTAAGTAGCACGAGATGTATTTTTATTCTACAACAAATTTAAATGTTTACTTTAAGGTAACTCACAAAACAAAGGTCTGAGTAGTGCCAAGTCCCGAAAGGACCCTGCGAAGGCAGAGGCTGCCCCTGTCCTGCATGGGAGGCACACCAACACCATCCGCTGACCGGGGTGACGCCACAGGGCAGCGGGCACAGACACAAAGGAAAACACTAAATGCCCCTGCCTCTCAGCAATGCCTAAAACAGACCATCAAGTTAGTAACCAAATTCTATACAAATAGTTCATGTTCTGATAATTTTACTGTAACGCCAACTATTTTTAATAGTTAACAGCTGTTGCTGTAGTGTATACATGCCTTACATTTTCAGAGAAAGAATCCATTTTATAGAACTCAGTATTAAAGACCTAAATAAAGGACTCCTAGCTTTGAGGTCATGCCAATTTGGGGAGAGAGTCCTTGATCTGTAAGACCTACTCAAGGATGATGATCTTAGAATTATAACAGATTAATTTTAAGCACCTACACTGGGCCAACCATTAGAGATGTGAAGAGAGCAACCACAGTGTTCTGCCTGCTTCAAGTTAGGCATAATGAGACACTGGATAAGCAGATGAGAAGATGAAGACAGACATGAAACTTTTGACATTTTGAGACATTCGAAACTTTAAAATAATCAGATTGTATTACTCTGCAATCAATGGAGACTTTTAACACAAAGAAAGGGGTTGAAGGTGACCAGGCATCTAACCCACCCTAGAAACTGCTTTCCAAAAAAAGAGGACGTCTACATGCTGCATCTTCAACCAGCACAGAGACGTCTCCTGAGGAATGAAAAGTCTGAATTCTAATGTTTAAGATTTAAGATTTAAGCACAAGGTAAGAAACCTCAGAAACATCTGTGTTTACGTGTTATACATTCACTTAGGTAACGCATTACTGGAGGCTGGCAAATTATGACCCTGGGATTCTCTACAGGCTCTTTACACAGGGCAGCCATTTTACACAGTGCTGAAGACACCGCCTGGGACACCCACAGCCTGTCCTGGGTAGCTGGCTTCAGGACCTTTCTCTTGATTATGTGCAGCAGAACATGGTGGCTAAGACAGTCAGGTCTCCATAAAGAAAGCCTTATAAACAATCCAACCCTGTACATAGAGCCACACCTTTTGTGCCATCACTGTGGTGCTGGCATTAGACAATGACATGATTTGCCGGGCTCCCTCTGAAGTAGGCAGGCATACAGGTTAAAATTGATCAGATTTGTGAACTGGAAGACCACGCCTTCGCCACGCCCCTGTGTGACCTCATGCCCCTACCTGGCCACACCAGGGTGCCCACCAGCCAATCAGGTTAATTAACCACTCCCCTTTGGAAGTGGGTTAAAAGCTGGGACATGGTGTGGCCTGGCCTGCTCTTTTTCCCTGGCCTCTTGCTAGGAGGGGGCTTTGCTGTAGCCCCTCACCTCCACGGCGCATTCGGGCCATGTGCTCCAGGCTTCCTGGGCCAGATACAGGCCTAGATGCTCTTCCATGTGGCTGGTTCCTGGCACTGGGTATGAACCCCTATTCACCTCTCTCTCTTAAATAAAGCTCTCACTCTCCTATGCATCTTTCTCACTAAATAAAAGCTTAAAACGTACCATGCTGCCTCGTTTATCTGTGCCGGTATTTAGAATTCTTCTCTAAATATTAGAGAAGAATTAATTAGAACCCTTTTGGGCTTATTAATATTGGGGATTTAGTAATACGCCCGTGGTGAAATTGTAAGGCACCCTAAATTCCGGTAACGCATGTGGCACCCCGGGTAGCATTTCTAGGGAACTTTAAGGGGCCACATTTTAGTGTAAATTTTAGGGGGTCTTCTCCGATTTCACCTCTACAAAGAGGACTAGGCCAGAGAAAACTTCATGATTATAACTAAGTCAGGCTAACCTATAGGCTGCAGTATTGATCTGAAGGTCTCCTTAGCCAAAAACCTTTCATGTCCACATTTCTCCTGTTATGGCAGCTAGACCCACTACTTCACTTCCACACAAAGTCTTCATTAACAAAAGATAAATGTTAGATAAATGAACTGACTTTTCTGCCTATTTGAGTACATCTGGGTACTCACAAACCAGATACTCTAACGGGTAGGAAGTAGAATTAGAGAGAGACAGAGAGAGAGATATATTCAAAGATCAATACAAGGATGCTGATGGACAAACCCTTGTTAGGTAGGAAGACAGATATGAGCTCCTGTGTGTGTGACAAAGGCCTAAAGAGAAGACGTCTATGTCCAGCATCAGCATCTGCATCTGCATCTCAAAGTCATCCCGACAATGTTTCAGGGGCAGCCCAGTATTCGTATCCTGCCCTGCCCCCTTCTACCTGATAACCTGCCAGGTGTGTGTGTGGGGGGGGGGGGGGGTCCCGCCCTTTCTGCCTGACAAATCTTCCACAATCTCCCAGATGCAGCCCAGTATCTGCATTTCAAACACCCTGCTCTGGGGGTCTTGCTCACCCTTCCTCTAAACTCAGGATGGAGCCAGCTAGCCTTCCTCCTGTCTGGTACCTTCAGGGGAAAACTCAGATAGGAGCTTCTTAAAATTTACATCCATAAAATCCTTTGTTTCGGGAGGAGATGTGTCAAGACAAAGACCCATCTCCTTAACACCCCCGCCCCCCAAACCAGACTGCAGACTGCGTGCTCAGCCCTGTGCCTCTCTGCTGAGCCGCCCACCTGGCCTGGTCAGGTGTAATCTCTCCACTCAACCATGTAGCCTTGCTCCCCACCCCCCAAGTCCAAGCGACTGGGCGCTCTCTCAGGCTCTGTCTGGAGAGGTGCCCATCCGTCCTTACGGATGTCCCTTCCCTAATAAACCTTGCTATTTTGCTTTCCACTGCTCTCTGTCTCACGCCTGAATTCTTTCTTGCGTGAAGACAAGAACCCTGCCATTCACCAGTAACACCCTTTCAGAAACTTTTTTAAAATAAAATCTGTTTATTTAAAAGGCAGAGTTACAGAGGGAAAGTAAGGGGAGGGGGGGAAAAAGAGAGAGAATTATCTTCCATCTGGTGGTTCACTCCCCAAATGGCTGCGATGGCCAGAGGTGGGCGAGGCTGATGCCAGGAGCTTCTTCTGGGTCTCCCATGTGCGCGCATGGGCCCAAGCACTTGGGCCATCATCTGCTGCTTTCCCTGGCACATTAGCAGGAAGCTAGATCGGAAGTAGAGCAGCTGGGACTTGAATCAGCACCCATATGGGATGCCGGGGTCACAGGTGGCAGCTTTACTGGCTACACCATAATGCCAGCCCCAAAACACTGACTCTTAACTAATGCTGAATGTATTAAGGCTCCCCAGAGAAACAGAACAGGTGATTTTATGTAAGTGGTTTTAAAAATACACTTATTTATGTGAAAGAGAGCTCCCACCTAGGGGTTCACTCCCCACATACTCACAACAGCTGGGGCTTAGAAGGCCTAAAGCCAGGAGCTTGGAACTCAATCTGTGTCTCCCATGGGGGCGACAGGATTCCATCAGGCTACTCCTCCTCCCAAGGTGCACACTGAGAGTAAGGTGGGGTCTGTGTCTCCCATGGGGGCGACAGGATTCCATCAGGCTACTGCCTCCTCCCAAGGTGCACACTGAAGAGTAAGGTGGGGTCTGGATCACAGCCAGGATCAAACCCAGGTGCTCCAGTGTGGGGTGCTGGTGTCCCAAGCAGAGTCAGCCACTAGTCCAAATACCCGTCTGTTAGCGACTTTATCACAAGGAATTTACCCAAGTGACTATCCAGGCAGAGCGGTCCCACGATCTGCTGTCCAAAGTCTGACAGCCAGAAGAAGCAGCAGTGCGAGTTCCAGTACAAGTTCAGAGTCCAAAGGCAAGAGAACACTGATGCTTCAGCTCAGACTATCAGGAAAAAAACATGAATTGTTTCTTGCTCAACCTTTTCGCTGTCCAGGTCTCCACTGCACAAGGCCTGCTCACTTGAGGAAGAGCAAGCGCCCATCTTGAAACCAAGACCCCACTCGTGTGAATGTAGATGCCAGATACCATTAAGATCCTGGTCCTAGTCCCTCAGCCTCCCGACCTTACCTTAAATTCCCTTGCCCTGCCCCTGTGATTGCAAACAAAGCTGTTACCCAGACTAGCTCACAGAACCGAGGAGCGGCAGGCTCTCTTCAAAAGGGCTCCTTATCAGCGGACTCCTGAGATCATTATGTCTCCTGCAGATTACTTTTTTTAAAGGCAGAGTTACATAGAGACAGAGATAGATACATAGATAGATTTCTTCCATCTGCTGGTTCACGTCCCAAATGGCCACAATGGCCAGGGGTGGGCCGGGGGGAGCCAGGAGCCTGGAGCTTCTTCCAGGTCTCCCACCTGTGTGGGTGTGTTAGGAGGAAGTTGGAAATCAGCCTGTGCCTGTGAGAGGGGCCTGAAAAGAATGAAGTTATCTGCAGAAGCCCAGAAGCATACCAGGGAAGCAGCCCAGTATTTTGCACTACAAAGCCCTGCCTCCGCTCCAGTAACTTCACAGGTGGTCTCAGCCTTCCCCTCCAAGGAAAGCTCCCCAGGAGAACCCTCTCTCCTCAGTACCAAGCTGATTGCCTCGGCTGATAACACTGGGCAGCAAAACCTTCCAAACCTTCCCCCAAGGGGAAGCTCCTCTGGTGGCACCAGAGGGCGACCCAGTCTGATGGCACTAAGTAGTGAAACTCTGGGAGGAATTTTACCTAATTCACACTCAGCAAACTTTTTGTCCTGGAGGAGGATGAGGACGGGAATGAAAAACGGCAGGAAGAACTGGACCCCTTTCCCTCATAAGCCCTGGTCTGAATATAGCTCAGCTCTCAGTTCTTTCCTGAAACACTCACAGCCTGTGAGGTGTACTCTCTCCATCAAAATGTTAGGGAAGAAGTTAGAAATTAGCCTATGTGTGTGTGAGGGAGGCCTGCGGACACAGACATCTACAAAAGCCCAACATCTGTACTTCAAAGTCCTGCCCAGACTCTGAAAACCTTCAAGGTGGTCCCAAACTTTCCCCCACGGGAAAGCGCTCTCCTGAGCACCAAATGGGCTACCTGGCCTGATAAACATCCTTCCTCCAAGGCAGGCACCCTAGGGGGAAGCCCCTCGGGCAACAGCCAGCAAGACTCCCCCTGTCTGATAACAAACTTGGGAAGAAATTCTTCATATTACCCTTTGTCCTGGAGGAGGAGGAGGGGAAGGACCCTTTTCCCTTCTAAGCCCGTGTCTAAACAGAGGCTGCACTCAAGCTCTCGGCGCTCTGCTGAGCCCCCGCCCTGCAAGGTGTACTCTCTCCATCCAACCATGTAACCTTGCTTTCCCGCAGTGACTGGGCACTCTCTCTCTGTCTCTTCCATTCTGACGGATGCCCTGTCCCCAATAAAACCGTGCTACTTTGCTCTGTCTCATGCCTGAATTCTTTCTTGCACGAACACAAGACCCCCAGGACTTCTCTGTGGTGACAGAACCATGCGATCTTCTCTCCCCAGACGGAGTCACTGGGTGCTCTCTCTCAGATCCTACCTGGAGAGGCGCCCACTGTTCTGACAGATGCCCTATCCCACTAAACCTTGCCACTCTGCTCACCACTCCTCTGTCGCACATCTGAATTCTTTCTTGCGTGAGGACAACAACTATCCCGCCTACCTCCAGCAACAGGTGAAGGAGATCATGCACTTGTGAGGTAAGCAGGCACGCAGGGTAAAATTGATTAGGTTTATGAGCTGTGACACCACGCCTTCACCACGCCCCTGTGTGACCTCATGCTCCTACCTGGCCACACCTGAGCACCCACTGGCCTTCAGGTTAATTAACCACTCCCCTTTGAAGTGGATTAAAAGCCTGGGACGCGGTGTGCCCACCCCTTTTTTTGTTTGGCTTTTTGCCAGTACAGGAGCGTGGCCCATGCTTCCTGGCCTAGATGCTCCTCCACATGGCTGGTTGCTGGTACTTGGTATGAATCCGGATATATCCCTCTCTTTTAGATAAAGCCCTCACTCCCCTATGCATTTCTCTCACTGAATAAAAGCTTAAAAATGTACCAAGCTGCCTTGTTCATTTATGACGATATTCAAAATTCTTCTCCGAATATTAATAAGAACCCACACAGGCTTATTAATACTGGGAATTTATTAATAAGCACATGGTGATATCATATGGCACCCCAAATTCCAGTTTCACTTGGGCCATCTTCTGCTTTCCCAGGCATATTAGCAGGGAGGTAGATCAGAAGTTGAGCAGCAGGGACTCGAACCAGTGCCCATATGGGATGCCCGCATCTCAGGTGGAGGTTTAACCTCCTACACCACAGCGCTGGCCCCTATAGCTAACATCTTGATGTCCAGTTTTGTCTTCAGGGATCTTTTCAGCAACCCAGGGTCATGAGCAACAAGTAACCAGCACCTGCATACAACCCCTAGACTGATGGGAACCCACTCTGCAATCAAAACCCCCCTAAAGGACATGATCCAGCCAATCAAAGGAGAGCTACAGCACGCACACCAACCAGGGACTTCAACATGAATCCAGTATGCTCCCCTCAACCCCAACTTCAATCTATAACAAGTTTTACTTCTTTTTTTTTTTTTTTTTTTTTTTTTTTTTGACAGGCAGAGTGGACAGTGAGAGAGAGAGAGACAGAGAGAAAGGTCTTCCTTTGCCATTGGTTCACCCTCCAATGGCCGCCGTGGCTGGCGTGCTACGGCCAGCGCACCACGCTGATCCCGATGGCAGGAGCCAGGTACTTCTCCTGGTCTCCCATGGGGTGCAGGGCCCAAGCACTTGGGCCATCCTCCACTGCACTCCTGGGCCACAGCAGAGAGCTGGCCTGGAAGAGGGGTAACCAGGAAAGAATCTGGCGCCCCGACCGGGACTAGAACCCGGTGTGCCGGCGCCGCTAGGCGGAGGATTAGCCCGTTGAGCCGCGGCGCCGGCCCAACAAGTTTTACTTCTAATCCTTTGAGGAACCCAAGAATTAACTGATAGCTGATGGAACAAAGACATAAGCCTCAGCCATTCTCCAGAAGAGAGATAATATTGGAATTTATTCCTTGCCCTTGCATCTCAATTCGGTCTTATACTTCATTGTCTTTGTACCTCACCCCCACATTCTTCCCTATGAGACCCAGTGGCCACATGAAAGACTTAGTGTGTAGGAATTCACCTCTACCTGTAGCCCTCCACCCCCACCCTCCTGCAGACTTATTTTCTCTGAATAAATTCGGTCTGGCTATAGATTCCTATTCTGCCTCCTCTCTGTTGTATGCCTCTTTTCCCAACATTTTGGTGTCCTGTTTGAGAAGGCACCAATCTGCACTCTTTTCCTAACAATAGCTACCTGGGTTTTTGCTCTGTGCTTTGCAGTAATTATCTACTTTCTTTCACCAGCCCGCTGTCAGGAATTGACTTGCTGCACCAGGTGAATGGACCTAGTTTTGGGGGTGTTCCATAACGAGCTCATCAAAAACACCGTCACCCACACAGCCAGAGAATAATGTTTAACCAAATTATCTGGACATCTGAGGCATAGTCAAAGTTGACACAAAAATCAGTCGACACATAGGGACAGATATGAAAACCTAACAGAAGTCAGCTGAGGCTTCAGGTAACACAGGGTACTGTGATGCACAAGCACAAACATGAAAACCAAGTGCTGAAGCCATGCCCCTACTTCTGATGCCTTTGATGTAGACTTTATCCCACCCCAGTACCTCTCGGTCAACTTGCAGTTCCTCTGTAAAAGAGAAACACTCGCAAATTAAGGGAGTGACGCAAGGGTAAAGACAAGCCAAGACCCTGAATCAAGACTCAAATTGCTCCTATAGTTAACATCTAAAAGCAGCCTCTATTCTGAGAGCTTTGCAGAACGCACAGGCCCTGGTCAAAGGTAATACCAATCTAATCATAGACCTAGACAGAATGGAGCCCACTTTTACTATTATCAGAGACCAAGCAAAGAAAAGCCACACTCCAGGTAATCAACCAGAGGCCCACAGGAGCTCAACATGCACTGGCGAACCCCCACTTTAACCTGTAAGATTTACTGCCTGTAACCCCTCCGGAGTTTGCAGAGTGAGACAGAACTGCCTGACTTCTTGCTCTGTGCATTGCAAATAGACTCCTAATCCTTTCCACCATCCCAGCGTCAATGACCTGCTGGTGTGGGCCAAGCACATGCTGTCTGAGGTTCTACAGCAGTTCCTCCAACTGATGTGGGGGGACCAGACAAGAACATTAGGTATAATAGCCGAGCTGGAATTTCTGCCAGTCCTACATTGTAGCTCTATCACCTTATGTGTCAATTTAATATGCCCACCTTCCTAGAATATCCCTGTGTCTCCTCTGGGACCAGGAAGGAGATGCCACGATGGCCATGTGGATGGATGGAAGCTACACTCCATGTGGAGGTGCCGTGAAAATCCCAGACAGCTTCATGCACACTAACCTCCGCCTCCACCCTACTCTGTATGTTCAGTTTTTAAGTCCCCACCCTAAATCTCACCAAAGAGGCTGATAATATGGAAGGGTCCCTTCTGCTCCTGACCATGCTTAAGGATCCCTCTACTGCCTCCTTCCCCCTCCTCTCCACACAGGCAGCCCTCTGGTCACTCGTGAGGAGTACTGCTCCATGTGGGGTGGCTCATACTCACAAATCAATGTATATTCATTCTGTTTTAAATAAATCCTGTCCTCACTGTGCACTGTATTGATGCCTCTGTTTTTTTTTTTTTGTTTTTTTTTTTTTTTTTAATTTTTTTTGACAGGCAGAGTGGACAGTGAGAGAGACAGAGAGAAAGGTCTTCCTTTGCCGTTGGTTCACCCTCCAATGGCCGCCGCGGCCGGTGCGCTGCAGCCGGCGCACCGCGCTGATCCAATGGCAGGAGCCAGGTGCTTCTCCTGGTCTCCCATGGGGTGCAGGGCCCAAGCACTTGGGCCATCCTCCACTGCACTCCCTGGCCACAGCAGAGAGCTGGCCTGGAAGAGGGGCAACCGGGACAGAATCCGGCGCCCCGACCTTTAGGATTCTTCAAAGGATTTACCTGAACTCACTCTGTCTCTCCCCCTCTCTAGAACTCATCTTATTTGCAAGAATGACATAGATACATCTTCCATTCACTGTTTCACTCACTTAATGCCCACAACAGCTAGGACTGGCCAGGAGGGGCCAGAAGCTCAGAACTCAATCTGGTTGGACCACAGTCTGCAAAGATCTACACACACAGGAGGGGTAGGTTCTGAGATCTATGGCACAGCAGGGAGCTCCTAGTCTTTATTATATTAATGTATCTTTCAAAAGAGCTCAGAGTCCATTGTCAGTGTAGAACAAGGAGACCCAGAAGTCCACGGGCCCTGGCATCATGGTGTGCACGATCAGCCCGATGTGAACCTAAACAGCTGTAGAAGGGAGCAGGGAGTCCAGACTCCTGTGTATTGGGCATGCCCAGTCAGAGGCCTTGGTTCTGCAGAGGACAGAAGTGGGCCAAGTACCTGGGGGTGCCCCTCTGGGAGGCATTCAGGTCAACAGGACACCTGGAAGCACCCTAGCCTTCCAAAGACTCCTGTGCAAGAGCATGGGGTGAGCTGAAAGGAAGGCTGGAGGCCACCTGGAGTGCACGGTCCTCTGGCCCCCACCTGGGGAAGCTGCAGGGATGGGGCCCTCTGCCCACCCTGCTCTTTCCTTTCTTCCCTGTTCACGGGGGAGGAGAGATGGTTCTTAGTGACTGATTCCGTCTTCCAACTCTGCTGGTAAAGTGGATGCTCCCCCAAGACAATCCAACTCTTGCTGTCCATCCTCCTGTCATATGTGCTCCAGTTTGAACAAGTAGTCAGGTAGTGCCTGCAAAGCATCAGAAAAGGTAAAAGGAATGGGCCGGCATGTAAAAACGCTGCTTGCAACCCAGCATCCCATATGGCTGCTCCATTTTTGATCCAGCTCCCTGCTAATGTGCCTAGGAAAATAGAAGATGGCCCAAGTCCTTGCTTGGGACTTTGCCATTTAGATGGGAGACATGAATGGAGTTCCAGGCTCCTGGCTTCCACCTGGCCCAGTCATGGCCATTGGGGGAGTGAAGCAGCAGATGGAAGATCTTCCTCCCCCTGTCTGTATAACTGTCTTTTTCAAATAAATATATAAACTTTAAAAAAAAAAAAAAAAGTTTGGGGCCAGCACCGTAGCGCAGCGGGTAAAGCTAACGCCTACAGTGCCAGCAGCCCATATCGGTATTGGCTCGAGTCCCAGCTGCTCCACTTCTGATCCAACTCTCTGCTATGGCCTGGGAAAGCAGTAAAAGATGGACCAAGTCCTTAGGCTCCTGGCTTTGGATTGGCCCAATTCTGGCTGTTACAGCCATTTGGGGAGTGTACCAGAGGATGGAAGATATGTCTGTGTGTGTGTGTGTGTGTGCACATGTGGGTTTCCGTCTGCCTATTAACTCTGCCTTTCAAATAAATAAATAAATCCTTTAAAAAAAAAAAAAAAAGCTGGGGCTGGCACTGTGGAGTAGTGGGTAAAGCCTCTGCCTGCAGTGTTGTCATCCCATATGGGTGTCAGTTCGGTCTGAGTCCCAGCTGCTCCAGCTCTCTGCTATGGCCTGGGAAAGCAGAAGATGGCCCAAGTACTTGGGCACCTGCACCCATGTTGGAGACCTGGAAGAAGTTCCTGTTCCTGGCTTCAGAACAGATCAGCTCAGTTCCAGCTGTTGCAGCCATTTGGGGATTGAACCAGCAAATGGAATACCTCCCTCTCTGTCTCTCTCTCTCTCCCTCTGTAACTCTGCCTTTCAAATAAATAAATAATTTTAAAAAAAAGTTACATGGAAAAGTGACTTCAGAAAATTACCAAAGTTAACCCCAACCAGTCACAGCAGTCCTGAAGGGCTAAGGCTCCAAACAGTACACGAGGCAAAAATGCATACTCTGGGTCTGAGCTCCAGACAGACACATCACCTAGACACATGAGGTCCTGCTGGCATATAGCCACTCTGCCCTGAGGCCTGCACACAAGGACAAAGTCCCAGGACCAGACAAGGCTGAGCATCAGAGACGGCCTAGGTACGGCCCCCAGTAGTATCAGGGTTCTTCTGTCTGTGCTGCTGAGTTTCCATATTGTATTATGCAGGTCTTGGGCCTGTCCATGCTGATGTTTTCTCTTTTTGGTTGCCGAGACACAGAGCTGTGTCTCTCGTCCGCCCAAGGGCCAAGGGGTACTCAGCAGTGGGCCAGAAGTCCTGGGTGGGGCGTGTCAGAGGGAGGATTTATGGCCAGAAACAACAGTCTGGAGGGGCTTGGAGAGCTGATGGGAAGGGGGTCTTTCCCAAGGCAAGTTCTAGAGTGCCAGTTACCAGGTATTTCTAAGCAAAGCAGTGACTGTGTAGTCTGAGAGCCCAGCGGGCTTCCTCAGGAGCCACAGTATCCAGCACGGCCTGTGGCACTTGCGCGTGGACTGGCTTCACTGTGTGCACTGACTCGGCCCGCTAGTGATCATGGGCAGGAACAAGGTGGCAGGCTTGTCATTCCCCCTCCGCCCCCCAGTATGCATTTCCTTTATACACAGCAACGCAATGCGCAAGCAACTAGTGTTGCTGTCTCTTACATTTTTAACTGGCTCCAAACCTTTCAGGGCAGGCCCCAGTTTCTCCTACTCTCAAGCCCCTCCCCTTCCTGTCCCCATGCAGCTCTTTTCAACTCCCACCTGCTGGAGCATTTCCACTTTGAGCTAACTGGTTTGCAGTACATACTGTATCACTCCAGGCCTCTGCATGTGCTCTTTCCTCTCCGTAAAGCCGACACATGCAGGGCACCCCGCTGAGCTCCCCTGGGCTCCCAGAGATGCATCACAGGTAGATCGTGCCGTGAAGACCTTTAAGTCCAGCTGGGGCTGTGATACAGAGACCTAACGCCTACGGAGCAGGCTCACCTGTTCACAGGTACAAAGGAAGGACAAGCGTATAGCACTGCCTGACCCACCAGCTACTGAAGCTGAAAGGACAGCTTCTACAGGAGGTGGGTCTGGCAGACCTCTGCGGGGTGTGGCTGACACATGGAGAGGAGGCCTTTCAGGCAGTGAGTGGCCAGCCAGTGGTCAGAGCACACACCTCAGATGCAGAACCAGGTCAGGGAATGGTGGAGAGACCGCCCCCTTATTTCCAGGGCAAACTGCCCCACCCACTCCCACTGGTGCATTTTACTCTAGGTCTCCTAACTGAAACATATGGCCCTATAACTGATAATGGAACATTCTCCTAATCAGACATTACGTAGCTCTGACAGCAGCTCCTTCTCATCTCCTTCATTAGTCCAGGCTACAGTAGGAGAGTTTAACTCACTTATACTCTTCTTTCCTTTTCTGCATATGTCTTATTAGTATTCCTTGGTGGTTATCCAGGGACTACAATTAATAGCTTAAATTTACAAACTAGTTTGGGTGATTACAATTTCATCTTAACAGTATACAAATATTCTGTTCCTATACAAGTAAGGATGCTCCTAAATTTTCATAGAAAAATGGGATTTACAGGTAAGTTTATTTTGGTGCAAAAGGCTTTGAAATCTATGCATAGATTTTTCATAATACACATTTTCATAAGCTTTCTGAAGACCCCTCATATTCGTGCTTCATCTGTCTTTCCCCTTTTACACTGTTATTGCCACAGATGACATATTTATATGTCAAGTGCTCACTAAGACAAATCCCTTTATGCTTTTGTCTTTTCCAGACAAACAAAATAACAGCAAAACCGGCTTTTGTAATTACGTCTGTGGCTCCTTTTACCAGTATTCCCAACTTCTTTTTCTGGCTTCAAGGATCTAGTGTCTTCATTTCAGCCTGAGAAACTTCTGTCTATCCAGAAATATCGCAATTTCTCCTTCCCTCATGAAGGAGAGTTTGCTAGCTACAGAATTATTAGCTGGTAGTGTTTCTTCCTTCCGACTCTGGACATGTCGTCCTACGTCTTCTAGCCTCCGTGAGCTCTAGAGGAATCAGCCATCAGAACCTTACTAGGGACACTTCACACAGACAGTCCGCAGCTTAGGACGGCTCAACTTAGGGTTCTTGACTTTACAACAGGACAAAAGTGATACAAAGGCAGCAGGTTTTGATTTTTAATCAAATTTGAATTTTTATCTTTTCTCCATACAGCAACATGCATTATGACACTCTTGGAATGCTAGGCAGCGGTGGTGAGCCACAGCTGTCAGGTGGCCGAGAGATCACAAGGGGGAAACAAGAGGCACACTACAGTGGACCGGGTTGCTAAGGTGGAATGGTTAGTAGGTGAAGTGTGTTACATGTATTTTTGACACTATTTTCAACTTAGAGCAGGTTTTTTGGGCTATGAGGTGAGGAGCATCTGTGTGTCGCAAGTCAATTATCTTTCTGACTTCACAACTTGACTACATTGTGTCTCACAGCTGATTTCTGAACTCCCTGGAGTTCTTCCAGCTTACTGGATTGTATAAATTTATGTTTTTCATCAGATATGGGATATTTCAGTCATTAATTCTTCCCCAAAAAAACTTTTGTTCCTTTCTCTACTCTTCCGGAATTCCTCTAAGATATATGTTGGCTCACAGGCATTCAGGCTGTGTTAATTTTTCTTCACTCTTTTTTCTATCCCCAGACTAAATAATTTCAATGGTTATAAGACAGAAGAGAGAGAGGACACACAAAAATCAAGCCTCTCCCAAATTCACATAGAATCATTCCCAGCTCCCAGGCACTGAGAAGCAAAGTGTACCAAAACCCTGAGCACAAAAGACCCTGTACTGCCTATTAAGACTCCCCAACCAACATGCACACGCTCAGAACAGAACAGCTCAACCCACACGTCACCTTCCCGGGGAGATGGCAGTGTCAACCCACATGTCACCTTCCCGGGGAGATGGCAGTGTCAACCCACACGTCACCTTCCCGGGGAGATGGCAGTGTCAACCCACACGTCACCTTCCCGGGGAGATGGCAGTGTCAACCCACACGTCACCTTCCCGGGGAGATGGCAGTGTCAACCCACACGTCACCTTCCCGGGGAGATGGCAGTGTCAACCCACACGTCACCTTCCCGGGGAGATGGCAGTGTCAACCCACACGTCACCTTCCCGGGGAGATGGCAGTGTCAACCCACACGTCACCTTCCCGGGGAGATGGCAGTGTCAACCCACACGTCACCTTCCCGGGGAGATGGCAGTGAGCAACACTGCCATTTGGAGTGTGTTCTTTGCAAAAGAAGCAATCACACCTGCAAAGAACACTTAGCCAGGTCAAACCGAAGAACCACGTGCTGAGGGGGATGGACCACAGAAGCAGGCAGTGCGGCTAACCCTCCCTCTCCAACCCAATAAAAACTCCGGTTAAGCCTCTACTGGGGAGCGAGTCGAGGCCCTGCTGTATCCTTGTACTGGAGCATAAGCCACAAAAAACCTGGTCTGAGTTGAATGCAGACTTACTGACAAGTTCTATTTGCAAGTGAACCAAAGAACATCCCTTTTACCCTCAAGTCCATAGTTATGCTTTCTGAAGTTTATTACTTGCAGTCAGCCACAATATGAGATAGAAAATTCCAGAAATAAGCAAACTATAAGTTTTAAACTGTACTGAGTAGCATTTTGAAATCTTTCACCATTTCACATACCAGAACATCAACCATCTTTTTGTCTAGTGTGTGTACACTTACACACTAACTGTCCACACTAATCATTCAGTAGCTGCTTTGGTTATCACATCTACTGCTTCATGTGTTACTGATCACATGTGTTCAAGTAAGCCTTATTTTAGATACTAACGGCCCCAAAGCATAAGAGGAGTGATGCAGCCGGCGCCGCGGCTCACTAGGCTAATCCTCCACCTTGCGGCGCCAGCACACCGGGTTCTAGTCCCGGTCGGGGCGCCGGATACTGTCCCGGTTGCCCCTCTTCCAGGCCAGCTCTCTGCTGTGGCCAGGGAGTGCAGTGGAGGATGGCCCAAGTGCTTGGGCCCTGCACCCCATGGGAGACCAGGATAAGTACCTGGCTCCTGCCATCAGATCGGCGCGGTGCGCTGGTTGCAGCGCGCCGGCCGCGGCGGCCATTGGAGGGTGAACCAACGGCAAAGGAAGACCTTTCTCTCTGTCTCTCTCTCTCACTGTCCACTCCTGCCTGTCAAAAAAAAAAAAAAAAAAAAAAAAAAAAAGAGAGAGTGATGCTGGCAATGCAGACATGCCAAAAAGAAACCGTAAAAGTGCTCACGTTAAGACGATGAAAAGAAGGGCCAGGCTGTGGCATAGCTAGTAAAGCCATGGCATGAGGTGCTGGCACCCCAAGTGGGCACCAGTTTGAATCCCAGCAGCTCCACTTCCAATCCAGTTCCTCACTAATGTGCTTGGGAAGGCAGTAGAGGCTGGTCCAGGTGCTTGGGCCCCTGTACCCATGTGGGAGACCTGGAAGCAATCCTGGTTTCAAACTGGCCTGGCTCCAGCCACTGCAGCCACTTGGGGAATGAACCAGCAAATGGAAAGTCAGTCAGTCTCTCTCTCTCTCTCTCTCTCCACTCCCACCACCCATCTCTAACTCTGCCTTTCAAGTAAACTAATCTTAAAAAAAAAAAAAAAAAAAGAAATCATATGGTGAAGTTGCTAAGAATCAATCTTCTATGAAATCACGGAGGAGAAAGAGATTCATGCTGGTTATGTTGTTGCACTTCAAGTTGTAGCCACAGTACAAGATCAAGTGCTTAGTTAAGACAGAAAGGGTTAGGGCCAACGCTGTGGCGCAGCGGGTACAGCCACGCCTGCAGAGCCAGCTCCCACATGGGTGCCGAATCAAGAACTGGCTGCTCCACTTCTGATCCAGCTCTCTGCTATAGCTGGGAAAGGAATAGAAGATGAAGATGGCCCAAGTCCTTGGGTCCCTGCATCCATGTGGGAAACCTGGAGGAGGCTCCGGGCTTCCCGGCTACAGATAGGTGCAGCTTCAGCCGTTGCAGCCAACTAGGGAGTAAACCAGCGGATGGAAGACCTCTCTCTCTCTCTCTCTCTGCCTTTCAAATAAATCAATAAATCTTTAAGATAAAAAAGGGGATTAAATTTGTGGGGAACAGACAGGAACAGAAAATGTGTTGACTGATGGCAGCATGCCTTGCCAGAGAGCACTGTATACAGCCATGCGTTGCTTAACAATGACTATGTTATAAGAAGTGCACAATTAGGCAATTCTGTCATTGTGCAAACATCATAGATCATAGTGACACAAATATGGACGCCTGTGCAGTCACTAGGCGATACAATTTTATGGGACTATTCTTGTACATGCAGTCCACTGGTCAAAATATTGTTTTGTGGCACAAGGCTATATATATGGTTCAGTGCTACCCACCATCTCAGGCATCCCCTGGGGAACTCGGAATACATCCCCTAGTGAAAAGGGAGGGCTACAGCATTCTATCTCTGCCCTACATTTTTCTTTTTGGTTCTTTTTTGTAACTTACTTTTTATTCTCATTTTGTTCAGAGACTATATTCCTGATCTTGATCCCATTAGCTCACTGAACATTCTGAAGCTGGTTATTCAGTATCTTTGATCAGTAATTCCAGTATCTGAGCTTCCTAGGGGATGCGTTCTGTTAACTTGTGTGGCTTGTGATGTTTGTTGTGAAATGGGCATTTTGCGTATAATGTGACACTGTGGAAATCGGAGCATCCTTTCTTCACAGACAGCTGATTCTCGGTCATTAAGAGCCACAATAGTTAGTATCTCAGTACAGCGCTCACACAAGACAGCAGCCTTGCCTTCTCGGACTTCCCAAGAGTCCATTAGGTTCCAGAGGTTCAAAATAGTAGATTCCAATTCTCTTTCCAGCTGAACGTGGTACAGGAATCCACCTTCAGGTATCCCTTCTCCATCAGTTTGACTAACAACCATGCCCAATCTGTAGTCTTTTAATTTAATGAAGATCAGTGACCCAGTCCAATTTTTAGAACTTAACAGAACGCTCATTCAGAGCCTGAATCACTGCTATTTCTCTCAGTAGAAAGGCCAGGGTATTGGGCAGGCAGGTTTGATCTGGTCACTGTTATGCAAAAGGATCCTGTTGAGTCATCCACATAAACACCTTCTGCAAACCTCCCGTAACCAGAGAACACTACCACAGCAAAGGATCCGGTGAGTGGCTGAAGTAAAAATAGTTTAATAGAAAAGCAGATGTTAAGACATAAAACTAGTGGATGCTGGGTTGCAGCACTGTTCAAAACAAAAGAGAAATGTAGTAAGAGGTTGCAGAGGGGCTGCTGCTGTGGCGTGGTGGGCTAAGCCTCCACCTGCGGCGCAGGCATCCCATATGGGTCCTGGTTTGTGTCTGGGTTGCTCCTCTTAAAATCCAGCTCTCTGCTCAGGAAAGCAGTGGAAGAGGGCCCAAGTGCGTGGGCCCCTGCACCTGCACGGGATACCCAGAATAAGCTCCAGGCTTCTGACTGCCCTGGCTGCTGCTGTTGGAGCATTTGGGAAGTGAACTAGCAAATCAAAGACCTTTCTCTCCATCTGCTTCTCTCTAACTCTCTCTTAAAAAAATAAAATCTTAAAAAAAAAAAAAAAAAAAATGGTGGCCGGCGCCGCGGCTCACTAGGCTGATCCTCCGCCTTGCGGCGCTGGCACACCAGGTTCTGGTCCCAGTCAGGGCGCCGGATTCTTTCCCGGTTGCCCCTCTTCCAGGCCAGCTCTCTGCTGTGACCAGGGAGTGCAGTGGAGGATGGCCCAAGTCCTTGGGCCCTGCACCCCATGGGAGACCAGGAGAAGCACCTGGCTCCTGCCATCGGATCAGTGCGGTGCGCCGGCCACAGCGCGCCAGCTGCGGCGGCCATTGGAGGGTGAACCAACGGCAAAAGGAGGAACTTTCTCTCTGTCTCTCTCTCACTGTCCACTCTGTCAAAAAAAAAAAGGTAGAGAAAGAACATGAAATATAACTTACACTGAGGGCCTTTATTACGGAAGCCACTATCCAGCGCTCTGAAGCACTAACTCACTGTATGAAGCACACATCAGAACTTGAATAATTGGCTGAAATATTTATCTTGCTTTGTTTTATTGAAAGCATCTTTCTGGAAACATAAACAAGAAAGGATAAAAAGAACGATCCACACAGATAAAGTATTTAGCTTTCACTGCAGCAATCTTCTCTAAGTCGCCATTTAAAAAAATATTTTATTTATCCATTTTTATTTGTTTGAAAGGCAGAGAAACAGAGAGAGATCGATCTTCCATCAGCTGGTTCACTCCCCAGATGGCAGGACTGGCTAGCTAGCACTGGGCCAGGCCAAAGCCAAGAGCCTGGAACTCCATCCAGGTCTGCCACACCAGTGGCAGAGGTTCAAGCACTTGGACCATCTTTAGCTGCTTCCCCAGGCACATTAGCAGGAAGTTAGATCGGAAGTGAAGCAGCTGGGACTCAAACTGGCACGCATATGGGATGCCAGTGCTCACAGGCAGTGGCTTAACCCACTGTGCCACAAAGCTGTGCCACTAAATCTTTAAAAATCTTTTTTAGAAGATTTAGTTTGTTTATTTTAAAGAGTTACACAGGGAGAGAAGGGGTGGGGGCCTCTTCCATACACTGGTTCACTCCCCAATTGGCAGCAATGGCTAGAGCTACACCAATCCAAAACCAGGAGCCAAGAGCCTCCATTGCTTTCCCAGGCCATAGTGGAGCTGGATCAGAAGTGGAGCAGCCAGGACTTGAACCAGCGCCCATATGGGATTCCAGCACCGCAGGCAGCAGCCTGCTACACCACAGTGCTGGTCCCTCCTCAGTGACTATTTTGTATCAGTAGTATAAGCCAGGACTTACAGTGCCTGGAAGCTAATGCTCTAATAAAAGGAGGTCTTCAGAAACAGCAGGAACTACCAGCAACTGACCAGTGAGTGGCTATGCACCTGGATGTGCTCACTGGTGAACAACAAAGGAAGCCGAGAGCTTGTGTCCTGCGGCACCAGGGGCACGTTGGTCCTGTTGTTCAGCAACTCTGTGTGCTTGTGTGTGCTTCCTCGTCCGTGCAAAGCCTGTACAGAAGGCTCTCCTGGCTTTACAGCCACAGCCACCATCTAGGTAAATATGACCCCATCATGTCTTGGCTGTTTTAATTAACAGTTTAATCCTTTCGACCACAATTTCCCTCAGATATCACTGTTTGTCACTCTTCCATATATGAAATGATGACAAAAATGTGAAAAATGAACACAAAACCTTTTGCTTTTAACTAGCCACATCCCAGTCCTTCCTAGCTGGGCCCTTGCACAGCAACGTACTCAAGTATCACAAAGCCCAACTGCAATCATCGGTGTGGTGCTTGCTTTCCTACTGCTTTCAGTCCAATTCTTTCCCCTCATTTTCAGGCCATCCCCGTCTCAAATCACCTCCCAAGAATGCCTGCCTTCCCAGACAGCCTGTTTCCCAGTTCTGCCACACTGACACATCACAAAGTCGCAAGTGCGCTTTCCCTCCCCTCTCCATGTGTCCCTCTTAGTCAAGAAAACCCAAATGGAGAAAAGAACTCTGCCCCAAGTTCAATCTACAATACAGATTCTAGGGTGTGGGTGTGGGTGTTTGGCACTGCTGTAAATATGTCACTTAGGATTTCTGCATCCCGTATTAAAGTAACTGGGTTTTGATGCCAGCCCTGCTCTCGATCCCAGCTCCATGCTAATGCACACCATTGGAGAGGCTTAGGTACTTGGGTCCCTGGTATCCACATGGGAGACAGAGATAGTGATGAGGGCGGGAGGGAGGGAGGGAGGGAGGGAGGGAGGGAGGGAGGGAAGGAGGGTTATTCCATCTGCTGATTGACACCCCAAATGGTTGCAATGGCCAGGGTTGGGCCAAGTCAAAGTGAGGAGCCAAGAGCTTCATCCAGGTCTCCAATGTGAACAGCAGGGGTCCAAGTACTTAGGCTCTCTTCCACTGCTTTTCCCAGGCATATTAACAGGTAGCTGGACTGGAAGTGGGATGCTGGCACTGGAGGCGGTGGCTTAACCTGCTACACCAACACCAGCCAGAAGTTGTTTTTCTTTACTGGACTGTTTCTTTAAACCCTAATTTTTAATTTAAAAGGCAGAGACAGAGGGAGGGAGGGAACGAGAAGCAGAGAGATATGGAGAAACAGATCTTCTATCCACTCATGGGCTCCCCAGATGCCTACTACAGAGGCAGGGCTAGGCCAGACAAAAGCCAGGAGTCCAGAACTCAATCCGCATTTCCCACGTGGGTGACAGGGACCCGAGCATCATCCTCTGCTGTCTCTCTATAATCCTATGGCTTCTCACGCACTGCTTCCGAACCATGTGAGGACTTCACAAGTCCTTCACAGCCAAGGATAACAACATGTGTATACATGTATATATACACCTACCAAAAGCCACTTGGGGAACATTGTTTAGTTCTTTCAGATGGTTAACCACTGGAGAAAGATAAATTCATCGGTGACCCATCTTTCAAGCCCTCTCTACTAGGGTACGTAAGCACATATATAAAATCCAGTTACAAAATAAGCTGTGACTAATCCCAGAGATCCCATAAAATGTAAGAACAGTAGGGGATGAAGTAGTTAGGTACAGCTTCAAAAGTGCAGCTAGTACCCGAGTCTGGCATGAGGCCGACAGGTAGAGCACTAGAGAGGGGACACAGAGACAAAGTCAAGTGTCAGGAATCAAGATGAAGGAAGAGAGGGCACAGTATGAGGATGCAGAGGTGAGTGAAGCAACTCCGGGCAACACGAAGCCTGTGGGAGAAGAGGCAAAGCCAGTAAGGCAGGATGGCGTCAGTTTGTGGGGAGTGCCAATGAGGGGCAACAGGAAAACACAGCGTTCTAAAGACAGGTGAGGGGCTGGCTTTGTGTCTCAGCCGGCTAAGCTGTCACTTGGGACGCCAGCATCCCTTTTTAGAGCCACTGGTTGGTTCACCTGTGTCCCATATCAGAATGCCTGGTTTGAGTCCTGGCTACTGCACTTCCAACACAGCTCCCTGCAGTAATGTCCTGGGAGGCAGAGGGTGATGGCTCCTCTACTTGAGTCGCTGACATCCATGTGGGAGACCTAGATGACGTTTCAGGCTCCTGACCTCATCCTGGCTCAGCCCCCACTGCTGTGGGCAACTGAGGAGTGAACCAGCAGATGGAAGATCTCTACATCTCCCTCGGCCTTTATTAAAAATAAACAAGGAAGGCCGGCGCCCCGGCTCAATAGGCTAATCCTCCGCCTTGTGGCGCCAGCACACCGGGTTCTAGTCCCGGTCGGGGTGCCGGATTCTGTCCTGGTTGCCCCTCTTCCAGGCCAGCTCTCTGCTGTGGCCCGGGAAGGCAGTGGAGGATGGCCCAAGTCCTTGGGCCCTGCACCCCATGGGAGACTAGGAAAAGCACCTGGCTCCTGCCATCGGATCAGCACAGTGCGCCGGCCACGGCGGCCACTGGAGGGTGAACCAACGGCAAAGGAAGACCTTTCTCTCTGTCTCTCTCATTGTCCACTCTGCCTGTCAAAAAAAAAAAAATAAATAAACAAGGGGCTGGTGCTGTGGTACAGCGGGTTAAAGCCCCAGCCTGCAGCGCTAGCATCCCATACTGGAACCACTTCGAGTCCTGACTGCTCCAATTCCAATCCAGCTCTCTGCTATGGCCTGGGAAAGCAATGGAAGATGGCCCAAGTCTTTGGGCCCCCTGCACACATGTGGGAGACCCAGAAGAAGCTCCTGGCTCCTGGCTTTGGATCAGCCCGGTTCTGGCCGTTGCAGCCATATGGGGAGTGAACCAACAGATTGAGGGCCTCTTTCTCTCTGTCTCTCTCTCTGTCTCTGTAACTCTTTCAAATAAATAAAATACATCTTTTAAAAAAAAATTTCTACCTGCTGGTTAACTCCCAAAATGGCCTCAACAGCTACAGCTGGGCCAGGCTGAAACCAGGAGCCAGGAATGCATCTGGATCTCCCATGTGGGTAACTGGAGCCCATGTATCTGCTTCCTTCCCAGGCACATCAGCAGGAAGCTGGAGAGAAAGTGGAGCAACGGGAATCAGCACTCCAGCAGGGTGCACTGTCTCAAGCAGTGGCTTAACTTGCTGTACCACAATACTGGACTCACCACTTGGAAATTTTTACTTCAAAAGAAACAGAGGGGGTCGGCGCTGTAGTGCAGCGGGTTAACACCCTGGTCTGAAGTGCCGGCATACCATATGGGCGCTGGTTCAAGACCCAGCTGCTCTACTTCCGATCCAGCTTTCTGCTATGGCCTGGGAAAGCAGTGGAAGATGGCCCAAGTCCTTGGGCCCCTGCATCCCCATGGGAGACCTGGAAGAAGTTCCTGACTCTTGGCTTCGGATCAACACAGCTCTAGCCATTGCAGCCATCTGTGGAGTGAACCATCAGAGGGAAGACCTTTCTCTCTCTCTGTGTAACTCTGACTTTCAAATAAATAAATACATTTTTTAAAAGAAACAGAATAGTCAAAGTATCCCTCTTTCAAAATCATTTAACTAAAACTGGACAACAAAATTTACAAAGGAAGGGACTGGTATTGTGGCACAGTAAATTAGGCAATCTTTCAAATACATAAGTAAATCCTTCAAAAATCTTATTTATTATTTTTTTAACAAACACTATTGTTGGGTCGTTGTCGTGGCGCAGCAGTTAGAGCTGCCGCCTGCGACACCGGCATCATATATAGGCGCCAGTTCAAGTCCCAGGTGCTCCATATCCAATCCAGCTCCCTGCTAATGCTCTGGGAAAAGCAGCAGCAGATGGCCCAAGTGTTTGGGCCCTTGCAACCCATATGGGAAAACTTTAAGAAGCTCCTAGCTTTGGTCTGGACCAACACTAGCTGTTGCAGCCATCTGGGGAGTAAACCAGAGTATGGAAGATCTCTCTCTTTCTCTCTTTCAAAGAATATAGGTCTTTAAAAAGAAGGGAGGGAGCCGGCGCCGCGGCTCAATAGGCTAATCCTCCGCCTGCAGCACCAGCACACCAGGTTCTTGTCCCGGTCGGGGCACAGGATTCTGTCCGGTTGCTCCTCTTCCAGTCCAGCTCTCTGCTATGGCCCAGGAGTACAGTGGAGGATGGCCCAAGTCCTTGGGCCCTGCTCCCACATGGGAGACCAGGAGCAGCACCTGGCTCCTGCCTTCAGATCAGCGCGATGTGCCGGCCACAGCGGCCATTGGGGGTGAACAAACGGAAAAAGGAAGACCTTTCTGTCTACCCTGCCTGTCAAAAAAAAAAAAAAAAAAAAGAAGAAGAAGAAGAAGGGAGGGTGAGAGGGAGAGAGAAAACAAGGAAGGAGGGAAGAAAGGAAGAAAGGAAGGAAGCAAGCCAACAGTTAATTCTGTGTCTCAAAATACTAGTAGGGAGGCTGGCATTGTGGTGCAGTGGGTAAACCCTCTAGCTGTAACACGAGCACTCCATATGGGTGCCCATTCAAGGTTCAGCTGCTCCATTTCCAATGCAGCATGCTGCTAATGGCTTGGAAATAGTAGCTGAAGATGGCCCAAGTACTTGGGGCCCTGCCACCCACCACACCACACACAGGAGACCTAGATGAAACCCGTGGCTCCTGGCTTCTGCTGGCTCAGTCCTGGCCACTGGAGTCACTTGGGGAGTAAACCAGGGGGTGGAAGATCAGTCTCTGTCTCACCCCTTCTCTGTTAACTCTACCTTTCAAATCAATCAATCAATCAATTTTTAAAAAAATAGCTAGTAGAGAGGATTCTGAATGTTCCCAACACACATGATCATGTTTGCAGTTAATCTGATCATCACGTGTTTTACATATATACACATGCACACTTATTTATCAATTACGAATAAATATATACACAATTCTTTCTAAGCACTGAAAAAAAAAAAGATACTACTGGTCTTGCCATCATCAGGATTAAAGAGTCTTGTGTTCAGGCGTCTATTAGGGTCTTGTTGAGCACTTAGGGTCCCACACATCAGAGTGCTAGGATTCGATTCATGGCTCTGACTCCTGACTCCGGCTTCTAGCTAATGCACACACTGGGAGACAGCAGGGATGGCTCAGGTATTGGGTTCCTGCCACTCCTGAGGGGGACCTGGACTGAGTTCCTGGCTTCCGGCTTCAGCCTGGCCTAGCCATGACTGCTGCAGGCATTTTGGGGCAGATCAGCAGATGCGCGCCCTGCAAGCATGTGTGTGTGATTCGGAAATAGTTTTTTTTTTTTTTTTTTTCCTTAAATGACCCATCTATCAATTTGGATTACCAGGTGCTAATTCCAGTCTCACTACTCTGGATACTAAGCATGTCCTATTATCTGTTTCCTCATTCAATGAAGGCAAATCAAATGCCACTTAGCTTGAATTTGTGAAGGTTAAGCAAAGTAACAGCTAAGCTCTATAAAGAGTCTGTTTCAATACAAACCTGGTTCCAGGTATTCAATTTCCAAGGGGAGGGAAAACCCAAAAGCAGTTTTCACAAAGAAGCTAAGTTCTTTGGAAAGCAATTCTGGTTAAGGGGACTTTGGTTCCCAGAATCAGCAGTTTCTTGAGTATGATGCTCCCACTGTTCAAGCTTTCTAAACTCAGGTACCAAACCAAAAGTTAAAGAGTTTTTAACAGGAGTCCAGAATAATGTCTTTTTCTTTTCTTCTCAGAGAAACTGGAAAGCAGACAGCTAGTAAAACAGTTACATAACAACTATTTTCAACAGCTCAAAGCTGTTGATATCAACCTAGATTATCTCAGGCATTTAATCAGTAAAACAGAACGCCCATAAACTGCTAGAGAAACCCACAAGGAGCTGCCTGGCTAACTACTTTCCTCCTTCCCTCCATACTCCACCTCCCTTTAACCCTTTGTTAAAGACACTGCTGAGGAAGCGCAGCAATTATATTCCAGTCTGATCTCTCAACATGTGTTTCTTCAGGCAAATTACAACACCAAAGTCATTCCTCATCCATGACTGGGTATCATCTGCCTTTCTCAACTTCACAGTTGTGAGGTTCAAGGGGGAGCATGCTCTGCCCAATCCAGCATTATGAAAGGACGCCCTGCTCTGTTAAACAGATTCTCCGACATGGCATTGCATGCCTGCCTTCCTCACTAGGAACTGGTCCCCATATATGTGAAGATACTTCCAAAGTTTGTGGGAAACTATAATTAAAAGTATATTACTGTGCAAAAAATTATTTCTAACAATAGAAAATGTGAAAAAAGTATGCACAGATTTGAAAAACTGCACGAAAATAAACATCTTTCATTTCCATTTTTCAATAGTCACACACTGGAGATACTACAATCCCTGCCTCCATTCATTTGCTGAGGTCATTTTCCCTCCCAGTATAATGGTTTTTCCCTCAGTATTAATTTTCCAAAAATCCACTAAGCACCTCCCTAACCAACCTAGTCTTCTAGCAACTCTAGTATTTTTAAAAAATACTTATTTATTTGTTTGAAAGTCAGAGTTAACACAGAGAGAAGGAGAGGCAGAGAGAGAGAGGTCTTCCATCTGCTGGTTCAATCCCCAATTGGCCCTGACAGTCAAAGCTGTGCCGATCCGAAACCAGGAACCAGAAGCTTCTTCTGGGTCTCCCATCAGGGTACAGGGGCTCAAGGACTTGGACCATCTTCCAATGCTTTCCCAGGCCACAGCAGAGAGCTGGATTGTAAGTGGAGCAGCCAGGACTCAAAGTGGTGCCCAAATGGGATGCCAGCACTGCCAGCGGTGGCTTTCCCTGCTACGCCACAGCGCCAGCCCCAGCTCTAGCATTTTCTTCAAGCTACTTTTTAAAAAATTTTATTTGAGGCCAGCGCCGCGGCTCAATAGGCTAATCCTCCGCCCGCAGCACTGGCACACTGGGTTCTAGTCCCGGTCGGGGGGGCCGGATTCTGTCCCAGTTGCCCCTCTTCCAGGCCAGCTCTCTGCTGTGGCCAGGGAAGGCAGTGGAGGATGGCCCAAGTCCTTGGGCCCTGCACCCCATGGGAGACCAGGATAAGTACCTGGCTCCTGCCATCAGATCAGTGCGGTGCGCTAGCCACAGCGCACTGGCCGCGGCGGTCATTGGAGGGTGAACCAACGGCAAAGGAAGACCTTTCTCTCTCTGTCTCTCTCTCACTGTCCACTCTGCCTGTCAAAAAAAAATTTTTTTTTATTTGAAAGCCAGAGAGACAGAGACAAACAGAAAGGGGTCTTCAATTTGTTGATTCACTTCCCAAATGCCCCCGACAGCTAGGGCTGGGCTGGAGACCCGACCATGCCCAAGCCAGAAGCCCACAACTCTATCCAGGTCTCCCACATGGACAGGCATCCACATACTTTAACCATCAACTACTGCCCCCACAGTGCACCTGAGCAGGAAACTAGACTTGGAAGTATAGCCAGGACTCATACCCAGGAGTTCCCATAAAGAATACAGGTGTCTCAAGCAGTGTCTTAGCCACTGTACCAAATGCCAACCCCAAAACTATTTTTATGATTCTCATCTGCCCTATTCTCATTTCTAAACCCCCAAGGCCCTTATTTTACATTCCTCAGCTGCCAGCACGTTTCCTTATAGCACACAATAAAAATCTGTCAACTGAACACAGATCATATAGTTTATCATTCAACAGAACTGGAAAATTTTTAAACAAAATTTAATTAATATTTCAAGATCTGCTCTAGACTAATGATTCATTATGCCTTTAAAGGGCTTTGTGCTGTGAGAAGCAACATCATATAATATTATTTCAACCAAACTGAGCCCTAAATTGAAAAAATTCAAGGTCACTCAGCCAATATCTTAGCACAAAACTGAGATGACCTAACATTCTAAGGACTCACGTTATCAAAGCAAAAATTGAATAAATAAATTTGATATGCCTAGATTTATCCCTCAGGTTTGTTTGTTTGTTTGTTTGTTTTTTAAGGAATTCTACCATCAGGAACAGATCCAGATTATAAGAGCAAACTAATCGACAAGGGCAACGATGTATGGATAACTGCTCACTCAATACACTGAAGCCACTCAGCTTTTCTAATCCCAATGGATGTAAACAGCATTTAAAAGAGGCAATTGCGGCTGGCTGGCGCCACAGCTCACTTAGCTAGTCCTCCACTTTAGGCGCCGGTACCCCGGGTTCTAGTCCCGGTTGGGGCACCGGATTCTGTCCCGGTTGCTCCTCTTCCAGTCCAGCTCTCTGCTGTGGCCCAGGAAGGCAGTGGAGGATGGCCTAAGTCCTTGGGCACTGCACCCGCATGGGAGACCAGGAGGAAGCACCAGGCTCTTGGCTTCGGATCAGCTCAGTGCGCCGGCCATAGCAGCCTTTTGGGGGGTGAACCAACAGAAAGAAAACCTTTCTCTCTCTCACTAACTCTGCCTTAAAAAAAAAAAAGGCAACTGCAAACTATCACATATTTTGCTCCAAGTATAATTTCTGCCATTCCCTCAAGACTTCCCTCCACTATTAAGGAAACAAACTGTACTACAGGGCCACAAAGAAATAAGCAGGGCCGGCTCTGTGATGTAGCAGGTAAAGCCACTACCACCTACATGGCAGACAAGGACAGAGCTCATGGTTTAGGGCTGGCCCAGACCTAGCTGCTACGGCCATCTGAAATCTGTCTCTCTCTCTGAGCTTTAATAAATAAATCTGGGGGGCGGGGACAGACTTCTACTAGAGAGGTTAAAATAAAGACAGAAAATAACAAGAGTCAGTAACAAAGTAGATTATTTGTAACTCACTTACTTTTGGAAGGAGCCTAAACAGAAACAACTTTGGCCAGCAAGACTTTTAGCCTAGAGGTTAAGATGTCCCTTGGGTGTGGGGTGGGGCTGGTCTGTGAGCAATTAAGTTGCAGCTGGGAAATCCACATCCCATACAGGAGCACCTGGTACAAGTCCTGGATACTCTGCTTCCTATCTAGCTTCCTGCGATCCTGTTAATGTGTACCCTGGCAGCAGGAAAATGGATGAAGTAATTGAGTCACTCACCAGGGAGACCTGGAATAAGAATTTTGGGCTCCTAGCTTTGGCCCCACCTAGCCCTGGCTGTAACTAGCATTTAGGGAGTAAAGTAACAGATGGAGGATCTCCCTCCATCTCTGAAATAAAATGAAAATTTTAAATATATATTTTTTAAAAATGCCAGTTAAGATCCTGGCATCATGCCCCACACTGCTCCGCCTGAGTTCGATGCCTAACTTTGGCTCCTAACTTCAGTCTCCTGCTTTCCAGACCCTGGGAGGCAGTGGTGATTACCGCAAGGGAAACCGGGTTCCTGCCGCTCACACAGGAGATTGAATTCCAGCTCCAAGCTTGGGCCTGCCCAACCATTTTTGGCATCTGGTGAGTGACCAGCAGATGGAAACTCTGCCTCTGCGCCTCTCAAATAAATAAATTAAAATAAAAAGTTTATAGTAGGGGCTGGTGCTGTGGTACAGCAGGTTAAAGCCACAGCCTGCAGCACCAGCATCCCATATAGGTGCTGCTTCGAGTCCCGGCTGCTCCATTTCCGATCCAGATCTCTGCTATGGCCTGGGAAAGCAGTAGAAGAGGGCCCAAGTCCTCAGGCCCCTGCACCCATGTGGGAGACCCAGAAGAAGCTCCTGGCTTCTGATCAACTCAGCTCTGGCCATTGCGGTCATTTGGGGAGTGAACCAGCACATGGAAGACCAATATCTCTCTTTCTCTGTCTCTCTCTTTCTCTCTGGCTCTACCTCTTTCAAACAGATAAATCTAAGAAAAAAAAAAAAAAAGAAAGAAAGAAAGAAAAATTAAATGTTCTTTTAAAAAAATTGTGTATGCGAGGGAAGTGCATGGAAAACATAGTAGGAAACTTTGTGAAGATTCAAAAATATTTTGCACCAAAATAAACTTATTTTCATTTTATGTTTCCACAAATCTTTCAAAGTTCAAGGAGGTCATAGGAGTGGGCCCTAACTCAATATAACTGATGTCTATGAGGAAAGGAAAACAGGACACTGACACCGGGAAGAAAAGGCAGCCTAACAAGCCAAGCGGAGGCTTCTGAAGAAGGCACACCTCCCAATACATGAGTCTCAGACTTTCAGCCTCCAGACTATGAAAAAACAGGTTTCAGATGGGTAGCCCATTCAGGGGATGCCATTTGTTGAAGCAGTCCTAGCAAATGAACACAGACACATACCCTACAACTCAGCCTTTCTACCTAACACACACCTGATCTATCGCATAATGGAACCAGGCTACTGATAAACAGACTTTAAAAAAATCTATTTGAGAGGCCAGCACTAAGGCACAGCGGGTAAAGCTGCTTCCTACAGACAGTACCAGCATCCCATATGGCCGTTCTACTTCCAATCCAACTCCCTGCTAACACGCCTGGGAAAGCAGAAGATGGCCAAAGAATTTGGGCCCCTACACCAAAGTGGGAGACCTGGAAGAAGCTCCTGGCTCCTGACTTTGATTCCGTCTAGCTCTGGCAGCCATTTGGGGAGTGAACCAACGGATCAAGTATACTCTCTCACCCCCTCTCTTCTAACTGTTGCTTTCAAATAAATAAATAATTTTTTAAAAACCTACTTAAGAGAGAACAAGCTTCCTTCTGCTAGTTCATTCCCCCAAATGCCCATGATGGCTGGAGCTGGGCCAGGCCAAAGCCAGGACCTCAATTTAGGTCTCCCGCAACAGTGGCAGGGAACCAACTACTTGAGTCATTACTTGCTGCCCCCCAGGGTCTACATTAGGAAGAAGCCGAAGCTAAGACTGGGATCCAGGTACTCCAATATGGGACATGGGCATCTTAACTAGGCTAAGCTCCCACCCCTGAGCAAGGAAAATGGAATTACAACTGCAGACAGCAACACAAAGTCTCACAACCAACAGTGAGTCAAAGAAACCAGTAAATCTTTTCACACAAAGTCGAATCAGGGAAAAATTAGCCTATAGCACTGTAAGTCATCACATTGATTACCCAGGGGTAGGGGGACAATAATGACTTGGAGACACATTGGGCTTCTGAGTTTAGAAAAGTTCTACAAACTTCACTTTTTTGTGCACCTGTCTGCATGCATGTTTACAAAAATACAGAAACGACAAATTACTTAAAAATAAGACAACACTTGTACAGTGTTACCATGTCAAATAAATCTTATTCTGGAGCTGGATGCACCCCATTTTTCACAAAACATTTAAAACAGAAACCTAGTTCAGGGGCCGGCACTGCAGCCTAGTGGGTAAAGCCCCAGCCTGCTGCACCAGCATCCCATATGGACACCAATTCGAGTCCCGGCTGCTCTACTTCCAAACCAGTTCTCTCCTATGGCCTCGGCGAGCAAGAGAAAATGGCCCAATTCCTTGGGCCCCTGCACCCATGTGGGAGACCCAGAAGCTCCAGGCTCCTGGCTTCTGATCAACTCAGCTCTGGCCACTGCAGTCATTTGGGGAGTGAACCAGCACATGGAAGACCTCCCTCTCTTTCTCTCTCCTTGCCTGCAACTCTTTCAAATAAGTACATCTTAAAAATGTAAATAAATAAAAGCTAGTGCCATGACCCAATGTTTCCTATCATGAACTATCCACTGGGGAAGGCATCTCAAGGCAAAGAATCAAGAGTGTCCTATCAACTACAAGGTTCAATTTTCACACCACTTCTAGAGAGGATCACATTTCATTAAAGAAAGGTATTTAACTATAATCCAGGGCCACACTGTGTCACAGTGGGCTAAGCTGCCACTTGCAATGCCCAAGAGCATTCCATCTGGTGCCGGTTCAAGTCTCGGCTGCTCCACTTCCTATCGTGCTCCCTACTAACGTGCCTGAGAAAGTAGCAGATGGCCCAAGCCAAGAGCTTGGGCCCCTGCCATCCACTTGGGAGACCCATATGAAATTTCAGGCTCCTGGCTTTGCCCTGGCCCAACCTTGGCTGTTGCAGTCATCTGGGGAGTAAACCATTGGATTAAGATATTCTCTCATATTCATTCTCTCTCTCAACTGTGTCTTTCCAATAAATAAGTCATTTAAAAAAATGCAGGGCTAGGGCCAGTGCTATAGCATAGCAGATAAAGCCACCACCTACAGAGCCAGTATCCCATATGGGCTCCAGTTTGAGTCCCAGCGGCTCTACTTCCAATCCAGCTCTCTGCTATGGCCTGGGAAAGCAGAGGAAGATGGCCTACCCTGAACCCAAGTGGGAGACCTGGAAGAAGCTCCTGGCTCCTAGCTTCAGATCAGCGCTGCTCTGGCCATTGCAGCCATATGGGGAGCAAACCAGCAGATGGAAGACCTCTCTCTGTCTCTCTGCCTTTCTGTAACTCTGCCTTTCAAATAAATAAATAAATAAATCTTAAAAATATGTAATAATAATAAAGTATACATTCAAAGAAAGAAAATGATCAGTTAAATATCTGAGTGGTAAATCACAAATTTTTCCTCCTTATACTTTATTTTCCTAGCTTTTATTTTTTAATTGCTATTAAAGAACCAGTTTAATAATCAGTGGGAGATTTGTTATCAATTTTTACAAGGGGGCTAATGCTGAAGCCTTCAGGGCAGTCTTTTATTTTTTAGGGTATTCTTACATAAGGGAAAGAGCAGGATGGTGCATCAGTAAAACCACTGAGCTGGATTTCTGCAGAGTAAATTCGCATCCTGGTCAGGCCACTGGGCACCCAGTCTCAGCTAATCTTAGGCAGTCAGTCGCTGTGAGCACCAAATGAAACCATGTGTCTGTTAAGTGGAAGCACTACACAAATACTTAAAAGCAACTGGAGGAAAATGTTGTAGAGGAAGGTTTCTACCCAATGTTTTAACAACCATCAAAATGAATGGTACAGGTTAGACGATTCAAGCGTGGCTCTAAACCTGTGGGTTGCTTAGGTGGCCCAGAATTCTATAGAGGTCCCCAGATATTTGGAAGCACAAACTAAATACCATATGGAAGAGGCACTGTTTTTCATAAAGTATATGCTGGGTTTTTACAGGCTAATTAATGGTTTTGTCATTAAGTACTGTCAAATAACTCAAACTAAAAAGTTTATCAAATAAAAGAGCAGCTGTTCAATCATTTGGGGTGCCAGTGCTGTGGCTCAGCAGGTTAAAGCCAGGGCCTGCAGTGCCGGCATCTCATATGCACACCAGTTCGAGTCCTGGCTGCTCCACTTCCAATCTAGCTCCCTGCTAAGATGCCTGGGAAAGCCGTGGAAGACAGCCCAAGTGCTTGGGCCCTTGCACCCATGTGGGAGACCCAGTAGAAGCTCCTGGCTCCTAGTTTTGGCCTGGGCCATTCCTGGCTGCTGTGGTCTTTTGGGGAGTGAACCAGCAGATGGAAGAAATAAATCTTAAAAAAAAAAAAAAAAAAAAAAATCACTTGGGACATTTGTATCCCTTTTAGAGTTCCTGGTTTTCAGTTCCGGCTCTGCTCCCAATTCCAGCTTTCTGCTAACGTGCACGTTGGATGGCAGCAAGTGATCGCTTAAGTACAAGAGGAGATCCAGACAGAACTCCTGGCTTCAGCCTGGCCTGGCCCCGGCTGTTGTACACATCTGACAAAATTTGAGATGTGATGGGGCCAGCGCTGTGGTGCAGTGGGCTAACGCCCTGGCCTGAAGCGCTAGCATCCCATATGGGTGCCGGGTTCTAGTCCCGGTTGCTCCTCTTCCAGTCGCTCCCCTTCCAGTCCGGCTCTCTGCTGTGGCCCGGGAAGGCAGTGGAGGATGGCCCAAGTGCTTGGGCCCTGCACTCGCGTGGGAGACCAGGAGGAAGCACCTGGCTCCTGGCTTCGAATCAGCGCAGCGCACTGACCACAGCGGCCATTTGGGGAGGGAACCAGCGGGTGGAAGACCTCTCAATCTGTCTCTCTGGCTCTGCTTCGCTCTGTAACTCTGTCTTTCAAATAAATAAAATAAATCTTAAAAAAATTTTTTTTTAATTTGAGGTGTGAACCAGCAGATGGAAAAATCCATCTCTCTGCCTTTCAACAGCAAAAAGTAAATGGAAATCAACTTTTTTATTATATTTACAAAGACTGGAAAATAGTAGCACAGCTATTTACTTCACTCAGTAATTTTTTTTTTTTTTTTGACAGGCAGAGTGGACAGTTAGAGAGAGAGACAGAGAGAAAGGTCTTCCTTTTGCCATTGGTTCACCCTCCAATGGCCACCACGGCTGGCACGCTGCGGCCAGCGCACCGTGCTGATCCGAAGGCAGGAGCCAGGTGCTTCTCCTGGTCTCCCATGCGGGTGCAGGGCCCAAGCACTTGGGCCATCCTCCACTGCCTTCCCGGGCCACAACAGAGAGCTGGCCTGGAAGAGGGGCAACTGGGAAAGAATCCGGCGCCCTGACCGGGACTAGAACCCGGTGTGCCGGCGCTGCTAGGTGGAGGATTAGCCTATTGAGCCGCGGCGCCGGCCCATACTCAGTAATTTTTAAAAGACTCCTGAACTGAGATGGCTAAGCTTCCTGAACACCAACAGGAAGCAGCACACCTTCTTCACTTAAAAGGCTGATGGCAAACAGAACAGAGGCCCTCCTTCACTCTCTGGGACCAGCCACACAAACAAGACCATTTGAGAGCCAAGCAAGGCTACAGGACTCCTCATACACGCCCAGGGCCCCAGGCTGCCCATCAGATGCTTCTTTAGATTTGCTCTGTCCCAACAGCAGGAAGTTCAAGGAAATGGACAACACAATCAGGCATCCTGATTGCCACAGCAAATGTGACATCACCAACACAGAGAGCCCCAGGCAGGGCTCCTGGCCTCAAGCTCTTTCGCATATCATCTTCAGGCAAACAAACTGCCTGTCACCACTGGAACCAACTCACAAGCTTTCTTCTTCCCTCAGCGAGACATTTTGTAAGCAGCTTTTCTCAAAACTGGTTCTGAAATTACAACGTGGGATACTAAAACTGAAACCAGTCAGGTATTGCTAAAAAGCCTGCTTTGATTTCACCACTTCATGTCTACCTTTCATTCACAAATCACACTACCATATCACCCTTAAGAGTTAAAAAAAAAAAAGTTTTAAAAACAAAAATGGAAACCATTTTTCTGTATTTAATGCTGCATGTGTGAAGGCAAAAACAGAACACAGGGAAAATGTGACAGCAAACTACTGAACAGACCAACACGCTGCAAAATATTTTGCAGCAAATTACAACAAAACAGAGATCTATTAGATGGCATTAACAGATGAGTATTTAATAACACATAGGAATGGATGCCTGAGAATACAACGGCAACTTTATATGGGAGACGGGAATTAGCAGAAAGCCAACAGCCAAAACAGGGTGGGGGAGGAGCACCTCATTTCTAGAGCTTCAGTCCGCATCAGATGACATCAGTGCCAACGAGAACCACAGTTGCAGCCTTAATCAGGAAGACTCCTCCTCCTCCTCAAGTCCCCAAGAACACCTTGACTACAGCTCCCAGTCCAATGTCTGGTCAACTCTATCTCAGCCACAGGAGTATTTATTGAATTATATGGAGAGTCAGACAATTTATCATTGGGAAAATGGTTAAATATCTATATGCCAAACCTCAGAGAGAAACTCTGCACAAGATGATTGTCATACATGTGTGAACTGGATTTGTTAAATCTGTGCATGGAAAGGTAACTGCTAAACGTAAGAGCAAAAAAGCTCCAATTTCTTTGAACGCTCATTAAAAGCTAATCAACCAAAACATCCGCTTCGCTAGGTGGCAGGGCAGAGAGGGGATTGCCAGCCACCCCTCACAATAAAGTATTGCTCTTTGATTATGGATTTCGAAGCCTTAGGCAGAGTAGGCACAGAAAGAACAAGGAAAAATAATGCCCCAAGTGTTTGCTAACAATAACCCAGAGGGACATGCTAATAAAACTTCTTAGGGTGCCTTCCCGTCCACTCCACCCTATTTGTTAACTTTGGTAGTTCCAGCACAAACAGAAAAGCCACTTCCCACTCTCCGCTTTAAAGGCACGAGGAACAGGGTGGCATGGGGCTCTGATTTAGAGTGGGTACATCACTACGACTGCTAGGAGCTGTATTAAGTAAGCCTCCTTGTTAACTAAGGAAAAACTCCACTGTGTCCAAAGTGCCTGTGCTTAAAGTCACTGCAGTGCAATGTAATGACACTATCACGGACGTGAACAAAAAAAGGTCACAAGAGCAAAATGAGAGACAAGTTTAATGTTGAAGGTCTCTTCAAAAGACATGATAAATTCAAAAACATAATACTACCTTCTACAGCCTTTCAAAATCAAACCATACAAACGCTACTGTTAAAATGAACCGTCTCCGTGCCGGTGCTGTGTGCAGCACATAAAGCTGCTGCCTGCAGTGCCAGCAACCCACATGGACGCCGGTTCAAGTCCCCCCAGCTCCACTTCTGATCTAGCTCCCTGCTGATGGCCTGGGAAACCAGCGGAGGCTGTCCCAAGTGTTTGGGCCCCTGCACCCACATGGGAGATCTGAAAGAAGCTCCTGGTTCCTGGCTTTTGATCAGCCTAGCTCCAGTCAATAGGGGAGTGAGCCAAGTGGACAGAAGATCTCTCCCTCTAACTCTGCCTTTCGAATAAATAAATCTTTAAAAATAAAGTTTCAGGGACAAGTGGTATCGTGGTGTACCGGGTTAAGCCTCTGCTTAGCATATCCACATCCCATAATGGAGTGCCTGGTTCATCTGTCTCCAACTGCTTCTGATTCGGCTTCCTGTTAACGTACCTGACAGGCAGCAGAGAACAGCTGATGTATTGAGTCCCTGCCACAGGAGGTGCAGGTGGATTCCCCGGCTCCTAGCTTTAGCTTGGCCCAGACCTGGCTTCGGCAGGTAGTGACTCAACGAACGGAAGATCAACCTCTGTCTTTGTCACTGTGCCATTTTTTTAAATATGCTTTTTAAAATTTCATTTATTTGAAAGGCAGAGTTACAGAGAGAGAGAGAGAGAGAGAGAGAGAGAGAGATCTTAGATCTGCTGGTTCATTCCCTAAATAGCAGCAATGGCTGGAGGCTGCCAAGCTGAAGCCAGGAGCCAGGAGCTTCTTGGTCTCCCACATGGGTGGCAGGGGCCCAAACATCTGGGCCATCTTCCACTGCTTTTCCAGGTGCATTACCAGGAAGCTAGGTCAGAAGTGGAGCAGCTGGACTTGAATCAGCACTCACATGGTATGCTGGAGTCAAAGGTGGCAGCTTAACCCACTGTGTCACACAATGAGAAGTCCATCATTCCACCTTTAAATAAATCAACAAACTTCTTTTTAAAAAAACAAACGCCTTAAATTTAGCTAGAACACTAGACTGCTTGGATCACAAGTTCATACGCAGAAATGAGAACTCTCTTCCCAAAAGCCTCAAGTTCTACTGCCAAGGTACTCCACAGCAGAATTCCATTTAAAATTCCTTGAGAACCAGAACCTTGCCCATCCACCTGTGTCAATGTCCAGCAATATGCTGATACAGGGTAGATACTCAAAACATTTGATGAATGAATGAAAAAGTGCTTATCCTTACTCTCCATTTTATTTTATTTTATTTTTTAAATTTATTTGACAGGTAGAGTTATGGACAGTGAGAGAGAGACAGAGAGAAAGGTCCTCCTTCTGTTGGTTCACTCCCCAAATGGCCACCATGGCCGGCGCTGGGCTGATTCCAAGCCAGGAGCCTCCTCCTGGTCTCCCATGCGGGTGCAGGGGCCCAAGCACTTGGGCCAGCCTCCACTGCCCTCCCAGGTCACAGCAGGGAACTGGACTGGAAGAGGAGCAACTGGGACTAGAAGCCGGAGCCCATATGGGATGCCGGCGCCACAGGCAGAGGATTAACAAAGTGAGCCACGGTGCCAGCCCCCCTTACTCTCTTCTAAACTCAAAACATTGTACAAGGCTACAGCACTTACTACTCACCTAAATATATCAGCCTGGGGAGCAAAGTTTTTTTGTTTTTTGTTTGTAAAAAAAAAAAAAAAAAAAAAAAAAAAAAAAAAAACAAAAAAACAAAGGACAAATTCGAATCCTTGGAGGTTGTGAGCACTACCCTTTAGCTTGGACTGTATCTTCAGAGAGGTAATCCTAACTCGCTTCCCAGTTCTTGGACTCCAATCTGAACAAACCCTCCCAAGTCTGAAGAGAGAAATACACTAAGAGGAGACTTTATTAATCCATGGAGAGAAGTCATGCGTCTCATCAGCTGCTTGTCACAAGGAAGAGACAAGAGCCTGTTCTTTTGGGATCCAAAGATGCAATATTTTCAACAGAAAAGAACCAACGAGATGGACACCCACCAACTAAGGTCCTAAGAGAGGTCCACACGGCAGGTTTGACACCTCAATCAACCTAAGATGTAAGTCACAAAATTTTCCAAACCTCAGGTAAGTACACTGCCAGAATTCAAGAGCTCCTAATTTAATGACACAATCTTAACTAGTCTCAACTGCAACAGAATGTGACCTAAGGTAGTAAGGCTACCAGACACGCGTTCAAACGGCATCGCCAGAAAGGAGGTGGAGGGAGACAGAGCAGACACCAGGTGGCAAAAAGTAAAAATCGCAAGCTTTCGGGGCACTGGACCGCGCCGCAACTCTAAAACGGAGGAGAGCCTTAAGGGGCCTGAAGGCTGGGGCTTGCATCTCTGCTCGGCAACTTGCTAGCCCCATGATCGACAACAAACTACCTAGCGTCTGTGTTCTTCGAGCTTCCTGACCCTCACCACGGCGGTCGCGATTCAGAGGCCCGCTCAGGGGCCAGGGCTGCGGCTCAGCGGGTCAAGAGCTGCCTCCACCCGAGCGCCAGTTCCGTGCCAACGCGCCTGGGAACGCAGATGACCACCCAAGCACTTGCGCCCCTGCCACCCAGGGAGGAGACCAGGACGGAGTTTCTGGCTCCTGGCTTCACCCCGGCTGCTGCAGGCATCTGGGGAGCGAACCAGACGATGGGAGCTGGCGCGCGCTCTCCCCTCCGCCTCCGTCACTCTTTCAAATAAATACATTTTTTAAAAAGAAGACTGCTGAGAGAATTAAACATAATCCGTGCCAAGGCCGTGCCACCCAGCCCAACGCACGGTCAACGCTCAGATGTCCGCCGTGTACTCAACAACCCCACTCCACCGCCCGCCGGGAGACGGGCTAAACAGAGCACCTGGCCGGCCGGACACCGCCGCAATTCAACACTTCTACTGCCAACCACCGCCTTTTCGCCGGCAGGTTTTCAAACTTTCGGCATTTACGTGACAGCTTCGGACGCGTCCTGGAGCCAGAGGCGTCTCACATGCACACGAGTGTCAGCGAGCCCCGCGCACGGGCCCTGACTCACGGCCTGACTCAGTGGCCGTCAGGGCACCTGCCCCACTACCAGGGGCGCACGGAACAGGGCTCGGCCCTGGCGCCCGCCCCCGAGGCCCGCGCGGTCCGCGGCGCCGGCCCTGCGTCCCGGGACACGGCCGCGGGCGGGGTCCGCTCCGACACCGGCCAGTGCGCCGCTCCAGGAACTCCACCGGCCGCGGGGCCGCCGCGCCGCAGGACGCCTTCCCGGTCTCCGGTCTCGGCGCGAACCAGTAAACAAGGAGTCCGCGAACGGCGGTCCGGGGTCGGCAGCCCAGCCAGAGGTCACACCCGGCGACCTCTGACCTCTCCCCGGCCGGGCGCGGCCCGGGCCAGCTCCTGGGGGACTAAGCAACTTCGACATCGCCCGCGAGGTCCGGCCCGGGACCGGGCCCGCCCCGGGCAGGGAGGACGAGAGGCCCTGGTGACTGCCGGGGCTGAGGAGGGGGATGGGGCCAGGCAGCCGGCCGGGCTGGGCCCGCTGCTTACCGCGGCCGCTGCGCTGGGAGCTCCGGGCCGGGCGCGTCTCGAAAGCTCCAGACGACGAGGAGACGCAACGGAGTACAAAGGCACGCAAGTCCAGGTTCCGGTACACCGCACGCTCGGGCGCTCTCCAAGCCTCCAACCCCGCCGCTGCTGCCGCCGCCGCCTCGGGCTTTATGGCCAAGACTCCGGCCCCGCTCCCACTTCCGCCACTGCCGCCGCCCCGAGCGGAAGTACCTGTCACGAGACACTCGACGCCCTGGCTGCGGGGGCGGAGCCCCGCCTCACCCCTGCGTCACGTTCCGGCCGCCCCGGGCCGAGCCTGGAGTGCGTGGTGCAAACATGTCTGCTCTCCTATGGTTGTCGCCATCTTTGAGGCCCGTGCAGGGAGCAGGACGACGCCAGGCTCGACCCACAAACGAATTTCTCAGCCGTCCCTCGTTACCCCAAAATAAAGAATGCCGGGGAAAGAGGGCGAGGGCAAACTAGCCCTTACAGTAGTGTCTTTGTCCAGAAGACACTGAACCAGCCAAGTAGTCCTGTGCGCTGAGTGCCCTAAGGTTTATAAAGCCAAGGCTGGAGAACATGGAGTAGTGAGACAAGCTGGTGTGCCTTGACGGGCTCAGCAAAGACAGGCAGTCACATTTACTAAGCACCGACTGAGCACGTGTACTACACTTTTATTTTTATTTGAGTGACACGAACAAAGGGGTCCCATCTCCTGGTTCACTCCCCAAATGCCCACGAGGGCCAGGGCTGAAAGCCAGGACGCAGTCCTCAAGGACACAATCCATGCCTCCTATGTGGGTGGCAAGAACCCAGCCATTGAAGCCATCACCTCTGCCTCCCAGGGTCTTCATTGGCAGCAAGCTGCAGCCAGGAATGGAACTCTGGTACTCTGATAGAGGAGGTGGTATCTTTTTTAAAAATCTATTTATATGAAGGACAAAGTGACAGAGAGAGAGAGATGTCTTTCATCCACTGGTTCACTCCCCAAATGGTTGCAATAGCCAGGTCTGAGGCAGAGTGAGGCTGGCAGCCAGGAGCCCCATCCTAGTCTCCCACATTGGTGGCAAGAGCCCCAGTACTTGTACCCCATCTTCCACTGTCTGCACAGGAAGCTGGATGGGAAACAGGGCAGTTGGGATTCAAATCAGCATTCTGATATGAGATGCTGGCAATACAAGCAAGAGGTGGCTTAACCAGATACACAACACCCACCAACTCTGGGATACGGACATCGCAACTACAGGCTAAACTGTTCCCTGTACTACACCTTTGAGTTCTCTGCATTTGTCTCTACTTTAACCATTTAATGAAAATTATCACCATGTCAATGGGAAAAGGCTGTGTAAAAAGGTTAATGTAAGGTGTAGTCATGGCAGAATATGGCTGACCTAAAACAGGGAGACAACCCCAGTGACCTTACTGAGTCTTGGGAAGTGTTTCAAAGTGGTCAAATGCCAGTATGAATTTATGTACTCATAACAATAATTTTTTATTTATCACTACACAGTGAAATGTCACTGGACACAGTGACATGACCTGAAAAGGTAAGCAGGGGAGAGATGGGCAAATTTCTTACAGATTAGAGATTACTTTCTTTAGAACATGATTGATTACAAACATCATTTCGAAAAAAAAGAGGCTATTGATTAATTGTTTAATGTTTATTTTTATTTACTGGAAAGGCAGAGCATTAGAAAGAAAGATTAAAAGGGAGAGATCTTCCATCTGCTGGTTCATTCTCAAATGCCACAGCAGCTGGGCTGAAGCCAGGAGCAGAGAACTTCATTCAGGTCTCCCACATGGGTGGAAGAGCCTCAAGCACTTAAAGCCATCTTCTG